>NW_028270157.1:65185359-65785359 GCF_037043375.1 Chiloscyllium plagiosum | reverse complement strand
GTTTTGTATACAGCTCTAGTCATCATACTTTAAAATGGATGTCAAAACCTTGCAGAATGTCCAGAGATGCTTCACAGTGATGATATTGATGAAGAATTTATGTTATATGCAGTGACTGGAGAAAGTGATTGTTCTCCTTCAATCAGAACATGTTTAGAACAGACTTGAGTCAAGTATTCAAAACTCTGAGGAATTTCTTTGAGTAAGTAAACACACAGGTTGTTTCCTCATGTAAATTGGAGGTAATCAGAAGCTATAGATATAAACTAATTAATCAAAGTGAGGAAATGAGAAATGCAATTATAGAAAGCATTATTGATGACAATGCTGTTTATCTCATGGAGAGCTGGTTAGATTTCTATGGATATTGTCCCTGCTTCTGCATTCAAACAAGCAGAGCTTCAGTGAAACTTGTTGTCTCTCAATGCTGACAGTCCTGGATGCTGTCCACCCTCAGAAATGTGTTATAGTTTGGAAATGTGTTGTCTACTGAAAAAAGCCATAAAGAAATACAACAAATCAAAGCAGATAACTTTGCACAGGAAATTGTGAGGAGCGCATTGATCTAGACATGTGTTCAGAAGTTTTCATAGATCTGTGATTCTGGGAAATAACCTTCTCGATGTTCCCTTTCTGACCAAAACTACTTATCATTGGCCCCCCTATTAAATAGCCCACACATAATCCTCAATCCAGTGGCATTTCCAATTTGGGATAGTCCTTTTAAGATTGAAATCTGCCCATGGACTCACCATGGATTCTAACTTTTGAGAGCTTTCTGCCCTCTTGTGTATTCCTGTTATCTGTGCTCATGCTGTCATCTGTCCAGATCCCAAATATCTCAATTTCCATCACTTGCTCTTCTTCCATAGGATGCTTTATTCTTTGAAACCTTCAGCTACGTGGCCTAATTAACCTGCTCAATGTCAGACTTTGCCTGATATTTTCTGTTGTGTTGCACTTTGAGATGGTTTACTTTGTTGAAGGCACTATGTAAATACAAGTCCCTTTCAGTTCTGCACACGTCATTTTGAACTCCAGACACTAAATCTGTTGCTCTCCACAAATGCTGCCAGACCCGCTGAGTTTCTCAAGCGTTTTCTATGTTTGTTTCAGATTTCCAGCATCCACAGTACTTTGCCTTTATATAAATGCAGGGTATTCAACAGTTAAATCATCTTTCTTTTCCTTGTAACTTTCTTTCAACTAAATCCAAAGGATTATTCTGTCCAGAATCATCTGTGAATCTTTTTTTTTCTCAAAGTTGGAATAAACATTGTTATGTGTAAAAGTAGTCATAATCGCAGAGGACCATAGGGCTGCTGTCTCATTAGCGAGAGACAATTAGTGGTGAATTAACATGAGGGTCACCACACCTCAGGCAAGGGAATTGTTGAAAAGGTGTTACATTCCTGGTGGCTTTAGCCAGTGCAGGAATTGATCCTACGGTTTGGCATCATTCTGCATCACAAACCAGCCATCCAGCCAACTGAGCCTTCTGACATCCTGGCAGTGTAATCGTAGCAAATTTCAGATTCACAAATCTGGGGATCCTCCAGTGAATTCTTCCTTCCTTCCTAACCCTCAGATGTGAATGAATGTGAAAGTGGAAGCCACGACTGCCACAGCTCGGCCTCCTGTTTCAACAGCCCTGGCTCTTTCCAATGTGTGTGTGAGGCTGGCTACACTGGAGATGGGAGGAGTTGTACAGGTAACTGACAATGAAATTAAGGTGCACTTATTTTTAGAATCTGTCTAATTTGATTAATCCCAACACAATAGGCTTTGTTTCTGTCAAGAATAATGATGAAACCAAGGACTATCCTAACGTTATTCACTCAAAGATTAAGTAGCGTTACCACCCTCAGCATGGGAGGACATTCCTTTATGTTTAAAATGTTTAATACTCTGTCAAGATTCAGGCATCATTAACAAGGTTAGCATTTGTCACCCATTTCCTGTTGTGATAAATCTTTTAGATGTGTATCTAAAACTACTGTTCATCTCTAACAATCATCAAACAGGGTGACATGTACAATCCCTGTACTCTAGAGCCTGTACAGAGGTACCCTGCTGACCAGCTGTGTATATCACATCCCACTTACCATTGTACACATATAGACTTATCATCAAACCAAGAGGCCACTTTATTGCTCTTGTTAAGATCCCTTCTGATGTTATTTCCAAGCAAGTCAGATATCAGATAGAAACTTGGTTTGATAGACCATATTTTGATTTAACAGCGTGGTATTTTGCTGAAACCTGGCTTGAAATGTTGCGTATTTTAATTCAACAAAACAACAGCATTACCCAAATCTCAAACCTGGTACATTCGACAGATACAATATTCATGCCAGAGTCCCTGTATCTGACACTTCGATACATTTAATTGATTTGTGACTACAACCCTGAGACTGGATTGCAAATAGTTTCTTCCTGGAGCCATCATACATCTACTTCCATATTCTCAGCTTTAAGTAACCTCTTCAGAGTTTATCCCAACTCTTGACCAGTGATCATAATTCTATAACTTCTAAAATAGTTATGGAAAAGGATAAGCCTTGTATAAAAGTTAGAGTTCTGAATTGAAGTAAGGCCAGTTCTGACGGTATGAGACAGGAACTTTCAAAAAGTTGATTGGGGTGGACCATTTGCAGGTAAAGAGACAACTGGCAAGTGGAAGGCTTTTAAAAGTGTGATAAGGAGAGTTCCGAGACAGTACGTTCCTGTTAGAGTGAAGGGTAAGCATGGTAGGAGTAGGGAACAATGGATGAATAACGATATCGAGGCTCTGGGCAAGAATAGGAAGGAGGCATAGGTCAGGTATAGACACCTGAGATCAAATGATTCTCTTGAAGAGTACAAGGGGTGTAGGGGCATTCTGAAGTGCTTTAAGGGCAAAAGAGCAAGTTGGGAGAAAATAGGTCTTAGGAAAAGCATAAAGGTAGATAAATCTCCAAGACCTGACCAGATGCATCCAAGGACATTGTAGGAAGCCAGGGAAGAGGTTACAGGGCCCCTAGCATAGATTTGTATCATCTCCAGCCACAGGTGAGGTCCTGGAAAGCTGGAAGGTGGCTAATGATGTGCCTTTATTTAAGAAAAGCTACAAGGAGAAGCCTGGGAACTATCAATCTGGCATCAGTAGTGGGAAAGTTGTTGGAAGGGATTTTGAGAGACAAGATCTTTGGAGAGGCAAGGACTGCTTAGAGAAAATCAACATGGCTTTGTGCATGGGAATTCGTCTCTCTCAAAATTGATTGAATAATTTTGAGGATGTGACCAGGAAGATAAATGAAGGGCAGTAGACATTGTCTACATGGATTTCAGTAAAGCCTTTGTCAGGATTCCATATGGTATACTGCTGAGTCAGGTTAGATCATGTGGGATTCAATGAGACCATGCCAGTTGGATACAATTGGCTTGATGGTAGGAGACAGAGGGTGGTGGTGGAGGGTTCTTTATTGGAGAGGAGGCCTCTGCCCAGCAGTGTTCTGCAGGGATCAGTGCTGTGTCCATTGTTGGTTGTTGTTGATGTAAACAATTTGGATGAAAATTTAGGAAGCATGGTTAGTAAGCTTGTGCATGACTCCAAAATTGGTGATAAATTTGACAGTGAAGAAGCCTATCTAGGATTACAATGGGATCTTGATCAATTCAGCCAATCGGCCAAGGAGTGGCAGATGGAGTTTAATTTGGATAAATGCAAGGTTTTGCATTTTGGTAAGACAGTCACGGGCAGGACTTCTACAGTTAATGGTAGGGATCTGGGGAATGTTGTGGAACAGAGAGACTGAGCGGCTTATGTACATAGTTCTTTGAAAGTTGCATCACAGGTAGACAGAGAGGTTAAGAAGACATTTGGCACACTTGCCTTCATTGCTTAGACCATTGAGCACTGTGTGCTGTTCTGGTTGCCCTGCCAGAGGAAGGATGTTATTAAATTGGAGAGGGATCAGAAAAGATTAACCAGGATGTTATTGGGACTGGACGATGTGAGTTATAAGGAGAGGCTGGATAGGTTGAGACTTTTTTCACTGGAACATAGGAGGTTGAGGGTGACCTTCTAGAGGTTTTTTAACTGCTGAGGGTCATAGATAAGATGAATAGCAAAGTTCTTTTCCCTGGAGTTCAAAACTAAAGGACACATTTTTAAGGTGAGAGGGGAAAGAGTTAAAAAGAACCCAAGGGGCAACTTCTTCACACAGCGGGTGGTTCGTATAAGGAAATGGTAGGTGAAGTTACAGTTACAACATTTCAAAGACATTTGGACAGGTACATGAGCAGGAAAGGTTTGGAGAGATACGGCCAAATGCAGGCAAATGGACTAGTTTAGTTTGGGAAACTTGATAGTTTAGTTTGGGAAAATGCACCCAACCAGGCAAAGTTAGACTGAAGGATCCGGTTCCATGCTGTGTGACTCGATGACTCTGAGGAGCTAACACTAACTCTTTGCTGTATATCTATCCCTCCTCGGGCACCAGTGTATACAGCCATACTGTTCAAAACATTTCACAGGACACTTCACTCAAAATAAAAGAAGTGAAATTCAAAAGCCTCCCTTACTAAGTTATGTGTCTTTCCATTGAGCTTAAAATAATCAAGTCCCAGAAATCCCTAACAAGCTTGGGGCCCCATTGATTTTCACCCAGCAATGTAAACAACCTAACATGAACAAAAGTCCATTAGTTGTGCATCAGAAATATTCATTCTAAAGCCAAGCCTCAAAAACTGTGTTAAAACAAAGCACCATGGCTACAAGGATATTTTTAAAGATACTTCTTAACGTCTGGTTATGAACCGAAAAAAATAGACACCCAAACTATTTAAAAAACGTATATAAATTGTAGCTTGCTTTGAATTCCAGCCATCCTTTTTGAATGGTAGGTACATGTGAATTAAGTAGAAGTACAATTGATCCCAGAGTTGCTGTTGAGATGGTGATGGGTAATGAACTCCCAAGGCAGGAAACTGTGAGAATTGAAGGATAACTTGAGGTGATGGCGTACCCATGTGCTTGCTATTGTCTTGATAGACACTGTAGATCTTGGATTGAGGAAATGCTATTGATGTTATTAATGAGTTAGTGCTGTTGTATATCCTGTGCATAGAAGAGTGAGGGAGGGTGATACATGAGACAGTGGACTGGCAAAAGAACAAACTTTCATGTATGTGATACTGAACATACTGTGTGAGAAAATGCACCCAACCAGGCCAATGAAAACAGTTCTATCATGCTCCCTGCTGGCAGTGGAAAGGCATTAGGAAGTCGGGAACTAGCACTTTCAACACCAGCAAACATGAGAAACAGAGGGAGCGCCTGTCAGTGGAGAAAGATGTATGGGCGGCCATCTTGTCAACTCCCCCAGGTCAAAAGCCTCCGTACACATCAGCAGGCCCAGGTTTTCCAGTAACCTAGACAACTGCAACTTACTTTGTGTTTTGCTCTGGACCCATTTTTCATAAATAATTAGAAACAGTTGAGTTCAGCAGATTTTGAAAACGTGCCTGTGCTTAGGTCAAAGACTGTGTTTTCTTGCTGGTGGATTTGAAACATCAATGCTTTTGTTCCTCCTTTAGCTTGTTGTACACAGTATGGTTCAAACCTCTCCAGTAAAGGCTGTAGCCAAAGGAAATGCAAGTAAAAGTGACATTTATGAGCAGTCAGTTCAGCTGAAAGAAGTGGGTGTGCTGTGGAATTGCTTGTCTCATCAAAGTGGGCCTTGATATTAGAAAGGTTGGGAATTGTTGGCATGGAGAGATCTTGGTGTCCTTGTGTATCAAATGCAAAAGGTACAGCATATAATTGGGTAAGAAATAGAATTGCAGTGGAATGGTATGCAGTCGTACAGTAGTCTTGTCATAGCTGCACTGTGCATCGGTGATTTCACACCGTGAGGACAGTGCGTAGTTTTGGTTTACATAAGAAATATCAGCCTGGACTGTGTGCTGAGGGGAGGCATTTGAAATCAGTGATTCGGGTCATTTTATTCTAGACTGTTGAAGGCAGACTAATGTGACTGGATCATCTGCTCACTGCAATTTAATTGAATGTTAAAGGGCAGAGTGATGGGATTTCATTCCTGCCCCACTTGTGGTGTTTTAATTGAATGTGTATGTGGATGTTTTGAAAGCCAATTTGAACACGAGGGCCCTCTCCCTTTCAGATGTGAATGAATGTTTGCAGAACAATGGCGGCTGCTCCCAGCGTTGTGTGAACACAATGGGCAGTTCCCAGTGTCACTGTTACCCAGGATTCACCTTGGCACCCGGGAGCCAATCAACCTGCACAGGTTTGACCTTTCACATTCCATTTTGTAAACACTCCGACAGCATGTGTTTGATTAAAGTAAGTACAATAAAGCTTGCATTCTACAGTGCTGATCATGTACCTCAACTACTGCTCAGTAGTAGTACCCTTGCAACAAAGTCAGAACATTGGGGTCTCTCTCTTCTCCGGACTGAGCACATAGTTCAGTTTGGACACTGCATTGATGAGGGGGTGCTGACATTCGTATGATCTGTTAAACCGAGGCATCATTTTACGTGAATGTAGACTGTCCCAGATTAGAGTTCAAAAAATTTAACGGTATGTTGTATAAATGGCTCGGCCAATATTTTATCTCTTAAAACTGTCACCAGAAATATCTCGTTGTTCTGCATAAAACGGCTGTTGTACCACAATCAAACAGAGTCAATAGTTGAAAAACTACTTAAAAGGCTATTTGCTTTCTCATGACCTGAGATCATGAAAATAAAGATTTTGTTTGAAAGATTTTATCTGAAGTGTGATCCTGCATTGTGTGCTGTAAGCTCCAATGAGGACTTGAACCCATGACCTTCTAACCGAAAGGCAAGAATGTTCCATCAGGGAGAGCAGAGGAAGTGAAGAACAAGAGTCTTTTCTGCATCCTGGGCAATACTCTTCTCTCAGTGAACACCAACAAACACAATTTTAAGTATTTGCACAGAAGCCTTAAAGAGGAAGTCTGCTGACTGCATCTGTTGGAAGTGCACCCAATTCCAGCTCCTCAAAAACCACGTGAGGGAACTGGAGCTGGAGATGGATAACTTCAGATTATTTGGGAGTCGGACGGGGTTACTGAGAGGATTTACAGGGAGGTAGTCACACCTCAGGTACAAGGGAAAGGTAGATGGGTTAGAGTCGGGGACAGATAGGGAACCAGTAGGCAATGCAGGGATCCCCTGTGGCCATTCCCCTCAACAACTAGTACACTGTTTTGGATACTGTTGAGGGGGATGACTTACCGGGGTAAGCAATGAGGCACAGCTCTCTGGCACTGAGTTTGTCCCTGTTATTCGGAAGGGAAGGGGGAAGAGGAGCAGAGCATTAGTCATTGGGGACTCCACAGTTAGGGAACAGACAGGAGATTCTGGGGGAATGAGAGCGACTTGCAGTTGGTGTGTTGCTTCCCAGTTGCCAAGGTTCGTGATGTTTCTGATCATGTTTTTGGGATCCTTGGGGCTGCTCGCCCTCCCCCTCAAGTCGTGGTCCAAATAGGCACCAATGACATAGGTAGGAAGAGAGATGGGAATTTAAGGCAAAACTTCAGGGAGCTAGGGTGGAAGATTGCAGCTCGAACAAACAGAGTTGTTATCTCTGGTTTGTTGCCGGTGCCACGTGCTAGCGAGGTGAGGAATAGGGAGTGAGAGGCGATGAACATGTGGCTACAGGGATGGTGCAAGAGGGAGGGTTTTGGATTCCTGGATAATTAGGGTTCTTTCTGGGCAGGTGGGACCTCTATAAACAGGATGGTCTTCACCTGAATCAGAGGGGTACCAGTAATCTGGGAGGGGGGGTGGATAGTTTGCTAATGCTCCTCGGGAGGGCTTAAACTAATTCAGTGGGGGAATGGGAACTGAAATTGTAGTTCAAGTATACAGGAGTTGAGAGTAGTGAGGTCAGAACTAAGAGGTCAAGATCACAAGAGGCACCGGCAAGCAAGAAGTTGTTAAGGCGTAGGGTATGTTAGATTTTATTGGTAGAAGGATTGAGTTTCGAAACCATGAGACCATGCTGCAGCCGTACAAAACTCTGATGTGGCCACACTTAGAGTATTGCAAACAGTTCTGGTCACCACATTATAGGACGGATGTGGAAACTTTGGGAAGGGTGCAGAGGAGATTTACTAGGATGATGCCTGGTATGGAGGGAAGGTCTTATGAGGAAAGGCTGAGGGACTTGAGGTTGTTTTCATTAGACAGAAGAAGGTGAAGAGGTGACTTAATTGAGACATAATCAGAGGGTTAGATAGGGTGGACGGTGAGAACCTTTTTCCTCAGATGGTGATGGCTAGCGCGAGAGGACAGAGCTTTAAATTGAAAGGTGATAGAAAGAGGACAGATGTCAGAGGTAGTTTTTTACTCAGAGAATAGTAGGGGTGTGGAATGCAGTGCCTGGAATAGTAGTAGACTCGCCCAACTTTAAGGGCCTTTAAATGGGCATTGGATAGGCGTATGGATGAAAATGGAACAGTGTAGGTTAGATGGGCTTCAGATTGGTTCCACAGATTGGTGCAACATCGAGGGCCGAAGGGCCTATACTGCACTTTAATGTTCTATGTTCTAAGTCAGATAGTGAGGGACAAAAGTAAGAAAATTCTGTTGTTAAGGTTAAATCAAATAAACCAAATCAGAAGAAATTTTAGGAATGTAAACACCGATAGACTTGATGCTTCACGTAGCTTGTTTCGATATTGTCCAGTTAAAGCCTTGGCAGAATTGTACTAAAGTTTGGCCCAATAGCATCTTGTTCATCCACTCTCTCTCCAATTCACTGGTGTTTATTTTTTAATGTTGCTTGCAGATATTAATGAGTGTGCGGATCCAGCAATGAATCAGTGTGACCCAAACGCAGAGTGCCTGAACTCGGTAGGCTCCTACAGCTGTGAGTGCAACCCCTATTACAGAGGGAATGGGACACATTGTGAAGGTAAGCAGCAGGATACAGGTCCCAGCTTCCTCTCTCACTGATGGACTGATCACACAACATGAGGGTTCACTGGGCTAGAGATCCACCTTTACTGCCTGGCAGGAAAGGGAATCCTGTCGATTCTGTGTGATCATTCACTCCATTAGATCTCCTTTACTGCTGTCCAGTCAGGTGATGCTGATAGCTCTGGTGGAAAGACAGAGATCAATAGTCATTGAGTGGCAGACTAATGAAAATGAGCAAATTAGTCTCTGAGCTCTGGAGGAGCCATGGGCGATATGTTCACAAGTAAATCAGAGAATGAGTGTTCATTCCTACCAGAGCCATTTGAGGATTTCTATTCTGTTTATAGTTACCTGAAGATGCTGGGAATTAAACAAAAAGCAGTTGGTTAAAGTGACCAGCAAGCTGTTGGATTGTTGTGAAGTCTCAACCAGTTCAGTCCTATCCTGTACAGAAAGAACAGTTGGTCCTTATCCATTTGTGCCTCCAGCCCTACATCAGTGAAGTTGTCTCTGAAATGGCTGAATAAACCACTCTGTTGTGTGAAAACTACTATCAACTATTCAACAAGATCAGGCCATCATAACCTTCTTGAGGCAATTCATGTTGGGCTATAAACTTCAACCTGGCCCAAATGATACCCACATCCCAAGAATGAAAGAGATTGTTTGTTTCTTTCTGAGATCTATTTTCTCACCATTATAAAGATTGTCATAGGTATTATTATGTCCAAACGCATCCTTCCCCAGGAGAGAAACCACTCAAAGACTTCACACACCTTGATCAACTTGACACAAATCAGAAAGTGACACAAACTGTCCCAGAACCTGTCTTAAATACATGGAACACAACTTGCCTCTCAAACAGATTCTCAATAGGGGCCTAACAATTGATTTAAAAAGACCATCAGTAAGAAAGAATTGAAAAGGTTCCGAAGTCAAATAAAGCAACCTTAAAAAGAATTACTCAGTGAAACGTGAAGAGAGACTTATGCAACACTAACACAAGTGTGAGGAATTGAGAGTTTGTTGAGTGTTAATTTTGTAGATTAAGTATTTTACTTTCCCATTTCTTCTACTTGGTTGATATCTGGCTCTTAGTGAGTCAGTGCTTTGATGATTTGTTAAGGCCTGTGGTAGAATAGAAACGAAGAACAACCAGAGTATTACAAAGAGCCAAGCTTGTATAAACCACTTCATGTTTTCCTTCTCTGTTTCTAGGATGTTTTTGCCCACCAGAAATTATCCCGGGAACAGCGAACCAGCCGGCTGTATCAGGGCATCCCTGCCCCTGTGTATCAGGCTTTATCATGTCCAATAACTTCCCGAGTCTGTACCAGAACGGCGCAGACATGTACTGGTTCTTCAACATGTCTCGGTTGTCTAACGCCACTCGACAGTACAGAGGTAAATGGAAACTCCATTCACATAGCTAAAATTAGAGACATTGACCTAATGTACCATTACTGTCTTGAAAGCAGACCCCTGGGAGGTAATGTGTGAGATGGTTCTCTATCCGGTCTGGAGTTGCCAAACTCTAGTTAATCTGTGAATTGGAATCATCGACCACATGACTTCATTCCTTCTCCACATTGTTTTTTGATGGGATATTTGCTCAGTTTATATATTTGAGAGTTTTAGCAATATTACCAGCTACACTTCTAGGCAGTCCACTGGAACTTCAGTTACATTTTAGTGTCTAATCTGTCCTTTATCCAGTTGCCATTTAACACAGCATACAATTCAAAGCAATGCTATAAAAGTGTTGATTTAACTTCATATTAGCAAATGGACCTGTAAGAAAATGCATTCCCTCATCTGGATGAGTTCAGATGACACCTAACTCCAGAACAGCTACATGAAACTAGCAAGCAACACATGTTCCTTTCATTGGTCACTTGGCATGTCAATTTACATGGCAGTCAGTGATTAATGGCAGCAAAAATACCCACAATTCCCTGGTCTCCAGAAACCACCCTATCGCTTGTGTGATTTTCACCAGTTCATACCCACATATAATTCAGTCACACCACATCCAGGGGATTGCTGCAACCTAGCTGTTTGTTGGCAGTCAGTTTTGAGGAAAATAAGAGGCCTGTCAAAGATATTAACCTCTATGCCTGGGATAATCTGGAAGGGATGCCAAGCCAACATTAGCTCCTACAGGAATGGAAGTTGGATGGATAGTAAATGCGGTAAAAACAATGACTGCAAATGCTGGAAACCAGATTCTGGATTAGAGTGGTGCTGGAAAAGGACAGCAGTTCAGTCAGCATCTGAGGAGCAGGGAAATCAACGTTTCGGGCAAAAGCCCTTAATCAGGAAAGAGGCAGAGTGCCTGAAGGGTGAAGAGATAAATGAGAGGAGGGTGGGGGTGGGGAGAAAGTAGTACAGAGTACAATAGGTGAGTGGGGGTGGGAATGAAGGTGATAGGTCAGGGAGGAGGGTGGGGGAAGGTAGCAAAGAGTACAGTGGGTGAATGGGGGTGGGGATGAAGGCGATAGGTCAGAAAGGATGGTGGAGTGGATAGGTGGAAAGGAAGATAGGCAGGGAGGACAAGTCATGGGGACATTGCTGAGCTGGAAGTTTGGAACTGGGGTGAGGTGGAGGAAGAGGAAATAAGGGAACTGTTGAAGACCACATTGATGCCCTGGGGTTGAAGTGTTCCGAGGCGGAAGATGAGGCGTTCTTCCTCCAGGCGTCAGGGGTGGAGCGGCGGTGATGGAGGCCCAGGACCTCCATGTCCTCAGCTGAGTGGGAGGGGGAGTTGAAATGTTGGGCCACAAGGCGGTGTGGTTAATTGGTGCGGGTGTCCCAGAGATGTTCCCTAAAGCGCTCTGCTAGGAGGCGTCCAGTCTCCCCAGTGTAGAGGAGATCGCGTCGAGAGCAACGGATACAATAAATGTTATTAGTGGATGTGCAGGTAAAACCTTGATGGATGTGAAAGGCTCCTTTGGGGCCTTGGATGGAGGTGAGGGAGGAGGTGTGGGCACAGGTTTTGCAATTCCTGCGGTGGCAGGGGAAGATGCCAGGATGGGAGGATGGGTTGTAGGGGGGCGTGGACCTGACCAGGTAGTCAAGGAGGTAACGGTCTTTGTGGAAGGCGGAAAGGGGTGGGGAGGGAAATATATCCCTGCTGGTGGGGTCTTTTTGGAGGTGGCGGAAATGTCGGTGGATGATTTGGTTTATGCAAAGGTTGGTAAGGTGGAAGGTGAGCACCAGGGGGGTTCTGTCCTTGTTACGGTTGGAGGGGTGGGGTCTGAGGGCGGAGGTGCGGGATGTGGATGAGATGAGCTGGAGGGCATCTTTAACCACGTGGGAAGGGAAATTGCGGTCTCTAAAGAAGGAGGCCATCTGGTGTGTTCTGTGGTGGAACTGGTCCTCCTGGGAGCAGATACGGCGGAGGTGGAGGAATTGGGAATACGGGATGGCATTTTTGCAGGAGGTAGGGTGGGAAGAGGTGTAATCCAGGTAGCTGTGGGAGTCAGTGGGTTTGTAAAAAATGTCAGTGTCAAGTCGGTCGTCATTAATGGAGATGGAGATGTCCAGGAAGGGGAGGGAGGTGTCAGAGATGGTCCAGGTAAATTTAAGGTCCAGGAAGGGGAGGGAAGTGTCATTTATCTCTCCACCCTTCAGGCACTCTGCCTCTTTCCTGATGAAAGGCTTTTGCCCGAAACGTTGATTTCCCTGTTCCTCGGACGCTGCCTGAACTGCTGTGCTTTTCCAGCACTACTCTAATCCAGAATCCCTGGATAGTAAATGTGAACTTGGCCCAACCCAGGCAGAATTATGACCATAATTTTGATGGGCTCATGGTGTTCTTTTTTCAGTGCCAAAACTACAGCTGCTGTCTGTATCATGGGGCATCCAGCTGAAGAGTGGAAAAGTTATGAAATTATTTACAGTGATTGCAAATAAGATGTTCCCGTAACATTTAAATCATTCCCCACACCACCTTAACGACCCTGCATAAAGGGAAGATGGGGAAAAAGACATGCAGCTACGCAGCAACTATTATGATCTGATGTATCAAAGTATTTTACAGCTGAGCTTGCACTTTTAAAGTAACATCACTGCTGTACTGTCGGATACACAGGAACCAATTTGCACACAGCAGGATCCCATAAACTGAAATGAGATGAATTTCTGGATGATCCATTTTAATGATGTTTGTCAGTGGACAGATGTTGTCAAGGATGTCAATAGGTACTCCTCAGTACGACTTTGCAATGTTAATGTTAGGCCTATTCTCATACCTGAGAACCTCAGCTTAACCTCCCTCAGACATACCTGTTCAGGTCTGAACTCGACTCCAGTTCCAAAGCAAGCAGTCAGTCTCAGAATGGTCTCCTTCTAAGCTGAACTACATCACCAGCAATAACAGATTCTGTGCCCAGTAACCAACTGATGGTTGTGCAAGCGTTGGCTGCCACCTTTGCCGAAATATCCACAGAAACTTTTAACAGCCTGATATCCATATGATGAATTAAACAGCAAATGACTTTCAGAGATTTACAAGGGTATTATTGTGGAGCTGTGGTTTCATAAAAAAAGACCCCACCACCAAGTCACCGAATTAATCCATTAACCAAGTAACAGTTAACTTATTGGGGAAGTGTCAAAATAAGAAAAATCAAAAAGATGGAAAATCAAACGATTAAATGAACTAACTCAAAATAATATCAGAGGAGGAAATAACACAGCCCACCCCCAGCGGTGGCCCCCTTTCACTAAAACCTTTGAGAGTGTTGATAGTCACTGCATCCTGCTTCCCCAAGGACTCCTGGGCACAAATGTATCCACAGAAGAGGGGCAGACTGTTGGGTTTATCATCCTTTCCATACCTGTTGCCTGGACCTTTTTGATGGCTCCTTCAGCCAAGCCCAGGAACAACTACTTTATAACTTTGGAGAACCCACCACCAATTTACCCAATTGACAAATTACTGAGTAATAATTAACACGCTGCTTGATACCCCAGTTCTTTGACATGAATCCATCACCAATTCACCAATTAAAACAAATGAATTACAAATGTCGCCCTCCAGGGGCAGTGCTGCAACAACAAAAGTGAAGGAAACTTTGGAACAGAAGTAGGGGATTAAATTAAAATGCAGGTAATGAACTCTGGTTATGGAGGTCTGACGGAGGTTAAACTGAGTTCCACAATTCTCTCTAAAGACACTATTCAGTCTTTTTTTAATATAAGTTAACGCTAAATCAGTCAATTAAAACAACAAAACAGTCACACTAACAAGCAGTGCCTACCAGAGACAGTGCAACAACAACATAAATGAATGAAGGGTACGAAAAGAGGAAGGAACCCAGCTACTTTTTTTAATTGACCTTCTGAAGTGTTATGGCCCACCTCTACAGCAAGGTGGGGAGTGGGACCTTGAACTTAAGCCTCCAGTCACTACCATGACACCACATGACCCCCAAAATAACCCAGTTCTTTGTTTAAAACAAAATGAACTACCTACAAGTCACCCCTGTTCCTCATTAAATCAATGAGTAACAAGCTCTGACCACCATGAGCAGTCTATCAAAGCCAGAATGGAAGAATGGGGAAAGAGGGCGGGGATTACATCAAAATGGAAGGAACCTTGCTCTTTTTTATCTTATATTCCAGAAGTGTTATCACACACAACCAAACGACTTTCCCACCGCCACATCACCATTACACTTTTTTTTTGTTTTCAACTATTAACCCCCACCAGTAATCAGCCATGCAGCCAATTAGACGTTTGTATTCAAAGCCCATTACAGGTATCCCCCTGCTTTTCAAATGTTCGCTTTATGCAATTTTGCTTTCACAAAAGACCTACATTAGTACCTATTTTTGTGAATCCAAGGAGGATTTTCACTTTTATAAGAAATGGCAATACCTTTTCTCATGTTAATCGTGCACCTTCGCTTTATGCTATCTTTGGCTTACGAAAGGTTTCCTGGGAATACTCTGCTTTCGGATAATGGGGGCTACCTGTATAGGAAATGTGAGCCACCAAAATTAAGGGGCTGGGGATTAAGGAAAGAGGGAATGGGCCAAATCAAAACAGTTGGAGGGGGAAGAGCCCAGGTCTGAAATACATTGCTTTCAGTCAATGCTGATGCTATTCTGATTGCCCACTAAAGGGAGCTGCATTTCCAACATTGACAAAGACTGCTCATCAAAATGTGTCTTTGGTGAAGTTCTCTGGAAAGGCTGAGACTGTGAAGGTATTCCTTCTAGCGGAACATACACAAAGACAGGCAGAGGAAGGTGTCTCGTTCCCAATGACCATCCCTGTCATCCACATTGTGATACATTGACCCCCAGCCACCAGCTACCAGGAATTACCTGGAGGAGACAAAACACACCTTCAAATCTATCCCCAGGAGCGGGAGTGAAAGGAATTCAAGAGAGTTGCTTACTGATCTCTGATGGGGAACAACAAACGACTGCAACGCCATGGACATCTCCCAGCAGTCCTTTCAAACTGTACTTGGGATGTTTGACATCATTTTTAAGCTGGAATGGGTTCTGGCAAGATTTACCAGGATGTTACCAGGAATAGAGAGTTTGAGTTAAAAGGAGAAGCTGGATTGGCTGGGATTTTTTCACTGGAGCATAGGGGGTTGAGGGGTGACATTATAGACATAAAACCATAAGGGCACAGATAAGGTGAACAGCAGGTGTCTTTTCCCTTGTGTGGGGGATGTCAAGACATGAAGGGCAATTTGTTTCATAGAGAGTGGTTTGTGTATGGAATGAACTTCCAGAGGAAGTGGTGGGTGTAGGTCTCATTAAAACATTGAAAAGATGTTTGATAAGTACATGAATAGGAAAGGTTTAGAGGGATATGGGCCAAGTGCAGGCAAGTGTGACTCATTCAGTTTGGGATTTTTTTTTGACATGGACTGGTTGGTCTGAAGGGTCTGTCTGTGCTGTATGACTCTACCATCTGACCTCATATACCCTGTCAGGTGACTCACTGTCTACTTTGATTTTTGATGTCTTTGCGAACATTACTTGCTCCTGCTGAGTCTTAACTCTAGTTTATGCACTTGTGTCTGAAATGGGGCCGAAATGCATCTCACTTTGTCTCTGAGACACAATAGTTGCCACTGATTAATTCACAGTATCCTTGTCCATGTTTGAAGTAATTAGTGCACACCATGAACACTGTACAGGAATGTGACTTCCACTAGCTAGCACCTGTACTGTTGTTCCACACAGGAATCCGATTCTGGGTGGAGTCACTCTCTGTGGAGTCCCAGGAGGATTACATCTCCTTTGGATGTGGAACAGATCCCGATCGACAGAAACAGTTCACACTGACCCAGAAAAACTTGAACATCACGACCTTTCACCTCTCTGATTGCACGGACTCCTGGGTCCATTTCCACTCTGGCCCCAACGTGCCGAGCACCAGGTTCAAAATTTATTACAAAATGGGTGAGTTTTGTTTAATATTTTGCTGAGTATCACTGGCCCACCTCTGGCCTTCTCCAAGAGTTATCCAAAGGTAAACTGAGAATTGGACCTTCGCATTGGAACAGTGTTGTAAAATTAATTAAACCAAGTTCATGTGCTTTAGAAAGACCATAAGCGCATATTTCTCGGTAGAACATTGTCCCCAGAATGTTGATTGAGCACATGGGGAACAGACCCAGAATGCCTCAGGATTAGTTAAACAAATGACACAATGGACAGTTGTTCCCTCCTGTGCAGGACAATCAGTGATGCAGTGAGGAAACGCAATGAAAGTGTTTGGGCAGTTCTCCCTCTCTCTGTGCTGGTCATTTCAACAGTGTGACATTTCTGAATAGCAACATTGCATATCCAAATCAATGTGGGTCCACAAATCTGTTTTTGGGTTAAGGAACTGTATTCCTATAAAGCACAGGGAGAAGGAGCCAGTCTTTTGTTTTATTTCATTACTGTTACACAGCAGCATCACTATGGAGACCTACATTACCTGTATTTTTTGATTTAAAACTGTACATTATACCCTACTTTCAATTTTTATTATAGCCAATGGGTGAGTGATGTATAAGGTGTGGCTGAAACGATGGGGTCTATTTCATGTCATTGGCTAAATGTCAGGATTGTTCCCATTGTAGATTTTGATGGTGTGACACCTTCCTTAAATGAATTTGTGTTTGTAATGGGAGGGGGCAGGGGAAGTCTTACCCTGACTCGGTGCCTGGCCATTCCCTGAGTCGTCCTTGCACTGTGTGAACACATTAATATTCCGGTGTGCCCTTGGTTTTGCAGTGCCCCGTCTGTGCCTGAACCTGAGTTGTGACGTCAATGCAGTTTGTCACAGAGACAGCACCGGGTCCCTGGTATGTAGCTGCAAACCAGGCTGGAGGAGATCAGGTCCCAGGTGTTACGGTAAGGTAGTCCTACCACATGCATTTCTCTCCACTGAAGCCAGTTTTTATACTGTCCCGGTTTGTGTTTGGAGCCTGATGGAGCTGCAGCTGAACCCTGGAGTTTGCATGGAGCCTGGATCCTGGTGTGGGAGCTTGGCTCAGTCACTAGGTCATTGAGCTCTGAATCAGGAGGTCAAGGGTTCAAGTCCACTTGAAAAATTAAACACCAATTATTTAATGAGCTCCTTTCCCTCCAGTTCTGACAGCACTTCATGAAGCAATGCTTGAGCATTTGGAACAGACTTCTTGACTTTTATTGATCATTCTTAGGCCACAGGATTACTCACTCACAGTTTTGATCATCCTCAGGCCAAGGGTTATTCACACACAGTACTAATGATTCACATGCCACAGGATTAATCCTGAAGAAGGGCCTGTGCCCGAAATGTCGAATCTCCTGTTCCCTGGATGCTGCCTGACCTGCTGTGCTGTTCCAGCAATAAAGTTTCGACAAACAGGATTAATCACACATAGTATTGATCATCCTCCGGCCAGAGGATTAATGGACACATTTTTTGACCACTTACAGGTCACAGGATTATTCACAGACAGGACTCACTATCCTCATGTTAGACACAAAAGGAGGTCATTCAGCCCATCAAGTCAGCACCAGTTCTCCAGATACAGACTTTACTTGGAGCCATTTTGCTGCCTTCTCCCTGTAACCCTGTGCATTTCACATGCCTCATTTGAATGTGCTTGCAGGCAGTGTCTCCCAAACTTGGAGACCTTACTGTGTGAAAAATCTCTTTTTCATATCGCTTTTACTTCTTTTGCTGATTAGTTTCAATCTGTGCAATTTTGTTCACATCCCTGACCCCTGAGGAACTCCTCAACAAATCTTCCTGTAGCCTGAACAATGTTTGCAGTATTCTGTTTCCTACTGCTCAGCCAATTCTGTATCCATGAAGCTATAACTTTACTCACAAAGTTGTGCAGAATTGTATCAAATGCCTCTAAGAAATCCATGTGTACGACATCAACAATATTGCCCTCATCAATCCTCACTCGGAGAAGCTTAGAGGGCATAAGAGCCCCTTTGGTTCATTGAGCCTGTACTGCCTCACCTTTTTGTTAAAAAATCTCCAGCCAGTTAGATAAGCTTAACTTTCTCATAAGACTCATGTATTGAATTTTGTTAATTAATTAATTCCTCATTTGTTCACATGATGTAGTATTAAAATTTGAAAACCTGGGTTCAAATCGCATCATCCCTTCTTCATACGCATCATATAGAAATACAAAGCATGAGGGGCTTGGGTTTGAAAGTTGGAGACTTTTGTGTAGTTTTATGTTTGGTTTGTTTTTTCTATATTATGCATATGAAGAAGGGATGGTGTGATTTAAGCTTAATTTGAGATTTGTTCTGAGTAGTGCTGGAATGGGTGAAATTTGTTGCTACGTGCTTGGAATAGAACTTGAGGTGAACAGTTTAGTGCATTGGAAACAAGGGTAGAAGACAAGAAGAACGCTGCTGAGGTAATGTAAAACCCTGTATTTGCTCTCTGATTCTAATATTTGCAGTAGGAGGCTGTGTAGGAAGGGGCTATTTTCCCTGGAGCATTGGAGACTGAGGGGTAACCTTATAGAGGTTTATAAAATCATGAGGGGCATGGATAGGGTGACTAGGTCTTTTTCCCAGAGTAAATGAGACCAAAACTAGAGGGCATAGGTTTAAGGTGAGAGGGGAGAGGTTTAAAAGGGTCCTAAGGGTCAACCTTTTCATGCGGAGGGTGGTGTGTGTGTGGACCGAGCTACCAGAGGAAGTGGTGGAGGCTGGTACAATTTCAACATTTAAAAGGCATCTGGATGGGGAAACAAATAGGGAAGGTTTAGAGGGGTATGGGCCAAATGTTGGCAAATGGGACGAGATTAATTTGGTACATCTGGACAAGTTAGCCCAAAGGGTCACTTTCTGTGACTCTATGACCGTATCAACCAATTCTTACAACAGTTGGTGTTTTTATTCCCTTTTTGTGTGTAATTTCTTACCTGTTAAAAGAATATTGACAGCTTCTTATGACTGTTCAGTAATTGACATTGGCAAGTAAATAGCAAAAATTAACCTGATGGTCTGTCAGCCAGGTTTTGCTCCAGAAACTGTTTTGCCCAGTGTTACCATCATAACACTATCAAATTTGCTCAAATGATTATTTCTAGGAGTTTCCCCATCATTGAAGTGAAACTGATTGGCCTGTCTTTGCTGGACTTGTGTTGATATCTTTATTTTGAGCAGGGGTGTAGAGTTTGCAACTCTACACTGCTCTTGTACCAACCTGGAGCCTAAGAAAGACTGGAAAATGATAGCTCATGCCTCTGCAACTCAATTGTCACTTACCTCACAATCCTTGGATGCATCCTATCTCATTCCACCCCTTACAACTTGAAGTACAGGCAGCCTATCCAATACCTCTTCCTGACCAATTTGAAACCTCCTTTAGCGATTAACTTCATTTCTCTTTCTCCATGGTCTGTGTAGTATCTTCGGTCTTGGTATACACAGCTTCCATGTGCAAATTCCTATTTTGGTCCCTAATTGGCTGGACATCTCCTTTACCATGCTTTTAATATTTATATGCCTGTAGAAGGCTTTTGGGTTCGATTTTATATTAGTTGCTAATCTCTGTTTATGATTCTCTGGGGTTTATGTGCATTTACAGTGCTCTGAAGAGGGAGGTAAAGGTTTAGACTCAGACAGTGAAGGAGTGTCAATATAATTCACAGTCAGGATAGTGAATGGCTTAGGGGAACATTTGCATGTAGTGACATTCCTGTGCGTCTGTTGCCCTTGTTCTGCTAAATGGAAATATTGGTGGATTTGCAATGTGTTTTCGAGGAACCCTGGTGAGTTCCTACAGTGCGTCTTGCAGCCTTTATAATTCATGGATCAACAGATCTTTGCATTGCTAATGCCCTTACAGTAGGTTATTGTCTGATTTCAGTATTAGTTATCAACGAAAAGTACCCTTTTCTCTTAAGGTACTATAAATAATTGCTAAGTCCTGTAGTTGTACTCAAGGTCAATCACTCATGATCAATGTCTGTTCTAGCTCTGCACACTCTTCCTTTGCAGTAAGGTCTGAATATTAACAAGCTGTCTACCTCTCCACTTCTTCCCTAGAGCTCAGGAACATGATACAAGGTGTAACAGCCAGTGTCACAGGATCCAATGTCACATTGAGATGGACGGTCGTCCCAATACCCGGGACTGAGATTCTCAACTACCAAGTTAACACAAACTGCACAAACCACTCCAACGGGATCATCCAGCTACAAACTTACCAACCTGGAAACACCACCAGTTTAGTTCTTACCGGTGGGTATCTCAGATCTTACTGAGACTTCTCTGTCCTCAGAGACTGCTTAGCACATTGTCATCTGCTTTCAAGAAAGGAAAAGTAATGATCTGGCCTGTGAAACCTGCTTTAACCAGTGTGAGGCATCTGCCTCTTCTCCCACCCCCCCGCCCCTCACTTTCTTTTGATTTAAAGATATTGACTTTTACTAGATCGTAAAAGCAAAGGATGAATTAGGCAAATTAACCGCATGAACCTGCTCTGCCATTTAATACTTTCAAGGCTAGTCTCAGCCATTTGTCCTGCTCCTGTTGACTGCACAAAGAAACCCCTTGTATCCAGCAGTAAATTTGCAGCATTTGCTGGTGTTCAACCAAAGTTGGTCATCACTGCCGAGCCCGATCCCTGTTCAGCATCTCCATACAGAGAATCAGAAGGGATCAGTTAGATGGACACGGGATAGCCTCAAAGTTGGGAGGAAGGGCACGGCTTGTGCTGAGTTTTGGGATTCGAGTTTAAAAGGGAGATGAGAGAGTAACGCATCCTGGGCATTGAAGATCTACTTCAGAGACATTCACCGAACAAGTGTCTTCAGGGACTGAGTTCTGGTTTTCTTTATTGTTAGAGACGCCTGTCTACCAGGTTGTTTTGCTGGCTGCGATCATTTAACATTCCAATAGGCTGAAGCACACACCCTTTGAGATTAGATTAGATTAGATTAGATTACTTACAGCGTGGAGACAGGCCCTTCGGCCCAACAAGTCCACACCGACCCGCCGAAGCGCAACCCATCCAGACCCATTCCCCTACATTTACCCCTTCACCCAACACTAGGGGCAATTTAGCATGGCCAATTCACCTAACCTGCACATCTTTGGACTGTGGGAGGAAACCGGAGCACCCGGAGGAAACCCACGCAGACACAGGGAGAATGTGCAAACTCCACACAGTCAGTCGCCTGAGGCGGGAATCGAACCCAGGTCTCTGGCGCTGTGAGGCAGCAGTGCTAACCACTGTGCCACCGTGACAATCTTCTCAATGAAATAGCAATTAAATTAACAGAAACACACACTGAGAATAACTTAGTAATAAGAACTAATTATATTTATGTAGTCCAGTACCATTGTAAAATATATCAAGATGTTTCATATGAATATCATATCATAGAATCACTGCAGTGTGGAAGCAGGCCATTTGGCCCATCAAGTCCACACCGACCCTCTGAAGAGCATCCAGCAACGCCCTCCCCCCAACCCTATCCCTATAACCCTGCATTTCCCATGGCCCATCCACCTAACCAGCACATCTTTGGACCTGCACACATGGGAGGAAACCGGAGCACGCAGAGGAAACCCACACAGACAAGGGGGGAATGCGCAAACTCCACACGTTCACCCAAAGGTAGAATCAAACCTAGGTCCGTGGCACTGTGAGGCTGCAGTGCTAATCACTGAGCCACCATGCTGCTCCATACGGACAGTTTAGGGAGGGAATTCCATGGCTAATGCCAAGGTAGCTTAAGGCGGTGACAAAATGAAAATTGGAGATGCTGAAGAGTCTGATTTGAAGGAATCCATGACGATTAGAATATTTTGGACCAGAGAAAACGATAGTGGTAGAGCAGATCAATGCCAAGAGAAAATTAAAAATAAGGCCGTAAATTTTAAAAATTGAATTATTACTGGATGTGTTTTGTTGGGATAGGTCCACAAATGTGGGGGATGATGGGTGAAAAAGACTGAGCACAGTGAGTAGAGTTTTGAATGGGCTCCAGTTTAAGAGGATATAATCTGGTCAAAGGAGCAGGGAGCAGGAATAGAGCTTTGGTCATTCCAAATTTGTGTCAATTCTCCATTGCAACCAATTCAATCACTTAGATACATAAGAAACTCACAGGGGTATTAATGGAAGTTATTTTTTGCAATTTTAGTATGTAGTCTCATTGACTAATGTGACTGAAATTCCAGGTCTGGGCTCCCTATCACTGTGTACCACTGTGATCCAGGTAAACACCTCCTCTGATGGCCTGGTGACCACTCAGCCTTTTACCTTCAGGACCTACTCTGGTGAGCATTTTCAATTCTCTTCTTTTGTTCCTTGTTCCACAAAGACCAGTCGTGTGTTCTCGAACAAGTCGCCATAATTCAAGCCAGTATTTGGAAACAACTTGATGCAAAGTAACTTATTGACAGTTCTCTTCAGGGCTAATTGGACCAAGAGCAAAGCTGTCCTCTGGTTGTTTTATAAAAGTAATACCAGAAACATTGCAGAATAGCCTCCTTTCAATGGTGCACTATTGGTCAAGAACTGAAGAAAACTTCCCTCAAGATGAGGAACTTAAATGATCCTGCAAGTGATATTGGAAATACTGAGAGAAAGAGCAGACTATTAGTTGAACTGGATGAGAGAACTCTAAAACTAATGACTTTAGCGATGCATTGAGTCAGTCCCATTCTCACCACGTGGTATCATATCAATGTACTATCAGCTCATTGAGCAAGTATCATTCTTTGTTCGAGTTCTAACGATCAGAACAGGATTGTTGAAAATTCGGTTAGAAACAGGAATGTTTCAGGATTATTAATAATAAGGACAGATTAAAAAATATGGAAAACGTGAGGACTGCAGATGCTGGAGAATCAGAGTCGAAGAGTGTGTTGCTGGAAAAGCACAGCCAGTCAGGCAGCATCCGAGGAGCAGGAGAGTCGACGTTTCAGGCATAAGCCCTTGCCCGAAATGTCGATTCTCCTGCTGCTCACATGTGCTTTTCCAGCACCACACTCTTCGAGATTAAAAAATGTGCAGAATGCAATGGTTCATGAGCTAAGGAAGGCTTCCCGTCTGAGATGAGTAGTCATCAAACTCTTACAACCTGTTTAACAGAGTCAGTCAGCTGTTCAACTGCAAACTAAGGGAAGAAACCAGAACACCTGAGGCTCAATGATCATTCCCTCCTTTTCTCCACAGCTTGAGTATACTAATCTCAGCTAAAGATGTGAAATTGTCAGCAGAGTTAAGGAAAGACAATTATATCAGCCTGAGTTTTCTACCACCACCTCTTCCCCACTCCTTGCTTTATCGACTGAGAGTAGATTGTTAAGAGCTGATAGGTTCATGCCTGCCCCTGCTACCTCCCTATTGGTGAACAGTGGAGTGGATCTTGAGATCATGCCTGCGTAATACTGGGGTGAAGTGGATCATCTGCTCTTGAATCCTGTAGAACATATTAACATAGGAAAAACAAGAAAATGAATTTGAGACAAGGTATCATTTCTACTTGGTTTTAAAAGCCATCTAGCAAATTGCAATTTACATTTTATCCATGAGCATTTTCTGCTGATATTTCATAATACTCTTAAGGTTAATGTATCTTTAATGTTTTTTCTCTTTTGGATAATGATTCCAGAATCTCTGAGTTTGACCTCCATCTCCACCACCAGTGCTGTGATCTCCTGGGCCCCTCTTGGGAGTGTGAGTGCTCGGAGGGGCTGCAGTCTGAGCTACTACAGCATTGTGAGCCCCGGCACTGTCCACACTGTCAGCCTCGTCCCAGTCAGTACAGAGGCAGTGATCACAGGTAAGATGGGAAGTCAACTGGCCTTCGTCTCTGTGGACAAGCATTGACGTTCTGTAAAAATTCACAGAACATTGAAAAAAATCTTGTACTTTTCAAGATTTTGGACTATCCCGAGGTGTTCAGCTCTTGATTAAAAATGGGGTGTATGTATGTGTGTATGAGAGAGGGTCTGTGTGAGTGAATGAGTATGTAACAGTGTGTGTTTGTATAGTGTAGTTGGGTCACCTGTAGTGTGACATGAACCCTGGTTGAGGCCAACTCCATGGGTACCATATTAATGAACCAAAACCTGCAACCCATTCTGAAAGATGAAAGACTGAACAGCAATCTAGGCTTGTTCAATATATCATTTTAATTGCATGACACCGCTATGAATTCTGTGTCTTATGATCCTGCCCCACTAGTCACCTGATGAAGGAACAGCGCTCCAAAAGCTAGTGCTTCCAAATACACCTGTAGGACTATAACCTTGTGTGATTTTTAACTTGGTCCACCCCAGTCCAACACTGGCACCTCTACATCATAACACTTAATTAGTTTGCTGTAAAATGCACTCCCTATTGTAAATCAGGAAATGTATCCAATCATTGTTGCACACCAAGCTGCTGTGGTTCTGTTCGCCGAGCTGGAAGTTTTTGTTGCAAACGTTTTGTCCCCTGTCTAGGTGACATCCTCAGTGCTTGGGAGCCTCCTGCGAAGGGCTTCTGTGGTGTTTCCTCCGGCATTTATAGTGGCCTGTCCCTGCCGCTTCCAGTTGTCAGTTTCAGCTGTCCGCTGTAGTGGCCGGTATATTGGGTCCAGGTCTATGTGTTTGTTGATGGAGTTTGTGGATGAGTGCCATGCTTCTAGGAATTCCCTGGCTGTTCTTTGTTTCGCTTGCCCTATAATGGTAGTGTTGTCCCAGTCAAATTCATGTTGCTTGTCGTCTACGTGTGTGGCTATTAGGGATAGCTGGTCGTGTCGTTTCGTGGCTAGTTGATGTTTGTGGATGCGGATCGTTAGCTGTTTTCCTGTTTGTCCTATATAGTGTTTTGTGCAGTCCTTGCATGGGATTTTGTACACTACATTAGTTTTGCTCATGCTGGGTATCGGGTCCTTCGTTCTGGTGAGTTGTTGTCTGAGTGTGGCTGTTGGTTTGTGTGCTGTTATAAGTCCTAGTGGTCGCAGTAGTCTGGCTGTCATTTCAGAGATGTTCTTGATGTATTGCAAATAACCTCCGTCTCCATTTCCCGACTCCCTTCCCAGCCCCTCCCCCTCTCTTCCACTCCACTTTGCCACCAACCGGATTCATTCCTCCCATTGACCAACCAGGTTGTACACTCTGCTTGTCTTCACCTATCCCCATTTCATCACTTTGTCCCCCCTTTATCTGCAGCTCCCCTTACACCCACTCCCACTCCTGAAGAAGGGTTGCACCCGAAATGTGGACTTCTCCTCCTGATGCTGCCTGGCTTGCTATGTTCTTCCAGCCTCCTGTTTGTCTACTTTGGATTCCAGCATCTGTATTTTGTTAGTCTCTAACTTGTATGTTAAAGCAGACAGCTCAGTAACATACCTGTGTCACCTCAGCTCAGAGGTTAGCCCGAGGCTTGTCACTGTCTCTGTGGGTGGAATGCTCTGAAATTGCTCTGGGACATCTCACTGGAGGACAGCATTAACATAAGACCAGTGAGATCATCCACAAACATGGTCATGGCTGATCTGTCTGGGACTGTCTCTATTAAATGGAAGGAGTATTGAGAGTAAAATTAGATAACTACGTATCCAACATGGTGAACATTAACTACAGAATTCAGGAACTTGTATGTAACCATGAGTATTTCTTTTCAGGGTTGGAACCAGACGTGACTTACATCATGTCCATTGTATGTGACTCTCTGTCTCCCTGGACACTTCGCTCCCAATCGCTAAATGTCACTACTCTCCCAAGTATGTATTTAGACAATGTATTATTGTTGTGAAATTGGCATTCGTTCACAGCTACAGAACTAAAATGTTTTCCTCAATCTGACTGCGGCTCTGTTTTATTGGCAGCTTCAAGATTCCTCAGCAACATACAGGCTTCCCATATAACCTCATCGACTGCTATGATTGCCTGGGACGTACACACTTCAGCCGCTGCCCTGGTTGAGTCCTACTCCATTAGCTATGGTCCTTATGGCACTGCCAGACCCAAGAAGAACATAATTGCTTTCCCTCCGAATACCAAAGTGATCCTCAATGGTAAAGACAGGGTGACCAATCCTGAGGGCATCAAGGAAGGGGCACTTTGACCAATGTTGGATGGTGTGGGAGTTGGTTGGCCAGTGCTGCACAAGCTAGTGTTGGGGTTGGAGCTGGGGCTGAGGGATTGGGAAAGAGACATAAATGTTCCTCACGGGTAAAGCCAGTCAAAGTGAACTGGTATGTCACAGTGTGATTCTGCAATCTTTTTCCTCAATGATGTCAAATTTGCTTGCAATTTCCCCTGAGTTGAGGAGAGAAAATCAATATCCTTGATGTTGGATTCAGCTGCAGAGCTCGCTTCCATTAGAGTCTATTAGGGTCTAATAGAGTCATTAGATAGTTCCTACCTTTACAGCTTCTCACTAGGCTATATATATGATTTATTAATTATTATTACAGATTGTTAAAATAACAATCAGTGAAGAAGTAGAGCATTAAGAGTGACGATGACCTGTGAGTATAGGAGTTAGGAGGTTATGTTGCGGCTATATAGGACATTGGTTCAGCCATTTTTGGTCTCCATGCAATAGGAAAGATGTTGCGAAACTTGAAAGGGTTCAGAAAAGATTTACAATGATATTTCTGGGATTTGAGGGTTTGATCTATCGGGAGAGGCTGAATAGAATGGGGCTATTTTCCCTGGAGCGTCGGAAGCTAAGGACCTCGTGGAGGTTTGTGAAATCATGAGGGGCATGGATAGGGTGAATAGTCAAGGTCTTTACCCAAGTGTAAGGGAGTCCAAAACTAGAGGGCATAGGTTAAAGGTAAAAGGGAAAAGATTTAAAAGGGACCCAAGGGACCATTTTTTTCATGCAGAGACTATTGCATGTGTGAAATGAGCTGCCAGAGGAAGTGGTGGAGGCTAGTACAATTACACTATTTAAAAGGCATCTGGATGTGTACATGAATAGGAAGGGTTTAAAGAGATATGGAGAAAGTGAGGTCTGCAGATGCTGGAGATCAGAGCTGAAAATGTGTTGCTGGAAAAGTTCAGCAGGTCAGGCAGCATCCAGGGAACAGGAGAATCGACGTTTCGGGCATAAGCCTGAAGAATTCCTGAAGAAGGGCTTATGCCCGAAACATCGATTCTCCTGTTCCCTGGATGCTGCCTGACCTGCTGCGCTGTTCCAGCAACACATTTTCAGCTCAGTTAAAGAGATATGGGCCAAATACTGACAAATGGGGCATTTCTGTGGATAGGTGTGAACGTGATGGCCGCATTACAATTTTAAACACCATCCTCATTTCAGACAATGTCTTTGATAACTTGTAAGGCACTGTCCTGGTTTTCAGGGTAGGAGATGGCCCAGTGGTATTATCATTAGACTATCAATCCAGAGATCCAGGTAATGTCCTTGGGACCTGGTTCAAATACCACCATGGCAGCTGGTGGAATTTTTCAATTGCAATTGAATTCAATAACAAAATCTGGAATTAAGAGTTGAGTTATGACTATGAAACCATTGCTGATTGTTAGGAAAATAACCCATCTGGTTCACTAATGTCCTTTAGGGAAGGAAAACTGCCATCCTTGCCTGGCCTGGCCGACATGTGACTCCAGATCCACAGCAGCAGTGACTCTTAACTGCCCTCTGGGCAATTAACATTGGTCCAACCAGTGACACCCACATCCCATCAAAGTCAGAAAATAGATCCGATACAGAAGGAGCGGATATTCTTTCAGTGATTGCTCACTGTGACATTAACTCAGTTGAGCCCAAATTCCAGCCACTTAACCTGACCTTCCACATTAATAAACTCATTCCCCATCAAAACCCACAATTGAATTTGCTTCTACCACATTTTCAGGCAGTGCATTCCAAATCCTAAACAGACACTGTGTATAAAAAATGTTTTTATTGATTCTTTTGCTTTAAACCTTCTATCGATGTCTACTTTAAAATTAGATACAAGTTACCAGGTATCCCATTATTTGCCTTGAATAGGTCTGAGTGAGTCAACTCCATACGTTGTCATTGTTTCTGTGAAAACTTCCTTTGGAGAAGAGAAGACCAGTTCAACATTATATTTTAAAACCAAAATGTGTAAGTTTTCCAAAAAATATCACATTGTTAATCATTTTGGGTTGGAAGGAGTTGTGCAATTATGAATGTTTCCTTTGAAGTTCCATTCCTTTGTTTCCATCGTGAAGATACTGTCCAATATGATTGTCTCAGAACATCTACACACTGGCTCAGCCAGCAGAGCTATAATAAGAAGCTGAATTGAAGCATGTGAGAGGTATTCAAGCCCTGAAAGGTGTCACACCTTCAAATTCCAATACTAGGTAGAACATGGAACTTTACTAATCTAGTAAAACATGGTCAACAAACATTTTTTGGTGGGGGGGGGGGTATTTTAGGGTTTTCTGTGTGACAACTGAGAAGGTCGTCATGTTCATGTCATGTACAGACTTGCAAAAGACATTTGTTAATGTGACACAGCCTTGCCAGTGTTGTTCAAATCCATGGAATAAAAGGGACAGTAGTGGCTGAGGGACCAAGAGTAGAGAGTAGAGGTGACTTAAGGATTTGATGTGGAAGAAAATTAATCTGGACTTGACTGACTAAAAATGATGATGTTGGGTAACTATTAGATTGTGTTTACTGTGTATTTTAAGATCTTGCCAACTGCACCATATATTTAGTTAGACATGTAGAAGCATAGAAAATATGACCAGAAATTGGCCATTCAGCTCTTTAACAGTGTTCCCCTATACATTATGATCATGGCTGGTCATCCAACTCAGTCCCCTGTTCCCACTTTCTCCCCTTTAGCTCTTAGAACTATATCTAACTCCTTTTAGAAAAGGTTTTGGCCTCTGCTGCTTTTTGTAATGGAGATAGTTTGTGACTCCTGGATCTGGAGTTTCCAGTCATCAGGAACAGACTTTCTGCATTTGCCCTCTCTAATCCTGTTAGAATGATATAGGTTCCTGAGATTTTTCTCAGTCTTTGAAGCTCCAGTGAATATAGTCCTAATTGATTGAGTCTCTCCTCAGTCCTCCATCTCAGGAATAATGTTCTGTCAGATGTTCTTACCAGCTGAACGTGCCTCTGAGAGCCACGCATGGCAGCAACGTCTCTCCTGATCGGCATACCGATGCCAATCGCTGTGCACGGCACATCAGAAAGGCTGCACATATGCACAGCCTCGGTAGAATGTTGTCGATGAATCAGTCTGGTAAACCCATGTTGCACTGCCTCCAGATAAAGAGATCAAGCCTGCACGTGGTACTCCAGGTGTGGTCTCACCAAGGCCCTGTACAATTGCAGCAAAATATCCCTACTCCTGTAATCAAATCCTCTCGCAACGAAGGCCAACGTGCCATTTGCTTTCTTCACCATCTGCTGCACCGTGTGCTTTGATTGTTCTGTTCTTATTTTTGCCTGTATTTTTGCCTTCTGCTTTATTGTCAAAGAAATTCTGTAGCCTTGTGTGCCTATATTTCAGTGAATGACCGTCATATTAAATAAATGAAGCATGTGGTTTATCGATTCATTCTGAAATCTGACTTGTCCGGCAGTACCATCAGCTGGGGTCGTAATACTTGACCGTGGCACGGTAGGTTGTGAAGGTGGAGGAATCAGCGTACGACATCCTGGGCGTTACATGTAAAGGCATGGAGTACAGAAGGAAGAGAGATATAAACATTGCTGCTGTTTGCAATTCCAAACACTGCACAATTTTAGGAGAGACGTGAAACCTTTAGATCAGATAGAGAAAAGATTTGCAAGGATGATTCCAGTGATCAGAGACTTCCGTTAACAGGATGGACTGGAGAAGCTGGTTGTTCTCTTTAGATGAAAAGGTCAGAGGAGATTTGATATAGATGTTTACAACCGCGAGAGATGTAGTTGGCCGACGCCTGAAAAAAAAACATTCCTTTTAGGACACAGATCAAGAACCAGAGACCACAGATGTGAGGTGAATGGAAAAGTCATAAAAGGCGACAAGAAGATGGATGCAGTTTGGATCAGGAACACACTGGTCAAGACTGTGGAGGAGGCAAATTCAATCATGCCCTTAAAAAGGAACTGGATAAACACCTGAAATGACAAATATTGGAGGGAAATGGAGAAGAGCAGCCATGAGACTAGCTAAATTGCTCTTAAAGAAAACTCGACAAAAGGAATGGCCACCTCTGGGCTGTAACCATTTTAAAATTCTAAACTAGCACAAAGAGAACTGTGTATGCTCCATAGATCACGTGCATGAGAACTGCTTAATATGTTTAAACGATACTAGATTTGAGTTTTCCTCCTATAGTTACCTACATTTCCCAGTTGATATTTGATTTTTACAAAGTATAATTTTGCCAGCCTGTACCACAATTGAGAGATTCCATTCGGCCTTGTTGTGATTTGTCTAAACCATCTCTTTTGTTTTATTTGCACAGTGATTGACATGTGCCTGAGCAATCCGTGTGGAGCCAATGCCTCCTGTATCCAGCAGGACGGAAGCTTCAGATGCTCCTGTGGGACTGGCTACACCTGGAATGGATCTGTCTGTACAGGTGTGTGATGGGGATCAGTGAACCCAGTGGGGAGTGAACTGAACACACTGCTTCCACAGCAGACTGGAGACTGTGTCACGTTCCAAACCAGACTAGGAATCAGTGAGATCTCTGGTTTAGTTTACTTATGATGAAATCCACCCCATGAAAAGTGACTGTCCTCATGTTTGAACATTCAGATATGAGTAATTGTTGGTGCAGGAACGAAGGTTTCAGGTAAATGGATAATTGGGGGTCATTCTGGGAAAGGTGGGACATCTACAAACAGGATTGTCTTCACTTGAACCAGAGGGGTACTAATATCTTGGGTGGGAAATTAGCTGGTGCTGTTCGGTGGGTTTAAATGAGCTCACAGGGGGATGGGAACCTATGCTATAGTTCCAGTTCACAGGTGGATGACAGTAGGGAGGATATGGACAGGATTTCAGTCACAGGAGTGTGCTGGCAGACACCAAGCTGGTTTGAAGTGTGTCTACTTCAATGCCAGGATTATCCAGAATAAGGTAGGTGAGCTTGCAGCATGGATCGGTACCTGAGACTTCGATGTTGTGGCCATTTCGGAGACACGGATAGAGCAGGGTGAGGAATGGATGTTGCAGGTTCCAGGGTTTAGATCTTTCATTAAGATCAGGGAAGGTGGTAAAAGAGGGGGAGGTGTGGCCTTGTTAGTCAAGGACAGTATAACGGTGGCTGAAAGAACTTTTGACAAGGACTCGTCTACTGAGGTGGTGTGGGCTGAGGTTAGAAACAGGAGAGGAGGGGTCACACTGCTGGGAGTTTTTTATAGGCCTCCGCAGAATTCCAGGGATGCAGAGGAGAGGATTGGCAAAACGATTCTGGGTAGGAGTGAAAGGCACAGGATGGTCATTATGGGGGACTTTAACTTCCCCAACATTGACTGGAAATGCTATAACCCTAGTACATCAGATGGATCAGTTTTTTGTCCAATGTGTGCGGGAGGGTTTCCTGACACAGTATGTAGACAGGCCAACGAGACAAAGCCACACTAGATTTGGTACTGGGTAATGAACCAGGCCAGGTGTTAGATTTAGTTGTAGGTGAGCACTTTGGAGAGAGTGACTATAATTCAGTTACACAGGTCAAGAGTTATAACTGGGGGAAGGGCAATTATAATGCGATAAGGCAAGACTTAGGAGCATAGAATGGGGTAGCAAAATGCAGGGAATGAGGACAATCGAAATGTGGAGCTGGTTTAAGGAACAGATATTGCGTGTCCTTGATAGATATGTCCCTGTCAGGCAGAGATGAGGTAAGGGAACCGTGGTTTACTAAAGAAATTGTACCACTTGTTGAGCGGAAGAGGAAGCCTTATGTGACGTTGAGATGAGATGGTTCAGATGAGATGGTGGAGAGTTACAGATTAGCTCGGAAGGATTTAAAAGGAGAGTTAAGAAGAGCAAGGTGTGGACATGAGCAGTCTTTAGCAGGTAGAATAAAGGAGAACCCTAAAGCTTTCTATAGGTATGTGAGGAATAAAAGGATGACTAGGGTAGGAATAGAGCCAAACAAAGACAGAAGTGGGAAGTTGTGTGTGGACCCTATGGAGATCGGAGAGGTGCTAAACGAATATTTCTCATCGGTTTTCACTCAGGAAAAGGAGAATATTGTAGAGGAGAAGACTGAGATACAGGCTATTAGACTAGAAAGGATTGAGGTTAGTAAGGAGGAGGTGTTAGCAATTCTAGAAGGTGTAAAAGTAGATAAGTCCCTGGGCTGGGTGGGATTTATCCGAGGATTCTCTGGGAAGCTAGGGACGAGATGGCAGAGCCTTTGGCCTTGATCTTTGAGTAGTCATTGTCTACAAGTTTAGTACCAGAGGACTGGAGGATTGAAAATGTTGTGTCCTTCTTGAATAAGGGCAGTAGAGATGACCCAGGTAATTATAGACCAGTGAGCCTTACTTCTGTTGTAGGAAAGGTTTTGGAAAGGATTATAAGAGATAGGATTTATAGTCAACCTGCAAGCAATAATTTGATTGGAGATAGTCAACATGGTTTTGTCAAGGGCAGGTCGTGTCTCACAAACCTCATTGAGTTTTTTTTAAGAAGGTGACCGACCAAGCATGTGGATGAGGGTAGGGCAGTTGACGTGGTGTACATGGACTTCAGTAAAGCCTTTGATAGGGTTCCACATGGTAAGCTTTTGGAGAAAATGCAGAGGCTTGGGGATTAAGGTGATCTAGCATTTTGGGCTAGAAACTGGCTTTCTGTAAGAAGGCAGCGAGTGGTGGTTGATGGAAATTATTCAGTCTGGGGTCCGGTTACTACTGGTGTGCCACAAGGATCTGTTTAGGGACCACTGCTGTCTGTGATTTTTATAAATGACTTGGACGCAGGTATAGGTGGATGAGTTAGTAAGTTTGCAGATGACACTAATGTCGAAGGAGTGGTGGACAGTGTGGAAGAATGTTGCAGGAGGACTTGGATAAATTGAAGAATTGGGCTGAGAGGTAGCAAATGGAGTTCAATGCAAAGTGTATAAGTCCTGCTAAGATTTGCTTTCCCAAAATGCAGCTCCTTGCATTTATCTAAATTAAATTCCATCTGCTACTTCTCAGCTCATTGGCCCATCTAGTCAAGATCCCATTGTAATCAGCAAACTTACTAACTATAACTCTTATGCTCACATCCAAATTTCCCAGTCTTATACCTCAAAGCATCAGATCATTTCATTGGTTTTAATATTGTCAAAGTATCAAATTCAAACATGATTGGAGTTTAGTATCTTGGGGCATAATTTAAACTGATTGGCCAAATTTGAATTTGTTTTTTGCCTCATAGCAACCCAGGTACTGCTAGCTGCTGGACCAAATGTGACATTGTAAATTCTCCAGCACTCTGTGTGCTTGCTAAGTCCTTCAACTCTCTTGAAGGTACAGTACCCCTTACACCTTCATAACTCATGGCTTCTGCTTCTGGAAGCTGCTGCTGTCAATGCAGCAGCAAGCTTAGTTCAAGGAAACCTTGCTGAGGAGTGCCATACATACCACCCACTATGATCATGTCACATGGGCCTGGGGGAAGAAGCTAGGAATTCAGAGTGAGACCTAACATCCAGACCTCCTCATTGCCTTTGTAACAATGTTGATCTTATAAACATAACCTCTAGTTAGTTGCTAACATACAATTAACTAAACCTTGTTAATTATAAGAGTCACTTCTAAGTAGACCAGGGAATGACTTTCCTCTATCACATTTGACTAAGCAGACCGTTTAGTTTCCTGCATGTTGAGAATTATAGCAGGAGCCTTCACGTTGAGTAGCAGCCCAGACAGTGTCATGTGCTAGCATGCTTACCAGTCAGGCGCAGGAACGATTGGTGATTTTCCCTCGCAAGGTTATCAGGTGCAGGCAAAATGTGGACTTGATGCCGCTATCAGATCAGTCATGATCGTACTGAATGGTGAAGCAGGCTTGAGGGGCTGAATGGCCTCTCTCTGATTTCTATGTTTTCATGTTCACAACCAAGGAGAGCTGAGATAGTTCTATCACTCAACGACTGCCTGAACTGAGTTCAGTCACTTAATGCAGAACTGGAATGAAAACTAGGAGCATTCTGAGCTGAACATTCAGTGCTACACCATATGGTGCCTTCACAAAAAGGGGGAAATCTGCTTATATAACAGTCATATGGTCCAAGCCAAAATTATGGTTATGTAGAAAGTTTCAGTTTCAAAAGCTGGGGATCCTTCAGCAAACTTTTCCTTTCTTCCTGATCCCCAGATGTGAATGAATGTGAAAGTGGAAGCCATGACTGTCACAGCTCGGCCTCCTGTTTCAACAGCCCTGGCTCTTTCCAATGTGTGTGTGAGGCTGGCTACACTGGAGATGGGAGGAACTGTACAGGTAAATGATAATGAATCTTCAGATGTTGTCAGTTAGCAACATGGGATTATTTCTTAGAATTTGTTGATTTTTTTTTTGCCATTTGTAGTCAAACCCCAATCCTGAAGGTTTGGCTATAAGGACTGACTTGTGAAGCTGGTATTCTCCTTTGATCAGAAAAGCTAAGAATAGATCTGATTGAGGCATTCAAAACCCTGAGGGATATTGTTTGAGTCAGTAGGCACAAACTATTATCATCACCGAGTAGGGTCTGACAGGGTTAACTGGGACAAACTGGATCTAGGGAATATATTTTGGTTGTAAGTTAGTTAAGAGATAATTGGGTGAGAACTTCAAATCATCATTTGTGTTGGAGTTTTGTGAAGTGTAAGTGAAAATGAAACTCTGACCAAAACACTATGTTCCTCAACTTTGTCGAGCTAACCTTTCAACTTCTGGCATTTAACAGTGGTAGCAGAGGATGACTAGCTATTTACAAGTAAAAGAATGAAAGCTAAGTATTATTCGAACCAAAGAATGATTATGGAGAAAAAAATCACAGACACTAGACAAAATCTAAAGCATTAGGAATGATTACCCAGCCCTATTTTCTGAATACAAACCTCATGACTAATAGAAGAATGAAGTAATGGTGTAGACCTGCGTTATTCCTTTAACAAAGAGGAAACAAGGTATGGCCCAAGTTTTTCTCACTACCCTACAGATGCAGACTAAGAAACAAAATGTTTTCAGAGTTTGATGTGGATGATACTGCATAAACATGGATGAAAGTTTGAACTCTCAGATGCAATTTATTGAAAAGATAATTAACTAGCTATTTATGAGGTGCCATGAGATTTTGACAAATTCAAAAACCTTGTGCGTTACCAGTTTCTTTGCCCCACCTCGTTGCCAGATAACCGCACAGTAAGGTTTTGACTTGGATGTTGGAAACAGGTTGTTGGCTGTATGTGCCACAAACAGAGACAAGTTGGTTCCAAAATCAGCTGAGCCAGGTCGCAGCAATTGGTGGTGGTTAGTGGGCCCAGCGTGGACCCGTGGCATCGGAGAGAGTTTGGGTTCCCCACAGCCTCTGCATTGTCGAGGTGGTCCTGGTGCGAGTTTGGGTACTTGGCGGCATCTGCATCCAGCGCAGATTCATGGAGGTGGCAGCAGAGGAGAATTTGGGCCCTGTAGGAGACCCAGCAGCAGCTGTTTGGTGAAATGGACCTGAAGCAGACTCATGATGGTGGCAATCACGTTTGGGCTGGTGCAGTAGCTGGCAGTATTTGTGGTATCTGCATTGGTGAGGTCCAGCAAGGACTCAGTGGCGAGGGCACCGAAGAGCGGTGATGCCAGGGGAACCCGTGCCTGACCACTAGGCCCATGGCAAAGCACTCAACAAGAAGGACTGCACATTTGTTTGCTTTTTCTCTTTCTTTATTCTTCTCCCTTTACATTCCATGTTTGGTTTATTTTTCTGTGTTTGAAGGTGGCACGAGAGAGTGGCGACACTATGCAACACTTTTCACTGTGGTTTGTGACAAAATATGTGTGACAATAAATAAATCAAATCAAATCATGATTGAAATAGCCTCGGGTGGAAGTGATTGACATCTAAAAACGCAGTCAACTTCAAAGCATGGCATCAACAAACAAAGAGTTTCCTTTTCGATTTTCATTGACCCCAGTTTTTCTCGGGCTCCCTGATTCAATTCTCAGTCAAATGCTATCTTGATGTCAGAGTACATCACCCTCACCTCAGCTCTCCAGCCCTAAGCTCCTCCACCTCATACTCTTCTGAGCTGCTTGTTCAAGTTTATCAGTTTGAAACTTTAGACCACCTGTCCTAACATCACATTTTATGGCTTGAAGTCAAACTTTGTCTGATGCACTTTGATGCACTTTTCGTTAAAATGTAAGTTTAAAGTGACGTATAAATAAAGGTGTTGAACAGTTACCACAGCCACAGATCAACCACTTGTTTCTTTCCTTTCCATCATTATCCCAGGGAGTTATCCCGGGGAGATATCCCGGGAACCTTCTGTAAGATCAGTTCTTTCACAAGGCTGCATCCAAACTGGTACACGTAACAGTCCAATTGCTGTGATCCCTCACAGACCTTTTATTTTCTAACCCTCAGATGTGAATGAATGTGAAAGTGGAAGTCACGACTGTCACAGCTCGGCCTCCTGTTTCAACAGCCCCGGCTCTTTCCAATGTGTGTGTAAGGCTGGCTACACTGGAGATGGGAGGATTTGTGCAGGTAAATAATATTGAAGCTACAGCTGTGGAAATCTCTCTCAAGTTGCTCATTTATTGATTGATCACCTTTCGTGTTGAATCCCAGTATCTCCAAATTTGATTCAACTAAAAATTCTCAAACAACCTAGGGCAGCCCTGGTCTGATTGACTGAACTGCGCACTGCCTGAACCAAATGGGTCATGGGAAAAATCTCATTTTATAATTTTGGAGGAGCAGCACTGTGGTGCAGTGGTTAGCGCTGCTGACTCACAGCACCAGGGTCCTAGGTTCAGTTCCAGCCTCAGGCGACTGTCTGTGTGGAGTTTGCACATTCTCCCCGTGTCTGTGTGGGTTTCCTCCGGGTGCTCCAGTTTCCTCCCACAGTACAAAGATGTGTGGGTCAAGTGAATTGGCCATGCTAAATTGCCCATAGTGTTAGGTACATTAGTCAGAGGGAAATGGGTCTGAGTGTGTTACTCTTTGAAGGGTCGGTGTGGACTTGTTGGGCTGAAGGGCCTGTTTCCACACTGTAGGGAATCTAATCTAATCCCTGTGAGCTGTGCAGCCATATTGCCCACTTTAGTCATGCTTGAACACAGAGCCACTGGAGCTTCCATACTGAAGATGCTGCCAAAGGGCTATCTAGCAGCGACTTGCAATATTTTGGCCCATTAATGATAAAGGAGCAGCTTTTGGGTGTTTATGGTTTGGAGGTGCTGGGGACCCCATGTAACCTGATGTCATTCTTCCAGGCAGTGGAGATTGTGTTCGGGAGGTGCTATTGAAAAAGTTCAAGGTGAACTGTTGTTGTAGATATTGGAGGGTGCAGCATTGTAAGATTGTGACTGGCATTTCAAGCAGACTGCTTTTCTGAGACAATGTTGAGCCTTTGGAGTGATGTTACAACTAGACTCAGGAAAGCGAGTGGACAGTGTACCACTGTACAACTGACTTACTCTTCATTGTGGAGGAAAGGCTTTGGGAAGTTGGAAGATAAGCCACTCACTGCTGGATATCCAAACATTGACTGGCTCAAGTTATCTTCTCCATGGTAAGGGAGTCTAACACTAGAGGATGTGGGTTTCAGGTGAGAGGGGAAAGATGCAAAAGGATTCAGAGGGGCAATTCTTTCACACAGAGGTTGAGTGTCTGGAGTGGACTGCAAGAGGTAGTGATGGAAGTGAGTACAATTTCATCATTTAAAGAACATTTGGTCAGGTAGGTGCATGGGATAGGTATGGAGGGATATGGATAAAATGCAGGCAATTGGGACTAGTTTAATGGGCAAGCTGAGCCGAAGGCCTGTTTTCAGGCTGTGGACCTCTATGACTCTAACCATGGCATTTATGGGGCTGATCCCGTTGGGTCATGAGGGGAAGTAGCAATGGTGATGTGAGTGAATATGATGGCAAGATCTTTACTCTCCCTCTCTCCTCTTATCCAGCAGTGATGGAGCATCAACATTTTATCAGCTGTTGCTTGAATATTGCCCAGATCTTTTTGTCTGTCAATATGGACTTCCTCAATATCTGGAGATTTGTACTTTTGAAAAATTGTTGATGTTAGCGTGTCTGGGAGAATGTCCAAACGCTATCGCTGTGTTGGTCTGCATTATTCTGTTTCTTCAAAGGGAATGCTTTGATGACTTCAGAAAAGAAATTCAGCCACCACAGTGCTGTAGGAAACTGAGAAGCTCCCACGCTGGAGCAGATTTTGTTGAGAACTCTATTTGTGAACTATGCTGGGAAATTATCTCTGACTATTCTAGACTAATAGATAGACAGCTGCCACAGTCATAAGTGAGCATATGTTTGTTTTTGTTTTGTTGGAACTGTCTCCTTTATTCCTAGTACGATCCATCCAGTGAATCTTGGGAACTATAATCTTAGTAACTATCTGTGAATCTGTTTCTTTACAAAGCATGAGGCTAAATCTAGGCAATAGCAGTAAATTATTTAAGATTCACAAAGTTGGGCGTCCTTCAATGAACTCTTTCATCCTAATCCCCAGATGTGAATGAATGTGAAAGTGGAAGCCACGACTGTCACAGCTCGGCCTCCTGTTTCAACAGCCCCGGCTCTTTCCAATGTGTGTGTGAGGCTGGTTTCACTGGAAATGGGAGGAGTTGTACAGGTAAGTGATACTAAAACTTCCCAAAAGAAAATGTTCCTATTTTCATCTTGTGTGTCACTTGACATGAGCCTTAATTGGGATTGTCAGCAGATCTTTATTACAGGTGCACTGTATCTGACTAACCTGTTTGGGTTCCTCATTGTAGTAACAGAGAGGGTTAATAAAAATAGATCTTGCATAAATGGATTTTCAAGAAAAAAATGATGAATTACTTTGTAACAGACAATCTGAAATGGAAACATAATATAGGAGGGCAATCGCAAATTAGCTGTGCAAATGGTTGAGGAGGGAGAGAGGAAGTAGAGAACGGTGGGTGAATTGATGTCTTTACTGGGGAAAAGTATGCAATGGGATCCATTAGGGGTCAGTGTTAGAACCATTGCTTCCCAGTTAGTGGGTACAGAGATTATCATGTCAATGATTGAGGATAACGCAGAACTTGGCAACAGAGTAGAGTCACGGAGTCCTAGAGATGAGCAGCATGGAAACAGGCTAGGTGGGTTAGCCATGGGAGATGCAGGCTTACAGGGATAGGGTGGGGATGAGAGTCTGGGTTGGATTCTCTTCAGACTTGATGGACACACTGTAGGGATTCTATGATCCAGGTCCAGACAGTGATGGGCCTGGGTGGATTTAACCTGCTTTTTGTGGACAGGACATATCTAATTTTCCACTTTCGCCAGATGCCAATGCTGTAACTGTACAGGGGCAGCTGGGCTAGAAACATGACTGGTTCTGGAACACAGGTCTTCAGTACTATGGTCAGATTATCAGAGCCCATAGCTTTATGGTGTGGTGGTGTGTGGTTGTAGGGTCCTGAGAAAGGAGTGATGATGTCAGGTCGCAGCAGGTATCAGGTCAGAGTCTGCCGATGGAGGGGTGGATATAATGTGAGGAAAGTTGCATATTAGTTGAATAGTTACTCAGCAGTTAGACTAGATTTTTAATAGCTCTAACATTTCTTGACTGCAGTGGAATCCTGCTAATTCTCTGATTTAAATGGAGACTATCAGAGGGTTCCAGGTACATGGGAATTGCCCAGCGGAATCTTCAATTTCTCAGACAATTCCCGCATAGCCTGCTACAGTGCAGATTCTGCAGGGTCCCAGTGCACAACTCTCAGAAACCAACATCCTGCAGAAACAGTTATCTGGCCTTCAGAAAATCCAGGCTATCCTTTTTCAGTGGAAGCTACCCATGTGCTCACCACTCACAATGTGTGAAACTGCCCGCAGCATTTTGAGAAAGCTGCATTGCTCCACCTCTGCCCTGTAGTGTTTCACTGCTTTCCATTGCCCCAGTGGCTGTCATGCTTTCACCTCTTCAGGTCACAGGTCTCCTCTCAATGACTTATTAAAGCTCATCTCAGGGAAACCTTTAACCATCTGCTCTAATGACACCTTACATTGCTCAATGTCAAGTTTCCTTTGAAGTTTTCCCTGACAAAATACCTTGAGATGATTTACTATGTTAATAGAACACTATAAACACAAAATGTTTGAATAGTGGCCGAGGTCATAAATCAATCACACTTTACTTACTGTCATGAATTTTCCTCCTGCCCTAAGGCCAATCAATCTCGAGGAGTGTTCTGTGAAGAACCATCCATTAATCTGTTTCTTTCCAAAGGGCTGAGTTCAAATTGGCTTGTGGAATATCAGAAAGTTTCAGATTCTCAAAGTTGGAGGTCCTCCAATGAACTCTTCCTTTTCTCTAACCCCCAGATGTGAATGAATGTGAAAGTGGAAGCCACGACTGTCACAGCTCGGCCTCCTGTTTCAACAGCCCCAGCTCTTTCCAATGTGTGTGTGAGGCTGGTTACACTGGAGATGGGAGGTATTGTACAGGTAACTGGTATTGACACATTTACATTGACGCCACTTTCCTCTCATGCTCCTATTTCTCACAATCTTGTGTTTACTGCGAGTATTATTTGGACCTATCTCTAATCTATATTCATGAGTTCGCTGATAGACTTTACTGGGGAATAAACGTTGAAGAAGAAATAAAGATACAGCAGAGGGGTATAGACAGGTGGGTGAAGGAGCAAGAGCATGGCAAATGGAATACAATGTGATAACTGTAGAGTTATCCACTTTGGTAGGAAGTAGAAAAATAGATTTTTTTAATGCAGGGCCTGAGTATGCTTTGATTTTAATCACAGCAATATAGGAAGGCAAATGGTATGTTAGCTTTTGCCACACTTGGAGTACTGTGTGCAGTTTTGATCTCCTTCTCTAAGAAAGAAGAGAACTCAAGAAGTTGATGGTGAAGGCCTTTTCAGAATGAAAATGATGGAGCGAATCCAGCACTCCAGGTTACAGTATGTCAACAGGACATCCTACCCTGTGTTCTCCAGGAGTTATTGGTTAAGTCTGTTCAGTAACATGAAGATCCACAGTAAAAACTGAGTGACCCTGGTTAGACAACATCCTGACATCAAAGGGCCAGGCAATGACAGACTCCTGTCTAGCTCTCTCTGTCTGCCTGTAACGTGCTGTCTTCAATGCATTGTTGCTCTTTGCCTATTGCATAGCATCTAATTATTTCTCTTCTCCCACCCCACGACCTCCTTTCTACTTTTAATTTTATTGTTCTACCTCTCTCTCTCTCATTTCTTCTCTTTTCCATACACTCGCTCTCTTTATTTTTCTCACTCTTTCCCTCCTGTGCAATGAACTGAAAAGCACACGTGTAATCAATAATCAGAATGTCAGATCAGATTCCGTGCTGAAAGGAGACATTTGAGACCATGGGGTGATGGGGTGGTACCTTTGGTCTACAGCTAGCAAATTAAGTTTATATGATGGGGTCAGCCATTCAGTGGAAGTCACTGGAATGTTAAAAGTGCTGAGCGATCTCATTCTGTTGATTACAAACTTGGCCGTGTTGGGTTGCAAATACTCCCATTCTGCTTCAGTTGAATATCATCAAGATTTTTTGAAAGCCAATTTGAACACGAGGGCCCTCTCCCTTTCAGATGTGAATGAATGTTTACAGAACAATGGCGGCTGCTCCCAGCGTTGTGTGAACACAATGGGCAGTTCCCAGTGTCACTGTTACCCAGGATTCACCTTGGCACCCGGGAGCCAATCAACCTGCACAGGTTTGACCTTTCACATTCCATTTTGTAAACACTCCGACAGCATGTGTTTGATACTTTTAAAAAAGGCAATGAGTTGTGATCTACAGTGTGTATCTCAGCGCTAACATCCTCACCTCTGACTCAGCACGTTATAGGTTTGAGTCTTCCATAGAGTTCTGACACTGCAGTGCAATGCCAACAGAACTGCACAGTCAGAGGAGCAGATTAGCCTAGGGTATGTTCAGGCAAGGAACCATCTACTCTTTTATATGGAGTTAGAATGTTCCACACTATTCAAGGAATTACCTGGTGTCCTGACCAGTACTGTATGCTTCAACATCATGTCTTGAACTTTATCCCGTTGCTGATTGAAGAACCTTCATGTGCAGGAAACTGGCTTCTACACTTACCACGTCTGTAATTGGACACCTCTGACAGTAGTGTAATCTCTCACTGCTGCACTGAGGTGTGAGCTTGCTTTATGTGTGACTGGAACCCATAACTCTCTAACTTGGAGGTGAGAGTGTAACTTAAAGATTAAAAGTATGGTATCTTGTATTCTAGGTAACATTCTTCCTCAATAAACACCAGCAAACTCAGTTTAATTATTTAATTTCATTTGTCTTTGGAACGAGCAGGAATTACTTTTCCTTCTAGCCTGTTCCTTCAGCCATTTACATTCTGATAGATGTATCCCTCAATTTTGTTCTCCAGTTCCCCAACATTGTTATCAATCTAAAATGTATGTAGCTCATCTTGAAAGCTCCAATGTGGTCTGTTCACACAGTATCTCAGGGAAGACTGTCCCAGAGTTTCCTATGGATAGTGTGGACAATGTGCTTCTTGATTCCCCTCCCCACCCCTATCCGCCTTCTGCAAAGACCATTCCCTCCGTGACAACCTGGTCAGGTCCACACCCCCCCACCTTCCCCTGCCACCGCAGGAATTGCAAAACCTGCACCCACACCTCCCCCGTCACCTCCATCCAAGACCCCAAAGGAGCCTTCCACATCCATCAAAGTTCCACCTGCACTTCCACAAATGTCATTTATTGTATCCGTTGCTCCCGATGCGGTCTCCTTTACATTGGGGAGACTGGCCATCTTCTCGCAGAGTGCTTCAGGGAACATCTCCGGGACACCCGCACCAATCAACCCCACTGCCCCATGTCCCAACGTTTCAACTCCCCCTCCCACTCTGCCAAGGACGCGCCGGTCCTGGGCCTCCTCCACCGCCGCTCCCTCACCACCCAATGCCTGGAGGAAGAACATCTCATCTTCCACCTCAGGACCCTTCAACCCCAGGGCATCAATATGGACTTCACCAGTTTCCTCATTTCCCCTCCCCCTCATCTTACCCCAGTTCCAAACTTCCAGCTCAGCACCGTCCTCATGACCTGTCCCACCTGTCAATCTTCCTTCCCACCTATCCACTCCACCCTCCTCTCTGATCTATCACCTTTGCCCCTTCCTCCATCCTCCTATTACACTTTCAGCTACCCAGCCCTACCACCTCCCATTTATCTCTCCACCCCGAGGCTTCCAGCCTCATCCCTAATGAAGGGCTCTTGCCCGAAACGTCAATTTTCCTGCTCCTCGGATGCTGCCTGACCTGCAGCACCACTCTAATTTCCCAGCACCACTCTAATTTTGACTCCAGCATCTGCAGTCCTCACTTTTGCCTTCTTGATTTTGTTGCTGACCAGCCTGGATCAAGGCGAAAGTGAGAACTGCAGATGCTGGAGATCGGAGTCGAGAGTGTGATCTAGTGCTGCTCCTTTATATCTACTTTATGTCTACCCTACCACACCCCTTACCCATTTCCAACTGCACATGACACATATCCTGAGTAGCACAGGAAGGTGCTGCATGAGTACAGTTTGTTGTTTCTTAAGAAGCTAAGTCTTCAGGAACTATGCAGAAAAACATGGATGTAAGTCAGTGTTCATTAAGTAAAACCTGGCACATACGTTAAAATCAGTGACATCCCTGCAAGTTCTGAGAGGTATAAAACGTGCAACAGGTATTCTGCTAGATGAATTGCCATAGTGTGCACAGATCTGATCTCCATGCTGCAGAAAGGATTTAAAAGTAAAGAAAGAAAAAAATACAGAAACAAAGAAAAAGATGAGAGCAGGATGGACAGAATATGGCTACTAGGGAAGACTGAGCATGCAAGTCTCTTAAGGTAAAGAAAATAAAGACAGAGAGATGACCTGAGGCAGATCTTTAATAGTTATGACAAATTCACTGTGCTAGATGTCAGCAGGACATTTCCTGTTGCCAGAGAGCCCAGAATTGCATGATATAGTAGTTACCAAACCTGCGAAATCAGAAAGACCATCCCTTTGCCGAGAATGGCAAAAATATGCAACACTATTCCAGAAGGAATATCTGAAGCAGTGAGTATACATGCAATAAAAGGAAGCTATATAATGAGAGGGAAGAGATTGGGAACTTGGTTATTAAGGTTAGATTTAGTAAATAGAACATGTAGAAATTGCAGGTGTGCAGACACCCTGCTAGATCAGATTGGCTGAATGGTCTGTTTCTTTGTTGCAGCTTCTATGTAAAGCTTTGACTCACGAACGAGGATGAATATTTTGTGTTGCTTGGGATGACTGACCAGTTAAAGCCTTTGTAGAGTCATGGTTAAATATGGCCAGACAGCCAGGGATTATTCCAGATTCTCACTCATCCACTCCCTCTCTGGTTCACTGGTGTTTATTTTTTAATGTTGCTTGCAGATATTAATGAGTGTGCGGATCCAGCTATGAATCGGTGTGACCCAAACGCAAAGTGCCTGAACTCGGAAGGCTCGTACAGCTGTGAGTGCAACCCCTATTACAGAGGGAATGGGACACATTGTGAAGGTAAGCAGCAGGATACAGGTCCCAGCCTCCTCTCTCACTGATGGACTGACCACACAACATGAGGGTTCACTGGGCTAGAGATCCACCTTTACTGCCTGGCAGGAAAGGGAATCCTGTCGATTCTGTGTGATCATTCACTCCATTAGATCTCCTTTACTGCTGTCCAGTCAGGTGATGCTGATAGCTCTGGGGGTACTATTCCAATTGCACTGAAGGCTGTTGGGGATTACTGTGTTGGCTACAGCACTCATTAGGAGTAGTGGATGTTGTGTTAATAATGATAATGGATAATTAAATCAGAGAATTATATTTTCTATTCACTTGTGAGATATGGGCATCACTGGCTAGATCAGCATTTATTGCTGGTCCCTAGTTGCCCTTGAGAAGGTGAGAGTGAGCTCCTTCTTGAATCGCTGTAGTTCATCTGCTGTGGGTTGACTCACAATGCCATTGGATAGGGAGTTCTAGGAATTTGACCCAGCCACAGTGAAGGAATGGCAATATATTTCCAAGTCAAGATGGTAAGTGGCTTGGAGGGGAAATTACAGGTGGTGGTGTTCCCATGTATCTGCTGCCCGTGCCCTTCTAGATGAAAGTGGTTGTGGGTTTGGAAAGTGCTGTTGATGTATCTTTGGCGAGTTACTACAGTGCATCTTGTGGATAGGACAAGCTGTTGCTCCTGAGTGTCGAGGTGGAGGGAGTGGATGCAGTGCCAATTTAGGCTGCTTTTTCCTGGATGGTGTCGAGCTTCTTGGGACTGCGCTCATCTAGGTGAGGAGGAAGTATTCCATCATATTCCTGAGCCTCAGCTATGCCTGCCTCTTCGTCGGATATGTGGAACAGTCCATCTTCCGCAGCTACACTGGCACCAACCCCCACCTTTTCCTCCGCTACATCGATGATTGTATTGGCGCTACCTCGTGCTCCCACGAGGAGGTTGAACAGTTCATCCACTTTACTAACACCTTCCACCCCGACCTCAAATTTACCTGGACCGTCTCAGACTCCTCCCTCCCCTTCCTAGACCTCTCCATTTCTATCTCGGGCGACCGACTCAACACAGACATTTACTACAAACCGACCGGCTCCCACAGCTACCTAGATTACACCTCCTCCCACCCTGACCCCTGTAAAAACGCCATCCCATATTCCCAATTCCTCCGCCTCCGCCACATCTGCTCCCAGGAGGACCAATTCCACTACTGAACAACTCAAATGGCCTCCTTCAAAGACCGCAATTTCCCCTCCGACATGGTCGACGACGCTCTCCACCACATCTCCTCCACTTCCCTCATCTCCGCCCTTGAACCCCGCCCCTCCAATCGCCACCAGGACAGAACCCCACTGGTCCTCACCTTCCACCCCACCAACCTCCGGATACATCGTATCATCCTCCGTCATTTCCGCCACCTCCAGACAGACCCCACCACCATGGATATATTTTCCTCTCCACCCTTATCAGCATTCAGGAGAGACCACTCCCTCATCAGGTCCACACCCCCCACAACCCAACCTCCACTCCAGGCACCTTCCCCTGCAACCGCAAGAAGTGCAAAACTTGCGCCCACACCTCCCCGCTCACCTCCCTCCAAGGCCCCAATGGATCCTTCTATATCCGTTGCAAATTCACCTGCACCTCCACATACATCATTTACTGTATCCGCTGCACCCGATGTGGTCTTCTCTACATTGGGGAGACAGGCTGCCTACTTGCGGAACGTTTCAGGGAACACCTCTGGGACACCTGCTCCAAGCAACCCAACCGCCCCGTGGCTGAACACTTTAGCTCCCCCTCCCACTCTGCCAATGACATGCAGGTCCTTGGCCTCCTCCATCGCCAGATCCTGGCCACATGACGCCTGGAGGAAGAGCGCCTCATCTTCCGCCTAGGAACCTTCCAACCACACGGGATGAATGTAGATTTCTCCAGCTTCCTCATTTCCCCTCCCCCCCCCACCTTATCTCAGTCCCAACCCTTGGATTCAGCACCGCCCTCTTGACCTGCAATCTTCTTCCCGACCTCTCCGCCCCACCCCCTCTCCGGCCTATCACCCTCACCCTCACCTCTTTCCACCTATCGCATTCCCAACGCCCCTCCCCCAAATTCCCTCCCCCCTACCTTTTATCTCAGCCCGCTTGACACACCAGCCTCATTCCTGAAGAAGGCCTTATGCCCGAAACATCGATTCTCCTGCTCCTCAGATGCTGCCTGGCCTGCTGTGTTTTTCCAGTACCATATTTTTCAACTCTATTCCTGACTTATGCCTTGTTAGATGGTGGACAGGCTGTGGCGAGTCAGGAGGTGAGTTACTTGCTGCAGGATTCCTAGCCTCTGACCTGTTCTTGTCGCCATTGTGCTTACATGGCGAGTCCAGTTCAGGTTCCAGTCAAGATGTTGATAATGGGGAATTCAGTGATGGTAACTCCATTGAATGTCAAGGCGCAGTGATTCAATTGTCTCTTTATTGGTGATGGTCATTGCCTAGCATTTGTGTAGCACAAATGTTATTTGTCACTTGTCAGCTTAAGGTGGGATATTATCCAGGTCTTGTTGCATTTGATCTGAGGAGTCGCGAATGGTGCTCGATATTGTACAATCATCAGCAAACATCCCGTCTTCTGACCTTTATGAGAGAGGGCAGGTCATTGCGAAGCAGCTATACATAGTTGGGCCTTGGAGACAAACCTACCAGGGCAGCTTGAGCATTGGGAGAAACAAAAATTGGAAATTAAAAAAAAAATCAGTTAAAGTGACCATAAAAGTTGCTGGATAATTGTGAAATCTGAACCTGTTCTCACATGTCGAGAAAGAACCTGTAATCCTTGCTACAGGGACCCCAGTCCTATGTCATTGTAGTTGTCTCCTCACTGTCCCTCTGAAAATGGCCGAACAAACCAATCTGTTGTATTGGAGTGGTAATGACCAATTCATGAAGATGATCTACCCCATCTCTAGGGATGGGCAATAAACTTCAGCCTTGCCGAGTGAGTGCCAACATTCCAAGAAAGCACGAAAGAAAGAAAGACTGTGCCCCTTCTGTGTTTGATTTTCTCACCTCTATAAAGAACATTCTAGATATTGAGATGGCCAAATATATCATCCAACAGAAAAATGGAACTCACTCAGAAGATGTCACACACACGCAGGCCAATATTTTCTCCTTTTAGTTTCTAGGTGTGGGGGAGGGCACCGCTAACAGCAAGACACATTTCATCCCCATCAAGAAGAAAGCTGTGAAATCGAGTGCCAATTAGCTATATGATCCGGTGGGACTCCAGCTAATCATTTCTTGGGACATTAACATCCTGCCTGCCAGGCAAACAGAAGTCAGGAGCCCACTGTGAGCAGCAGGCTCTGCCCTGAAGGCCAAGGCTGCTGGTTGCTTAGCGACAATGAAGACCAGGAGCAGCAGGAAGTTGTGATTTTTTTTCTTTGGAGGGGGTGTGGAGGTGGAATCACCAGCTAGGGGGTCGTGAGGAAATGGATGTCCAAGGCAAAGGTGGGATTGCAGCTTTACAGCGGTCAGCCCCACCTCACCCATGTGCCCGAATGCCCCAAGTCTCAGCCCCAACCCCACTCCCTGGCAGGCAGGATGCCATGCTCTAGCAGTCAGGGCAGTTACCCCATTTTCCAACTTAGCAGGGACAAAGTTAACCAGACCGGTGGCAAACTAAACACCCTTATAAGTGGTTGTCATGTCACCACTTAAGGACCTCAGTGGTGGTTTGCTGGGAAGGTGAATCATGAGTCTTTCCATTCATGACAAAAAATGGGATTGAGTATTTTACTGGTGCCAACTTGCCACGATCATTTGCCCTACCCATCACTTTCCCTGCCCCTTCTGAGGGAAGTTCTGCTTCACTGATCAATTTGAAGCAAATGAAAAGTTGCACAAACAGTTTTGAGGCTGTGGCACTGGAAATGGTTTTTTTTGATCTCTACGTCCTTCTCTCTGCGCATTCGTTTCAAGGTGGTCCCAGCAAGCTCTCTACATTTGGAACTCCCATCAAGTAGCCCTTTAAGGGACACCTGCATGGACAGAGGCTTCCACGTGAAAACAGTGGATGGAGTCATTTCCTGAGTGCAATGCTAAATGTCATCAAGCAAAGTAGCACAGTATCAGATTGAAAGGGAAACACAGCAAGCTTGGGCTGCTCTTTGAGCTCTGTTAAAATGTGTCTATTAAAAACTAAAGTTGCCATAGTCCCATAAGGCTCTCCTTATAGAGAGATGACTGATAGTGTCTTTAACCTGATGGGTTACCCTGTCTCAGGCAAGGGGTGAGGCTGACAAGTGAGGGCCTCAGGCAGTGTGGGAATTAAACCCATGCTGTTGGCATCACTCAGCATCACAAACCAGCTGTCCAGTCAACTGAACTGATTGATCCCCTGGGTTAAAAATATATGCCAAAGAAGGGTTTATTACAACCCGGCCAAATGTACATGCAAGACAGCTCCCATCCAGACCAGAATTCTCAACAGGGCCCCAGCAATTATCCTATGATAGACTGACCAGAAGAAAAGATTGACAATGAGATGGGCGGCACAGTGGTTAGCACTGCTGCCTCACAGCACCAGAGACCTGGGTTCAATTCCCACCTCAGGTGGCAGTCTGTGTGGAGTTTGCACATTCTCCCCTTGTCCGCGTGGGTTTCCTCCAGGTGCTCCGGTTTCCTCCCACAGTCCAAAAATATGCAGGTCAGGTGAATTGGCTGTGCTAAATTGCCCTTAGTGTTAGGTGAAGGGGTAAATATAGGGACTGGGACTGAGTGGGTGGCAGGTCGGTGTGGACTTGTTGGGCCGAAGGACCTGTTTCCACATGTAGGTAATCTAATCTAATCCTAAATCACCAAAAGCAGCTGTAAAATTACTGAGCAAAATGCCAAGTGGGATTCTACGACACCTGCATAAGTTTGAGAACTAAAGCTTCAAGGAGTCTAACTCTGTGGACAGAACCAGGTGAACTGCAGTGTACTTTCCTATTCCATCGGCATTTTTGTTGAATTGCTCTTGTAGAATCATTCGATTGATGCATTATAAAACACTGCAGGACTGTTACAAAGAGGAAACCAAGACTAAACCACTTCATGTTTTCCTTCTCTGTTTCTAGGATGTTTTTGCCCACCAGAAATTATCCCGGGAACAGCGAACCAGCCAGCTGTATCAGGGCATCCCTGCCCCTGTGTATCAGGCTTTATCACGTCCAATAACTTCCCGAGTCTGTACCAGAACAGCGCAGACATGTACTGGTTCTTCAACATGTCTCAGTTGTCCGATGCCACTCGACAGTACAGAGGTAAATGTCAACTCCATTCTTGAAGGTAAGAGGAGATACATTCAACTGCAACACTATTCACTGATCAGAAGAGTCATGGGATCGTAAAGTATTGCAGCATGGAACCTGCACCTACCACTTCTTCTGGCACCTTGTTTCAGACATGTGCTACCCCCTGTGTGAAAAGGTTGCCCCTCAGGCCCCTTTTAAATCATTCCCCTCTCATCTTAAACCTATGCCTTTTAGCTTTGGACTCCCTTACCCTGGGAAAAGAAGACCTTGGCTACTCTCCTTATCCATTTCATCATGATTTTATAAACCTCCATAAGGTCACACCTCAATCTCCGACCCTCCACAGAAAAACGTCCCAGCTTATTCCAACTCTCTTTCCAGTCTTGGTAACGTTCTTGTAAATCCTTTTTGTACCCTTTCCCGTATAGCAGGGTGTTCAGGATTGTACGCAGTTGTCCAAATGTGACCTTAACAATGTCTCACTTCCTATATTCAATGCTCTGACTGACAAAGGCAAGCATGCCAAACATCATCTTCAACACCCAGTCTACATTTTAAGAAGCTATGTACCTCCACCCCAATGTTTGTCTATTCGAAAAAGCTCTCAGGGCCTTAACCTTAACTGTACAAGTCCTGCTCAGGTTTGTCTTACCAAAATGCAACACCTCACATTTATCTGCATTAAATTCCACCTGACACTCCTCAGCAGATCAAGATCCTGTTGCGCTCTTAGATAACCTTCAAGTAAACTCTTGGGTGCCAATGTGTGAGTTGCTTGTCTGCCTACTCCAGAGTTGTCAATCCTACTTGGATGCTAATCGCTAATCTGGGATCATGTGACATTGTGCTCTAAGCCCTCCCCACCATAGGTCCACTTAAAACTTCAGTCTCCATTGTAGTCAGTGATTAATGGCAATAGAATCCCACAGAAGGTTCCACAATCCAGAGGCTGGTCTACACTATGTGAGCTTTTCACCTGTCCCAGCAGACTGGCAACATGGTTACATACTCGAAGCACTACTGCCCTCCTGTTTGACAACAGTCAACCTGCAGGTCAATGAAAGAAGGAAGTTCCTCTCATAATTCATCTTGATTTACACTCAGGAGTATCCAGGGAAGTAACCTTTGAACCCAAGACTGTCTGGAAGTCTTGTCCACCCAGATAAAGCCCCAACTGGAATGAAAGTTGAGCGGGTAGTAGGAGGAACTTAGCCTGGCACAGCCTGTTCTCCACGCCTGGGATTGTTACCATGATATTGAGGCTCATTGTGGTATTTTTGCCCAACTCATGGGGAAACAAGCTGGAACTCCATTTATTGCAGCTGGGCAGTTAACTTCAGACCATGAGGAAAATGTTTCACCTTGGTTAAATCTCTGTGAATGGTTATATGAGATATGGTGGTTTTGTAAAATTTAAAACATCTTCTGACACCATGTGACCGACACTGCACAAAGCACAGACTTGCAAACACCTCATTTTTTAATTTATATACATATATATATTAATATATAGCACATCATAAGCTGGGGACCTCCCAAACTGTTTTGTTGGCAGTTGTGCAGTTTGTAGTACAATTACTGTTGTAAGGTAGGAAATGCAAAATTCTAATATGTCCTCAACAATTAACTTAGAATAGACAGTAACGAAGAAAAGATTGAGAAAGTAGGAAGTCACAAGTTGGTAAAACAGCAAAAATTTGAATACAGCAAAATCCAGCAACGGCACTGAGAGAAATTTCAAGATGATCTGATTTTAGTAATGTTTATTAAAGGATAAATGTTGTCCAGAATGCCACAAGGCACCTCCCTGTATCTTTCCATTCACCCAAGGGCAGATAGACGCCCAGTTTAATTTCCTTCATAATTTCAACATACCCCTTCTTGCCTATACATGACTCCAGTTCCAAAGTAAGCAGTTGCTTCTAATGCCCTCATTATGAGCTGTCCAACATTGCCCAGGGACATCACGGGCAAAACAGGATGCTATGGCCACTACTCCTATCAGTGGATGCAGGACATCTTATGCACAAATTGACCTTCACCTTTGCCAAATTACAGTTCTTCAAATATACCTTTAATGAAGTTCTCTGGACAGCCTGAGAATACGAAAGGTGTTCCTTACAAAATAACACACAAAAAGACAGAGAACGATGTGTAGTTTCCTCAGGCCATCCCTGTCAGCCACATTACAACTAAACATCATGGCTCCCACAGATATCACTCACCAGTTACCAGGGAATCATTGGGAAGAGACAAAACACAGCTTCAAATAAATCAGGAGTGCAAAGAATTTTATGGAGTTCCTTACCAATCTCTGAAGGTGATCACCAAATGTTGTAATGTTGGAAATACAGCAGATAATGGACACATAACAAGGTCTCACATAAAGCAACAAGAATATGGCCAGATAATCTATTTATTATTGATGCTATAGAATCATTAAATCTTACAGTACAGAAGGGGGCCATCACGTCTGTACCAGCTCCCACTCTTCAGCCCTATATCCATAGCCCCTAAATCTCACTTGAAAATATATATATCCTGCTGTCTTTTGAAACTTCCTACGGAATCCTCCTTCACCCCGAGACAGCAGATTCCAAATCCTGACCAAGCTCTGAGTAAAGGGTTTTCTCCTCATCTCACTTCTATCTGATCCATCATTCAATATGTTTTTTTTTAGATTACTTACAGTGTGGAAACAGGCCCTTCCGCCCAACAAGTCCACACCGACCCGCCGAAGCGCAACCCACCCAGACCTATTCCCCTTCACCTAACACTACGGGCAATATAGCATGGCCAATTCACCTAACCTGCACATTTTTGGACTGTGGGAGGAAACCGGAGCACCCGGAGGAAACCCACGCAGACACGGGGAGAATGTGCAACATCCACACAGTCAGTCGCCTGAGGCGGGAATTGAACCCGGGTCTCTAGCGCTGTGAGGCAGCAGTGCTAACCACTGTGCCACCATGCCGCCCATGGCTGATCATCCAACTCAGTCCCCTGTTCCCACTTTCACATTAGACCCTTGGATTCCTTTGGCCCTAACTACATGTAATTCTTTCTTGAAAACATTAATTCTTTCAGCTTTGACTGCCTTCTGTAACAGAGAACCCCACAGGCTCACAACTCTGGGTGAAGAAAGTCACCAAGAGTGCCTTCAGTAGCATAAGGAGACCAGGACTGTGCACAGCACCATTATCTATGTTTGAAGTAATGGCTAACATAAACACTGTATAGAACCCATTTGTTGTTCCACACAGGAATCCGATTCTGGGTGGAGTCACTCTCTGTGGAGTCCCAGGAGGATTACATCTCCTTTGGATGTGGAATAGATCCCGATCAACAGAAACAGTTCACACTGACCGAGAAAAACTTGAACATCACGACCTTTCACCTCTCCGATTGCACGGACTCCTGGGTCCATTTCCACTCTGGCCCCAACGTGCCGAGCACCAGGTTCAAAATTTATTACGAAATGGGTGAGTTTTGTTTAATTCTTTTGATCTGATTTGATTTATTATTGTCAATGTCAATTATTGTCAAACAATTCTTTGCTTACAACCCCAACCTCTAGATCTATAAGACCATGGGATATAGGAGCACAAATTAGGCCATTGGCCCATCATGTCTGCTCTGCCATTTGGTCATGGCTGATAGGTTTTTCAATCCCATTTTCCCACTTTCTCCCCGTGACCTTTGATCCCCCTGCCAATCAATGACCTGGCCTCCACAGCCTTCCTTGGCAATGAATTCCTCAGATTCACCACTCTCTGGCTGAGGAAGTTTCTCCTTATCTCCATTCTGAAGGTCTTCCCATTACTCTAAGGCAGTGTCTTTGGGTTTTTGTCTCTCCTACTTATGGCAACATCTTCCAAACATCCACTCTGTCCAGCTGTTCAGTATTCTGAAAGTTTCAATGAGATACCCCCTCATCCTTCTAAACTCCGAGAGTCCTCAAGCATTTCATCCCTGGGATTATTCTCATGAACCTCCTCTGCACCCACTCCAGGCTTCATACATTCTACCTGAGATATGGGGCCCAAAATTACTCACAATACGTTAAATGTGGTCTGACCAGAGCCTTGTAGAGCCTCAGAAATACATCCCTGCTTTTATATTCTAGCCTTTATCAAGCTGAATGACAACGTTATATTTGCCTTCCGAACTACCAACTCAACCTGCAAGTTTATCTTAAGAGAAACCTGGACTCGGACTTCCAAGTCTCTTTGCACTTCAGACTTCTGAATTTTACCCTTATTTAGAAAATAGTCCATGCCTCTACTTTTCTTACCAAAGTGCATGACCTCACACTTTCCCAAGTTATATTTCATCTGCCACTTCTTTGCCCACTCTCCTAACCTGTTTAAATCTTTCTGCAGCCCCCTCAAAACTACCTGCCCCTCCATCTATCTTTGCATCATCTGCAAACTTCGCCAGAATATCCTCAGTTCCTTCGTCCAGCTCATTAATGTATAAGGTGAAAGGTTGTGGTCCCAACACTGACCCTTGTGGAACACGACTAGTCACTGGCTTCCATCCTGAGAAGGATCCTTTTATCCCCACTCTCTGCTTTCTGCCAGGCAGCCAATCCTCTATCCATGCTAGTACATGGCCTCCAATACTATAAGCCCTTATCTTACTCAGCAGCCTCCTGTACAGCGCCTTATCAAAGGCCTTCTGGAAGTCCAGATAGATAAATTCCATTGGCTCTCTTTGGTTTAACCAGCTTATTACTTCCTCGAAGAATTCTAACAGATTTGTCAGTCATGACCTCCCCTTGATGAAACCAGGATCTCTCCAACTTTCTCTCATCAAAGATGAACTGCGAATTAGGGCTTCGCATTGGAACAACATTATTAAAGAAGCAATTTCAAATTGATTAGCTTGTGTTGACATGATATAAAGATTACTTAGGTAAATATTTTCAACCAGAATGTTGAATGAACAGAAGTGGGGGGGGCAAACGCAGAATGCTTAAAGATCAGCTGAATACATGGCTGGCGAACAGCGAATGGAGAGTTGGTGTAAATGGGTCTTTGTCAGGTTAGCAAGGCATAGTGAGTGCTATGCAACAGGAATCGATCCTAGGACCCAAACTGTTCACAATCTTTAAACGGGCCATAAGGTATACTTACCAAATTTGCTGATGACACAAAGTTGTGAATAGGACATGAGGAATTTACAAAAATATATTGATGGGTGACTGGGTAAAGATGCGGCAATACAACTTAATATGAGAAAATGTGAAATTGTCCATTTTGGCAGGAAGAATTAAAAAGAAGCATATTGTCTACATGGTAAGAGATTGCAGAGCGTGAATCACAAAAACTCATGTGCAGGTCTGGCAAGTAAATAGGAAAGCTAATAGACTGTCATCATTTATCATAGCATCCCTACAGTGTGGAAGCAGGCTTTTCAGCCCACTGTGTCTACACTGACTCCCTGAAGAGCATCCCATCCATACACACCCCACTTACCCTATCCCTGTAATCCTGCCTTTTCCATGGCTAATCCACCTAGTCTGCAAATCCATGGGCAATTTAGCATGGCTTTTGGTTTGTGGGAGGAAACTATTACATCCAGAGGAAACCTACGCAAACACGGAGAGACTGTGCAAACTTCACACAGATGTCACTCAAGGGTGGAATCAAGCCTGGGTCCTTGGTGCTGTGGGGCTAACCACTGAGCCACCATGCCATAAGGGCAATTGAATAGAGGAAGCATAGGGAGGTTGTGGTTCAATTGTATAAGGCACTGGTGAGACTGTAGGTGGAGTACTTTGTTCAGCATAAGCTCTGCTTATTTAAAGAAGGATCTAAATGCATTGGTAGCAGTACAGGGAAAGATCACTAGACTAATATCTGGATTGGGGACAAAGAAACTGCAGATGCTGGAATCCAAAGTAGACAGGCAGGAGGCTGGAAGAATATTGACAAGAACATTGGGTTGGTCAGGTTGCCTTCTGAGGAAAGCTTGGTCAGACTAGACTTGTATTTGCTGAAATTTAGAGTGGAAAAGGTGACTTGATTGAAATTTATAAAATCCTGAGAGGTCTTGACTCAGTTGACTTGGATAAGATGTTTCCTCTTATGGGAGAATTTTAGAAGTAGGAGTCTCTTTAAAAATAATGAGTCACTCATTCAAAACCGATGAGGCGATTTCTTTTTCCCTGAGCGTTATGACCTGAAAAGGTGGTGGAAGCTGAATCCATAAATTTTTAAGGCAGAGGTGAATAGATTCTCATTAAGCAAGGAGTTGAAAGCTTATGGGAGGTAGGTGAGAATGCAAATTTGAGGCTACAGTCTGATCTGCTATAATCTTATTGAGGGGCTGAATGGCCTACTCCTGATGAGTATGTTCAGATGTACCAAGAACAAAAGAACAGGAGGCAGAGATAGATATTTCATAACACTCAGCAAAACTTTGTACTGGTCACAAAGAATGAACCACTAGCGGTCTACAAAGGTGGACAGGGAGAGTATCCAATCTAAATCTAAAGCATACATAGAACATAGAACAAAACAGCGCAGAACAGGCTCTTCGGCCCTCGATGTTGCGCCGGCCTGTGAACAAATCTAAGCTCATCCCCCTACACTATCATCATCATCCATGTGCTTATCCAAGGATTGTTTAAATCTCCCTAATGTGGCTGAGTTAACTACATTGGTAGGCAGGGCATTCCACGTCCTTACCACTCTCTGAGTAAAGAACCTGCCTCTGGCATCTGTCTTAAATCTATCACCCCTCAATTTGTAGTTATGCCCCCTCATACAAATTGGCATCATCATCCCAGGAAAAAGACTTTCACTGTCTACCCTATCTAATCCTCTTGTATGTCTCTATCAAATCCCCTCCTAGCCTCCTTCTTTCCAACGAGAACAGACCTAAGTCTCTCAGCCTTTCCTCATAAAACCTTCACTCCAGACCAGGCAGCATCCTGGTAAATTTCCTAAATCTCCTCTGCACCTTTTTCAATTCTTCCATATCTTTCCTGTTATGGGGCGACCAGAACTGCATACAATACTCCAAGTGCGGCTGCACCAGCGTTTTGTACAGTTTAGATTAGATTAGATTAGATTACAGTGTGGAAACAGGCCCTTCGGCCCAACAAGTCCACACCGACCCGCCGAAGCGAAACCCACCCATACCCCTACATTTACCCCTTATCTAACACTACGGGCAATTTAGTATGGCCAATTCACCTGACCCTGCACATCTTTGTGACTGTGGGAGGAAACCGGAGCACCCGGAGGAAACCCACGCAGACACGGGGAGAATGTGCAAACTCCACACAGTCAGTCGCCTGAGGCGGGAATTGAACCCGGGTCTCTGGCGCTGTGAGGCAGCAGTGCTAACCACAGTTGCAGCATGACATTATGGCTCCAGAACTCAATCCCTCTCCCAATAAAACCTAACTCACTGTAAGCCTGCTTAACAGGACTATCAACCTGGGTAGTAACTTTCAGGGGAAATATGTACATGAACACCAAGTTGCCACTGCACATCTACATTGCCAAGAATCTTTCCATTGACCCAGTATTCTGCCTTCCTGTTATTCTTCCCAAAGTAAATCACTTAATGTTTATTTGCATTGAACTCCATTTGCCACCTCTCAGTCCAATTCTGCAGTTTATCCAAATCCCCCTGCAACCTGTAACATTCTTCCACACTGTCCACTATTCCACCGACTTTAGTGTCGTCTGCAAACTTACGAACCCACCCACCAATTCAAAGTGGCGAAAAGCAGTAGTAGGGCAGTGAATTGGTTTTTTTTTTGGAGCCAACAGTAGATAATTAAAAAGCTCATAAAAAGGACGAACCTTGATTATTAAAATAACTTGGCAAAAAATATAAAAACAAGCAGCAAGACATTATGCAGATATATTAAAAAAAAACAGTACCTAAAGTAAGAGTGAGACCCTTGGAGGTTACAACTGGGGAATTAATAATTGGGAACAGGGCAATGACAGATTATTTAAACTAATATTTTGTTTAGGTCTTCACAGTACAAGTTGCAATAAATATCTCAATGATAATACATAAGCAAGATGCTAGTAGTCTGATTCAGTGCCTGACCATTCCCTGAGTCAGGAGAAAGTGAGGACTGCAGATGCTGGAGATCAGAGCTGAAAATATGTTGCTGGAAAAGCGCAGCAGGTCAGGCAGCATCCAAGGAGCAGGAGAAGGACTCATGCCCGAAACATCGATTCTCTAGCTCCTTAGATATTGCCTGACCTGCTGCGCTGTTCCAGCAATACATTTTCAGCTCATTCCCTGAGTCACCCTTGCACTGTGTGAACACATTAATATTCCAGTGTGTTCTTGGTTTTGCAGTGCCCCGTCTGTGCTTGAACCTGAGTTGTGACGTCAATGCAGTTTGTCACAGAGACAGCGCCGGGTCCCTGGTATGTAGCTGCAAACCAGGCTGGAGGAGATCAGGTCCCAGGTGTTACGGTAAGGCAGTCCCACCACATGCATTTCTCTCCACTGAAGCCAGTTTTTATACTGTCTCGGTTTGTGTTTGGAGCCTGATGGGGCTGCAGCTGAACCCTGGAGTTTGCATGGAGTTTGGTACTTGTGGTGGGAGTTTATTAAGCTCTGTGTCCGTAGGTCAAGGGGTTTAAGCCCACTTGAAGAATTAAACACTAAATATTAGTGAGCTCCTTCCCTTGAGAGCAGCCGTGTGGTCCAGTAGGACTATGACAATTTCAATTTTCCCCTTTACTTTTGTCAATACGCTCCGAGTACACAGGCGATGCCTGAGTGTATGCAACAGAGTTCAGGAGACACAAAGCTCTATAAAGTACAAGGACGCAGAGTCTGATCCATTTTACTCCAATTACCCAATGCAGCCCTGCAATCTCATGTCCCTTTATATGCCCTAATTGTTCAATATTAAAGAAAAATGTTCTATTTCATGAATCAACAAATCTTCAGATCATTAATGTCTGTATGGTTCCTCCTAATTTCATTGTTAATGTCTGAGAACTTCATCAAGGAGATGTTGTTAATTCTAAAACCACCCTGTTCTCTTATGTTGCTATAAATAATTGTCGAGTCCTGTAGTTCTACATTAATTGCTCATGGTCAAAAAGTGTGGCTTTAGAAAACCTCAGCAGGTCAGGCAGCATCAGAGGAGCAGGAGGGTCAACGTTTCATCAGGAATGGTTGTAGGTGGGGACAAGGGGGCTGACAGATAAATAGGAGGGAGTAGGACTGGGGCAAGGTAGCTAGGAAGGCAATAGGTGGATGCAGGTAGGGGGGGGTGATGGTGATAGGCTGGAGCAGATAAGTGGGAAGGAAAATGGACAGGTGAGAGAAGTTCAAGAGGGCAGTGCTGAGTTAGAGGGTTGGATCTGGGGAGAGGTTGGGGGAGGGAAGATGAGGAATCTGGCGAAATCGACATTGATGCCGTGTGGTTGGAGGATCCCAAGGAGGAAGATGAAGTGTTCATCCTCCAGGCATCAGGTGGCTAGGATTTGACGGTGGAGGAGCTCCAGTACTTGCATGTCCTTGGCGGAGTGGGAGGGGGAGTTGAAGTGGTCAGCCCATGGTCACGCATGGTCAATATCTGTTCTAGCTCTGCACACTACTGCTTTACAGCAAGGTCTGAATATTAACAAGCTGTCTGCCTCTCCACTTCTTCCCTAGAGCTCAGGAACATGGTACAAGCTGTAACAGCCAGTGTCACAGGACCCAATGTCACATTGAGATGGACAGTCGTCCCAATACCCAGAACTGAGATACTCAACTACCAAGTTAACACAAACTGCACAAACCACACCAACGGGATCATCCAGCTACAAACCTACCATCCTGGAAACACCACCAGTTTAGTTTTTACCGGTAGGTATTGCAGACCTTGCTTAGACTTCTCTGTCCTCAGACACTGCTTAACACATTGAAGACCATAATAACCTGACCTATAAAACCTGAAACTTTATGATCCTGTTCTCTAAGATTGAATTTCCCTGGCTTTGCTCGCATTTTGCCTCTTTTCTTCTTAGAAGAGAACAGCAAGTGGTCAGTTAAATGCAATCGGGATGACTTGGGAAGATGTGGGGACCTGAGGCGTGGGACTTGAGCTTGAGCGGGGAGTTAAAGCAGGGAAGTCCAAGGGATTGACTGTTTATGGCCTTCATTGAACTGATGTCCTCAGAAATCTTCTCATTAGTGACGCTGCTCAGCAGGATTGCTCAGCTGACGGCAGTCACTTAACGTTGCAATGAGCTCAGGTAAATCCTGGTCTTCAATCCCCTCAATCAAACAAGAGTGAAATTATCAGGCACTCGCGCTTAGATGGGTTAACTCAACAATGACAAATATATACATTTCAATCACATCTTTAAGAATCACCAAGGCGATTCAGAGGAACATCAAACAAAGTGACAGCAAGACACAAAAATCAATATGAGGACGGGAGACCGACAATTTGTCAAAGAGTTAAGTTTTAAAGAAAGGGAGTGAGCTGGACAGATTTAGGCAGTTAATTCTAGTACCAAAGCCTAAGTAACTGGATGCATAGCGACCATTAATGAAAAAGCTTGTTCAGGTATCACACATTAAGCTGCTTCCTAAGATAAGAGCGCATGGTGTTGTAGGTAGTATACTAGCATGTATAGAGGATTGGCTAACTAATAGAGCACAGGGAGTTGGGATAAGGGGGCATCTTCAGACTGGTACTGGGCCACAGTTATTAATGGCTTGGATGTGGGAATGTATAATCATCAGGTTTATGGATGACTCAGAAAAAGGTGGGAAGGTAAGTGGTGAGGATGGCATAAGGAGTCTGCAGAGGGATACAGGCAGCTAAGTGAATGGCAAATGGAAAATAATGTGGGAAGCTGTGAAATTATGCACTTTGGAAGAATAGGAGCTGAATTTATTTAAATGGAGCAGACAGATTTGGGGTAAAATGGAAGGTGAATGGAACATTGGCACTTGCTGCAAAAGGAGTGGAAAGATCTTCCTAAAACTATATAAGCACTAGTCAGTGCACACCTGGAATTCTGTGAAGAATTCTGATCCACTTACCTGAACAAAACTATACTGACATGGGAGGCAGTCCAGAGAATGTTCACTGGGCTGATCCTGGGTATGGAGAGATTTTCTTATGAGGACAGATTATGTAGGTTAGGCCTGTACTCAATTAAAGTTTGGAAGAATGACAGCACACCTTATTGAAACGTGTAAGATTCTCCGTGAGCTTGACAGGGTAGATGCTTGAGAAGTTGTTCAGCTTTTGGGAAAGTCCAACACCAGAGTGTGTAATCTCAGAGTAAGGGGTGGCCCATGTAAGGATGACAAGGATTTTCTTCTTAACATTGTGAATCTGTAAAACTTTTCATTGCAAAGCGACTGGGTCATTAAGTATATTCAAAGCTGAGATGAAAAGATTTTTAATCAGGACAGCATTCACAGGTATGGGGGTATGGCAGGGAAGTGGATTTGAGGATTATCAGATCAATCATGATCTCATTGAATGACAGAGCAGACCCATAAGAAAATAATGACCTATTTCTGTTCTTACATCTACACCATTAGGAACAATTCAAATTGAAGATATTTAAGAGGCCAGAATTTGAGCAGCACAGCCGACTAGAACATTGAGTGCCAGAGCAAAACACAGAAACATGTGAGATAAAGGCCAAAGAGAGATTAAAAACTAAGGACGAGAATTTTAAACTAATGCTGTACTGTCCAGCAGGCTGCTATAGGCCATTGTGCACAGATATGACCAGGGAACAGGATTTGGTTGTGTGTTTGGATATTGGAGTGGACTCGTATTCAAGCTGGCCAGAGGAGCAAAGAGCAGAAATAGAGTATTTGCCATTCCAAGTCTATGCGGCTCAATCCCACACTGCAGCAGATTTACTTACGTCAATACGAGAGAAACTCAGAGGTTTGTTTGCGAAAATGATTTTTATATGTTTTGTGTATAATCTTGGTGACTAATGTGACTGAAATTACAGGTCTGGGCTCCCTTTTACTGTGTACCACTGTGATCCAAGTAAACACCACCTCTGATGGCCTGGTGACCACTCAGCCTTTTACCTTCAAGACCTACTCTGGTGAGTTCTCTTGTTAGTTGTTCCACAAAATTCCATTGTCAGACAACTTTCTGTCATTCACACCAGTATTAAAATCACTAAAAGGTCATGAACAGATGTAAAAAGGATCAAAAGCAATGAAATGAATGCTGCCTTTTATCACAACGGGACTTGGAATTCAATCAAGAGCCAGGTATTTCAAGTTTCTGCTGCTGTACTTAGACCACATCTGAGTACTGGGAGCTGTGTTTAGTTTTAGGGCATCACATCTTCGGAACACTACATTAGCCTTGGACGAGGCAGACTCACCTGCATGAAATTAGACTTTACAGGGTTAAAGTATGATGCTAGATTGCATAAACATGGCCTGTGTAATGGAGATTGAGGCAAGTCAGTAAGAGTCCTAGTGTTCAGGGCAATTGTTGTTGCCACACTCCTGTACAGCAGTGAGACCTGGATTCTGTATCAGCAACTTGTAGAAACAAATTTCAGCAATTCCTCCATCACGTTCTCCAGCTTAATTAGGAGGGCCATAGAACAAATGCTAATGTCCTTCTTGAGACCAGTTCCACAGGCATTAGAATAAACTCCTGTAAAACCCAATTATGATAGAGTTGGCTTTTTGTCCAGAAGACTACAAAACATCTCCCCCAGCAGATCCTCTTTCCTCAACAATCACATTCCAAGCAGAAACCTTGAAGTGTCGCTGCATTGACATCAAGGAAAGGGAGGAGCTTGCTGTCAATTGTTCAAAATGGTGACAAGTCATCCATCGAGCTGCATCATGAGTCCAAACATCATACTAAAGAGGCTGAGGGGAAAGAGTAATCTGCTGTCCAAATCCTTTATGGGACGTTCTGTCCATATTCTCGTGAGTTGAGAACCACCCTGTACTGTCACAAGAAGAGTCACGGCACTACCTCGAGGAGGCATCATGTTTGAATCAAGTTGAAGCTGATGACAATGGCGACCTGAGTTGGCTGATCTCTGCTTGAGGTGCTAAAATGGCCACCTGCTCCCCTCTTCGTCTTTCTTTATGCAAACGCCCCTACCTGTTGGGTGAGGAGAGGTGCAAGTTTGTTGCTATACCTGTCATAGGATTAAACAGGCTGTCATCACTCAATGGGGTAAATTCTTCATATCACTGCATGGGTGGTACTGCGGTGGAATGGATGACCCACTCATTAGGGAACCAGTTCCATGTCTATTCCACCAGCTTACTTTGTTTTGAGAGGTCAGGAAGGATCTGTAATTGTGGATAATCCGATCCCACCGGATTACCACCCAGGTACTGAAGACATAAACTGACTCCACAAGAAGAGTAACTGCTTGGGTTAGGCTTTGAAAAGAGATCAGCAGTATGTTAGAGCTCTGTACAAAGTGTTGGCTGGAGAGGAATTTCAGGCAAACTTTCATTCTCTCCTGGATTTTAAACATTGATCCAGAAAATAACAACCTATTTTTCAGCCATAAACACAAATTGTTTTCTTAAAGTCAAAAACTGCTGAAGAAACTCAGCAGGTCAGGCAGTATCTGTGTAGAGAAAGCAGGGTTAACTTTTTAGGTCCAGTGACCTTCCCTTAGAACTGACCTGAGTTTTTCCAAAAATTTCTGATTTTGTTTCTGATTTCCAGCATTCCACATTTCTTTTTTGTTATATTTTCTTATGATCTTTTGATACCAATGTAATGTTTTTACAAGTTATTTACCTTTTACAATGCCTCCTTTTACCTTGAGGTGAAACAGAATCCACTGGCTGGTGGAGAACAGTGATCATACTAAACTTCCGCTGGGAAACAGACCAGTGTGATCTGGTTGTCATGGGGAAAGAAATCTACACTGAAATCTATTGGACATCCAAGTGGCAGTTTTTATGTCTTGATGGAGATAAGGATGCTGTTGGAGATAGAGACACTGAGAGGGAGGAACAAAGGAGCCGTTACTGTCAAGTACAGAGGGAATAAAGCACCAAATAGGATGTTAGTTTATCTATTCAAAAAGAAGAGGACAGAACATGGGACTTTTTGAGACTTAAGGGATACGAATAATGCGATTTTGGAGAAGATTTGTAGCTGAGGTTGTGGATCGGGTTGTAAGTTTGCTCTTTGAGCTGGTAGATTTCTTCTCAGATGTTTCATCACCACACTAGGGGTAACATCACCAGTGAGCCTCCGGCGAAGCACTGGTGTTCTATTTGTGTGTCTTGATCTGTTGTGGTGGGTGATATCACTTCCCGGTTCTATTTCTGAGAGATTGGTAAATGGGATTCAAGTCGATATGTTTGTTAATGGAGTTCCCATGTGTATCTTTGTTTGGCCTGTCCCGGGATGGACATATTGTCCCAATCAAACTGGTGTCTCTCTTTGCCTGTGTGTGTGTGCATATTAATGATTGTTTGTCATGTCAATTGGTGGCTAGTTGGTGCTCATATAATCTGGTGGCGAGTTTCCTGCCCGTCTGTCCAATGTAATGTTTGTTGCAGTCCTTGCAGGGTATTTTGAATTGTGACGTTCGTTCTGCTGGTTATTAGTACGGGGTCCTTTAGATTCATCAGGAGCTGTTTCAGTGCATTGGGAGGTTTATGGGCTACCATGATGCCTAGGGGCCAGAGTGGTCTGGTCGTCATCTCTGAGATGTCTTTGATGTATGGCAGGGTGGCTAGGGTCTCTGGGCGTGTTGTGTCTTCCAGTTTAGGTCTGTTGTGCAGGAGTCAGCAGACTGCGCTTTTTGGTTACCCGTTGTTCCTGAATACCGTGTACAGGTATTTTTCCTTGGCTTCTCGTAGTTCCTGGGTGCTGCGGTGTATTGTGGTTCATTTAAATAATGTCCTGATGCAGCTCCATTTGTGGATGTTGGGATGATTGCTCCTGTAGTTGGCCAGTGTGCGTGGCTTTCCTATAAACGCTTGTTTGTAGCTCTCCATTAGCTTTTTGTTCAACTGTGACGTCCAGGAAGGGGGGTCTATTGTTCGTCTCTTACTCTTTGATGAACTTTATACTGGTGAGGATGTTGTTTATGTGTTTGTGACAAAACATCTGAGAACAAATCTACCAGCTCAGTGAGCAAACTCACAACTGGGTAAGAATAATCATGGTAGCGTTGTTGGTGGAAATCAGCTCTGGAAGAGACAGGGTGAATGGAGTCATTTTCCAAAGATAGCAGAAGAGGGCAAAGAGAACAGAGTATTTCTGGAAGTGAATTGACCCTTAGATTTATGTTGCTCCACATCTTCCAGAAGTGCTTCCAAAAGGTGATGTGAAATGTTTTTCAATTTTGGTAAATAGAATTGCGAAAGCACCTTTTTGTCAGTTTGGTGTATTGTTTGCCTATTGAGGAATGTTTGATTAAAGTTGATTTTAATTTGTTTATTATAGTAAACCTCTTGAAAGTGTGAAATCATGAGCTTTGGTCATTTCTATCAGTTCCTGGGAATTTTCCTTTGAAGATGGTAGGAAATATTGCCCTCTTGATTCGAACCCAGAGGCTATAAAATGGGTACTCATTGTGTTTGATTTTTTTTTTAATATTACTTTTGCCTTCAGAAATGATTCCAGAATCTCTGAGTTTGACCTCCATCACCACCACCAGTGCTGTGATCTCCTGGGCCCCTATTGGGAGTGTGAGTGCTCTGAGGGCCTGCAGTCTGCACTACTACAGCGTTGGGAGCCCCGACACTGTCCACACTGTCAGCTTTACCTTAACCAGTACAGAGGCAGTGATCACAGGTAAGACGTGAAATTAACCAGCCCTCATGTATGTGGACGGACCTTGGAATTTGGCTGCCTGGCCCCAGTGATACCCTGGCCTTATCTTAAGTAGGGCTCCTCATTTTTTTTAGGGCTCCCTGTCATCCCAGATGTGACCACCTCTCGTGCCAGGCACTCTCTCACTATTTTGGGATTTTCTCCCGAGGTAGGAGGTGAACGTGTCTCAATTTAAAGCAACTGACCCTGCTCCTAGCGTTAAATTGCTAAGTGCCAGCCATCTCCATAATGAGCAGGCTGACTGAATTTTATGACGGGGTGGCCTGTGATCACAGGAACTGTGTAAAACTCAGCCCCAGGAAGTACAGCAGCCAATTTGCACGCAGCAAGTTCTCACAAGCAGCAGATTGAAGGATTAAAATTGGCCAGGATACTGGCAACAAGTACTCTGCTCCTCTTCATAGGAGTTTTGTGGCGTTTTCACATACGGTAATGTGTCATTGATTCACTGGAGTGGTCTTTCAGTTGGAACACTGACAGGGCTGCTCTCTCTTCAGTGTTCACTGGACTATCGTTCCAAATCTAGAAGAAAGTGAGAACTGCAGATTCTGGAGATCAGAGTCAAAATGTGTGGTGCTGGAAAAGCACAGCCGGTCAGGCAGCATCCGAGGAGCAGGAGAGTCGATGTTTTGAGTATAAGCTCTTCATCAGGATGCCCACCTTGAAGAAGTTCTCCTCCTCTTCCTGATGACGAGTTTATGCTCAAAACATCGATTCTTCTGCTCCTGGGATGCTGCATGACCAGCTGTGTTTTTCCAGCGCCACACTTTTTGACTATCCTTCCAAATCTCCTGAGTTGGATTTGAACTCACAATCTCCTTATTCAGAATCAGCAGTGCTACCACTGAGCTGCAGCTGACCCTGAAGTCACTCCTTCACCTCTGATAGTGATTGCTGCGAGTAAGACGATGTTGATCTTGAGTCTGGAGGTTACTGTGTAAAATGTTTACGCAAAAGGAGGGATGCGTCTTCAGTGTGAAATGATCTTCAGATCGCATTGCAAGTGACTGAGAATCCGAGAATGCATAACTTTCAGACTTCCCAACTGGTTAGATAAAATGCTACTGCCAAAGTCGCTAGGTTGTTTAATTTTTAAATGAAGCCAAATAATTTGTCCAAAGAAGGAATGGGCTCATTCACAAATGGATGACAATGACGGGCAAAGATATATTTCTAGCTTGTTCCCCAATGTGAGAAAGACCCAGGTCACATGAGTCTGACAGTCTTACTAATTTGTAAAGATTAGATTTCAATGTTTCATCTAATATCCAAGTAGATTTTGCAGGATGAGGTTTGCTGCCAAGGCTGTCTGCATGTGGTGGTCATGTGTCATTTGTGTCATTATATTCCCTGGTTATTATCTTGCTTCCCCACAGGAAGAGTGCTTTCCATCTATTTAATGTCCAGCAGGACACCGGTTAAACTCAGGTCTGACCCTGAGAAGGTTCAACATCCCTCAATTCTGTTTCTATCATTCAACTCGCGTCAGTCTCTTTCTTTGTTTATTGCAAGATTCGTATCGACTCGCCCCTGGATCGCTGATCAGTGATCAGAAGGGGTGCCTGATTTTAATCCCTCCTCTGCACCGGCAGGAAAATAGATCAACTCAACACAACACATCCTGGAGTTGAACTTAGGACCTACTTGGTCCAGGCGCCTGTATCCCACTGAGTCACCAACTAAGTTCATAGACAACCCTTTGATACTTTGCATTTGACTCATTTTAAAATAAAGAATCAGGAGATTGTTTTGTCTGAACAAAGAAGTTGCCACATTTCCAATAACTGAAGTTGGTAAACGTTTTCCTTTTCATTGTTATCCGGATATGTTCCATCCTCCACTCATCATGCAACAGGAAGCCTCCCAGTTTTCCCATTGTAAATTCCAATGTTCCACCCATCCTGGTTTCCTCAATTTATCTTTTTAGCCTCCTGAGAGTGATAAGCAAGGGATTTGATTAAAACATACTGCTAAAGTAATGTCTGACCTAGTAAGATGTTTTAAAATTGCAGCTGGTTTAGCAAAACATGAATAGCATGTGAAGGGCTGAAGTTGTAAAATCATTTCCTCCCCACCACCACTCCGTTGATATCAATGGATGGAGCAAAGGGAATGTGATATAAGTGGGAATGGTGGTAACTCAATGGTTAGTACTGCAGCCTCACAGTACCAGGGACCCCCATTCAATTCCACTCTCAGACTACTGTCTGGGTGGAGTTTGCACATGATCCCCCTGTCTGCATGGGTTTCCTCTGGTTTCCTCCCATCATCCAAAGATGTGCAGGTTAGGTGGATTGGCTATGCTAAAGTGCCCCATAGTGCCCAGGGATGTGTAGGCTGGGTGGAATAGCCATGGTAAATACAGGGAGAGAGTAAGGCGATGGGTCTGGGTGGGATGCTTTTCAGAGAGGTGATTTGGACTTTTTGGGAAGTATGGCCTGTCTCCACATTGGAGAGATTCTATGATTCTAGTTAAATGGTTTCCACCTAGAAATAGGCAGCAGGCTGAGAATCTGCCTAAATGTAAAACAAGCCATTGACCAACACTGATTTGCTATTTAACTTAGTTAATTTTTAATTGAAGGGTCATAGACTACATGCCAGCACGGTGGCTCAGTGATTAGTACTGCAGCCTCATAGCGCCAGGGACCCGAGTTCAATTCCTGCCTCGGGTGACTGTCTGTGTGGAGTTTGCACATTCTCCCCGTGTCTGTGTGGGTTTCCTCCGGGTGCTCCGGTTTCCTCCCACAGTCCAAAAATGTGCAGGCCAGGTAAACTGTCCATGCCAAATTGCCCATAGTGTTAGGTGCATTAGTCTGGGGTAAATATAAGGTGGGGGGATGGATCTGGGTGGGTTAGTCTACGGAGGGTCAGTGTGGACTTTTTGGGGCCTGTTTCCATACTGTAGGGTATCTAATCTAATCTAATCTAATCATAAATCATCATGAGTTTGAAGTAAAGGGAAATTTACAATACATCATCATCCCCAGAGATAGCAACTGAATCACAGCGAGTCTGAAGTCAACATGAAATTGTGAATTTCTCAAAGGAAGATTTACACATTAGTTCAAGTTTCTTTCACATCTTCTTCATTCATGTAAACTCCCAAGTCACATGTTAGAGAATCAGACAATATTTTTCGGTTTTATGGCATTTTTTTAAACCAATCAACCAAGTGGTTTCCAATGGTAATCTAAGACGCCCTCCCTGCAACTCTACCTCCTGCTGATAAGGCAATGTCTCTCCTCACACAGGATCACAGATTAGTTTGCAAACTCAGTTGCCCTAAAGATTCATATAGTAAGGTTCCACCTTTGTTCCTTAGTTTATGTCAGATCTCAACCAGGGTCATGTGTGTCAGGTGTGGCTCAGTGGTTGCACTCTCAGGTAGTGTCCCTTCCTATGGACCAAGTTCCACTTGCTCCAAAGGTGTGAAATAACCTCTCTAAACAGGTTGATTAAAATATCTAGAAGGTTGTAGATTCATTGAACTCCAAAGCTTCCTGGTAAATTTCTCATTTGCCTCTCTGAATCCTCTCATCACAGTGGAGTCCATTGCAAGTTTGGTGTGGACCTTCCCAAAACTGCCAGTTCTGTTCCTGCTTATGCTTGGAGGAATCTCTGCAACTATGACACTTTAAGCTTTCCTCCATGCAGGTTGAATATTGTATGTTTGTCTCAGATAGCCTTCACAGCTAATGCTTCCCTCCACGTGAGCCATTAATAGTAATATTTTCCCAAAAGAAGTGACCTTTAATGCGAAATCATACTGGCCACCTTCATGTGGTTTACCCTGAGATAGTTCTCCTTAGTAGATCTGCTTTGGTATTCTATACTCATACCGCTGTACCACCCAGTACCCTTCCACCGACACCCTCCTTCGACTGACCGAACTGGTCCTCACCCTGAACAACTTTTCTTTCCAATCCTCCCACTTTCTCCAAACAAAAGGAGTAGCCATGGGCACCCGCATGGGCCCCAGCTACGCCTGCCTCTTCGTAGGGTATGTGGAACAATCCATCTTCCGCAACTACACTGGCCCCACCCCCCATCTTTTTCTTCGCTACATTGATGACTGTATCGGCGCTACCTCGTGCTCCCACGAGGAGGTTGAACAGTTCATCCACTACACCAACACCTTCCACCCCGACCTCAAATTCACCTGGACAGTCTCGGACTCCTCCCTCCCCTTCCTAGACCTTTCTGTTTCTATCTCAGGCGACCGAATCAACACGGACATCTACTACAAACCTACCGACTCCCACAGCTACCTGGACTACACCTCCTCCCATCCTGCCCCCTGTAAAAACGCCATCCCATTCTCCCAATTCCTTCGTCTCCGCCGCATCTGCTCCCAGGAGGACCAGTTCAAAATACGTACAACACAGATGGCCTCCTTCTTCAAGGACCGCAATTTCCCCCCCGACGTGGTCGACGGTGCCCTCCACCGCATCTCCTCCACTTCCCGCTCCTCCGCCCTTGAGCCCCGCCCCTCCAACCGCCACCAGGACAGAACCCCACTGGTCCTCACCTACCACCCCACCAATCTCCATGTACAGCGCATCATCCGCCGTCACTTCCGCCACCTCCAAACAGACCCCAGCACCAAGGATATATTTCCCTCCCCTCCCCTATCAGCTTTCCGTAGAGACCACTCCCTCCGCGACTCCCTTGTCAGATCCACACCCCCCACCGACCCAACCACCACTCCCGGCACCTTCCCTTGCAACCGCAGGAGGTGCAACACTTGCGCCCACACCTCCCCCCTCACTTCTCTCCAAGGCCCCAAGGGAAACTTCCATATCCGCCACAGATTCACCTGCACCTCCACCCACATCATCTACTGCATCCGCTGCAGCCGGTGTGGCCTCCTCTATATTGGGGAGACAGGCCGCCTACTTGCGGAGCGATTCAGGGAGCACCTCTGGGCCACCCGGACGAACCAACCCAACCAACCTGTGGCACAGCATTTCAACTCCCCCTCCCACTCCACCGAGGATATGCAGGTCATTGGACTCATCCACCGCCAAACCACAACAACCCGACGGTCGGAGGAGGAGCGTCTTATCTTCCGACTGGGAACCCTCCAACCGCAGGGGATGAACTTGGACTTCACCAGTTTCTTCATCCCCCCTCCCCCCACCTTGTCTCAGCCGGATCCTTCCAGCCCGGCACCGCCTTCCTGACCTGCAGTCTTCTTCTTGACCTCTCCGCCTCCACCCTACTCCGACCTATCACCCTCACCTTGACCTCTTTCCACCTATCACATTTCCAACTCCCCTCCTCCAAGTCCCTCCTCCCTACCTTTTATCTTCTCCTGCTGAACACTCTCTGCTCATTCCTGAAGAAGGGCCTGTGCCCGAAACGTCGAATCTCCTGTTCCCTGGATGCTGCCTGACCTGCTGTGCTGTTCCAGCAATAAAGTTTCAACTTTGATCTCCAGCATCTGCAGACCTCACTTTCTCCCATTCTATACTCATTGCTGACCCTGGATTCTGCACTTTAAAACAGGGGAAGTGATGACCCCAGTGGTATTAATTCTAGGCTGTTAATCCAGAAACTCAGCTTTTGTTCTGAGGATGTGGGTTCAAAGCCCGCCAAGTCAGATAGTGGAACTTGAATTCAATTTTTAAAAACCCATCTGGCAAACTAATGTCCTTCAGGAAAAGAAATCTGCCATTCTCACCTGGTCCGGCCTGCATGTAACTCCAGGGACACAGGGATGTGATTAGCTCTTGACCGCCCTCTGAAATAGGGCTTATGCCCGGAACGTGGATTCTCCTGTTCCCTGGATGCTGCCTGACCTGCTGCGCTTTTCCAGCAACACATTTTCCACCCTCTGAAATAGCCCAGCAAGTCACTCAGTTCAAGGGCAGCTATGGGTGGGCAATAAATGCTGACCAGCCAGTGACACCCACATCACACAAATAAATTAAAACAGTGTGCTGGAGACTGGAATCCATTGCAACTAAATGACAGCTGCAGATGAGACCAAGGTAGATAAAGGTAACAGATCCCATGATGCTGTTTCAAAGGTGGTCACCTTCTCTATGTCTTGGCAGTGCTTATACCACAAGCAACATCAGCAAAACAGATTCTGGTCATCATTTAGCTCCTGCCTGTAGAACCTTGCTGTGTGGAACTTGGCTGCTCCATTTCTTACATAGCCACAGTGACTCTACTTGAGAAGTACATTGTTGGCTGATTTTGGAAAGTCGTGCAGAAAAGCAAGTCTTGCTTCTATCAGGGCAGTCCCTGGGGTTGGGGAGGTGGGTGTCGTTATTTCTCGCACTTGTCCTAAATTAAAAGAGAGGAAATCATCCATGGATCCTGTTCTTGATCTGATGGATGAAATGTTGTTGTGTACACTGGTTACCCGGTCACATTATTGGAGTGTGAACACTGGAGAGATTGGCATTACAGCTTTGCTGGGATGTCAATAGAAATCCCTTAACAGTAGTTTAGACCAATGTTTATATCAGTTGCCTCGAGTCTCACCTGCCCAGCAGAGAAATTGGAGAACTAACATGGAAATTCACACACTCAATAAAGAAGTGGTCTGTTGTCCACACTGGGGGAGGTCCAACACACTTTGCTGCAGGCATACAACTTGATGCACCTGTGAAGGTGAACAGCTTGAAAAGATAAAATTGGCACCACTCATCCTCCCAGCTTTTTGATATGATTATAACTGTGACTCCTGTGAACAAGGCATTAGCCTGATGTTGCAGTCTGAGGTCGCAAATGTGAACCAATCACTTTCTGACAAAGTTTGTTACACTGACAAACATCATGCAAGAACAACAATCCATAAAAAACTGTAAACCCTGAATGAGGGAAGGGAGGTCAAGAAGTAAGAATAAATAACAAAGTATTCTGACACAATGAATTTAGTGAACCTTGGTATTCTGCTAGTTATATTAACCATGAGTATTTTTTTTCAGGATTGAAACCAGACACTACCTATACAGTGTCCATTGTGTGTCACTCCCTTTTTAACCGGACACTCAGCTCCCAGCATCTGAATGTTACTACTCTCCCATGTATGTATTTACAAATTTTATCATCAGTCTAAAGTTGTCTCTCTCTCTCTGCAAGGGAACAGAGATGTTTTTCTTAAATTGACTGAGGCTCTATTTTGTTGGCAGCTTTGAGATTCATCATCAATGTGTACGCCTCCCATATTACCTCATCTACTGCTGTGATTGGCTGGGATCTACACCCTTCAAAGGCTGCCCTCATTTGGTCCTACTCCATTAGCTATGGTCCTTATGCTCGTGGTGGACCCACCAGGAATATAATTGCTTTCCCTCCGATAACCACTGTGATCCTCACAGGTAAAGACATGGAAAATGTGGAGTGAGAATGGTCTTTTGCTTCTGTAATCTGCTGAGTTAGGGACAGTGACGCTGGGATCCAGTAACTTTGGAGATGGGTCCTGCAGTAGATCCCCCTTCCACCAGACTCCTGTCCCACATGGGCAGCCTTGAACGTTACACTGGGTTATGGGAGACTTTATCAGAGTGCAGATGTGATGTGGCATTCAAATATATCAAATTAAAGATCAATATTAAAATTAAATTAAGATAATGATCAATCAGGAGGAAACGCACAAAAGTACCAATGACCTATGACCATTGTATGAGGGTAATGAAGGGGTAAAAGATGAAATTATTGCCAGAAACTACTGAGGCAGGTGAAAATGTTTTGCATTGGATCCTGCAGCCTGGAAAAAAATGATTGTTAGAGCTCAAAGAACCAGTTATGGGATTTCTAAAGACATTTCAGGTAGCTCAGCGGTTAGCACTGTTGCCTCACAGCACCAAGGATCCAGGTTCAGTTGTACCAGCTGACAACTTCCTGTGTGGAGTCTGCGTGGGTTTCTTCCCACAGTCCTAGGATGTGCAGGTTGGGTGGATAGGCCTGTCGTGTCCAGGGCTGTGAAGGCTAGGTGGATTAACCCTGGGAAATGCAGGGTTACAAGGATGGGGTAGGGGATGGGTCTGGGAAAGATGCTCTTTGAAGGGTCAATGTGGACTTGACAGCCTGCCTCCACACTGTAGGGATTCAAATTAATTGAACACTGGGAATTATATGATAAATGTTCAAATTGGATTTAGTTTGCACAAAAACAATTGATCTTAATTTAGAGTTAATTAATTTTAATAAATAAAGTTTTCCCAGTGCATTCGCCCCATGTAATCACTTGATGTCACTGTGATTTTTCGTTCCTCCCATTCAGTTCACAGTCAGTCAGAAAGACAGCTTTTTCAAGGTCTCTCCTTCTGCATTATATGTAGTTAAGGACCCAGCAATGACTGCGGCGCTCCACAGTTGCCAACCTAAGAAAGACCTATTATCACTAGTCTCTGCTTCCTGTTCACTAACCCATCCTTTATCCATGATAATATGTTCCACCCTGCACCATGTGCTCTTGTCTGGTGTAGTAACCTTTCGATGTGGCATCTTTTCAAATTAATTTTGCAAAATCTAAATATATAACATCTGCTGCTATGGAAAATAAAGAGCATGAAAGCATGGAAAGGGTTAAAACATGAAGACCACTGGCAATCTGTGTTCTGTGGCAGGCAGGATGGGTTAACTATAGTGGAACATTCTTACACCAATTAGCAAAGTAAGGTTAAGGATGAAAGGTCACTGTGGCGTGATGAGTAACACAAGTAATAAAGCAAGTTTCTCTGTTAAATGTTATTATGACAGGATTGGGACCATAAATATTTGGGACATGACATTAAAATATCTAATTAATAGTTAGTCGAGTCAGCTTGAGACAGGAGACTATTATAATAGATGGAATAGCTAAATATCTATCATAACAGGTTAGTCTGCAATTGAAGATCACGGTAGCATAGTGAGCAATAAATATTTAACCGTGACATTAGAATAACATTAAGTAGAATGTACAACTAAAGAGATAATGGGAACTAACATCACTGGTTTATTGCGTAGCTAGAGTGAGGTACTTTGGTTAATATAGTTGGACATGCTGATAAGCTAACAGAATCATGATACAAAAAATATAAATATCCACAGACCCTGAGGTTCGGGGGCATTCGAGAATCTGTTTTCTCAGTGTCACGGTTTCTTGTTTGCAAATAAAAGACCTATTTCTTGAAGAACTCTCTGCGTCTCCTGGTGATTCTCTACATTTTCTCCACTACACTGCTTCCCCTCTTCTTCTTTCACAAAGATCAAGTTTTGATTTTCGAAATGAATTTTTTCAGGGAGTACAGTCAATCAGAGACTGTTCATGACTAATGAAACTTTCCCATTTCTGCTCCGGATAAGTGCCCCTTAAGGAATACTAGCACAGCAAATGAGAAGGACTATAAGAGGGAAGGTGTCTTCACTTAAATTGTCATAAGGATTCCTAAAGGTGCAGTTTTATTGCCAAGATAGAACAATCAGTGTCCCACGTGTTTGCAACGTTTTATACCTTGCACAGATATTCCATTGTTTTAAAAAAATTGTTGGGACTTAGGTCCAGCTGCTTTGCCTCTGAGATTTGATTGTAGTTGTGTTGGTTGTCATCCAAAAACAGCACAGTCACTTCTTTAAAATGGAACCCAGTCAGTCACCATCTTATTATTTTCCTTTAACAGATCTGAATCAGTCAACTGTCTACATTGTAACTGTTTCTGCAAAAACATTATTTGGAAAAGAAGACACTGGTTCAACATTGAAGTTTATGACACAAAGCTGTAAGTATTTCTCTTATGTCACTTTGTTAACCATTTATTCTTGTTCCATCTTAACCAATGGATGACTAATGTTAAACTAAAGTGGAGTAATACATCCCAGAGAATTCCCCATTGCTCCACACGGATGTAACCTCTCTATACCTTCCGCACGTATTGCTGTATTGACCCTCATTATTTCCTGATCTCACCTGGAACTCCCAAATTGTCAGCAGAATCTGTTCCCATGAAATTTGGGATACTGTTGTTCCAAAATGCATTTACTATCAATTGTTTGAAGCTTTTTGGAAATCCAAGGTGGCTCTGTATAAAAGCTTTCTCTGTATAAAAGCTTCCAACAGCTGTCTCTCTTATTTCCACTCAGGATGTAGACATTTTGAAAAAAAAGCTTAAAGCGAGGTCTGTTTTTTTTTCCTTATCCTCCAGCCCCTGCTGGTTTAGTGCTACCTGTTCTTTGCCTCTCCTGAGTGTTTTCAGGAGATTATCGTCAGTGCTTCTCTGAAGATTAAAACGTTTTGTTGGGGTTTTACCTCAGTAAAATCACACCTTCCTTTGCGCGTTCCTTTCTCTTCACTGTGTTCAGACAAAGACTTGGTGTACTGCCCCCTCTCCACTTCACGCTCTCTCGGCAGCTCAAAATATCTAACTCCTTTGTCCTCCTCCCTTCCTCCTACAAGGATTGTCAACTCTTCCCTGGCCTCCTGGAATTGTCGCTAATCTCCAAGACCCTCTGAAGAGCTAAAATAGTCATTTTCTTTTGACTATTTCTGGTTTGTTTGCTATGAGACAAAAGTTTCTTCACAGGCAGTTATGAATCATGCAATTGGGTCTGCTTGCTTTCTATCTGATACAAGGTAGTATGCCTAGAGAATGACAAATCAGGCATCTAATTTTTGGAGTTTGTTGGAGGCTGTTCGAGGCCGTGTTGGGGACTGCCAGGAACATGGGTAACTAGAGTTGGCAACCTATCTCTTAGATATTTCAAGCCATTAAAAGCAATGCTTGCACCACCTTGCTGATTTATCCCTGAATCCTGTCCCTTTATCTTGGATGAATATTTTTGAAAAGGAAAAGTGCAATTAATTTGTTTCCTGCTTCTTCAGTTACAGTCCCATCCAACAAGACCCCAGCAGCCCCTCAGCAAGTGAGGGTGGGAGAATTCGAATCATACTGTGTGCTTGTCAGCTGGAAACCACCTTCTGCATCCCCGAATGAGACAATACAATACAATGTGAGTACTGTTATGGACTAGGTCAGACCACTCAAAGCATTGTGGGCGGCACGGTGGCCAGTGGTTAGCACTGCTGCCTCACAGCGCCAGAGACCCGGGTTCAATTCCCGCCTCAGGCGACTGACTGTGTGGAGTTTGCACATTCTCCCCGTGTCTGCGTGGGTTTCCTCCGGGTGCTCCGGTTTCCTCCCACAGTCCAAAGATGTGCAGATTAGGTGAATTGGCCATGCTAAATTGCCCGTAGTGTTAGATAAGGGGTAAATGTAAATGTAGGGGTAGGGGTATGGGTGGGTTGCGCTTCGGCGGGTCGGTGTGGACTTGTTGGGCCGAAGGCTGTTTCCACACTGTAATGAAATCTAATCTAATCTCATTCTTAAACAGGCAGCCCAGACCATAACTAAGCAATTTGTTTTGGTAAGTGTACAGTAAAAATTATTCAGATTAAATTAGCAGGGTTGACTACCAGATTTAAAACAGACAAACACTTTATTCATAAAGTTACAAATGAAACATGAAGAACAGAATAAAGAACCCCTACAGACCTCAGTCTATCCAAACTAGACTTAAGTATATTGTTCTGAATATACACAACAGTCCCAATAAACAAGTCCCCTTTAAGATATAGTGCAAAAAAGGGTCAGATGCTTACAGGTTGAAGTTAGAAGGGTAGAAGAGAGAGTTACCACACAGCTCACTGTTGAACTCCCAACCAATTCTGGACTGAACTAACCTGCTCAGCTGGAGAGCTGACCACTCCCTTTTTATTCTACAGGTCACTTCTAAAACATGACGACTTTAGCCTGAACATATAAACAAAAAGGCCTCTCAATACTCTTTAAGCTCAGTACCAAACCAGACTGATCGGAGCCCAGCCTGGTTTATTACCCCTCAGGAAAAAAATCAAGGACAGTGTCTCCTTGAGCCAAGGAACAGCTTTTAGGAAAAAAGGGACAAGCTTTGTGACAGTAAAAAGCAGGGAGAGAAGGAGGTGGGGGTTCACTTAAAACTATTCATAATCTGCTCGGGGTGGTTGCAAAATGGAAAATTCCTTTCTTTTGCTAAAACATCTGTTAAAATATGGATGAATTCAGGACCATGGCCTCATTTGAATTTGGCCAATGAATCGTAGGTGCCAAATGGGTTCTGAGGCTGTTGTGTTTTGTCAGCAATAAGTCAGTGTGCCCCATTGAGAGACGTGCTTGTGATATCATCACTGCATTATAGCATCGGAGGGTGTAAAGACATCATATTCCTCATACTTTGAATCATTTGAAACATGACATGATACTGGAAGCAGCTTCTTCAGTTGTTAACTAATAGCATAATATTAGCACAGACATTGAAGAAAGTAATATGTGCATAGAATAGTTAGTTGCAATAAATATCTGTTGGATTCTTCAATGTTCCAAAGTCCACACCTAGTTTCTTAATTTATGTGGGAGATCAATTTGAACAGCCTGTTGGAGCCAAAGACTGCTTTAGGGTCTCAGGAATATAGACCAGCTAGATAGACGTCATTATAGCTGTTTCACAGAGGTTGTGTTGGAGGTGATAATGTGCCAGGGGTAAGGGGTTGTGGAGGATAGGGTTTAAGATCAGTCTATTAAAGATCCAAGGTACTTGCAGGTAATCTGGAAGATTAGCCACCAGCGCTCCAGAAAGAGAACTGATTTTTTTTTCCCTCAGTTTTCATGGGAACGCTGTTGTACACTAGCCACGCCACATCTCCCTCTTTGGTACAACAGGATATTGGGCTCTCCATGGCTGCAAGATAAAAGAGTGGGGCGACTATGTTTGGCTAGAAGAGTTCTCACTTCTCAACATCATTCAGGAACCCTGGACTGGAAAGTAGGAACTAATTAAAGTGATAGCTGGACAGAGTTTAAATGTGATCTGGGAGTGGGAGTGTGGTTTTTTTTTATGACAATCAATGGTAATTCTATAGTCACCATTACTTTACAGTCTGGATTTTTATTAATCTAATTTGAATTCTGCCATCATCTATAGAGGGATTTGACCCCATGTACCTACAGCATTAGCCTGATCATCTAGATTAATAGTCCAGTGATATTTCCACTTGATCACCTTTTCCCCATAAGTAAAAGATTTGTAGAGAGGCGTGCTAGAATGATAGCTCAGCATTTTTTCTAATTAAATTACATTTTAACATGAGTCAGCAGTCTGTCCAGAAGAAAGGAAAAGGCTCTCTTTCCCCGTTTGTATGTTATTCCACTTTCATAGTGTCTCAGAGTCCCTACAGTGCAGAAAGAGGCCATTCAGCCCATTGAGTCCACATCAACCTGCCAAAGAGCATCCCATCCAGACCCATCTCCCCTACCCTATCCTGCATTGCAATCCTGTACATCCCATGGCTAATTCATCTAATCTACATATCTCTGGACACTATGGGCAATTTAGCATGGCCAATCCATCTAACCAGCATATCATTGGTCTATGGGAGGAAACCGGAACACCCGAAGGAAACCCATTCAGACACTGAGAATGTGCAAACCAGGCTTACCACAATTTTGCCTGGTTTGGAATGTATTAGCTAGGAGTAGCGATTGAACAAACTTAGTTTGTTTTCACTTGAACTTTGAACAATGGGGGAACAACCTGATAGAAGTTACAAAATTACAAGAGGAATGGATACTCTGAGTCTTTCTCCAAGGGTAGAAATGTCAGTTACTTGGGGACATAGGTTAAGGTAAAGGGGAGAAAGTTTAAAGGAAACGTAAAGGGCAGGTTTTGACACAGAGGGTGGTAAGTGCCTGCAATGTGCTGCCAGAAGAAGTAGTGGAGGCAGATACAATAGCAATGTTTAAGAGGCACTTTGACAGATCATGAATAGGCAGGGAATACAAAGATATGCACCATGTCAAGGTAAAAGGTTTTTTATTTCAAAAGGCATTATGTGTTGGTGGGCTGCAAGACCTGTGCTGTATTGTTTCTTCTTCTTTATTCTTTGAGTGAATGGGATTGTCCATAATTCTACTTTTGACCATTGGAATGTGGGAACAGAGAAAATTGAGAATTTAGATGAAGTCTTGCCCCTTTGTTTCTAAGCAACAATTTAATGGTGAGGGTCACTTTAAGATGTTGGCTGATTGGTAAGATAAATATTCCTTTGTTTCAACAGGTTAATGTCCAGGTACCGGATTCCTCACCTGTACGATATACGACAAATGCTAACTATATCTATTTACGAGATTTGCCTCAGAAGCCCACCTATAACATCACTGTTTCTGCGGTGAACCGCCAAGGTGAAGGATCGCCCAGTAAGAAGGTCTCCCTCAGGATGCTGCAAAAGCAGCAACCTACACCAGGTAAGGTTCAAAGGCATCACCTCGCATTTGACGAGATTAAACTTCATCTGCCATTTCTCTGCCCAAGTCTTCAGCTTGTCTATATCCTGCAATATCCTCCTCACTGTCCGCCAACCTTTGTGGCATCTACAAACTTGCTAATCAGGCCACCTGCATTTCTTCTCCAAACCACTTATACATGTTAGAACACTCACAGGGGTCAGCAAGATGACAAATTGAGAAACTATTGGAAATATGAGTGGTTTTCTCCTGACTGAATCCTCTATTTCAAGTACCCACTGAAAGAAACTTCATCTTTGTTATGATCATTTTCCAATGCAAGCAGTTCAAACTCATTTAATTCTCTGATTCCCTACTTCTCTTTGCTCTTTAAGGTCCTCCTTAACGTCTATCTTTTTGACCAAACATTTGAATACCATTTCATTCCCAACAAGCACACCATGGAATGTTTTGTGTTGTCAAAGGCACTACATAAATGTGAATTATGTATTATCTACAAAATCATGAGAGGTATAGATAGGGTAGATAGCCAACAGCTTTTCCCTGTGGTAGGGGAGTCTAAAACTAGAGGTTTAAGGTGAGGGGGGAGAGATGCAAAAGGGTCCAGAGGAACAGTATTTTCACACAGAGGGTGGTGAGTGTCTGGGACGGGCTGCCAGAGGTAATGGTGGAAACAAGTACAATTTTGTCATTTAACAGGTCCATGGAGGGATAGGCATGGAGGGATATGGATCAAATGCAGGCAAATGGGACAAGTTTAATTGTGAGAACTGGCCGGTAGGGGCAAGTTGGGTCAAAGAGCCTGTATCCATACTGTAGACCTCTATGACTTGATGAGTCTGAATGGTTTTCTTGTAACTCTGGGGTAAGAGTGATGAAAATTCAAGTCAAGTTACAGTCTCTTCAGTCAATGTCTCAAGGTATTCATGATCCACCCTGGAATGTATCACACAGTCTGATGAACCATTGCAGCACCAATGTAACATGTTGAACACGGCACCTTTTGCATCAGACTTAAAAACTCTCTTATCTTCACGAGCTATTCCAGAGAGAGGTGGCTTTTTTCAGCGGTACTGGAAGGTATTGCTCTTGCCACCCCAATATTTATATGTTGGCCCAGTTAATGGTGGAGGATTCAGCAATAGTTGGATATCATTGGAGTGGCTAAACTCTCCTTTTGGAGATGGTTATTGGAAGGCATTTATGTGGTGCAAATGTTACTTGCCCCTTGTCAGCCGGGCCGGCTGTTGTCCAGGTCATGCTCCAGAAGGCAAACATTGCTTCAGGAGTCACAGATTGTGTAGTCATCAGAGAGGTTTCTCACCACTGTCTTCATCATGGAGTGAAGGTCATTGATGAAGCACCTAATGGTGACTGAGGCTTGGATACTCCCCTGAAATAATCAACCTCCAATCGCCATGATAACAATGCAATCATAGAATCCCACCAGTGTGGAAAAACTGAATCCAAAGAGCCAGATTTTCCAAGGACTGGCAATTTGCATTCAGCCTTGTCTTATTCCCGAAAAGTAGGGAGCTTCCACGGGAGATCCCACTCGGTGCTCCCTCACAAATGTTCTATGTTAACATTAACATGGTAATGTTTCTTTATGCCTATAAAAACATGAACACAGTGCCTACTCCTGACGCCAGGAGGAGTTTGTACTCTGCAACTTCCTCATGACCTTCTGAAGGTGACGTTCCTAGAATCGGCCACAGTGCAGCCGAGACCTTACCAGTGATTTGTAAAGGTTCGGCATGTCTTGCTTCTGTGTGTCACATCTCTAAATGATTTGGAGGAGAATGTAGGTGGCCCACCATGTTTGCGGATGACACAAAGATTGGGGGAGCTGTGGATGTGAGGAGGATTGTCAGAGGATACTGCAGGATATAAATAGGATGGAGACTTGGACAGAGAAATGGCAGATGGAGTTTAATCCAGACAAATGCAAGATGATGCTTTTGGAAAGTTTACTGCAGGAGGGCAATATAAGTAAATGGCAGAACCCTTAGAAGCATTAACATACAGAGGGATCTAGATGCACAGGTCTACAGTTCCCTGAAAGGGGCAGCGCAAGTAGATAAGGTGGTCAAGAAGGCATAATGACATGCTTGCCTTCATTGGTCAGGGCATACAGTATAGAAATTAGCAAGTCATGTTGCAGCTGTATAGAACTTTAGTTTGGCCACTTTTGGAATATTGCATACAGTTCTGGTCGCCACAGTACCAGAAGGATGTGGAAACTTTGGAGAAGGTAAAGAAACAGTTTACCAGAATGTTACCTGGTTTCGAGGCTATTAGTTATGAGGAGAGATTGGATTAACTTGGTTTGTTTTCACTTGAACATGAAAAAGTGAGGGGTAGCTTGATAGAAGTTTAAAAAATGATGAGATCATGGATAGAGTAGATGGTTGGAGTCGTTTTCCGAGGATAGAAATGTCTGTTACAAGGGGAAATAGGTTTACGGTAATAAGATCGAGAGTGTGCTGCTGGAAAATCACAGCAGGTCAGGCAGCATCCGAGGAGCAGGAGAATCGCTGTTTCGGGCAACAGCCCTTCTTCAGAAATTCCTCATGAAGGACTGTTACCCAAAACGTCCATTCTCCTGCTTCTCAGATGCTGCCTGACCTGCTGTGCTTTTCCAGCACCACATTCTCAATTCTGATCTCCAGCATCTGCAGTCTTCACTTTCTCCTTACAGCAAGGTTAAAGGAGATGTGAGAGGTGAGTTTTTGTTTACAGAGAAGGTGTTAAGTGCCAGAGGAGGTGGTGGAGGCAGATACAATAGCAATGTTTAAGAGGCATCTTGATACATATATGAACAGGGAGGGAATAGAGGGATACAGACTGCGTAGAGGCAAAAGGGTTTAAGTTTTAGAAAGGGTCATATGTCAGCATGGATCTTGGTGGGCCAAAGGGCCTACTCTGCATTGTACTGTTCTTTGTGTTCTTTGGAATACTATATATTTAATACGTATTTTAGCAACATATTTAACTTGCCCTGCATCGGTTAAACATTAATACATATTTATTTTTTCTACTCTGTTCTCTGCTCTTCCCAATTCTTTTCTGAAGCTATTAATTTCTTTGTCAAATTCTGGTGTCATTAGGCAACCCACTCAACTGGCTATTCCTCCTGTGAAATAGGCAGTGGGGAGTATCTAAAGCCTGGAACATCACAGCCAAGTCCCAATCAGTGTCTCTTGCACACCTACCACCGCTGGCGACATTGGCTGAGCTTCCTCGCCCTCACGCTGCTCAGCTTCCCTTCGGTTTTAGCCCACTCTCGCTGTGTTTAATTAGTCCAGCATAAATAGTTGGACAGTGATCCTGCAGCCTGCCTAGTTCAGCTGCTGCCTGTCTAATCCTGAACCATTGAGACTCGAAAACAAATTTCAGATTTTAGCTTGGATTTCTGAACAGGAATGATATGCCCTAGATTTCCACATTCCTTCCATTTGCCTCACCGAATATTGGTAAGAATGTGGCAACCATGGCACAGTTAGTAATGCTCCCGCCATTGAGTCATGGGGTCTAGGTTCCTTCCACATCCAACAGAAATTTACCAGTACCTCTACCAATCTCATCTCCTGCAAAAGATGCACTCGGTGTGGTCTCCTCTGCATCGGGGAGACAGGATGCCAACTTGCGGATTGTTTCAGACAACATCTCTGGGACACCCGTACCAACCAACCCCACCGACCCGTGGCTGAACACTTCAACTCCACCTCTCACTCCACCAAGGACATGCAGGTCCTGGGCCTCCTTCATCACCAAACCCTAACCACCCAATACCTGGAGGAAGAATGCCTCATCTTCCACCTTAGGACCCTGCAACCACACGGGATTAATGTGGATTTCACCAGTGTTCTCATTTCCTCCTCCCCTCACCTTATTCCCACTCCCAAGCTTCCAACTCGGTTTGACCTGTCCATTGTCTTTCCCATCTATCCACTCCATCCTCCTCTCCAAACTATCAGCTTCACCCCCCCACCTTCATCTACCTATCACATTCCCAGTTACATGCCCCTCCCCCCCCAGCCTCACCACCCCCCTCCCATTTATCTCTTACCTTCCCGGCCCACAAGCCTCATTCCTGATGAAGGGTTTATGCCCAAACCATCGATTCTCCTGTTTCTCGGATGCTGTCTGACCTGCTGTGCTTTTCCAGCACCGTGCTCTTGACCACGTATTGCCCCTTTCCATGTAACTAACTGAAAAAAGCTTTCAGAAGTCATAGAATCCCAACAGCATGGAAGCAGGCCATTCGGCCCATTGAGTCCACACTGACTCTCCATAGATCATCCCAACTAGACCCATACCCCTACCCTATCCTGTAACCCTGCAATTCACTGTGGCTAACCTACCTAGCCTGCACATTTCTGGGGCAGTTTAGTTTCACCCTTCCACCTAAACTGCACACCTTTGGACTGTGGTATGTTACCAGAACACCTGGAGGAAACCCACACAGACACAGGGAGAACACGCAAACTCCACACAGATGGTCGCCCAAGGGTGGAATCGAACCTGGGTCCCTGATGCTGTGAGGCAGCAGTGCTAAACACTGAGTCACTGTGCTGCATTGGCTAGGATCAGATAGGACTGTATTCACTGGAGTTTTGAAAAATGATGGCAGATCTCATAGAAGTCTATAACAGTCCAAAACGTGCAATAGAAATCTTTCTATAAATTCCATCATTCTTTTTCTCCATTTAGTGCAAAAACTAAAGCCAAGGCTGCTTATCAATGAGGCTGTCTCTATAAGGGCATCAAGTATAATATTGAGATTGCCAGAGTGTGGGATGTTCGATACAGCTGCCAGACAGTTGGATGCGTCGTATGGTCGTCTCTCGCTTTACATTGTTGTTGCAGAGAATGAAGGTATATCTTTTCATTCTTCCATCTTTGTAGCTTTTTCCTTGTGTTTCAGCTTTCTGTGATGGTATGTTTTGTCGCATCAGATACACGGAACCAGTCAGTGGCAGAAAAATGTAAGTTGCTTTGGAGTGTCTTCAACTCAGTTCCAAATGAACCTTCAGCATGTTTGAATGTTAAAAACATGAAGGGGTAAATCCTCCTGAACCTCCAGAGATAAACTACTGTGTAGCTTTTGACTTCCCCACACTGTTAATGTTAGCTCTGACAAATATGAGGTTATCCACTTTGGTGGCTAAACTCGGAAAGCAGATTATTATCTCAATGGCAACAGTTTGGGAAGGGGGAAGGTGCAACTGGTATGATGTCCTTCACAGCGAGAGGATTCGAGTACAGGAGCAGGGATGTCTCGCTGCAAATGTACAGGCCTTGGTGAAACCATACCCGGAGTATTGTGTGCAGTTTTGGTCTCCTTTCCTGGGGAAGGATGTTCTGGCTATGGAGACAATACAATGAAGGTTTGCCAGACTCATTCCTAGAACAGCAAGATTGTAAATGCAGAGAGAGACTGGATCAGTTAGGACTACCTTCACTGGAGATTTGCAAAATGAGTGAGGTCCAGATAAATATCTATAAAATTCTAACAGTGACTAGTCAGGGTTAACAAGGAAGGATGTTCTCAATGACCTGGGAGGGCAGTGGGGGGGTCACAGTCCATTTAGGTCTGAGATAAGGAGAAATTTCTTCACCCAGAGAATGCTGAGCTGCAGAATTCTCTGGCAAAGAAAGCAGTCTAAGCCAAAGCAGTGAATTTTTTCAAAAAGGAGTTAGATCTAGTTCATAGAATCCTCATAGTGTGGACATAGGCCATTTGGCCCATCAGGTCCACATCAACCTACTGAAAAGCATCCCACCCTGACCTATCCCCTTACCCTACCCTTGTTACCCTGCATTTCCCTTGGTTAACCCACCTAGCCTGCACATCCTTGGACACCATGGGCAATTTAGCACGGCTAATCCACCTGACCTGCACATCTTTGGACTGTGGGAGAACACCAGAGCACTTGGAGGAAACCCATGCAGACACGGGAAGAATGTGCAAACTCCACACAGCACAGTCGCCTGAGGCTGGAATCGAACTCAGTCCCTGGCGCTGTGAGGCTAGCCACCGTGCCGCCCACAATAATGGGGTGTAGTTAAGGGAAATGGTAATGGGCACATATAAAAACAATAGATTCTGAATTAAATGACAATGGCTGAACCATTACAGCACCTGCTATCCAGAAAAAAAATAGCATACATATATTTATGGCATAGCAGGAAGTCCTTCAGTCCATCATTTCTCTACCAGCCAAGAAAAAGTGATCCCGTCTAATCGTAGTTCCAGTTTTTGGTGCATTACTCTGCAGATTGCAGCATATCAGGTGCATATCCAAGTTTCTTTTTTAACTATAATAAGAATTTCTTCCTGTAGCATCCATTCAGTAAGGGAGTTCCAGATGTCCAATGCCATCATCTCTGGTTTAAAAAAAAAACCCTTTTCTATGATTTTCTTTAAACCTTTGTTCCTTGGTTATTGGCCGCTGTGCTAATGGAAATAGTTCTCCTTATCCCACCTATGCAAGTCCCTCATAATTGTACACACCTCAATTATATCTTCTCTCTGCCTCCTATGCTGTCATAAGAAACCAAGCTTATACAATCTTTCCCCTCAACTTTTCCTGGTAACACCCTTATACATTTCTTCTGTATTCTCCCTACCATGATAACATCCTTCCTGTGATACAGTGGCCAAAAAATGTTCTGTAGGTGTAGTATAACTAATGTTCTATACTGTTCTAGCAAAACCTTCCTGGTTTTATGCTCTAGTTGCTGTTGCTGCAGTGCTTAGAGCTGCGGTTGTCAGGAGATCTGCTGTCATGGTGGTCTCAATTATCTGTCGTGCACCATCTTCCCACATCCACTGCACATTGACTGCAACCGCTTAGTGACAATCTGTTATCCAACTATGCCTTGCGAATCCCTCTTCCTGCTGCCCTCTAGACCTTGGCCGATAAAGGAAAACAACCTGTAGCCACCTTTGCCCACCCTTAATCAGGAAAGGAATCAAAGGCAGGAAAGTGCAGTTAAGGATTATCAGGTTAGACATTATCACACTGAAGGGCAGAATAGCCTCTTTCTACTTCTTCTGGTTTTACAGAATTTCTGCAGCATTGAGCTCTTTCCATCTGTCATGAGTTTTTTTTTGGCTTTATCCTAATCTGCGTGCTCTTTTGCACCTTCAGATGTCGATATTCGGAAGCTTTGCCTCTTCTATTGTGGGAACAGTTTTGTTTTGAACGCCCTTTAGCTCATCCTTGAATGTCGTCATAGTTTCTGCTTTCATGTTCTGGTCTGGGTTTGGACAGGGTGCACTGGCAACGATTTGACCATTGCCAAATTTCACCTCCTTTAGAACCATCCTTTCATGCCCGTCAACCCCGATTTATCCTGCATTATTTTGGCTTTTTCTGATTTAGTCCACTCCAGTTGATTGTAAGCATTTTCTTGTGATCTTCCTTCCTCACACCCTCCATCATCCTGTATTTTCACACTTAATCTTTTTTTTCTCCATGACCTATGGAGTATTTTCAGTTTTTTTTTCTATTCCTTCCCCTCAATCTTCTTGCTTCACTGACCACGTTGGATGCCATACCCTCGCTCCCAACTCTGACAAGCCTGAAGCACACACTGTTCCTGATGCTTCACATCACAACAAGAATTACATTGATCCCATATTAAGGGCAGAATCTTATGCTGCTCCTGGATGTGGGGAACTTGCTTACATGAAAGGAAAGAAATTGGGTTCCCACCATTTGGGATGCAAGTTTGAAATTATCAAAATTTGTAAGAAAATAAACCGAAAGATATGGGAGCAGTATTAGGCCATTCAACCCGTTGACTCTGGTCCACAATTTGATTATGGACAATATGTGTCTCAATCTCATTCTTCTGCATTCTCCCAGTAACACTTATCCCCATCCCAATCAAGAACGTATCAATCTCTTGTCTGAAATGCATTCAATGACCTGGCCTCCACAGCCCTCTGCAGCAATGAGTTCCACAGATTCGCCACCGTCGAGCTGAAGAAATTCCCCCTCATCTCAGGCCTAAAGAGTCATCTGTTCGCTCTGAGGCTGTACTTTCTGGTCCTAGTCCTACTAGTGGAAACATCTTGTCCATGTCCAGTCTATCCAGGTCTCTCAGTATTCTGTAGGTTTCAATCAGATCCCCCTGTCCCCTCTTCCTTTGAAACTCCATACAATACAGAGTCCTCAACTGCTCCTCATATTTCTGGAATTATTCTTGTAAACCTCCTCTGCACCCATATGTCTTTCCTTAGGCAAGGCACACAAACTTGCTCACAATATTCCAAATGCGGTCTGACCAGAGCCTTCTACAGCCTCAGCATGACATCCTTGCTCTTGTAATCTAGCCCTCTTGAAACGAATGCTAACATTGCCTTTGTCTTCCTAACTCCCAAAGGAACCTGCAGATTAACACTAAGAGAATCCTGAACTAAGACTCCCAAATCCCTTTGTGCTTCAGATTCCTGAAGCCTTTCCCCTATTGGCCGAAAGAGCTTTCCAATGGCAGACACCCTTTTACATGCGTTTGCACATCCCCAGGTCTGCTCCCACCAATGAGAAAGCAATATGAGCCTTCCAGTTCCCCACTGCATGTAAGAGGCGTGCAGCAGATGAGGTACCTTACTTGCTGGACTTTGGTCCTGATGAAGGGCTTTTGCCCGAAACGTCGATTTTGCCTGTCCTCGGATGCTGCCTGAATTGCTGTGCTCTTCCAGCACCACTGATCCAGAATTTGGATTGAGTAGTGCCTGCCTTGGCCTCCTTGCGGAGTGTTTTCTATGCTGTGTGTATGTAAGGTTGACTGCCAGTAGTATAAGTTGCATGGGCACAGCAGATCATCAAGGGAGGGAGACTGGAGCTTCCACAGCTGGTCACCAATCTCCTCATCCCTCCAGAACATCCTCACGTTTCTATCCCACATTCTCAACCCACCTTCACAACTCCATGTATTCCTGTCCCTCAGAGAACCCCTTCTGGTTGATCAGCCCAACTCATTTACCTTCAACATGCTGGACAATCGTTTAAGCACAATTGGATAGATTTCCTTGACAACCCCATCCTGATATCGGGAAGTGTCCCGTCATGTCAGAGAACTGAGCCCTGTTGTAACACTGGGGTGGGTCCATCAATCTGCTGGAACACAGTCTTTGACCCGAGGTTATTAATCCAAACCTCTCAGGCCATTTTTGCCACACTGACTTCTTATTGTGAATAAACGTGCTTTTGCTGCTTAACAGAAATTACTTCTCCTTTAATTGTACTTTGTGGAGCTTTTAAGCATTTTCTTTGGTGTTAATGACCATGGCGATATGCTCTCGATGTCCTACTTGAGTTCACAAGTTGTTTTTTTTCTGTGCCCAGTTGCCTACAGGAATTTTACACTGCTATCTTTAAACTCAATCAGTGGGGTCTCCAATCAATCTGACCCAGGGCAGCAAAGTCCGTATGTTGCACAGCAGCACCTCTCAGTGTACGACTGTGATGATGGAAAGAATCTGGACCTTTCCAAGACCTTGCTGTACTATGTGGTTGGCTCCAATAGCACGTGCCACTCTCTGGTCGTCTGTGACAAGCCACTGCACTCCAACACAACCTACAGGTGAGCTTTAGCCTGAATGTAACCGAGGTGTTTTCAGTGGAGCAGGGTTGACTTGCTTCAGGCATGAATTTCCAGAAACCTATAAATGTGCCCAGCATATTCTTTTCAAAACAGAGTGGGATCATATCCTCTGAAGTGTTAGGATGACTCAACAGGATCAATCTTGGTTCCATGTCTCAAGTGGAATATCAGACAGATGCACATTAACTGACTCAGAATAGGCCTGGTCCAAATATTACACACCATGTTGCTTATGGGCTCAGAAAATAAGCTTGCATTTCTGTAGTGCCATTCACAACCCGTAAAGATCCCTAAAGCCAATTATAAGTACTTTCTGAACTGCTGTTCCTGTTGTAATGCTAAAACACAGCAAATAATAACAATGTAAATGACCACTTACTCTCTTTTTAATGGTATTGATGAAGAAATAAATATTAAAAGAAGACAATAACTCTCCACGATTTTTTTCTCACTAGGATCTATTTATTTCCTGATGAAGGGCTTTTGCCCGAAACGTCGATTTCGCTGCTCCTTGGATGCTGCCTGAACTGCTGTGCTCTTCCAGCACCACTAATCCAGAATCTTTTTATTTCCATGTTAGAGGATATGCAGGGCTTTTGTTGCATGACACATTCAAGGTGGCACCTGCAACAGTCCTGCACTCTGAAGTGTCACCTTCAGTGATGTCTCTTTGGCTGGCTTGCTGAGAGGCGATCTAAACTGGCAATGCAATTCCTGATGACGCAATATTTCATCAGTAGAAAATGTCCAACATTTGTGGGAGATATGCTGCAGAAGAAAGTAAATAACAAAAATTGTAATGAAATATTCAGTTATGCATATCCTTACATGGATTAGTTAGTTACACACATCTGTCACGTACCATTCCCCTCAAATAATTGGATTAACAGATCAATTTTCATGGAGATCACTAACAGTTAAATGGATGACGTTGTAATTATATTGTTCAGCACTGAATCTACAGGTTCCGATATGAAAAGAAGCACCCGGATATGAGATATCCGAGGCATCGTTGGATGTAATGCAAAAGAGACTATGAAAGGGAAGAAATTGGGGGGAAGCAGGAACAAAAACTCCTCTGACTAAGAAAAGATACTTTGTGAAAAATGTAATTTTGCTTCAACTTTGGATGGGATTTTGAGAAAGTATACTGACTTGGATTTTGTCCTCCCCAGGATCAAGTATCTTCTGGTTGATCAACACAGAGGCGAGATTATGAGCAGCAATTGGTCAGATAAATTCCACACCAAAAAAGGTGGGTTGGGTTAGCATTGAATGACACATTCAAGGTGGCACCTGCAACAGTCCTGCACTGTTAGGTTGGGTTAGCAACCAATCAACCGTGAAGATGTGAACCATAAATCTCTAGTTCCAGGAAGGAATGATAGAAAGACTTGCATTGTCATCTCACAATCTAGTACCTGAACTCTTTCCAAAATAGAGACATTATTGATTGTAATGGAACATGATTACAGGGGCAAATGTGTTCTTAGAATTACACTACATTGTATAACAGCTTGGATGTAATGTAAGAGCTCAGTTTTCCACTCCCTCATTTGCTATGATATCTGTAGTTATGTCTGACTTTAGCCATTTGGACAGAGACAGACCATGTTGATTTCTTTATCCTTTCCCCAGCTGCTGTGGATTTGAACCCAGATCCGCCTCCACTTCCTCTGGCAGCTCATTCCATTCACGCGCCACCCTCTGCATGAAAAAGTTACCCCTCAGCTCCTTTTTAAATCCTGACCGCCTGGATTATGAGTTCAGTGACATTGCCACCAGAACACCATCTCCCCTAACAATTGAGAATGTTGAAACGGAGCCGCGTAGGCCTTTGCTAATTGAGATGTTCATCATCGTTATTATTCAGGAAAATCTTCTCACTTTTCCCATAAGTAGTTTTATTGCAGATTAGGATGTTAGCAGAAAACACAAGAGACACGGATTGATGTTGAACATCAAGGGAGTAATCGTAAGGAAAATTGATGCAATCTCAAGGGCAGTTGACAAGATTTTTCGATGAGAACCATGATACTGTGTGCACTTGAAAGAGCAAATCTGAGGGTACAATCCGATGACCTATCTGGCAGGACACAGGGCAGAATCTTCCCTGTGGCACGATTGTTGGTGAGGGCTAATTAAAACCATGTTCCAGCAGTGGGCCAGGTTTTTGCTGTGGAAGGACCATGCCAAGCAGGAGAGTACTGTGCAGGGCCTACTTGCAGGCTTCCTAGGCCTTGAGTGCGTGTCATGCAGGGATCAGTCACCACTGTCCTGGTGGAACTGCTGGTCCCTGGTAGCTGACTTGAAACTCTGGGACTCTTGATCTCCGAGGAAGGCCTGGAATTGGCCCATCAAATCCAATGTTCCAAACTCTAACTAGGGCATGTGAGGCTCTGGCAAATCTTCAGCTGGGGCGAGACCCCCACTCCAAGGCCCCACTTCTAACTATAAGGTTCTGCTTGTACCCGTCCATCAAATGTACAGTGGGTTGGGTTTTTGAGGAGATGACAAGCGAAGTCGAAGTGGCTAGAAAAAGAACGGAGGGGGAGCAAGCGGAGGACAGCCCTGGAGCAGGTCAGCCAATGGCCATCTTGAGCAGCAAAAAATACAAGCTGCCATTCAATCCCGTTCCCATCCAGTTTACCCTGTCTGGGGAAAGATGTGTTTTGTATCAGCTTTTCTTCCTTCCTTCACCAGAATCCATCCACTATACCGTTCAGGTTCACACATCTGAGAGTTACCATGTGACTTGGGTAACAGAGAGCTCTTGGCATCTCTTGAGCCCAGTCTCATGGTGCCTCACAGCCTTCGCAAAGGCATACAGCATTGAACAGACCCTTTAGCCAACTCATCTGCACCAACCAGACATCCCAATCTGACCTTATACCATTTGCCAGCATTTGGCCCATATTCCTCGGAACCCTTCCTACTCATATACCCATCCAGATGCCTTTTAAATGCTGTAATTGTATCCGCCTCCACTTCCTCTGGCAGCTCATTCCATTCACGCGCCACCCTCTGCATGAAAAAGTTACCCCTCAGCTCCTTTTTAAATCTTGCCCCTCTCACCTTAAATCTATGCCCTCTAGTTTTGGACTCCCCCACCCGAGGAAAAAGTCCTTGGCTGTCACTATCCTTGCCCCTCATGATTTTATAAACCTTTATAAGGTCAGCCCTCAGCCTCCAATTCTCCGGGGACAATAACCCCAGCCTCTTCAGCCTCTCCCTAAATCCGGTGACATCCTTGTAAGTCCTTTCTGCACCCTTTCAATTATCACAAGGTCCTTCCAATGGAAGGATGACCAGAACCAAATACTGTATTCTTAAAGTATTTAGAGGAGATGAGGGTTTAAAAAAAAAGGAAGGGTTATAACAAAGGGAATAGAAAAGGGGCAAATCCGATTTGGATAAATATATCATATCTTATAAACTGTAATCCTGAATTCACAATATTCCTTAATTAGATGACAGCTTGAAATGATTTGTGTTGTCACTATAATGTTTCAGTTTCCAAGATAGTTTGTGAATAAATACAACTTCGTGCATCATTTTTATCATCGTAATGTGACATCTAATAGAATGGGGATGCATTTGCTTCATTGACATCACTCCCTGTCCCCTTCCTGGGTCTAACACTCTCCTGAGGAATGTGTGGGAAGTAGGGGTTTGGTCTCTATAGATGGTGACAGCCATAGATGCCAGAATCAAATAACACTGAACCACAGGAAGGTAAACACAAATTCCCTTGACTGAGCAAAGGCACTGGCTATGTGAGTGTAATTAATTTGCAGTATCATGCTGTGTTCTGACTGTTGTATTCTGTCTCACATCAGCCATCCCGTATCAGATGCTTGAGGAGGATTGGCACCGCTCAGCAGGAATGATTATCATCACAGTCCTATCAATGGTTTTCCTCAGTCTCCTATTACTTGGCCTTCTGTTTGTGTGGTGCTACAGGAGGAAGCGGTAAGTAGTGAGGAATTGAGTGCATCCAGTCACCTGGGTACCAAAGGATACAAGCTTCATGCAGAGTCACTGATCTGGGTGTTGCTGCATAAATGTAATTGTCTTTCTGCAGTTCATCTATCTTCTGTCCATTAGTTTTGCAAGGATTTGTATCAGAGCTTCAGCAGGAGGTCAGTGTGCTGTCTCATTATTGTCCAGAGAAAAGATCCTTCTCAGTGTTTCACACAATGGGACACATTTTCTAGTTTCTAGCAAATACAAAGTTTCAAAACCAAAAGAAATCCAAAGGAAATGTCAACTGTGGCACTAGAGTGGTGAATGTAATAATTCAGATAAATGTGAGGTGCTGCATTTTGGGAAAGCAAATCTTAGCAGGACTTATACACTTAATGGTAAGGTCCTAGGGAGTGTTGCTGAACAAAGAGACCTTGGAGTGCAGGTTCATAGCTCCTTGAAAGTAATATCACAGATAGATAGGATAGTGAAAAAGGCATTTGGTATACTTTCCTTTATTGATTAGAGTATTGAGTACAGGAGTTGGGAGGTCATGTTGCGGCTGTACAGGAAATTGGCTAGGCCACTGTTGGAATATTGCGTGCAATTCTGGTCTAACTTCGGAAAGATTTTGTGAAACTTGAAAGGGTTCAGAAAAGATTTACAAGGATGTTACCAGGGTTGGGGATCTGAGCTATAGGGAGAGGCTGAACAGGCTGAACAGGCTGGGGCTGTTTTCCCTGGAGTGTAGGAGGCTGAGGGGTGACCTTATAGAGGTTTACTAAATTAAGAGGGCCATGGATAGGATAAATAGACAAAGTCTTTTCCCTGGGGTGGGGGAGTCCAGAACTAGAAGGCATAGATTTAGGGTGAGAGGGGAAAGATATAAAAGAGACCTAAGGGGCAACTTTTTCACGCAGAGGGTGGTACGTGTATGGAATGACTGCCAGAGGAAGTGGTGGAGGCTGGTACAATTGCAACATTTAAGAGGCATTTGGATGGGTATATGAATAGGAAGGGTTTGGAGGGATATGGGCCGGGTGCTGTCAGGTGGGACTAGATTGGGTTGGGCTATCAGGTCGGAATGGACGGGTTGGACCGAAAGGTCTGTTTCCATGCTGTATATCTCTATGACTCTATGACACCTATTCATGACAAAAGGCACAAGGCAGAAACTGTAGCCCAAATAGATTCATAGAACATAGAACATAGAACAATACAGCACAGAACAGGCCCTTCGGCCCACGATGTTGTGCCGAACATTTGTCCTAGCTTAAGCACCTATCCACGTACCTATCCAATTGCAGTTTAAAGGTCGCCAATGATTCTGAGTCTGCCACTCCCACAGGCAGCGCATTCCATGCCCCCACCACTCTCTGGGTAAAGAACCTACCCCTGACATCCCCCTATACCTTCCACCCTTCATCTTAAATTTATGTCCCCTTGAAACACACTGTTGTACCCGGGGAAAAAGTCTCTGACTGTCTACTCTATCTATTCCCCTGATCATCTTATAAACCTCTATCAAGTCACCCCTCATCCTTCGCCGTTCCAATGAGAAAAGGCCGAGAACTCTCAACCTATCCTCGTACGACCTATTCTCCATTCCAGGCAACATCTTGGTAAATCTCCTCTGCGCCCTCTCCAAAGCTTCCACATCTTTCCTAAAATGAGGCGACCAGAACTGCACACAGTATTCCAAATGTGGCCTTACCAAGGTCCTGTACAGTTGCAACATCACTTCACGACTCTTGAATTCAATCCCTCTGCTAATGAACGCTAATACACCGTAGGCCTTCTTACAAGCTCTATCCACCTGAGTGGCAACTTTCAAAGATCTATGAACATCCCTCTGCTCCTCCACCTTACTAAGAACTCCGACTTCACTTCCACCCTGCTCCCGCCACTCTCTGCTGCAAGAAGACTGTTGGCGTCGAGGTAAGTTCTTAAATAACAATCACTTACCTTCCCGACCGGCTTTGCACTCCGACTTCACTTCCGCCCAGCACCCGTTGTGGATAAAGTTAGATCATAGAATCTTTACAGTATGGAAGCAGGCCATTTGGCCCATTGAGTCCACATTGACCCTCTGTAGATCATCCCACCCAGACCCATCCCCCTAGTCTATCGCTGTAACCCTGCATTTTACCATGGCTAATCCACCTAGCCTGCACACCCTGGACACTATGGGCAAATTTAGCTTGGCCAATTCACCTAACCTGCACATCTTTGGACTGGGGGGGGGGGAGGTGGGGGAACCCAAGCACCCAGAGGAATCCCACGGAGACAGAGGGTGAGTGTGCTAACCCCACACAGACAGTCGTCTGACAGTGGAACCCACCCAGGTCCAAGGCACTGTGAGACAGCAATGCTAATCACTCCGTGACCATGCCAAGATCCAGAGAGATCCTGAATTCAGAATGCAGGATGAAAATCAACTTTGTAAATGTTGGAATTCTCAGGGAGAATAAATTATACATATGAAATAGAGCAGAAATAAGCCATTCTGCCCCTTCAGCCTCCCCTGCCATTTAATAAGATCATGGCTGATCTGTTGGTGTTTTGAGTTCCACAAACTCTGGGCTGAGAAGTGGCAGATGGAGTTTCGTTTAGATAAATGCGAGGGGCTACATTTTGGAAAAACAATCAGAGCAGGACTTATACACTTAATGGGAAGGTCCAGGAGAGTGTTGCTGAACAAAGAGACATTGGAGTGCAGGTTCATAGTTCCTTGGAAATAGAGTCACAGGTAGATAGGATAGTGAAGAAGGTGTTTGGTATGCTTTCCTTTATTGCTCAGAGCATTGAGTACAGGAGTTGGGAGGTCATGTTGCAACTGCACAAGACATTGGTTAGGCTGCGTTTGGAATATTGCGTGTAATTCTGGTCTCCTACCTATTGGAAGGATGTTGTGAAACTTGAAAGGGTTCAGAAAAGATTCACAAGAATGTTGCCAGGGTTGGAGAGTTTGCGCTATAGGGTGAGGTTGAATAGGCTGGGGCTGTTTTCCCTGGAGCATCAGAGGCTGAGGGATGACCGTATAGAGGTTCATAAAGTCATGAGGGGCATGGATAGGGTGAACAGACAAGGTCTTTTTCCTAGGGTCAGGGAGTCCAAAACTAGAGGATTTAGGGTGAGAGGGGAAAAACTTAAAAGGGTCCTAAGGGGCAACTTTTTCACACAGAGGGTGGTGTGTGTATGGAATGAGCTGCCAGAGGAAGTGGTTGAGGCTGGTACAATTACAGCATTTAAAAGACATCTAGATGGGTATATGAATAGGAAGAATTTAAGGGGATATGGGCCAGGTGCTGGCAAATGGGATGAGATTAGGTTAGGACATCTGGTCAGCATGGACGAGTTGGACCAAAGAGTCTGTTTCCATGCTGTACATCTCTATGATCTAACCAGAAAAGACTAACAACTAACTAATAACTGAGAAGTTATACTCATCAGGGAAGACTGAACAGGCTGTGACTCTTTTGTTGAGAAAAGGAAGGATTAGGGGCTGACCCGGAGGTCATTAATATAATAAACGTTTGATAGATTAGTTGTAGAGGAGGTGTCTCCACTTGTACAGGAGTTCCAAACTAAAGGATAAAAATATAAGACATCAACTAAGGAATTCAGCAGGGCCTTCTTCCCCAGCAACTGTTCAGACTGTTACGTTTGCTACCAGATACAGTAATTCAGCTGAATGGCAGAGTTACATCGAGGGGGAAGCTGGATGGGTACATGAGGGGGTAAAAAAAGACTTGAAGAATATGTTGCAAGGACTCGATGAAGTAGGATGGGAGCAGGTGTGTATGGAGCAAAAACACCAATGGGAGTGAATGACCTCTTTCTCTGTGTAACCAACATAGGCATTTTAAGGATGGGACATCTTTGACTAATTTAGTGAAACATCTCCTGAGGAAGTAGCATTTGTGAATAAAAGAAATGTGATGATTTTTTTAGTATCATTTGAGGAAGTGCCACCTGATAGTCTTGTTATAGTGTTAAGGAGAATATAACTTTCTGGTTCAGGATTTGACCAAGAATAGGAATTGGAGTGGAACATTAAAGACACCAGTGAGAGGCGCTTTCCCCCAACAGTCTCTGCTGGGAGGTATTTTGTTTTCTCCACGTTCCTAAGCACAAGAAGGGCAAAGCCACAGGATGTCATCAGGAAGCAATTCTTCAAACAAGGGAGTAATGGATATCCAGAGCTCACTGCCTCCAAAATTAGATTAATGTAATTGAGGTTCAATTAATAATAGAAGTTGATAGATTTTGGCTATTAAGGATATTAAGGGACATGAACCAAGACCAGTAAATAGTGGTAAGATATTCAGGTATTATTTTATCAGGGAATCTGCTGTTGTTCTGTGGCCCTGTAAACATTTTTCAGTAATTATTGATAGTTCTAAAGGTGGGGTCCGGGCAAATTGTGAAGTATAATTCGACATGGATGCCTGAACGGATTTGCTCCCAGGTTCCTGAAGCGATACAGAGAAATAAGGCAGAGTAGTGGTTAAGTAAATGATTGATAAAGGGAGGTGTAACCAAAATATGAAGATTGTTTAAATGTGGAAAGACAGAGCTATCTAGTGGTATAGCCACTGGTATAAAAGACCAGTGGGAATCTGGGTTTTATCTGTCTAATGTCGAATGTTGTATTGAATTAGTATGTGGGCATCAGTTAAGCATATGACTACTTGTGTATAATTCTGAACACCCTTTAGTTACTGGGCCCATAGAGCAGGATCAGTCAAGAATCAAACGGATCTGGCGAGAAATCAGAGTTTATTTATTAACCAAAAATGACATAATTGTGGCATTTTGCACTGAAACAGGAGAAGTTAAGAGTGTATAAATGGATTATTCAAAACTATAAAAGGTTTCACAGGGTAACTAATGAAGGATTGTTCCTACTATGTTGAAAAGGAATAATTTAACAAGATATGTGGAGAGAGAAACAAAACAAATCATCAAAAAAATCATGGTGGCACAGTGGTTAGCACTGCTGCCTCACAGCACCAGAGACCCGGGTTCAATTCCCACCTCAGGCAACTGTCTGTGTGGAATTTGCACATTCTCCCTGTGTCTGTGTGGGTTTCCTCCGGGTGCTCCGGTTTCCTCCCACAGTCCAAAGATGTGCAGGTTAGGTGAATTGGCCATGCTAAATTGCCCATAGTGTTAGGTGAAATGTAGGGGAATGGGTCTGGGTGGGTTGCTCTTCAGAGGCTCAGTGTGGACTTGTTGGGCCGAAGGGCCTGTTTCCACGCTGTAAGTAATTTAATCTAATAACGGACTAAATATAGCCTCAACCTGTGCATTCACTCCTTTGATTTATATTCCAAAACATTTATGATTTGCAGTTTTCATCTCTCTTTTATAATTTAAATCCAACGCAGGACTGGAATGATGAAGAATAATTGGATGGGCTATGATACACACTTTAAAAAGGACAAGTGCAAGAAGAATATTCTGACAGCAATGCTTGAAGGACAGCAAAATGAGAAAGTTAACAACACTCTGTTCTTTATTCAACCCGAGGACCAACGCTCTAATGAGGACAATACCTCTAGATCCTGGAACATTCCAGAATACCACAGGTACTTGCTTTTTAAGTTTAATAACAAACACTTTGTGTTGGAAAAGTCAATTCTTCCTTTATTTTCTGTTGCTGTGATTGGCCATACGTCAGGCTAACAGGAAATCATGAGGGAGGGACAAGATAAGTTGCTTTTGCAAGGAGCCAGGAAGGACAAGACAGGCTGGATACCCTCCTACTGTGCTGTAACTGTTTTATGATTCTATGGTTGTCTTGCGGAGGCAGGTTGAACTAAAACATTCAAGAGGGCATTTGGTTATCGATCTTTGGATAGAAATAACATGCAAGGATATGTGGGAAAAGCAGGATATATGCACTAGGTAAGGATGTCCATTTGAAGAGCAGACACTATAGGTCGAATGGCCTTCTTCAGTGCCGTAACCATTCTGTGATTTATCAGGAATGAGGTCTGATGACTGTAGCCCAGTAATGAACCATATCAAACACATCCTGGGTGACAAATAGGAGGCTAGAAGCACCCAGCAAGCCAGGCAGCATCAGGAAGTAGAGAAGTCTATCTTTCGGGTCGAGACCCTTCATCAGGACAGTAAAACGAACTGTCTCGTTCCAAAACATTGACTTCTCCATCTCCTGATGCTGCCTGGCTTGCCAGGTGCTTCCAGCCTCCTGTTTGTCTACTTTGGATTCCAGCATCTGCAGTTTTTTTTTGGTCTCTAACATCCTGGGTGACAATATAAAAGTTGCCATTTTTTTAATGTAGACTGCTTAGTTTGGGCTCCTGTGGACTTAGGAATACTGTGGATGGGGAATCTCAACTGCTCCCGAAATTCAGCAACCCTAATTTTCACCCAGTAGGCTGGAATTGGATTGTGACTGACTCTAGGTTCAGGTTATGAGTCCAGGTGCTGCTGAAGAAGCTTTGGCCAGTTGCTAACATGAGGCCTGGAGTCCATTGGTGCTGCAGGCATGAGGTTGGAAGGAGTAGCTGTTCCTGCTGGTCTTCAGATAATGTTGAGCTTGTTGCCGTCTGTCCCATTCTCTTGCAGTGAGGGAAACTTTAGCAACTTGTTTCTGTCCTTTCAGCTCATCTCACAGTTGAGCTGACTGGGGCCAAGTGCATCTGAGCTGAAGGTAACAGTAAGGTCCCTGGTGTGCTGCAGTTACGGGCAATAAGTGTAAGCCATCCAGCTCAGTGAAAAACTGGGCATGAAAGTGGACGAGTTCTAAGCAGCAATAGTGCTTTCATGGGCAAGCCATGAGCTGAGCAGATTACACCCATAGTTACTTCCATTGGAAACTGCAGGGCAAAGTATTTTCCCAGTCAACAAAACCATTTTTTTAAACAAATGAAGGTAAACTTTTTAAACATTAAACAATGTAAAGATATTTTGAAGTGTTTATGATTCTTTCACAGCATCTATGGGCAGAGGGGGCCATCTATTGCCCATGGACTGCGTTCTGATCATCTCCTGTTCAGTTCTGCCTCCACACCCTCGGACACAAGCCGATCTGTGCTGAAGAGGTACATGCCATAATCTCCTATACATACTGAAGAGTCTCTGTGGCTTTCATTTAGATTCTAGTCAGTCAGTATAGTGTCAGGCAACAGTATCAAGGGAGCTTTACTTTCCAGTTACTTATGGTTTAAAAGAGTAGAGGTAACTTTACTTTCATCTTAACAGAGTAGAGTAAGCTTTACTTTCAGGTTTCCTTCCAACTAACTTTTAGTTGAAGAGTAGAGATGGCTTTACCACTTGTTTAAGAGTAGAGGAAGCATTACACTCCACCTAACCCAGCGCTGTACCTGTCCTGGGAGTGTTTGATGAGGATAATGCAGACAGAACTTTACATAGAACAATATAGTGCAGAACAGGCCCTTCGGCCCTCGATGTTGCACCGACCTGTGTACATTCAGATTAAAAGATTAGAGAGAGCTTTACTCTGTATTTAACCCCGTGCTGCCCCTGTCCCAGGGTTGTTTGATGTGGACACTATTGAAGGAGCTTTACTGTCTAATTATTTTTAATTTAAAAGAGTAGAGGGATCTTTAATTTCAGTTCGTTAAAACGGTAGAGAGAGTTTTACTCTGAATCTGACCCCGTGCTGTCCCAGTCTCAGAAATGTTTGATGGGGTCAATGATGAGAGAGCTTTACTTTCAGCTTAAAAGAATAAAGGCATTTTTACTTTCTGGGTAAGAGACGAGAGAGGATTTGAGTCTCCGGTCGGGAAGTTGCAATAGTTGGTCGGTGCTCAGGGACTGGGGAGCCGAGAAGTCAGTCTAACTGAAAACCTCTTGTGCCAGTATTCCTTCGTGATACCATTGACACTACCTTCCACACCTTTTGTGGTCAAATAGAGGGCACGGTCATGGTGAATACTTTGATATTAACCAGAAAATAGCTGCTGCCCATGGAAATGTATACCAACGAGGGTTAGTGCTTTAAGAAAAGGAAGGGGGAAAAAAAATCAACGCCTTTCAAAATAAAGCTATTCAACATTAGGTTGCTTTCATTCACAGCAATACCTAGGAAATACCTTTCAGATGAAATCAAGGTCATGTCTAGTCTCTCAATGGGACCCCAGGGTGCAATGAGTGAAGAATAGGGTCATTCTTCTCAGCGACGGAGACAATACTTATCCTTTAAAAGTCAATATCCATAAAAAGCAGAGGGTCAGTTTGTTATCACATTGCTTTTTGTAAGGTCTTCTATGAGTAAGTTAGTGGCCATGTTTCCCACACTGACCAGGCTACGCGGAGGGGTCTTGGGATATTCTGTGGTTGTGAACAGTGCAACATAAACGCACATCTTTATTTCTTTGTTTTTTTTTTGTTTTAGTTTCTTTCTGAAGCCACCGAGAACATGTGGGTTTGGGTAGGCTGAGATGTTAAAACTTTACACCCAAGTTCTGAGTTGCCTCGAATCCACATATGTCCAGGTTTTCTAGAAGTCAGGATTGAAGGCAGGTCAGTAATCCTCTCCCAAGAAGGGTGGTTGGCCGTTGAAACATTTCCAATGACTGGCAGACACTGATTCAGCCGGTTTAATCCCAGTGACTGCACTTCTCAGTTTATGTTTCTGGAGGGAGGCAAGCACAGCTTCCGAGCCAAACCTCCCGAATCCAGCTTCTGGGTGTGGATCTGTAAGAGTCCTCCCCACTCTCAGCTACAGGCTCCTGACTCAGGCAGATGACCCTGTGCTGCAGGCCTCCACGTGGTTATCAGAGCTCTGAGCATACAAGGGTTCAAGCGCACTTGCACAGTGGCTAGAGCGGGGAAGGTTTGAGTGACCAAACTTAAAGAGACTCAGGAGGGACGTGAATGGATGTGGAGGGGTACAGAAGACATAGGGAGGATATGGAAGTATGGAGTTGGGATTGGTGGTGGTGGTGGGGGGGCTGTGGTCAGAGAGGTGATGCTTAAGGCTTCTCACACTCATCTACCAAATTGGGCCAATGACCCATCGGATCGAGGTGGGCCTTCTACAATGCATTCATCCACCTCTCTACCTGCTTTAGCTCTGGTTCTGAAGACAGCTGTCCAAAATCCTCCCCTTTTTTGCATGGACAGAGGCAACCCTAACTCTAGCTTGTCCGCCAATTCCAAACGCTTTGCCTCGCTCCTTTCTGTAAAACTCCCAAAGTGACTTCTTCCACCCCCCAGGAAACTCTTAGTGGCTGAAAGAGCCATCACTGTACAAGCATGCCTTGTTTAAACCAATCATATTCAACAAACAAAATGTTGAGTCCAATAATCCTAAACCCAACCCGGAAATAGAGATTTTGATTCTGACAAGAGTTTGTTATGGATCAGACCAAACTCCGCTTAAAGTTTATTAAGAAGGTAGTCCAGACCCTAATGTTACAGTGTTGTGTTCCAGAATAATTCGATTGGTCAAACTACCAGGCTTGAAGTAAAATTCATACCAGGCTTGAATATGAGATTTTGTTCATATGCTATAATTAAAATACAGCCAAAATAAGAAGAAAAGAATTGACTTATCTGTAATTCTTTTGCTTCACAAAATTATATATGCATTAACTACTAATTAACTGGTCCAGTATGGTAACATCCCATAGACACACCCTTGGCAAAGGCAAATTCACTAAAATAGATTGTCTCACATGCAATTCTCACAGCAGGAAGAGAACCCCAGCTTTTAGCTGTAACAGAGAGAGGAATAAGAGCTTCCACATCCAGCTTCAAGACCCCAACCACTGAAAGCTAAAACCGAAAATCCTGGTTCTGTGGGAGCTTGACCCCACCCATTCAGGCTGCTTCTATTGTTCCAACTTTAAAAGAAGACCCAAAGCTTCAGAAGCTATTTATTTTATTGGCTTTGGAACAGGGTGCTCAGGACCTCTGTCTCAACCTGTCTCTGTTTTTAAAAAAAGAACAGAATAGACCCCTAAAAGCCATGGTATTGGCACAATGGGCAGTGCACTCAAGGTGGGTCATGACATTCCCACTTCAGAGAAAAAAGTGCACTGCCCTCTGCTGCCCATTAAGCACATTGTATACTTCGCATTTTGCTGTGGTGAATAATAATCTTAGAGAAAGGAATTTAGGGCTGAATCTTACTGTATTTTGCCAAATTGTCATTCGGTTTCATGGAGTATTTCTTTTTGCAAGGTTGAGCTAGTTTTATTACTCTATTGCCCAAAGCACATCCCATTAACAAAGTCACCATTGTCTTACCAGGCCATATGGCTGTTCTCTCATTAGAGAGGTGGTTTAACCTGTCTTGGGCAAGGGGTGAGATTGAGAAGGAGAGTCCTTCATGGAAACCATCAGACTCAGATCTCTAGAGTGGGACTCGAATCCACAACCTTCAAGGTTCAGAACTAAATTATCACTGAGCCACAGTGAATACTTAACCAGGATTCTCATTATACTTAAATGATGCACTGACCACACACCTCAATATATGATGCTCTGTGTGCTTTTGTGTTACTGTACATCACAGTTTAAATAACTGAGCCTTCTATGTATTTTGCTGAATTCTGTTCCAGTGGCTTAGTTCATGCTGGATGTGTACAGAATCGATTGATTCAATCTGGATCATTACTGACTGGATCAACGCAGACTCAATCGATTCAGTCTGGAGCAAGTCAGACTCAATGGACAGCAAATGGGTTGGTTCACACTGGTTTGGCGCACACTGTGTTAGCGCCTGGATGTATTCAAACTGGATTCATGCAGAATAGATCAGTACAGGCAGGATCAGCACAAATGGCATCAGTACAGAAGGGATCAGCAGGATCTGGAGTAGTACAGGATGGATTGCTTCTGACTAGATTGACACAGCAAACTGGCACTGGTACGGCCAAGTCTGCCCACAGGTAGGTCACTAATGCAACAGTTACTTGTCACTTTGGTAAAACGTAATGTTTTAACTTGAGTTCTGGTGAAAGGCTGCTTCCAATGAGTACTAAGTCACGCAAAGCTGAAGACTATCAGTTTCAAACTAACCCCAGCCTTTCCCAAGATGACTGATCTTATTCGGGGTGCCTTCTGAGGGTGCTCCTGTTGACCTGTTGCCTGGGGACCATAAATACCAGTTATCGTCCGAGCAAGACAACTCCTGAAACGCGTGGATGTCAGGTGAGGGTGAGAACATGAGAATGCCCCCCACAGCCAAAGAGCTTACCAATGTGCATCCAGTCGACTGGAAATTTTGGACATAGTCCAAGTAATATCAGCTGGCACCTCTGAAGCCAGGAGGCACAGTCATTAATATCCCAATCTCTAACCTTTCCAACACACCGTCAGATACCCATTACATGGTAGAATCTTACAGGTTGGAAGGAGACCATTCAGCCCAGCTTTAGAGGACTATCCAATTTGTCCCACTCTTCCCAGCTGCTCTAATTTATTTTTCCTTTTGAAGTATTTGTCCGATTCATTTTGAAAGTGACCATTGAATGTACCTCCACTGCCCTCGAGACAGCACAATCCACTATGAAAAGTAACTTATCATCTCCCGACCCTGACATTAGCTCCCTGAAAAAAGAGTGTGTGTGTGTGTGTGTGTGTCAGACCCGTCCTCAGTGATACTCTATACCTCCCAATATCCATCTCTGCACCAAAGGTGTGAACAGCCATTCGTAACAACTGTTAAGGTAGAAGACACAGGCAGGAAGGATCACGGAGGATGGCTCATTCAGTGAGTTACTAATCCTGTGAGGACGTCTCTTAATTTTCGACATCTCTATTAAATCACCCTTTTACCTGCCATCAATAGGAACCAACTCTGGCTTCTGCAGTCTCTGCACAAAACTGACATTCCTTGTCCCAGGCACCATTCTGGTAAATTATTCCCTGCCCTTCCCAATGTCACGGATAGTTTTGTATTTCTAAGATGGCAATGGATTGTAGCTAATGGAGGAGGCAGCCAGAGATTACCCTCAGTGAGGCAAATGGGCCCCTTGTGAATCTGCTCATCATGCAACTAATCAGCTGAAGCTAACAGTGATAACATAAGAAGTACGCTTAGGGGTTGTATGTGTCCTTGACAGCAATGCTCCAGTTCATTTCTACAGAAAGCTAACATTTGACTAATTTATTTTGGCTTGTTTTGGCTATGTGGGCGGCACGGTGGCACAGTGGTTAGCACTGCTGCCTCACAGCGCCTGAGACCCGGGTTCAATTCCCGCCTCAGGCGACTGACTGTGTGGAGTTTGCACGTTCTCCCCGTGTCTGCGTGGGTTTCCTCCGGGTGCTCCGGTTTCCTCCCACAGTCCAAAGATGTGCAGGGTCAGGTGAATTGGCCATGCTAAATTGCCCGTAGTGTTAGGTAAGGGGTAAATGTAGGGGTATGGGTGGGTTCGCTTCGGCGGGTCGGTGTGGACTTGTTGGGCCGAAGGGCCTGTTTCCACACTGTAATGTAATCTAATCTAATCTAATCTAATGTAATCTAATCTAATCTAATCTTGTTGCACCTTCATTTTAACGTTTGCTGAACAAAAGAAAGAGGAGTGAATCATTTTGCCCTTTTGGGTTTAAGAACATAGAGCATAGAACATTACAGCAGAGTACAGGCCCTTCGGCCCTGGATGTTGTGCTGACCTTTTATCCTATTCTAAGATCAAATTAATTTACATACCCTTTACTTTACTATCATCTATGTGCTTATCCATGAGTCGCTTAATTCTCCCTAACGTATCTGACTCTACTACCACTGCTGGCAGTGTATTCCACATACCCACCACTCTCTGTGTGTAAAGAACCAACTTCTGACATCTCCCCTAAACCTTCCTCCAATCACCTTAAAATTATGCTCCCCCTTGTGACAGCCATTTCTGCCTGGGGGAAAAGTCTCTGGCTATCCACTCTATCTATGCCTCTCATCATCTTGTACACCTCTATCAAGTCACCTCTCATTCTTCTTCCCTCCAATGAGAAAAGCACTATCTCCCTTAAACTTTCTTCATAAGATATGCTCTCCAGTCCAGGCAGCATCCCTGGTAAATCTCCTCTGCAGCCTTTTTAAAGCTTCCACATCCTTCCTATAATGAGGTGACCAGAACTGAACACAATAGTCCAAATGTGGTCTAACCAGGGCTCTATAGAACTGCTGCTTCCTTCTCAAGTGGAACAACTCCCAGGGTGCTCTCAATGAAAACCTTTATTGGTCTCTCATCCCAAAAATATCTCCTCCTTTATGTTTCCCACAAATATGCTAAATTCACACTTTGCCGCATTTTATTTTACCTTCCATATCCTTGCCTGCACACCCAACTTAAGATCATCCATATCTCTGTTGTCTCTATGTCTTCTTCAACACTTAGTTTCACCCTCACCCTAAATTAGACAGAAAATAGCAGCAGTAGGCCACTCAGCCCTTCAGCAGTCCTGAAGAAGGGTTAAACCCAAAACATCAACTTCTGTCCCTCCTGATGCTGCCTGGCTTGCTGTGTTCTCCCAGCCTCCGGCCTATCTATTCAGCCCTTTGAGCCTGCTTTACCATTCAGTATGATCATGGCTGATCATCCAACACCCTGATCCTGCTTACCCTTTAGCCCTAAGAACTATATCGAACTCCTCCTTGTAAACTTTCAATGTTTTAGTTTCAACAGCTTTCCAGGACAAAGAATTCTGTGACATTCAATTCCCCCCATTTGATTTATTAACATTAAATATAAATAACTAAGGCCAGAATACTGATCCTGGCAGGCATACCCTGTCAATTTGAAAATGCTCTGTTTATTTATCTTCTGTTCACTAAACAGTTCTCCATCTATGCTAATATCTTCTTCGTCTTACGTTCTATGCTCTAATGCAAGCCCAGCCACAACACTATGTCCTTAATCCAAGGCCGAGAGGCAGATCCTGAACCCATCCCAGCCAGGATGGGGATCAAACCACATGCTGCCAAATCCACACCAGCCATCCAATCAACTAAGCAACCAGATTCCCAAAGAGTCCGAGTTGCTATGGCAACATAGACATTTGCACACACGCTGTAGTTTAGAATTATGAATAGCAATGGTAAAGGCTCTCATTGCCGTGTCAGTAGTCAAGCCCTCCCCTGCTCTGACTACCTGATGCTGAAGATTAGATGGTTCTCCAAGTTGACGCTTAACCTGTTTGGCTGTATTGAAACACACCTTTATCTGCCATCAACAAATCCTGGAGTGGGATTCAAACCCCTGACTTGGCACAGGGATGCTCCCCACTGCACCACAGGACCTCATTATGTTAATATATTCCTCCTTAACCACATACATTAGTTCACATTTTTTGGAATCACTTTACGTGCGGTGTTTTTCCAAATACTGCCGGAAAATCTCAATATGCCACATCCCCCTTTTTGATCCTGCTAGTTACATTCTCTGAACTGCTTAACCAAACACCATTTTCTTTTGTAAATGTATGTTGATTCTACTTGGTCATATTTTGGTGTTTTAATTGCCCTGCTAGCATATCCCTAGTAATGGATTTTGATCTTTAGCCTACTATGATGTTAGACTAGCTAGCCTTCCTTGGGTTCAGTTGCTATTTTGTAATCTGTGGAACGTCTTCTCGAATCTAAGTAATTCTGGACAGCTACCACAAGTAGCTTTGGCAACTAGCATTGGGGAGAATCCAAAGGGTTTTTACAAATATATTAAGGACAAAAGGGTAACGAGGGAGAGAATAGGGCACCTCAAAGATCAGCAAGGTGGCCTTTGTGTGGAGCCGCAGAAAATAGGGGAGATACTAAATGAGTATTTTGCATCAGTATTTACTGTGGAAAAGGATATGGAAGATATAGACTGTAGGGAAATAGATAGTGACATCTTGCAAAATGTCCAGATTACAGAGGAGGAAGTGCTGGATGTCTTGAAACGGTTAAAGGTGGATAGATCCCCAGGACCTGATCAGGTGTACCTGAGAACTCTGTGGGAAGCTAGAGAAGTGATTGCTGGGCTTCTTGCTGAGATATTTGTATCATCGATAGTCACAGGTGAGGTGCCGGAAGACTGGAGGTTGGCAAATGTGGTGCCACTGTTTAAGAAGGGTGGTAAAGACAAGCCAGGGAACTATAGACCAGTGAGCTTGACATCGGTGGTGGGCAAGTTGTTGGAGGGAATCCTGAGGGACAGGATGTACATGTATTTGGAAAGGCAAGGACTGATTCGGGATAGTCAACATGGCTTTATGCATGGGAAATCATGTCTCACAAACTTGATTGCGTTTTTTGAAGAAGTAACAAAGAAGATTGATGAAGGCAGAGCAGTAGATGTGATCTATATGGACTTCAGTAAGGCATGCGACAAGGTTCCCCATGGGAGACTGGTTAGCAAGGTTAGATCTCATGGAATACAGGGATAACTTGCCATTTGGATACAGAACTGACTCAAAGGTAGAAGACAGAGGGTGGTGGTGGAGGGTTGTTTTTCAGACTGAAGGCCTGTGACCAGTGGAGTGCCACAAGGATCATTGCTGGGTCCTCTACTTTTTGTCATTTACATAAATGATTTGGATGCGAGCATAAAAGGTACAGTTATTAAATTTGCAGATGACACCAAAATTGGAGGTGAAGTGGACAGCGAAGAGGGTTACCTCAGATTACAACAGGATCTGGACCAGATGGACCAATGGACTGAGAAGTGGCAGATTGAGTTTAATTCAGATAAATGTGAGGTGCTGCATTTTGGGGAAAGCAAATCTTAGCAGGACTTACACACTTAATGGTAAGGTCCTCGGGAGTGTTGCTGAACAAAGAGACCTTGTAGTGCAGGTTCATAGCTCTTTGAAAGTGGAGTCACAAGTAGATAGGATGGCGAAGAAGGCATTTGGTATGCTTTCCTTTATTAGTCAGAGTATTGAGTACAGGAGTTGGGAGGTCATGTTGTGGCTGTAAAGGACATTGGTTAGGCCACTGTTGGAATATTGCGTGCAATTGTGGTCTCCTTCCTATCGGAAAGATGTAGTGAAACTTGAAAGGGTTCAGAAAAGATTTACAAGGATGTTGGAGGATTTGAGCTATAGGGAGAGGCTGAACAGGCTGGGGCTGTTTTCCCTGGAGCATCGGAGGCTGAGGGGTGACCTTATCGAGGTTTATAAAATTATGAGGGGCATGGATAGGATAAATAGACAAAGTCTTTTCCCTGGGGTGGGGGAGTCCAGAACTAGAGGGAGGGTATATGAATAGGAAGGGTTTGGAGGGATATGGGCCGCGTGTGGGCAGGGGGGACTAGATTGGGTTGGGATATCTGGTCGGCATGGACAGGTTGGACTGAAGGATTTGTTTCCATGCTGTACACCTCTATGACTCTAAGTACAGCCATTGTCTCTCGAGCAACCGTAGAGACGTACAACATGGAAACAGATCCTTCGGTCCAACTCATCTGCGCCAACCACACATCCCAACCCGATCGAGACCCAATTGCCAGAACTTGGCCCTTATCCCTCTGAACCCTTCCTATTCATGTAACCATCCAGATGCCTTTTAAATGCTGTACTTGTACCAGCCTCCACCACTTCCTCTGGCAGCTCATTCCATACACGCACCACCCTCTCCGTGAAAATGTTGCCCCTCAGGTCCCTTTTAAATCTTTCCTCTCTCACCTTTAACCTATGCCCTCTGGTTTTGGATTCCCCTACTCTGGGAAAAGACCATGACTATTCACCCTATCCATGCAGTTCATGATTTTATAAATCTCTATCAGGTCACCCCTCAGCCTCCGACACTCCAGGGAATAAAACCCCAGCTTATTCAGCCTCTCCTTATAAACTCAAACCCTCCAGTCCTAGCAACATCCATCATAGAATCATAGAATCCCTACAATGTGGAAGCAGACCATTCAGCTGATTGGGTCCACACCAACCCTCCGAAGTGCATCCCACCCAGGCCTACCCTATTCCCTGTAGCCTGAACATTTCTGAACACTACAGGCAATTTAGCATCGCTAATCCACCTGACCTGCAAAACTTTGGAGGTGGGAGGAAACCAGATCTTCCTGAAGAAACCCACACAGACATGGAGAGAATGTGCAAACTCCACACAGACACTCACCCAGGTCCTTGGTGCTGTGAGGCAGCAGTGCTAATCCTTGTAAATCTTTTCTAAACCCTCTCACTTTCAAAACTCTAGAATGCAGGGTTGGCAGGTCGAGAGAATTTGTCTCCATTTAGACAATGACTCATTCTCCTTTGAGTTTGTATTTTAATTGGGAGACCCAATGGAAGTGTGGTCAATCACTATTTACCAAAGGGACCTTATATGTACTCTGCCTGTAATGGCTGATGATCTGTTCTTATAAGTACAGGTTGCACTTATACAGGGCCTCTAACCTACCAGAGCATTCCAAGGTGATTCTCCTCTGGTGTAATCAAACAAAACAATACACTCAGAGCTGAAGAAACCAACATTAAGATAGAGACCAACAGTCGGTCAGGGATGTAGGTTTTCCTGAGGAGAGGTTTAAGAGTGAAGTGCAAATCTAAGGCATAGAGCCATAAAGAAATGGCCATCAATGATGGAGGAGTCATGTTGAGGTTGTACAGGACATTGATGAGGCCTCTTCTGGAGTACTGTGTCCAGTTCTGGTCACACAGCTATAGGAAGAATACCATAAAACTGGAGAGGGTTCAGAAGACATTTATCAGGAACTTGCCGGGAATGGAGGGTTTGAGTTGTAAGGAGGGGCTGGATAGGCTGGGACATTTTTCACTGGAACGTAGGAGGCAGAGAGGTGACATTATAGAGATTTATAAAATCATAAGGGGTATAGACAAGGTATCTTCTCCCTAGGGTAGGGATTTCAAGGGGTGAAAACAATGACTGCAGATGCTGGAAACCAGATTCTGGATTAGTGGTGCTGGAAAAGCACAGCAGTTCAGGCAGCATCCGAGGAGCAGTAAAATCGACGTTTCGGGCAAAAGCCCTTCATCAGGAATACAGGCAGAGTGCAGACACTCTGCTTGTATTCCTAATGAAGGGCTTTTGCCCCAAACGTCAATTTTACTGCTCCTCGGTTGCTGCCTGAACTGCTGTGCTTTTCCAGCACCACTAATCCAGAATGGGGATTTCAAGGGGGCATACTTTTGAGGTGAAAGGAGAGAGATTTTAAAAAAGACGTGGGGGCAAACGTTTTACACAGGGAGGTTCACATATGGAAATGTGGGCCAGGAGAAGTCAGGTGGGACAAGTCGAGTTTGGAATTATTTTCGACGGAGACTGGTTGGACTGAAGGGTCTGTTTCCGTGTGTATGACTCTATGAACTTATGAAAGCAAGTAGGGCTTGTGCAAGAGATCAGGATTGGACTGAAGAAAGTAAATAGATGCCTCATGTATTGGAACAATCTTTATAGGAATGATCTTTGCTGTCCCCTTCGTGCCAGCCACCAACAGAGACAAAGACAGGCACAGCCATAATATCCTTGAACAGGCCAGGAATCTGAAATCTTCCCAATTATCCAGGATTGGTGAATTAGGAGCTTTTGTGGATTTCATAAATGATGCCTTGACTGCCCCCCAGTGGCTGACACAGTCCAAGCTGTGTATTTTTTCCACCCTTAGCTCCAAGAGTGCTACTAGCTTCGCCCAGATCCACTCAGGACAAACCAGCACGGTACAGAACAGGATGGTACAGAATCGATTGGTTCAGACTGACCCAGTATGGAATGAATCGTTCCAGACTGGTACGATGAAATCTGCCAGCAGGTAGGTCAATCAACTTGTTTCAAACTATCAGCTGTTAACCCAGGATGCTCGAATGTGGTTTGGTGAATGGAGGTGGCAGAGAATCTGAGGGCGTTAGGAGTGAAAATGTTAGTCATCCATCTCTATCTGTCTCTCTCTCTGTCTCTCTCTCTCTCTCTTACCACCCCCTCCTTTTTTCGCTCTCTCCTTTTATCCATCCCTCTCTTCTTTCCCTCTCTCTTCTTTTATCCCTCTTTCCTTTCTCTGTCTCTCTCATCTTTTTGTCTCACACTTTTTCTCTCCTTTTTACTCTCTCACTCTCCTTCCTTTCTCCTCCTTTTCTCCCCCTCTCTCTTTTCCTCTCCTTTCTCTCTCTCTCTCTCTCTTTCTCTCTGTCTTTTCTCTCTATCTCTATCTGTCTCTTCTTCCCCTCTCTTCAGACACAATCCTTCACTGCCATCTCTACCTGATCCATCTTTACTCCAGTCTGTCTTCCCAACCTAACCCTTGGATCTGTCCAGAGGGGAAAAGACACTGAAAAACACAATTAAGACCTAGAAATGAGTGCACAGTTGATACTATTCATAAATGTACTGGGTTTCTTTCCTTCTGTGGACACTCTGAGATTGTAAAGAAATTTTGATTACACATTTATTTTGAAAGTATTTTCTTCTGTGTTGCCTTTCAGGTTCAGTGATGCATCAAGTTTGGTTGAGTCAATAAGGTAATCCCATGTCATAAAACAAATTTTTGACAGTGGAATTTGTTAAGTGCACACAAGGAATTTTTCTAATTCAGTATGTCGATGTACCTACTTGAGAAGGTGCAAAACTTGCCCTATTCTTGGGAAATAAGGCAGAGCAAGTGACTGAGGTGTCAGTGGGGGAACACTTTGGGGCAAGTGATCATAATTGTTTTAAAATAGTCATGGAAAAGGATAGAATTGATCTAAAAATTAAAATTGTAAAATGGAGTAAGGCCAATTTTAATGGTGTTAGGCAAGAACTTTCAAAAATTGATTAGGGTCGCTATTCATAGTTGGGAAGTGGGAGGCCTTTAAAAATGAGGTAATGAGAGTTCAGAGACAGTATGTTCCTGTTAGTGTGAAGGGCAAGGTTAGTAGGTGTAGGGAATGCTGGATGACAAGAGAAATCATGACTGGTCAAGAAAAAGAGGCAGATGTCTGGTATTGACACTGGGGATCAAGTGAATCCCAGAGGAGTATAAGGGCAATAGGAATATACTTAAGAGGGAAATCAGGAGGGCAAAAAGGGGACATGAGATAGTTTTGGCAAATAGGATTAAGGAGAATCCAAAGGGATTCTATAAATACATTAAGGGCAGAAGGATAACTAGGGAGAGAATAGGCCATATATGTGCAAAACCGTAGGAGATGGGTGAGATACTAAACAAATATTTCATGTCAGTATTTACAGTGGAGAAGGACATAGAAGCTATGGAACTTGGGAAGTAAATATTGATGTCTTGAAAAGAGTTCATATTACAGAAGAGCGGGTGCTAGAGGTCTAAAACTCATAAAGATAGACCATCCCTGGGACCTGATCAGGTGTTTCCCTGAACTCTGTGGGAAGTTAGGGAAGTGATTGCTGGGCCCCTAACTGAGATATTTGTATCATCGACCACCATAGGTGAGGTTCTAGAAGACTGGAGGTTGGCTTACGTGGTACCAGTATTTAATAAAGGTGTTAAGAGATAGCCAGGGAACTATAGACCATTGAGCCTTGTGTCAATGGTGGGTGAGTTGTTGAGGAGATTCTGAGGGACAGGCTTTACATGCATTTGGAAAAGCAAGGACTGATTAGGGATAGTCAGCATGGCTTGGTGTTTGAGAAATCGTGTCTCACTAACTTGACAGATTTTTTGAAGAATGACAAAGGAGATTGATAAAGGCAGAGCGGTAGATGTTGTCTATATGGATTTTAGCCAAACATTCAACACTGACCACATAGACTGGTCAGTGAGGTTAGATCAGTTGGGCTCCAGGGAGAGCTAACCAATTAGATGCAAAATTGGCTTAAAGATGGGAGACGGGGTGGTGGTGGAGAGTTGTTTATCTGAATGGTGGCCTATAACAGGATCTGTGCTGGGTCATTCTATTTAAATGATTTGGATGTGAATATAGGAGGAATGGTTAGTAGGTTTGCAGATGACACCAAAATTGGTGGTGCAGTGGACTGTGAAGAAGGTTACCTCAGTGTATAAAGGGACCTCGATGAAATGGACCAGTGGGCGAAAGAGTGGCAGATGGAATTTAATTTAGATAAATGTGAGGTGTTGCATTTTGGTAAGGCAAACCAGGGCAAGACTTACACAGTTAATGGTAGGGTCCTGGGGAGTATTGCTAAGCAAAGAGACCTAGGGGTACAGTTTCATAGTTCCTTGAAAGTGGAGTCGCAGGTGGTCAGGGTGGTGGTGAAGGGGTTTGGTCCTCTTGCCTTTATTGGTCAGTGTACTGAGTATAGGAGTTGGGAGGTCATGTTGTGGCTGTGAGGGACATTGGCTTTGGAATACTGTATTCAATTCTGGCCACCCTTCTATAAGGAAGAATGTTGTTAAACTTTAGGTGGTGCAGAAAAGATTTACAAGGACATTGCCAAAACTGGAGGGTTTAAGATATAAGGAGTGACTGAATAAGTTGCCACTGGAGCATCAGAGGCTGAGGGGTTACCTTATAGACGTTTATAAAATCATGAGGAGCATGGATAGGGTGAATAGTCAAGGTCTTTTCCTGGGTGTGGGGGAGTCCAATAATGGAGGACATAGTTTAAGGTGGGAGGGGAATACTTTAAAAGGAACCTGAGGGGCAACTCTTTCACGCAGAGGGGGTGGGCTGTGTGTGGAGTGTGGTTTTAGCTTAATTTCTGAGTGTAGTGCTGGAATGTCTGAAACTTGTTGCTACATGCTTGGAATAGAGCTTGAGGTGAACAGTTTAGTGCTTTGGAAACAAGAGTAGAAGACAAAAAGAATGCTGCTGAGGTTACGGAAATCCCTGTGTTTACTCTCTAATTCTAATTTTTGCAGTAGGGGGCTGAATAGTCTGGGGCTGGATGGGGTGAATCGGGTAAAAACAATGACTGCAGATGCTGGAAACCAGATTCTGGATCAGTGGTGCTGGAAGAGCACAGCAATTCAGGCAGCATCCGAAAAGCTTCGAAATGGACGTTTCGGGCAAAAGCCCTTCATCAGGAATAAAGGCAGAGAGCCTGAAGCGTGGAGAGATAAGCTAGAGGAGGGTGGGGTGTGAGAGGAAAGATTTAAAAGGGACCTAAGGGTCAACTTGTTCACACAGAGGGTGGTGCGTGTATGGAATGAGATACCAGAGGAAGTGATAGAGACTGGTACAATTACAACATTTAAAAGGCATCTGGATGGGTACATGATGGGTTTAGAGGGATATGGGCCAAATACTGACAAATGAGACTAGGTTAGACTGGGATTTCTGGTCAGCGTGGACGAGTTAGACTGAAGGATTTGTTTCCGTGTTGTTTGATTCTATAACTCCCTGCTGTTTCAATTTGGGGCCTAATATTACCATCAATATTTACTATTATAAGTTTCTATGCCAACATTTTCCAATAAATGATGCAATGACTCTGTCACGATACGGGTTGCAAGCTATCTTATTTTATTTTATTAAGCACAGTGGCTCAATGGTTAGCACTGCAGCCTCACAGCACCAGGATCCCAGGTTCAATTCCAGCCTCAGGTGACTGTCTGTGTGGAGTTTGCACGTTCTCCTTGTGTCTGCATGGGTTTCTTCCAGTTTCCTCCCACAGTCCAAAAATGTGCAGGTCAGGTGAATTGGCCATGCTAAATTGCCCATAGTGTTATGTGCATTCGTCAGAGGGAAATGGGTCTGGGTGGGTCACTCTTCGGAGGGTCGGTGTGGACTGGTTGGGCCGAAGGGCCTGTTTCCACACTATAGGGAATCTAATCTAATCTAAATGATACCACTATCATAGATATGACAGAGAAATCAGGAATTCTTCCAATAGGCTATGGTTGCTTGGAAGACTGAGGCTACCAGACGTTTGTCAAGCAAATGTATCAAGGGACATGGAACTAAGCTAGCTAAATGGGGTCAGTGTACTGATTCACTATGAACTTGAATGGCAGAGATACACTTGATGGATTAAAATGGCCTACTGTTGTTCCTGAGGGCAATAGAGCTCAGGACTAGGAGGCTGAGAGGGAGACAAGGATTGGGAGAATTGATTCAGGAGACTGCTTGACCAGGTTTTGATTAGGTTTTGAAGTGATAGTGGGCGTGTTGGTTGAAATGCTTTCATTAATCACCCAACAGGAACTGATGTGTTGTCCAAACGAAGGTGGGCACTTCCTAACATGGTTTTTTATTCATGTTTCAGAAGCAGATCTTCAACCAATTTCCTTCAGTCAACCATGAGGTATGTGATTAGTAACACTTGTTAGATTTCTCATTTATATTGCAGTATTTCTCAGACCAGCTTCAATCCTGTTGTCTTGTAGTAAAGATCTCAATGTTAGTGTACTACACGTTAATGTACTACATACCTCTGAACAGTCCTTTTCATTGTGCATCTTGTGGAATTATGCAGCATGGAAACAGACCTTTCGGTCTAACTCGTCCATGTTGACAAAGTTTCCCAAACTAAACTCATCCTACTTGCTAGCATTTGGCCCATATCCCTCTAAGCCCTTCCTATTCATGTACCTGTCCAAATATCTTTTACATATTGTATCTGTACCCACATCTACTATTTCCTCTGGCAGTTCGTTCCACATAGAAACCACACTTTGTGTGAAAACGTTGCCCCTCGGATCCCTTTCTCTTCTGAATATGCCTAATAGTTTGGAATTCTCCTAACTTTCGGAAAAGACCTTTGCTATTAACCTTATCTATGCCCCAGATGATTTTATAAACCACTATAAAGTCAACCCCTCAACCTCCTAGGCTCCAATGAAAAAGTCCAAGCCTATCCAGCCCCTCCTTATAACTCAAACCCTCCATTCCCAGTAAATCATTTCTGAACTCTCTCCAATTTAAATAATACCCTTCCCACAGCAGAGCAACATCTGGTGAGCTGTTTGTATGTCCATTTTACCCCAGGGTTTAGCTTCCATGCTCATCTCTACACCCTCTATGTTGTGTTACAATCACCGTGGAGACCAGCGACTTTTAAAAATATATTTAATTCCCACTGACTGATTTTGAAGATTAATTTCACAATGAAGAGATCAAATTCTTTCTCATGCTCCACAGTGTCAGGGCAACTTAAAGCAGAGCCATTTGGGTTTAAAGCACTGCTTTCCATTATTCCCTCATCAGCTTTGAGTGCTGCTGCTGTCTGTTTTGACATCTCAAGATTAAAGGTTGCCTGAAGGTTTAATTCCAACAGTTTTAAATAGTTTCCAGCTGCTGTTAATTTTTGTTGTCAGTCTGACAGCCCCAGTGCTCGCTGAACCTCAGCCGTCTGAGTTAGAACATAGAACAGTAAAGTACAGGCCCTTCGGCCCTCGATGTTGTGCCGACCTTTTATCCTACTCTAAGATCAAACTAACCCAAACACCCTTCATTGTACTATCTTCCATGTGCCTATCCAAGAGTTGCTTAAATGTCCCTAATGTATCTGACTCTACTACCACTGCTGGCAGTGCATTCCACACACCCACCACTCTCTGTGTAAAGAACTGACCTCTGACATCATCCCTAAACCTTCCTCCAATCCCCTTAAAATTATGCTCCCTCGTGATAGCCATTTCCGCCCTGGGAAAAAGTCTTTGGCTATCCACTCTATGCCTCTCATCATCTTGTACACCTCTATCAACTCACCGCTCATCCTTCTTCCCTCCAATGAGAAAAGTCCTAGCTCCCTCAACCTTTCTTCATAAGACATGCCCTCCAGTCCAGGGAGCATCTTGGTAAATCTCCTCTGCACCCTCTCCTTCCACATCCTTCCTGTCATGAGATGCCCAGGACTGAACACAATATCCCAAGTGTGGTCTAACCAGGGCTCTATAGAGCTGCAGCATAATCTCGTGGCTCTTGAACTCAATCTCCCTGCTAATGAAAACCAACACATGTACACTAACCCTATCAACTGAGTGGTAACTTTGAGGGATCTATGGATGTGGACCCCAAGATCCCTCTGTTCCTCCACACTGCCAAGAATCCTGCTTTAATCCTGTAATCTGCATTCGAATTTGACCTTCCAAAATGAATCACTTCACACTTTTCCAGGCTGAACTCCATCTGCCACTTCTCAGCCCAGCTCTGCATCCTGTCTCATTGCAACCTACAACAGCCCTCCACACTATCCACAACTCCACCATTCTTCGTGTCGTCAACAAACTTACGAACCCATCCTTCCACTTCCTCATCCAAGCTGTTTGTAAAAATCATAAAGACAAGAGGTCCCAGAACAGATCCCTGTGGAGCACCACTGGTCATCAAGCTCTAGGCAAAGATCATCGCCAAAGGTGCAGAAATCTCCTCTTTCACTCCCTGTAGTAACCTTGGGTATATCTCATCTGGCCCAGGAGTCTTAACTATCCTCGTGTTTTTCAAAATTTCCAACACATCCTCCTTAACATCAGCATATCAGCCTGTTTCACGCTGTCCTCACAAACAACAAGGTCCCTCTCACTAATGAATACTGAAGCAAAGTATTCATTAAGGACCTCCTCTGACTCCAGGCACAAGTTCCCTCCACTATCCCTGATCAGCCCTACCCTCACTCTGGCCATCCTCTTGTTCCTCACATTGAAACAGTAACTTCTACAGCAGGCTGCCAGAGACTCCTGAATCAATGGTCGCCATTTGCCAAGGACAGGAGCTCTGTCAGCTGGGTCTGGTGTGCGTCATCAACTGGTGCAACATGTTGATAGGGAGCAGGGAACTGCAAAATGGGGATTGAAGAGAGCTGCAAGAAAGAAATGGGAAGCAATGGTGACAGAACAGCTTTAAACCTGTTAATAAAGGAATATACAGCCAACTGGGATGCCAGAAAACTGTAAATCACTAATTAATTGCTTGTAAATGAATGTGGAATCTCTATCTTAAGGCTGCAAAAGTTCATATTTGGAAAAAGAAATGAAGTGGATCTCACTGAAATGAACACTATTAATGGTTAAATTGAGATCCGAGACTGAGATCTGAGATGCCTTTTAAAAGGGTAGTTGGGGAGGGAGAAGAGGTGTGTGTTGTCAGGAGAGGGGGAATCTTCTGGGGGGAGGGGAGAGGATGAGTGTTGTGAGAGGCAGAGAGGGAGAAGATAAGTGTTGTTGCGGGGAAGACGATGAGGGAGGAGGGTGAGTATTGTCAGGAGAAAATGAAAGAAGAGTGTTGGCTCAGGGGGGTAGGTGTGGTGAGATTTTGGCTTCTCCTATCAGCTTCCACTGTTCCTCACTGTCGAGGCCCGAGATTAACGCTGCAAGACGACTCAGTTAATTGTCCAGGTAAGTCTACAACACCAAGCCCATGTCTCTGTTTTCTGTGTCATTTCCCATTGTGGTCCAGATTGTGCATTTCTACCATTGGGAGTTTGAACTTCCCAAGTGAACAGCCCACACCTTTGCATGGGTGATGAATTCGCCAGGTCCCAAAGAGCAGGAGAGAGTTCCTCAATCTTCCTTGTTGTTGCTTTGGGAGAATTTGCCCATTACAAATGGAATGTGCCCACGATCTCCCCCTGCTGGAATTGTAGATGTGTTACAACTCAGACTTCCTTTTTTTTCCCACCTGAGTTAATGAGTTAACAACAAAATAAAGACCCAGAAGTAAAGGAGTGTTTTTGTAAGCTGTTCTGAGTTGGCCTGTGCTATCACCTATTATGCGATTGGCCACTAGAGATCAGGTAATTGTCTCAGTCTTTAAAGATTGTAAATATGGTCACTCGTTTCTGTGAACTCTGAGGATCTGAGTATTGCCAATGCATCTTGTGGCAGGTCTGTTGTATGAAATGATATCCTCTGGCTGCAGTAACCATACAAGTAATGAACTGAAATCTTCATGCATTTACTTAACTACACTTTAAATATTTTTAATCAAGCTGTTCAGCCATGTGTGGGAAAGATTGGTACTTGAACCTGGCTTTTCTGGTAGGAGTGTCCCACAAGAGCCCTAGACACTAAGATATTCTCCTCCAAAACACCTAACTCTCGACTCCTTTTCATTTTGATTAGATCCAGTGAAAGCTCTCCTTAGCCAGAAGGCTCCACATTTTCCCTCTGACCTAATGACGGGCATTCCATTCTTTATATTGAGAACTACATTTAAATAGCACCTTTAACCTGGTAAAATATCCCAAGACTCTTCACAGGGGAGTAATTGGACAGAATTATTTACGCCAAGCTAAAAGAGGTGGACATAAAGACAGGAGACTAGATGTTTGGTCAGAGGTAGATTTGGCTGCAATGCCAAAGCTTAATCATAGAATCCCTACAGTGTGGAAGCAGGCTATTTGGCTTATCAAGTCCACACCAACCTTCCCAAGAGCATCCCACCTTCCCCCCCCCCATATCATTCCTGTAACCCTGCATTTCCCATGATTAATGTACCTAGGCTGCATATCCCTGGAGTCTGTGGGCAACTTAGCATGGCCAATCCACCTAAGCTGCACATCTTTGAGATTGTGGGAGGGAACTGGAGGAAACCAACTCAGACAAGCTCCACATTGACAGTTGGCCAAGGCTGGAATCGAACCTGGGTCCCCAGCACTGTGAGGCAGCAGTGCTAACCACTGAGCCAGATAAGGACGTGGCCACTAATCGTAGGGAGAAATTAATGAAGGCTGACAAGTGGACAGCAGCGGCTCGCAGGCAACACTATCTGCCCTCTGCGATGGAATAATTCTTTGTGGGAATAACATCTGCTGAGCCCTTTATATCGCCTATCACCAATTCCAAATCCAGGAATACCTCCACCATCTTGGAACAGTGTAGCAAGCTTTTTGAGAAATGCCATAAGGAATTGAATTGTGTGTGAGAAAGGATTGTGTTGGGAACGAAACAGCCAGGATGGTGCCAAAAGCACAGCAGGCCCAACAAAAAAAACAATTTCATGGATTGATAATGACTACGTTGGAAGAGTTACTGTCCTTCTCTCGTCCCACTATAACAAGGGTCACAACGTAGAAAAGGATAAAATGAATTGTATATAGCCAATTATGTGCCTTCTCTATATTACACTTAAAGTAAAAAGTACCATCAATTAAACTCAAAATTATTCATTAATTATGGGCAAAACTTATTCAATGGTGATACAAAACTGGTTAATTTGCAGTATGGAAATATAAATGTTTACTCTTCCAAGTAATTCAAATACACACACACGTGCACGCGGTGAAGGACAAAACATATTTCTCTCTTCAGAGATTAACTTCAGAAAAATAAAACCTTTGGCCAACAGGTCTTAGTTCTTAGAGACAAATATAAAGGATAAGGTCTCATATTTATGAACAGAAAGACAGCTTGCTCAGCAAACAGTGTGGAGAATTCTTCAGCAGGACAGTCAGTGTTCAGACTGCACCAGGGATCCAGGTGCTACACTGTTATCTGTAGAGCTGGGCTGGGGAGCTCTTTCCCTTCCCAGTTGGGCATCGATTCAATAATCCAAACAACCTCCAAAGCAGGAACAGCAGCCAGACAGTCATTGTTCTGGTCTGTAGTAATCACAAGACATGACTATTCACAAATGGCTTGTCAAATGAAAGGTGTTCCCACTGTTCCTTCATTTAAAAAGAAAATCAAACAGAAGTGCGTGAAGAATATTAAACACAAAGCCACTGCAATGCTACCATTTGAAGTGATGTCTTGTGCACCTCACCTTGGCTGACAAAGTCCATATGACATCGCTGTCAGTGGTACCTGCTGTCACCTCACACTGAATTTTCAAATGTTCATTTCTGTCCCCTCAGCTCCAGGTATTCCACTGGCTTAACCCTGGCCAACCCGGTACAAACCGGTACAGTACAGAACAGGATGGTACAGAGTCGATTGGTTCAGACTGACCCAGTATGGAATGAGTCACTCCAGACTGGTACGCTGCAATCTGTCAGCAGGTAGGTGAACTTCGCAGTTTGTTAACCCCAGATATTCTCATGTGATTTTGGTGGGGTGGAGGCAGAAGAGAGGCTCAGGACCTAAGACGCAAAATATCTTTCGGTCATTGTCTCAGGACATGACCCTTTGCTCCTATTCTCTATCCTCTGCATCTTTCTTCATGTCCACTTTTCATGAGTCAGGTCTATAAAAATTCTTTTTGGCTGATTTTTCTTGCGTTGACTTTATTTGAGGTTTTGTGTTATCTTTCAGGTTCAGCGATACGTCCAGTTTGGTTGAGTCAATAAGGTGAGTGCATTTCACACAACTCCACCTGTGAATTGTCTTGCCTATGGCTCACATCCTATTGTCACCATTTCTCTCATAGCTTATTATAAATCTCAAGCAGGACAGTTTTCTGTTCAATCATACAATGGTTATTGTCACAGTGAAGTCCCCTGGTCCTGGGCCACATAAATAGCTCTATTCCATTTTGTACCTGATCACAATTTTGAACATGACAAGTTTAGAATTCTTCCTGCAAACATCTGTAGTTTTCTGAACAATTGGAAACCTCAGAACTGTGATGGTGGATGAAGGCATCAAGGAGCAGGAAGCTAAAATAAGTAAATGGAATTGAGTCACAGAACCCCCATGACCTAATTCAATCTTAAGAGTAAGCTCAAGTTGCTAAATAGTTTACTCCTGCTCCCAAGGCAACAGTCTTGCCCAGCATTCAATTAGGAAAACTCGTACCCACAAATTGTGGCTGGGCAATAGCTAAGTGTCCTTTCAATGTTCCTCTTTTACTTCATCTCAAGGGTGGCACAGTGGCCCTGTGGTTAGCACTGCTGCCTCACAGCACCAGGGTCCCAGGTTCGATTCCAGCCTCGGGAGACTGTCTGTGTAGAGTTTGCACATTCTCCCCGTGTCTGCGTGGGTTTCCTCTGGGTTCATTAGTCCAAGGGAAATGGGTCTGAGTGGGTTACTCTTCAGAGGGTCGGTGTGGACTTGTTGGGCCAAAGGGCCTGTTTCTACACTGTAGATAATCTAACCATTCAGTTTTAAATGTATTAGATGCATTTATATAGCTTCCTTTAACATAGTTAAATAACCCATGGTAGTTCACCAACAACATTACCAAAGTTAGATGACATACCATCTCAGGAATAACTAGGATGGGAATTGTTGGTCAAAAAGTTGGTTTTTGGAGGGGATTAGGTGTGGGGGTGGCATTGGTAGTGACATTGATTTAAACGCTCATAGTACATGCTTGACCAGAACTGATGTAGTATACAGCTGGAGGTGTAGGTGCTAAACATGATCACTCCTTCAGAGTGCAGTGTTTATCTTTAGTCCAACCCCCCACAGAACATATTTCTGACATGGCTTTCATTGGTGTTTCAGGAGCAGATCCTCATCAGGGTTTCTTCCGTCAGTCAACAGGTACGTGACTTACAATGGATGCTGTTTCACATGTCAGACTGGTACCATTTTACAAAGCAATGTCAAAAGCCTTAGGACACCCCCCCCCCCCCCCCCGCCGCCACCACCACCACCATTGTCCTGTTGGGGTCGGTCCCATTCTTTAACATGTCAAGTATCCCGAATATTCTCAGTCAGATTCCTTTATGAAATAGAACAGCTGTAGCCACGTCCTCTTATTGCCCATCTGTATAAGCAGAGAGCACCCTCTCTGTGCTGCCAGACTGAGGGTGGCTCCTGCTGTGATACCACCAAAGGACTGAAAACAGTCCACCAGCTGCAGCCTGAATACAACTGAACTGAGCTGCCAATCTGGTGCCATTATACTAAGCAGACTTTTGGATTAGCAGTCGGAGTGGAATTTTGGAGTTGCCAGGAGTACAGAAGGAGACGGGAACCTATAGACTACGGCTGTATTGATTGCACTAACGTTAAGAGAGTCTCGTGGTTGTCTGAAGGTCCTGACCTCTGGCAGCACCACATTATTACTGGCTACAGAAGAGTTTCAGTTCTGTGATATTAGAAAATTCAAAGTGTTGACTGTCAGTTTTCAGGGAAGTTGTTATAGAGTCATACATGTAAAGCACAGCAAATAGAGCCTTCGGTCCAACTGGTCAATCTAATCCCATTTGCCAGCACTTAGCCCATATCCCTCTAAACCCTTCCTATTCATACACCCATCCAGATGCCTTTTAAATGCTGTAATTGTATCAGCCTCCACCACTTCCTCTGGCAGCTCATTCCATACAAGCACTATCCTCTGCGTGAAAAGGTTGCCCCTTGAGTCCCTTTTAAATCTTTCCCGTCTCACCCTCTTTAGATTTGGACTCCCCTACCCTCTGAAGAAGACCTTGACTTTTGACCCTATCCATGCCCCTCATGATTTTATAAACCTTGATAAGGGCACCCCTCAGCCAGGAGATCATTGGGATGATCAATGTGGAAGTAGATTAGATTCCCTACAGCGTGGAAACAGGCCCTTCGGCCCAACAGGTCCACACTGACCCTCCAAAGAGTAACCCACCCAAAACCCTTTTCCTTCTGACTAACGCACCTAATTGACAATTTAAGCATGGCCAATTCACCTGACCTGCACATCTTTGGAATGTGGGAGGAAACCGGAGCACCGGGAGAAAATCCACGCAGACACGGGGAGAATGTGCAAACTCCACACAGACAGTCACCCAGGGTTGGAATCGAACCTGGGACCCTGGTGCTGTGAGGCAATGCTGCTAACCACTGAGCCACCGTGCTGCCCTATTTGGCATGGATAAGAGTGTTTCAACAGCATACAAGCTGAAGTGGAAAGGGAGCAGTGTTAGACAGATGGAAATAGGCTGTCTGGATAGAGAGAAAATATCTTGTTGGAAGTTCAATTCAGGGTCAAAATAGAACTCAATGATTACCAGGGTCAGCCTCAGCCTCAGGATGGGGTGAGGGGATTCAGTGACTGGAGGACAGAATTTGCAGGAGAGACACAAGACAATAGTGTTGTCTTATTAAAGGGAATACTTAATCAGAAAATTTCTGCTCACTCAAAACCAAAGGTTGGTGGTCTGAGTGAGATGGTGATGAGCTGGAACCTGACAATGCCTAGTCCTATGTGGAAGCTGCCTTTGTGAATGTGAATTATCTCAGAGGGGCATATAGAATTCAACATTTAACCAGTTTTACAATTATCTTCCATTTTTATGCCACCTCTACATCCACTTCATTCACCGGTACAACCAATCAATGCTCACCACTTATCTGACTATAACTCTTCATAAGTTCTGAACACCTAACCCCCAGCTACCCCTTAACTTGAGGTAAGAAGTGAATTATTTACTAAATTGTGAATATTAAAGATTTGAACAGTGCATCATTATCGATGTTCCCATGTGCTCTTCCTGCTGGCATCCAAATATGTTACAATTACTCTGAGTCATTCTTAGGCAAGGGGCCACTATAACAGACCACACACTTCTTTTCCTGATTTATTCATGGGATGTGGGCATCGCTGTCTCACCAGCCTTTATTTCCCATCCCCCAGGCAAGGTGAACTGCCTTCTTCAACTGTTGCAGTTCATATGCTGTAGGTAGACCCACAATTATGTTTAGGAGTGAATTCCAAGATTATGACACTGACAGAGATGGAACAACAATATATTTCCAAGTCAGGATGGCGAGTGGCTTGCAGGTGATGGTGTCCCCATGTATCTGCTGCCCTTGTCCTTCTAGATGGAAGTGGTCATGGGTTTGGAAGGTGCGGAGGATCTTTGAAGAATTTCTGCAGTGCATCTTGTCATTAGTACACACTGCTGCTACTGAGCGTCAGTGATGGAGGGAATGAATGATGTACCAGTCAACTGGGGGGCTTTGTCCTGGATAGTGTCAAGCTTCTTGAATGTTGTTTGAGCTGCACTATCCAGGCAAGTCGGCAGTATCCAATCACACTCCTGACTTGTCCCTTACGCGCACTTTGAGCTGGCAGGAGGTAAGTTACTCGCTTCAGTGTTCCAAAATGGTGAAGGAATAACAATATCATTCCAAGTCAGGATAGTGCGTGGCTTGAAGATGGTGACATTTCCATGTGTGTGCTGCCATTGTCCTTCTAGATGGTAAAGTTGGCAAGTTTGGAAAGTAAGGCTTGTATATCATAAATACTAAGCTACTGTACGTGGTGGTAGAGAAAGTTGGTGTGAAGCTTCTTGGGTGGTGTTGGATCTGCACTCAATCAGGGGTAAGTGGAGAGTATTCCATCACACTTGTGACTTGAAGATTGTGGGCAGGCTTTGGGGAGTCAGGAGGTGAGTTACTCATGGCTAAACATCCAGACTCTGAGCTGCTCCTGTAGCCACAGGTGTTTGAGTTCAGTTTCTATTAATGCCCTAGATGGTGGCGGAAGGGTCGAGATGTAAATGCCGTTGAATGTGAAGATGGGATAGTCAGATTCTGTTTTGTTGGAGACAGTCGTCACCTGGGCCTTGTATGGTGTCAATGTTACCTTACCATTTATCAGCAGGATGACGTAGCTCCAATTCCAAGCAGTGTCAACTATTTGGCAGGTAACTGTGCTGTAGTTTCACCAGGCAAAGGTTTGATTTTGAGGTTTATTCTTCTGCACTGTTCCTTGAACCAGGTTAATTCCACCTGCTTGACAGTAGTGGCAGAGTGGGAAATATGCCAGTTCAGGAGATCGCAGATTGGATAATAGATGTACACTTTTTAGCTACCTGATCTGTTCTGGATTTATCCCATTCAGAACCATGGATGTGACTACTTCAAATGGACTGTAGTCATTCAATAATTCAGGGCAGCACAATGGCTCAGTGGTTAGCACTGCTGTCTCACAGCGCCAGGGATCCAGGTTCAATTCCAACCTCACCTGAGTGGAGTATTGCACATTCTTCCAGTGTCTGCATGGGTTTCCTCCCACAATCCAAAGGTGTGCAGGTTAGGTGGATTGGCTGTGCTAGTGTTAGGCACATTAGTCAGGGGTAAATACATGATAGGGGAATGGGTCTGGGTGGGTTACTCTTCGAGGGTCGGTGTGGCCTTACAGTCATAGAGATGTACAGCATGGAAACAGACCCTTCGTCCAACCCGTCCATGCTGACCAGATATCCCAACCCAATCTAGTCCTATCTGCCAGCACCCGGCCCATATCCCTCCAAACCCTTCCGATTCATATACCCATCCAAATGCCTCTTAAATGTTGCAATTGTACCAGCCTCCACCACATCCTCTGGCAGCTCATTCCATACACGTACTACCCTCTGTGTGAAAAAGTTGCTTCTTAGGTCTCTTTTATATCTTTCCCCTCTCACCCTAAACCTATGCCCTCTCGTTCTGGACTCCCCAACCCTAGGGAAAAGACTTTGTCTGTTTATCCTATCCATGCCCCCCATAATTTTGTAAACCTCTATAAGGTCACCCCTCAGCATCCAACGCTCCAGGTAAAACAGCCCCAGCCTGTTCAGCCTCTCCCTGTAGCTCAGATCCTCCAACCCTGGCAACATCCTTGTAAGTCTTTTCTGAACCCTTTCAAGTTTCACAACATCTTTCCAATAGGAAGGAGACCAGAATAGCACACAATATTCCAACAGTGGCCTGACCAATGTCCTGTACAGCTGCAACATGACCTCCCAATCCCTGTACTCAATACTCTGACCAATAAAAGAAAGCATACCAAACGCTTTCTTCACTATCCTAAGTGTGTACAAGACAATTTTCTGATTCGATCTGTGGATTTACCTATTAGAAAAGGTGCAAAACTAGACCTACTCTTGGGAAATAAGGCAGGGCAGGTTACTGAGGTGTCAGTGGGGGAGCACTTTGGGGCCAGCGACCATAATTCTATTCGTTTTAAAAGTGATGGATAAGGATAGACCAGATCTAAAAAGTTGAAGTTCTAAATTGGAGAAAGGCCAATTTTGATGATATTAGGCAAGAACTTTCGAAAGCTGATTGGAGGCAGTTGTTCGCAGATAAAGGGACAGCTGGAAAATGGGAAGCCTTCAGAAATGAGATAACAAGAATCCAGAGAAAGTATATTCCTGTCAGGGTGAAAGGGAAGGCTGGTAGGTATAGGGAATGCTGGATGACTAAAGAAATTGAGGGTTTGGTTAAGAAAAAGAAGGAAGCATATGTCAGGTATAGACAGGATAGATCGAGTGAATCCTTAGAAGAGTATAAAGGAAGTAGGAGTATACTTAAGAGGGAAATCAGGAGGGCAAAACGGGGACATGAGATAGCTTTGGCAAATAGAATTAAGGAGAATCCAAAGGGGTTTTACAAATATACTAAGGACAAAAGGGTAACTAGGGAAAGAATAGGGCCCCTCAAAGATCAGCAAGGCGGCCTTTGTGTGGAGCCACAGAAAATGGGGGAGATAATAAATGAATATTTTGCATCGGTATTTACTGTGGAAAAGGATATGGAAGATATAGACTGTAGGGAAATAGATGATGACATCTTGCAAAATGTCCAGATTACACAGAGGAGGAAGTGTAGGATGTCTTGAAACGGTTAAAAGTGGATAAATCCCCAGGACCTGATCAGGTGTACCCGAGAACTCTGTGGGAAGCTAGAGCCTTGTTGGGTTGAAGGGCCTGTTTCCATAATGTAGAGAATCTAATCTAAAGAGTCTAATAATTGCCTTCAGGGCAATTAGGAATGGGCAACAAATGCTGACTCTGCCAGTAGGTTCCTTCTAAACTATAACCATAGCATTTAAAGTCAATAAACAGTGCAGACAAACTGAGGGTGATCACTGAGGATATGTTCTGCCACTTTGTCAAAACATCCATCAGAAATTGATACACCATCTCATCACATGTTGACATGTCAAACATCCCCTCTTCATCAATGAGGCATACAAAAGGGAAATTAATTAATGAATCCCAGACAATGGGACTGTATTGATCGTGGATGAAAATCTTGCCACAGAGGGAGCTCATTTACCACAAGCAAAGAGCAGCGAGCTGTTCAACACAGTTACATACATACAGAATATTACCAAAGACAGGCATCCATCAATCACAAAAGGGGATCTGTTCACTAAAAAGGGCCCCATTCTTCACAAAGCTGGGTTTCCTGTCTCTGCTGACAGCCATATTCATCATAAAGACAACCCAGACATTGCAAAAAACCCATTTGTAGCAATCCCAGAAAAATGGCAGCACATGTATGAAAATGGGGACAGAGTGCCATTAAGGAGGTCTCATTAATTGTAGGCTGATTGTGAGCTGCTGCATAGTGTGGTTATTAATATTCCCACTTATTCTTCTTCCGCTTTGACTTCCAAAGTCCATGAATTGCAAGTCAGTGCTGTAAAATGGTGTCAGTGTACCAATTATCATGCAGGTACTGGCTAAAGGGAACATATGTCATCATTAAGGCCAAGATAACAAGCTTGCCTCAGAGCTAATATGCTGAAGCAACTTTGAAAACTGATACTTATCCAAACTCTTCCAAAATAGGATAGAAAAAGCCCTTATATATTGCAGATAAAAGCAGACAGGCAACAATGGCTGTGCATATTAGTGATCTGATCTTAGTTGTGGTTTGTTACGGATGTGGGCAATCCATTTCCTTGATCTAACTAGTAGAGATTGAGATTTGGACAAAAAATGTTCATTGCTAGAAACTGAACAGAGTTACACAAGTACTGCTGTCAATGCAATACTTGATCCAAGCTTGCTGTATCTCTCCACGGACTGATTCCATCAATCCATGGTGTTAATTACACTCCAGACACTAATCCTCTTAGGCTAACAGACAGAAACCTCATCTGGGGCAATCGTGCAGGTGCATTTGCCCTGTGAAGTCATCTTGGTTTCAATCTCCTGCGTAATCAAACAGAGAAGCTCAGCCCATCAGGATGCCATTGACATCATGCTGAAGAGAATCCTGTTGGTATTGACACAGCATGGCCCCCCCAAGGCTGAATGGTCCTCAGCAAGCAGTACCTTCAGGCAAGATGCCATTGTCAGAAAAAAAAGCAGAGGGGGGTTTGGAACAATGCAGTCTGTTAAACAGTTTAGCGACAGTGTGGCAGTCATGGATGTTTCTTCCACCATTTGATGTTTGCTCAAAGTTGACAAACACTAAATCTTTCATATTTTCTTCTGACAGAACTAGAGTATTTTTGACTTCATCAGCCTTCAGTGAAATTGCTGAGAACTCCCATTTCTTATCTTTAATTTTGTATTCTCGCGGTAGGCCTTTTGACAGAACAACACCTAACACTAAAGTACCTCAGATACTCTGATGAATTGGCCTCCTGTTGGCTTTTCAACACCTCAGCAGCAGAATGACATTTGCAAATCCTGCTCTATGACAAGGAGGGGAATGAAGGACTATAGTACACAATGACACAGCAGATCTGCCCATCACAAGGCAAAATAACTAGCTATTCCTCTGGTACATAGGCAGACATTTTATGCAGTGTATCTGGTACTTCATTCATTTCATATAAATCTTAATATTATCCACTTAACTATGTAAATACAAGAGTGACCTTTGTTTTATTTACCATCCAGAATTCCTGATTCATATACTAACATTATGTACCTTAATCCCACCCTTTAGGTAATGAATGACCATCCATCCAGTCTCAATTCAAGTTGAAGCTTGTACAAGATTTATTTTTGGGGCAGGGGTTGTAGTTAAAATATTCTTTTAAATTATGTGACTAATTACATGGCTTTTAAGTGTTGAGATATATAATGACGACAAACTAGAAAGCCTGCATTTATTCATTTCATTTTCACATTGTGATTAATAGAATAAGGATGACTAGTTATCCGGGTGAAACAACTGTCAGCATCTGTGGCACGAAAGCGGATTTAGTCACTGGAGTAGCAACATTAATTCTGCTTTTGCTGCACAGACTTGCTGAGTTTCTCTAGCAATTTCTGCTTTTGTTTCAGATCTTCAGCATCTGCGATTCTTGGTTGTTATCTTAGTAGGTGTCTTATTTTCAAATCGGGATTGTGTATTATGGAGGTTAAAATAAAATTATGGCAGCCATTGATAGAAGTTTAACTCCAATAAAAGGTCTCTTGCCAAATTACTGCCTAATTATGTTTGAGTGTTGTGGTTCAGCTTCAATTAAGGCACAACAGCAGCACCCTTCAAGTGTGTTTTGTGAAGAAATATCGCCAAACATTTATGTAAGAGCTGAGCTACCCCACTTCATAGCCTTGTGGGTAGCAGTCACCCAGGGACCTGTCAATGTTTTCATTTTACCTGCAGTCCTGCTAGTTTTACCTTGGGTGCAGTCACTGGAGATTGTGCTTAGCAGGGGGCAAGGGTGCTATGATCTTATTTTCCTCAGTGAATTCACTGTGAACATTTGCAATTTTAAAAATGGTCTTAAGGCAGCCTGGTCAGTAGAGGAGAGAACACAATGGTGACAGTGGTACTTCTGCAGCGTGTGGAGAACATCCAGATAGCAGCAATCACCAACTCACCTCAAAAAGGTGAAAATCAAATGCAAACGTGGGCGAAAAGTGGTGACTGATATTGGGATTCACAAACAAAAAAAGGGCAGACATGGTTATGAGGTAGTAGAAATGTCTTTAATTTACCACCTGCTGGTTTGTACTTCTAATACAGAATAGTGTTCATCACTAACTAGATATTTCAAGCATCGCTTCTTAAATATTATTTCTATGATACAAATATTACAGTTATCACCAAGTCTATGTAACAAGAGAAGATTGTTTTACAGTCATTTGATGAAGATAGGGCTGTCTCTCCCTTTGCAACGCTTTCGTCGAGGCTGGACCACATCGTCGTCATCGTCCTCTGAGTCAATGTTGACCTTTGGGCTCTCACTGTCCACTTTGGTGGGTGGCAAGGGTGGGAAAGTCCTGTCTGGAAACAGCGCCATCAGCTTGGACTCAAAGATCTGCTCCAAGGTCTTACCAGCATGGGCCACCTCAGAATCCGGCTGCAGGGAAACCAAAGCAAATGGTATTTCTATAACCACAGCACACCTTTTCCCCCCCACATGCACTGGGCCAAACACAATCTCTGCCATTTCCATGAAGGCACCCAGATCTCTGCTGTTTTGCAAGCTCTGTAGTTTATGTTTTGCCATTTCAGATTGTGGGAAGAGGCTAAGGGGAATGTGGACACATATTGAAGTCAGTAAGTTCCAGTCTGGTTTATGCGAATACATTCCCTTCAGAGCACTGAGGGGATATGATAGAGGTCCTCAAGGTCATGAGGGGTTTGGCCAAGAAAGATTGAGGGAGTCTTTACCCATTAGGTAAAGGGTCAGCTACGAAAAGACAAAGGTGACATAAGGAAACCATTTTAAAACAAGTAGGTTTGGAATATACCAGCAGATGTAGAGTCAGTATGGATAGAGCTGAGAAATTCTAAGGGTAAAAAGACCCTCTTGGGAATTATCTACAGGCCCCCAAACAGTCTGGATGTCGGATGTAAGTTGAATCAGGAACTGAAATTGGCCTGTCGCAAAGATGTTACTACAGTTGTTATGGGGGATTTCAACATGCAGGTAGACTGGGAGAATCAGGATGGTATTGGACCTCAAGAAAGAGACTTTGTGGAGTGCCTCAGAGATGGATTCTTAGAACAGCTGGTGCTGGAGCCTACCAGGGAGAAGGCAATTCTGGATCTGGTATTGTGCAACAAACCAGAATTGATCAGTGAAGGAGCCATTGGGAAGTAGTGACCATAATACAATAAGCTTCAATCTGCAATTTGAGAGGGAGAGGGTACAATCGGAAGTGACAATATTTCAGTTGAATAAAGGAGCTGTGAGGGAGGAGCTGGCCAAAGTTCAATGGTACAATACCTTAGCAGGGATGACAGTGGAGGAACAATGGTGGATATTTCTGTGTATAATGCAGAAGATGCAGGATCAGTTCATTCCAAAAAGGAAGAAAGATCCTAGGAGGAGGCTTGGGTGGCCGTGGCTGACGAGGGAAGTTAAACATATAAAGTTAAAAGAGAAAAAGTATAACATAGCAAAGATAAATGGGAAAACGGAGGACTAGGAAGCTTTTAAAGAACAACAGAGGATTACTAAGAAGGAAATACGCAGAGAAAAAGGTGAGGTACGAAGGTAAACTGGCCAAAAATATAAAGGAGGATAGTAAAAGCTTTTTTAGGTATGTGAAAGGCAAAAAAATGGTTAAGACTAAACTTGAGCCCTTGAAAACAGAAACAGGGGAATATATTACAGGGAACAAAGAAATGGCAGAAGAATTGAATTGGTACTTCAAATCTGTGTTCACTGGGGAAGACACAAGCAATCTCCCTGAGGTAACTGTGGCTGAAGGACCTGAACTTAAGGGAATTTATATTTGCCAGGAATTGGTGTTGGAGAAACTTGGGCTGAGGTTAGGAATAGGAAAGGTGAGGTCACCCTGTTAGGAGTCTTTTACAGGCCTCCTAATAGTCCTAGAATCATTGAAGAAAGGATAGGGAAGGTGATTCAGGAGATGAGTGACAGTAATAGGGTGGTTGTTATGGGGGACTTTAACTTTCCTGATATTGATTGGGAAAGCTATAGCTCAAGTTCGTTAGATGGGTCAGTGTTTGTTCAACGTGTGCAGGAGAGTTTCCTGACACAATATGTAGACAGGCCAACAAGAGGTGAGGCCATACTGGATTTGGTTCTGGGTAACGAACCAGGCCAGGTGTTAGAATTAGAGGTAGGTGAGCACTTTGGGGATAGTGACCATAATTCGGTGATTTTTACTCTCGTGATGGAGAGGGATAAGTGTGTACTACAGGGCAAGAGTTATAGCTGGGGTCAGGGAAATTATGATGCGGTGAGGCATGACTTAGGATGTGTGGCTTGGAAAAGTAGACTCCAAGGCAAGAGTGTAAATGATATGTGGAGCTTGTTCAAGGAGCAACTATTGAGTGTCCTTGATAATTATGTACCTGTCAGGCAGGGAGGAAAGGGTCGTGCGAGGGAGCCGTGGTTTAATAAGGAATTGGAATCCCTTGTTAAATGGAAGAGGGCGGCCTATCTCAAGATGAGACGTGAAGGTTCAATTGGGGCGATTGAGAGTTATAGGGTAGCCAGGAAGGACCTGAAGAGAGAGCTAAGAGCAGCAAGGAGGGGACATGAAAGGTCCTTAGTCGGTAGGATTAGGGAAAACCCTAAGGCTTTCTATAGGTATGTTAGGAATAAAAGAATGACTAGGGTAGGAATAGGTCCAGTCAACGATAGTAGTGGGAAGTTGCGTGTGGAGGCGGAAGAGATTGGGGAGACACTGAATGAATACTTTTCTTCAGTATTTACTCAGGAACAGGGCATTGTCGTCGATGTGAATACTGAGTCACAAATAAGTAGAATGGATGGCTTTGAGGTATGTAGAGAAGAGGTGTTGGAAATCCTGGAAAAGGTGAAAATAGATAAGTCCCCTGGGCCTGATGGCATTTATCCTAGGATTCTCTGGGAAGCAAGGGAGGAGATTGCAGAGCCATTGGCCTTGATTTTTATGTCCTCTTTGTCTACAGGAGTAGTGCCAGAAGACTGGAGGATAGCAAATGTGGTTCCCTTGTTCAAAAAGGGGAGTAGGGATAACCCTAGTAACTATAGGCCGGTGAGTCTCACTTCTGTTGTGGGCAAAGTCTTAGAGAGAATTGTAAGGGATAGGATTTATGCACATCTGGATAGGAATAATGTGATCAAGGATAGTCAGCATGGTTTTGTGAAGGGCAGGTCGTGCCTCACAAACCTTATTGAATTCTTTGAAAAGGTGACGAAGGAGGTTGATGAGGGGAAAGATGTGGTATATATGGATTTTAGTAAGGCGTTTGATAAGGTTCCCCATGGTAGGCTACTGCAGAAAATACGGAGATATGGCATTGATGGTGAGTTGGAGGTTTGGATTAGGAATTGGCTGGATGGAAGAAGACAGAGGGTAGTAGTTGATGGCAAAGTTTCTTCATGGAGTGCCGTCACTAGCGGTGTTCCGCAAGGATCTGTTTTGAGACCATTGCTGTTTGTCATTTTTATAAATGACCTGGAAGAGGGGTTAGAAGGTTGGGTGAGCAAGTTTGCGGATGATACGAAAGTCGGAGGAGTTGTGTTACAGCAGGATATAGAGAAGCTGCAGAGCTGGGCAGAAAGGTGGCAAATGGAATTCAATGTAGCTAAGTGTGAGGTGATTCACTTTGGGAAGAATAACAAAAAGATGGGGTACTGGTCTAATGGTCGGATACTTGGTAGTGTGGATGAGCAGAGGGATCTTGGTGTCCATGTACACAGATCTCTGAAAGTTGCCACCCAGGTAAATAGTGTGGTGAGGAAGGCATATGGCGTACTGGCTTTTATTGGTAGAGGAATTGAGTTCCGGAGTCCTGAGGTCATGATGCAGTTGTATAAGACTCTGGTGCGGCCGCATCTGGAATATTGTGTGCAGTTTTGGTCGCCATACTATAGGAAGGATGTGGAGGCACTGGAACGGGTGCAGAGGAGGTTTACCAGGATGTTGCCTGGTATGGAAGGAAGATCGTATGAGGAAAGACTGAGACACTTGGGGCTGTTTTCATTAGAGAAAAGAAGGTTTAGGGGTGACTTGATTGAGGTGTACAAGATGATTAGGGGGTTAGATAGGGTTGACAGTGTGAACCTTTTCCCGCATATGGAGTCGGGTATTACAAGGGGGCATAGCTTTAAATTAAGGGGGGGTAGATATAGGACTGAAGTTAGGGGTAGGTTCTTCACTCAGCGAGTCGTAAGTTCATGGAATGCCCTGCCAGTAGCAGTGGTGGACTCTCCCTCTTTATGGGCATTTAAGCGGGCATTGGATAGGTATATGGAGGATAGTGGGTTAGTATAGGTTAGGTGGGCTTGGATCGGCGCAACATCGAGGGCCAAAGGGTCTGTACTGCGCTGTATTCTTCTATGTTCTATGTTCTAAACTGTTAGGAGAGAAAGCAGGAAATTATAGACCAGTTAGTCTGACCTCAGTGGTGGGAAAGATGCTGGAGTCTATTATAAAGGATGAAATTACGACACATCTGGATAGTAGTAACAGGATAGGTGAGAGTCAGCATGGATTTATGAAGGGGAAATCATGCTTGAATAATTTTGATGATGTAACTCTGAAGATGGACGAGGGAGATCCAGATGATGTAGTGTACCTGGACTTTCAGAAAGCTTTTGATAAAGTCCCACATAGGGAGGTTAGTGAGCAAAATTAGGGCACATGGTATTGGGGGCAAAGTACTAACTTGGATTGAAAGTTGGTTGGCTGATAGGAAACAAAGTAGTGATAAACGGCTCCATTTTGGAATGGCAGGCAGTGACCAGTGGGGTACCGCAGGGATCAGTGCTGGGACCGCAGCTTTTTACAATATATGTTAATGATATAGAAGATGGTATTAGTAATAACATTAGCAACTTTGCTGATGATACTAAGCTGGGTGGCAGGGTGAAATGTGAGGAGGATGTTAGGAGATTACAGGGTGACCTGGACAGGTTAGGTGAGTGGTCAGATGCATGGCAGATGCAGTTTAATGTGGATAAATGTACGGTTATCCACTTTGGTGGCAAGAGCAGGAAGGCAGATTACTACCTAAATGGAATCAATTTAGGTAAAGAAGCAGTACAAAGAGATCTGGGAGTTCTTGTACACCAGTCAATGAAGGTAAGCATGCAGGTACAGCAGGTAGTGAAGAAGGCTAATAGCATGCTGGCCTTCATAACAAGAGGGATTGAGTATAGAAGCAAAGAGATTCTTCTGCAGCTGTACAGGGCCCTGGTGAGACCACACCTGGAGTACTGTGCAGTTCTGGTCTCCAAATTTGAGGAAAGACATTCTGGCTATTGAGGGAGTGCAGCGTAGATTCACGAGATCAATTCCTGGTTTGGCGGGACTACCTTACGCTGAAAGACTGGAGCGACTGGGCTTGTATACCCTCAAGTTTAGACGACTGAGAGGGGATCTGATTGAGACAATATAAGATTATTAAAGGATTGGACACTCTGGAGGCAGGAAACATGTTTCCGCTGATGGGTGAGTGCCAAACCAGAGGACACAGCTTAAAAATACAGGGTAGACCATTTAGAACAGAAATGAGGAGAAACTTCTTCACCCAGAGAGTGGTGGCTGTGTGGAATGCTCTGCCCCAGAGGGCAGTGGAGGCCCAGTCTCCGGATTCATTTAAGAAAGAGTTGGATAGAGCTCTCAAGGATAGTGGAATCAAGGGTTATGGAGATAAGGCAGGAACAGGATACTGATTAAGGATGATCAGCCATGATCATAATGAATGGTAGTGCAGGCTCGAAGGGCAGAATGGCCTACTCCTGCACCTATTGTCTATTGAGTGCGGAGGAGGCACTTTGAGAGGAATTAGGAAGAAATAGTTGCAGGGTTAGGAGAAGAACACAGGGGAGTAGGACGAGCTTGTTGGAAGTAATTGATCAACCTGAAAATACCAGCCAATTGTTGGTACCTACTTGCAACTCAACAGACATGGGAAATACGGGCACGGCTAAGGCAGGGAGATGAAACAGACCAAAGTTAAAACCTGATGCCACGTGGCAAGATCTGTTTATAGTGACATTTGGGAACAGTCGTCAGCTTCACCCCACAGTACCATTCTGAGTACATAATCCAGGCCATGTCTCCAGTGTCACTTAAAGTGTGACAATGCCAGCGGTACTAGCCAGTGCATAAAACACTAACAGATTCTGTTTGAGAATTGCAACTGTCTGAAAGAGAGGAATATAAATTTTAGCTGCAGCACTTTGGTGACATTTCTGTGACAAGCTAACTTGGAAAATGGTTACCCTTATCTTTACACCTGCAAACTACTTAAAGTGTATATTGCGATCCCAAACCAGTCAGTCAGTCAGTCAGTAACTGCTGTACCCTAATGAATAATGTGTCAAGGAAACAATTAGGAAATAGGTCATTTTTGATCAAGTATTGTGCAAGGACAGGTTAGTTAGTAATCTTAAAGTATAATTAAAGTACCCTCTGGGGAACAGTTATCAAAATGATTTAATCTCAAACTGAATATCAAATTATTATAATTGAGGATAAAACAGAGGTCTTCTGTTCAAATAAAACCAATTATGTCAGGAAGAACAACAAGTTGGACAAAACAGATCAGGCATTTTAGTTGAAATGTATGACAGTGTTAAAATCAACTGAACTTTTTTAAAAAAAAAATCACTCCATTCTCAACAAACGTTGGGGAGTAAATGCCTTCACAAAGGAAGTCCTCAACCTTTGAGGGGTGGTGCAGATGCTTAAAGCGAGATATGTAAAGGCTACTGGAAAAAATATTGCTTCAGGAAAATCATTGCAGCAGCATAATCAGGAACTGTGCTGGTTGTATCAGGACATGTGCAACGTTCTAAATTCGGAGAGAATTACAGGAATTAAAACCTAAACTTCTGGGATAAACTGGCCCACCCCTCTGCTAGTAATCACCATGCTCCATAACTAGCCCACCTTTTCAACCTGCTTCCTCCTCATCCCCAAAATGACTTAGCCCAATCTTCCTTTGTATCTGTTTTCAGAGCAGAAGACAAAACAACATTACAAGAAACAAAACGTCTAATGAGAATGCAGAACATATTGGGACTAAAAAAAAACTGTTAGGTCTTTAAGGTGGCAGCCTCCACCATAGGGGTTTAAAATAAATGGAAGCAGACAGAAAGAATAGACATATTGGTTTTGTTGTTTTAGAACTGCTGAGATTCCAGAACAGTCCTTGGTGGATTGTTAATCCAGAAAGAGGAAGAGAGAGAGAAAAACAGGGAGCTACAGGGTAGAACAACAGTAATTCACACATGTTCAGCATTTTTAAAATAATAAATATCATCCCTGGTGCTTCCAAGGAGCTCAATCAAATAAGCTCTAATATCAAGCCACAGAGCTCATCCAATATCAATAGCAGGGAAAAACTTTGACTTATTAAATCAGGCACATGACCAACAGCGCATAACATATTCCAAGCCCCCTTCTCTCCCGGAGTGGAAGTACGTCACCTTTACCCTTGAAGGGCTGCCAAACGAGACAGCGACAACAATCAGAACAAGTGGTCAGAACTGTGAAAGGGAAAGGGAAATAGTGTGTGACATCTATTAATGACCTTTGAGGCTGTTAGCTTCAAGGGTAGACAGGAAACTAGCAGCAGGGATATACTTGAGGCATTTGAAATGGTTCACAGAAGACAGAATTTCACAAGGAGTAGTACTGGGTGGGGTAAGGGGTGGGTAGGGGTCACATACAGGCATAGGCTTAGGATTGGTTCCAAAGGATCCATGTCATCCCAAGCTGGCCCTCCCTCTCCTATCATGCCCCCATTTTAAAGATTAATCAAACCTGCCACTGCCAATTTCGGTTTCCAATCAACACATGCAATCCCACTAACTACAGAATGTAGGCCATAAACTGGTTTACTGTATTATTGCCGTTACCTCATTGAATTCTTCACAATTCTTAAAGATCAGCCTGATATCACCCACAAACTCCTCGGCCGTATTATAGTGCTGTGAGTGTTGCCTCTGCAGTTTCATCTTCACAGTGCACATGTCCATTGGCTTCTTTATAATCTTGTAGTAGTCAGGAACCTGCAAGAGACAGAGGAGCCTTCTTGAGCTCTCAGTGGGATTAATGGCAATAGGAGATGGAATGGGTGGGCAACAGTGGCTGCAGACTGGCAGACCAGAGGATGACTGTTCTAACCTCACCATCCAATGTGTTTTCCTTCAACCCAGTCCCTAACATGGGATTCCAGCCTCAACCAATGGGGCTATTACCTCCTGCTCAGTAAGAAATACAGTTCTGCTTTTAGAAATCCTGGCCACACTCACACTCACACTCGTCTACCTACAGATTCTGAATGTGGTCAGCATTCCCCACACTGTTGGCAAGCTGGTATAGGCCTCGCCAGATGAACAGATAGATAAATTGCACTCAGTCACAGCTTACACCTCATGGAAAGGTCACTGCAGGATGAAATAGGGCAATGCCTCGTGGCTGCACAGTACACCAGCTCATCCTCAGGGATGTGGAATATTAGAGCAAACCAAAGAAAACCCACTTACAACGGAGGCAGGAACTGGCTCTTGGAAAGCAACACTCAGTTCATCACAGTACATGGACAGCAGCAGGTTCTCACATTTCTGAAACAGAAAATACATCCACCCATCACTCTCCCCAAAGAAAGATCCATGTTCATTGCACCATTCACCATCTAAGAAGTACACGCAACATACTTTACAGCAAATGAAGTATGATTGCAATTTTAGTCAGTCATTGTTGTAATGTAGTATGGCGGCCCATTTGCACACCAGCAGTAGTGTGATAATGAACATGTAATCAGCTTTAAGGCATTGCTGAATGATAAGTGTTACTTCAAATACAGTGAATTCACTCTCTCCTTGGGATGTCTCATGCCCTACTGAAGGGACAGATGGATCCTAGTCAGAGCCTACAAATCTTAAAATGAGTACTCACCTCTTGACTCCCCAAAGCCTGTCCTCTATCTACAAGACACACAAGAGCCATAAGAGAATACACCCAACTTGCCTGGATGGGTACAACTTCAACAATACTCAAAAAGCTCAACACCATCCAGGACAAAGTAGTCAGTATCAGCAGTGTGCAGAGTTTACAAGATGCACTACAGAAATTTACTATGGCTCCTCAGACAGCATCTTCCAAACCCATGACCACCACCATCTCGAAGAAAAAAAAACATCAGATGCCATTTAGAAGGACAAGGACAGCAGATGCATTGAAACACCTGCAAGTTCCCCTCAAACACTCACTATCCTGACTTGGAAATGTGTCACCACTCCTTCAGTTTTGTTGGTCAAAATCCTGGCATTCTCTCCCTAACAGCATTGTGGGTCTCCCAACATCACAAGGACCGCAGCAGCTCAAGAAGGCAGTTCACCCCAACTTCTCAAGGACACCTAGGGAAGGACAATAAAACGCTGGCCCAGCCAATGACCCCCAACATCCCACGAGTGAATAGAGAAACAAAAAAAAAACTAACATTTAATACATTGTAGGCCATTCCGAACAGTTCATCACCTGTTCCACTCCCGGGAATGGGACATGTGCCTTGTAGATAGAGGACAGGCTTTGGGGAGTCAAGAGGTGAGTTACTCATTTTGAGTTAAGAATCCATCTGTCCCAATGGCTCAGTGGTTAGCACTGCTGCCTCACAGCACCAGGGACCCAGGTTCAATTCCAACCTCAGGCAAGTGTGTGTGTGTGTGTGTGTGTGTGTGTGTGTGTGTGTGTGTGTGTGTGTGGAGTTTGCGCATTCCACGTTTGTGTGGGTTTCCTCCAGGTGCTCCGGTTTCCTCCCACTGCTCAAAGATGTACTAGTTATGTGAATGGGCCATGCTAAATTGCCCATACCATTCAGGGATGTTTAGGTTAAGTGCATTAGTCAGGCAGGTAAATATTGGATAATAGGATAGGGGGAATGGGTTTGAGTGGGTTATTCTTCGGAGGGTCAGTGCGGATTTGTTGAGCCGATGGGCCTGTTTCCACACTGTTGGGATTCAAAAAATAAACACTTACAGCATTCAGGATGAGATGTCAAAATGTTGCCAACTAAGCATTTTTAATATCTGTACAACATGCAGAGAGGGCCAATTCATCAATCCATAACTGAACCATCTCCACCTCCACTGCCCTTTTTACACCTCCCCCCCCCCCCCCCCACAAGTCAGTCAACAACACCTTGAAGCTGTTCAAATATTCATTATCACAATAATGCTGGTATGCAAATGGGCTGTCATACTAAAATACTACAAGGCAGAATACATGCAGGAAACACCACTCCCAGCTTGCTGATAAGGCACAAGATACTGAAATTACTGAGTGCACCGAGAGAGAAACAGAGTGATGCTTCTGAAAAGACAGGGTGAAACATTAACTCTGAACTCTCTCCAAAGATGCTGAGCGTCTTCCATCATGTCTCTGTCCTTGTTTCTGGTTTCCAACATCTTGGATTTGTTTTCCTGTTTTAATGGATTCAGAATGTAATTTTTCTGACCTCTGCTCTCCCCCCCCCCCCCCACAAACATTACCAGTTTTCCTGAGGGCAGTTGAGATGGGCAGCAAATGCAGAGCGTGCCAGCCATGTAACAGAATAAAAAAACTGCATCTCTGGCATGAAATGCATGATGCATTTGGCTGAGAGTTCCGACTGAGAACATTGACAAAATGTCCTTTTCTCAGGGATGTAGCTATTAGGAGCCATGGTTACGCCAGCCTCTCTGGAGTGAGCAAATAAGGACCCCCCTCTCTGAACTAATCAACTCAGTTGAAAGTCGCCTCTGCTGCTCCCATAGCCACTACATCGGAAGTTGTGGAAGACCACAAGCCTATACTATCTGGAGAGCATAGCTCCATTTGGATGTTGGGCCCCAATGAAACATTAGTGAACAATATTGGTCCCAGCGAGAATAACTTTCAGTGGGTAGTGCTCAGACACAGGGCACAGGCTGCAGACTTAAGGCATCACTCAGGAAAGGAATCTCACAACTGTGCATTTATCAACTTTTGGCTCAAAGTTACAAAACAGCACAGGAAAGAAGAAGGTGGTATAATCTACATTCTTGAGGCACATTTCAGAACTTTTGGATTCCCAAAACTGCTTAGCAGCCAAATACATACACTTTTGAATAAAGTACATTATTTCAATATAGAAAATGCAGCCATTAGTATGCCCACAGAAGGCTCCTCTGTGTGATAAGGATGAACTCAACCTTATTATTGATCAGGCCAGAAGGAAAAGCTCCTCTTATCTTTAGAAAAGTGCAGGGGAATTTTTGACATCTATCTGAGGGGACAAATAAATAGGTGTCTACGCTTAACATCTCCCTGAAAAAGCAGGGTCCCCGATAGTGCAGCACTCCCTCAGCCAGGCCAGCCTAGATTTCCACATTCAAAACGCTGGAATGGGACTCGAACCCTGATCCTTGTGGGATCAGAGGCCAGAGTGCTGAACATCAAGTTACAACTGACATCACTCGACAATTTGTGAAGATTAAACCCAACATTACAATGTCTTATTTTTTTAAAAATTCTCCTCTTTCACTTCTCAAATTTGGCAACAGGAAAGTAACATACTTAGCTGTGTGGTTTTCCCAGAAACAGTGCAACCACTGGACATACCCTTTGATCGACTGGGGTCATCTCAGAGACTGCAACCACTTTCCTCTTTTCACCCATTTGCCACTGGTCTTCGCAGTCATACATCACTTCTGGGTTCACAGGGTCTCGACAAAATGTGCAGATCCATTCACCGCTAAACAAAATAAATTAACCAACTCAGACTGGTGAGACTCTATTTACTACATCGTCTGGGCTAGAGGCCCTTCAGTCCATCTGCTCAGGCAAGTCTAACATCTCTTTCATGGAATTGAATATCTTCTTGACTAGTTTCAGCTTTGAAGAACCACTTCACAACACTTTTCACTCATGGCTTCAGTCATTTCTTAGTTGTTATGAAGTGTATCTAGTCACTGGTGTGATGTAGGAAATACTACAGTCAATTCAAGCACAACAACATTACGATAAATGGCCAGAGCACTTCCAAAAAAAAAACAAGTTTATAAAGTGCACGTAATGTCAAGGGCACCGGGGAGGACTCGCTCATTCACTTGTCTTAGATTAACTTGCAATTCGCTCTGCTACATTATTTGTCAGGAATAATCTACTCATTATGAAGCAGTTTTCAAAAGGGTAACTTGCAATTGTAACTGATTCAGTGTGCATTTGGTCAATTGTACAGTGAAAATGTCAAAAGGAAATCCAAAAATAGACTTAAAAATTTCCATTTGAGCATTAATGTGTGACAATGAGTTAGCAGTTTTACACCTCTGCTTCCTGGGTTTAAATCACCAAGCCTCCTCTACCTAATGACTGGCGCAGAGGGCTGGACATACAAAACCATTCCTAACTGAGCTATCTCATTGAGAGAGGAACCTGTAGGATAGAATGCAGGAACTGCCAAATGATTGAAAAGGTCCAAACTCCAGCTATGTTACTTTCTATTATCTTGGTAGTTGTATGTTGCAAAGTTAACTATAGGTGTTAAATTATGAAATTAAAACTTTCATTAATTAGTCCACAGAGTCTGATAGAAGGCAAGGAAGTATGTAGTAGTGAACAGCCTTGCAAATTTCAGGTCACTGTGCCTGTTAGGTCATATGGTTTGACTACAAATCTGCGTTCAAGTCAAACTGGATGAAGAGAAGGACACATCAAGAGCTATATTCAGCTTAGTCTTAGAGGCAACTAATGCCTTTGTACCAAATACTGCTATGCATGGTAATAAAAGACATACAGAAGTTTTTGATTTAACTTGACAGATTAACCCATCTTTGTGTGTTCTTGTCCACATAAGAGTTCATTCATAATCTAGTGTTCTAACTCCACCCACAGTGCTATTTGTGCTCAGTGATGTGCAGCTCCATGACACCATTGTAAGGTTGCTCCAGGATTCTGAAGGCCTTACAGAACAGTTCCTCCCAAATCTGTCACACCCACTATGTTCCAAATTACTCTCACTGTAGTTTTCTTTCGAAGAAATCAAATTTGCATTTGAATTAGTGATTCTAGTTGCTATCACTGTATTCCTAGTCAGACTGTTTTCACACTTCTGGTGAACAAACTATAAATCCATAAAGTGTGGGAGTAGAAGGTGGTCATTTATTTAATGAGGTCACGGCTGATCTGATAATCCTCAGTTCCATTTTTCTATTTAATCTACATTAACAGGCAATCCCCAGTCTTGAATATACTTAATGATGACCCAGCCTCTATGGTGCTTTGCAGTGAAGACTTTCACAGATTCAATACCCTCAGAAGAATTCCTCCTAATTCTGAGATGATATCCTCTGGTCCTAGACTCTCCCGCAGAAGGAAACAATCTTTCTACATCTACCATCAAGCCCCCTGAGAATCTTCTACGTTTCAGTAAGGTCACCATTCATTCTTCTCCATTTTAGCAAATACAGGCCCAATCTCTCTTCATAAGACAGTCCCTCCAAAGCAGGAACAAAAGCAGGAGGTTGCTGAAAAAGCTCAGCAGGAGCAGGCAGCATCTGTGAGGAGAAATCAGGATTAACGTTTCGAGTCCAGTGACTCTTCCTTTGAACTGGTAAGGTGGCGGCGGCTGGAGCCTGCAAACTGTAAATACCAAAGCTGGCGTAAAGCGTCAGAGGAATTGCGGATGCAAATGGGCAGGGGCTGGACCAGGGGCGTCAAGGTAGAAGGAGGTGAGTTCTGTGGGGCAGGAGCAGGCTGAAACACTGGGTATGCCTGGGCAGTCCTGTACCTCCAGATCAGCCTAGTAAATGTTCTCTGAACCATTTCCAATGTCAATGTTTCTTTCCTTAGATAAGGGGTGTGTCCAGTATTCTTAGTGTGTTTTGGACAGTATTTTGGAAGAGTGATAGATCAGGACATAGTTGGCATGAGGACACACAATTAGGAACTGGGGTAGGCCAGAGGCTTGTTCTTCCATTCAGTAACATGGCGGCTGACCTGACTGCAACCTAAACTTCACTTTTCTGCCTGCCTCCCATTTCCTCGCTCCATGTTGATCCTGATTCTGTCTAACGCAGTTGGAATATATTTAATGAACCACCTTCCACTGCTCTCTGGGGGAGAAAATTCCAAGCATTAACCATCTTCAGAAGGTGGAAAGAAAAATCATTTCAGGGAAGCCCCTTATATGTAAGCAGTGTTTAAAAACTAGTACTAAATCTTTCCCGTATAGAAAATATACATGTCTCAGTACGATTACATTTCCCTCTTAGTTCATTTGAGTAAAGGACCTTTCCTCACAAGATAACTCATTTATCACAGAAGTCAGCGAGTGACCTTTCTGTGAACTTCTCCAAATGTAATGAGGGGTGTCCCTCCGTATCCACGGGTAATATGTTGCAAGACCTACCGCGGATACTCAAAACCACAGACAGCAGCGAACCCCATCATTTAAGTGGGAAATTTATCTCCCCAGCAGCTGCCTGGAATTATTTCTGGAATGATGTAATATCTTCGGGCCACAGTACACCATGGATAACTGAAACCATGGAAACCGATTCCGCGGATACGGAGGTTTTACTGTATGTCCTTCTGAAAACAAACTACATGCAGTGTTCCAGATACTCAAAAGAAGACCTTGACCTAAGCTGACAGAGTCAATTCTTCAATTGTTCAGCGAAAAAAGTACACAATCAGACTTGCCACATAATTACAGGTCAGAAGTTAGAAATACTGCAGCGAGTAACTCACCTCCTGACTCCCCAAAGCCTGTCCACCATCTACAAGGTCCAAGTCAGGAGTGTGAGGGTATACTCCCCAATTGCCTGACAGGCGAGGATGAGGATGAGGATGAGGATGAGGATGAGGATGTCATTACCTTGGAAAGCTGAGGAGAGCTGGCACATGGCAGACGAGATGAAACACTTTGGGGCACTTCTCACAGCACAGCAGGTCACCCCCGTTCTGACAGACCGCACACCAGTCCTCGTTGGGATCATCCTCTTTCCCATGGTCTCCCCCGACCCGTGCAGGCTTGTGAGATGTACCAGGGGGCTGGGTCCCCCGATCCTGGGAGTCCCCAGGATTGGATGAGGGGGATGCCGTGCTATCTGGAGGGTCCACTTTAGCCAGTCTATCGCGGTGGCCAACTGTCTGCCCGTCTGACACCAACTTGCCGGGCAGGAGAGAGGTGCTGCTGTTCTGCAGATTGGTCAGCTACATGACAGCAAGAATAAGAGGGGTCACCACATAAAATAAGTAAATAGATAAAATGATAGCAATCAGAAGTCAACGTGATGTTTCACAACCATAGACTAAAGGGGTCCATCTGCCTGGGTCACAGCACGATCCTGATCACCGAGCGGGCAGAATAGTTAAGGACAAATCTGCTCTGGATGATCCCCGGTAAGGCTGCCCACCCTCCGAATATCAATGACAGTATTAAGACACAGATCTTCTATAGCAGTGGTTTTAGAAAGAGCAAGGCAATGTCTACAGTTTTAGTCAATAACATGCACAAACAAGTTGGTGAAGAAACCTCACAAAGTTGAAATAAATTAGAACCTATCATTTTTCCAACTTATGATAAAATCTGATTGGTGGTGGTCCTAATTCAATATCCCATTAACAGATTGCTTTCCACCGAATGCCACTCCCTTCTTCCCTAAAATGGGTCCCATTTAAATAAGAATCATGGCCGTGGAGGTGATAAATGTCGCTGGTGTAGTCATTCAGAGATCAGGCTGAAGCACTGTGGACAAGGGAGCAGTTCCCATCACAGCAGCTGCTGGCATTGAAGTTCCATTAATAAAGTCTGGAGCTGAAACCTCGTCTCTGTATCGGTGACCTTAAACCTAATTCCTGGATTAGTGGTGCTGGAAGAGCACATACCCTCCAACGCATCTCGTCCACATCCCGCACCTCTGCCCTCAGACCCCACCCCTCCAACCATAACAAGGACAGAACACCCCTGATGCTCACCTTCCACCCTACCAACCTTCGCATAAACCCAATCATCCGCCAACATTTCCGCCACCTCCAAACGGACCCCACCACCAGGGATATATTTCCCTCCCCACCCCTTTACGCCTTCCGCGAAGACCGTTCCCTCCGTGACTACCTGGTCAGGTCCACGCCCCCCAACAACCCACCCTCCCGCCCTGGCACCTTCCCCTGCAACCGCAGGAATTGCAAAACCTGCGCCCACACCTCCTCCCTCACCTCCATCCGAGGCCCCAAAGGAGCCTTCCACATCCAAAGTTTTACCTGCACATCCACCAATATCATTTATTGTATCCGTTGCTCCCAATGCGGTCTCCTCTACATTGGGGAGACTGGGCTCCTCCTAGCAGAGCGCTTTAGGGAACATCTCCGGGACACCCGCACCAATCAACCACACCGCCCTGTGGCCCAACATTTCAACTCCCCCTCCCACTCTGCCGAGGACATGGAGGTCCTGGGCCTCCTTCACCGCCGCTCCCTCACCACCAGATGCCTGGAGGAAGAACGCCTCATCTTCCGCCTCGGAACATTTCAACCCCAGGGCATCAATGTGGACTTCAACAGCTTCCTCATTTCCCCTTCCGCCACCTCACCCTAGTTCCAAACTTCCAGCTCAGCACTGTCCCCATGACATGTCCAGACTTTTCCTACCTGCCTATCTCCTTTTCCACCTATCCACTCCACCCTTTCCTCCCTGACCTATCATCTTCATCCCCTCCCCCACTCACCTATTGCACTCTATGCTACTTTCTCCCCACCCCCACCCTCCTCTGGCTTATCTCTCCACCCTACTCTCTGCCTTTATTCCTGATGAAGGGCTTTTGCCCGAAACGTCGATTTTACTGCTCCTTGGATGCTGCCTGAACTGCTGTGCTCTTCCAGCACCACTAATCCAGAATCTGGTTTCCAGCATCTGCAGTCATTTTTTTTTAACCCCTTAAACCTAATTCCTGATTGCTGTAAACCAGGAAGTCTGCCATTCTCATCTGGTGAGACCCACTGCAATCGGCTGTGAATTGCCCTCTGAAACAGCCTCAAGGCACTCAAGCAATAAATGTCAGGGATGACCAATGAAAAAAAACATTTTTAAAAACGCTCACTCTCTAACACTAAATGTTCTACCTCCAAGTGCCCTCTGTTGCAGAACAGTGCTTCACGTAAAAGACTCACCAAAAACATCTAGTGGTGGACAATAAAAATCGGCAGCACCGATATCTCAAGGAGTTTTTAAAAGCTGGCTAATTGCAGACAGGGTAATTGGTTTAGTGAGTACTGGGAAATTTGCATTCAGGAACAGTGTTCCTTGGATCATCCAAGATGTCTGACATTGTCTGATTATAGCTTTCTGCAAAAAAACAGCGAGAGTCGTTTTTCATAGGAGGTTAATTGGTTGAAGAGCAATTGGAAACACCTTCAGAACTCAGGACTCCCCTGTTTATACTTTGTCTGCCTCACAAATCAGCTTTCCTGATAGAGATATGTAGTTTGCAATGGAACCTTTCTACTCTTAACTAGAGCACAGCTCCACGTCGCCAGGCAACGTCCATCAACAATGCACAACACCGCGTGTTTAACGTGCTGCATCGCCAGATACAGCCCAAGTAAAGCAGGAGTTGACATCTAAGCAGAAACACTGAACCCTCAAAACATATGCACAATTCCCATATTCAGTAACTAGGATGTTACAGGATTTTGACTAACAGGCATTGGTTACACCTTCCACCACAGACTGCAGCAGTTCAAGGCAACAGCTCACCACCATTTTCACAGGGCAAAAGTGAGGACTGCAGATGCTGGAAACCAGAGTTTAGATCAGAGTGGTGCTGGAAAAGCACAGCAGGTCAGGCAGCATCCAAGGAGCAGGAAAATCGATGTTTCAGGCAAAAGCCCTTCATCAGGAATAGAGGCAGGGAGCCTTAAGCGTGGAGAGATAAATTGGGGGTGGGGTCGGGCTGGCTGGAGAGAAGGTCGCAAATAGGTGAATGGGGGTAGGGATGGAGGTGATAGGTCAGAGAGGAGGGTGGAGCAGATAAGTGGGAAGGAAAATAGGCAGGTCATGGGGACGGTGCTGAGCTGGAAGTTTGGAACTAAGGCGAGGTGGGGGAAGGGGAAATGAGGAAACTGTTGAAGTCCACATTGATGCCTTGGGGTTGAAGTGTTCCGAGGCGGAATATGAGGCGTTCTTCCTCCAGGCGTACGGTGGTGAGGGAGCGGTGGTGGAGGCGGCCCAGGACCTCCATGTCCTCGGCAGAGTGGGAGGGGGAGTTGAAATGTTGGGCCACAGGGCGGTGTGGTTGATTGGTGCGGGTGTCCCGGAGATGTTCCCTAAAGCGCTCTGCTTGGAGGCATCCAGTCTCCCCAATGTAGAGGAGACCGCATCGGGAGCAACGGATACAATAAATGATATTGGAGGATGTGCAGGTGAAACATTGATGGATGGGGAAGGCTCCTTTGGGGCCTTGGATGGTGGAGAGGGAGGTGGTGTGGGCGCAGGTTTTGCAATTCCTGCAATGGCAGGGGAGAGTGCCAGGATGGGGGGGTGGGTTGTTGGGGGGCATGGACCTGACCAGGTAGTCACTGAGGGAACAGTCTTTGCGGAAAGCATATAGGGGTGGGGAGGGAAATATATCCCTGGTGGTGGGGTCCGTTTGGAGGTGGCGGAAATGTTGGCAGATGATGTGGTTTATGAGGTTGGTAGGGTGGAAAGTGAGGACTGGGCGGGGGGGTTCTGTCCTTGTTACATTTGGAGGGGTGGGGTCTGAGGGCAGAGGTGCAGGATGTGGATGAGATGCCGGCATCTTCAACCACGTGAGAAGGGAAATTGCGATCTCTGAAGGAGGCCATCTGGTGTGTTCTGTGGTGGAACTGGACCTCTTGGGAGCAGAGACGGAGGAATTAGGAATATGGGATTGCATTTTTGCAGGAGGTAGGGTGGGAAGAGATGTAATCCAGGTAGCTGTGGGAGTCTGAGGGTTTGTAAAAAAAGGTCAGTGTCATGTCGGTTGTCATTAATGGAGATGGAGAGGTCCAGGAAGGGGAGGGAGGTGTCAGAGATGGTCCAGGTAAATTTAAGGTCAGGGTGGAATGTGTTGGTGAAGTTGATGAACTGCTCAACCTCCTCGCGGGAGCACGAGGTGGTGCCAATGCAGTCATCAATGTAGTGGAAGAGGAGGTGGGGAGCTTTCACAAGGGCAACCAGCATGGGCTTGCCAGGCATCTCCATATAATGGAAGTGTATTATTTTTAAAAATTAATAGTCAATTCTTGGAATATTTCTCTCAGTAAATTAGATTTTCCTTCATCTCGCATATTCTGTATATGAGCACTACATTATGGTACAAGTCTTAACTTTGCAACTTCTCATGAGTAAGACTGCCACTTGGTTGCCCCAATACAAAAAAGGTAATTCTGCTACTGCCCTCTCTGTAGGGTGTCTAACCCATGCTATTATGAGTGCCAACCAGAAAACTGCCGAATCTGGTGGAAATCCCAGCCGGTGATAGCTATCTAGATTTTCAACCAAGGACCTCAGGTACAGAGCCAGGATTCCACAGTGAGCACACCACGCAGTAATGAACAGGAGATGAAGTAAACCATGAGACCAACCCTATTCATCCTGGAAGCCAGTAGGTTATAATCGGAAGGGAAGATTGAGAGACAGAAAACATTACAAAAACAAGTGCGTTTTCAGAGCAAATCTAGGCCTCAAAATTGCGCAGCACTTGTGAAGGGGGAGGGAGGGAGGGAATAACTTGTTTTTAACTCTAGATTTGTAAATATAATTTATAAAATCTTCTAAAAATGAATCAAGTATAAAACGTGAACCACTGGTGTTGGGAAAAATGAAACCCCAATTACAAGAAAGATTTCTGAGTGGTAGCAAGTCAACGTAGTTACTTTATGAATGACAATGTCTAGTGTTGTCGCAGAAAACCACGATCACTCAGACTATCAAAGGGCCTCACAGTGTCACAATGACCAGTGTTAGGGACAGAGCGAGAGACCGGCAGGCCGAGAGGCCCAGAGAGAGAGAGAGAGCGAGAGACCGGCAGGCCGAGAGGCCCAGAGAGAGAGAGAGAGCGAGTGCGCGAGAGACCGGCAGGCCGAGAGGCCCAGAGAGAGAGAGAGAGAGAGCGAGAGACCGGCAGGCCGAGAGGCCCAGAGAGAGAGAGAGACCGGCAGGCCGAGAGGCCCAGAGAGAGAGAGAGCGAGAGACCGGCAGGCCGAGAGGCCCAGAGAGAGAGAGAGAGCGAGAGACCGGCAGGCCGAGAGAGCGGCAGGCCGAGAGAGCGGCAGGCCGAGAGAGAGAGAGAGAGCGCGAGAGACCGGCAGGCCGAGAGGCCCAGAGAGAGAGAGAGAGAGAGCGAGAGACCGGCAGGCCGAGAGGCCCAGAGAGAGAGAGAGAGCGAGAGACCGGCAGGCCGAGAGGCCCAGAGAGAGAGAGAGAGAGCGAGAGACCGGCAGGCCGAGAGGCCCAGAGAGAGAGAGAGAGCGAGAGACCGGCAGGCCGAGAGACCGGCAGGCCGAGAGACCGGCAGGCCGAGAGACCGGCAGGCCACATTGACAATGTGGGTAAAGCATGGAGAATGTTGGTAATCTCAGCAGCTGAAGTATAAAGGCTAAAAATTGTTCTGCTGAAAATTATCGTACTCTCTTTAAGGTGAAACAACTTCTTCCATTCTCACAACAGTATTTCACTAACCACAAACTCCCTTACAGCAGAGTTATTTAACAAGATTGTAAATGTTATGACTTTGAGCTTGAAACTAGCCTCATATTTCACTCATTTGCCTGAGAACTCATTTCTGATCACTGGTCTTTGTGATGTGTGTTAAACCACTCTCCCCCTCTCACATTTTAGCATCACAGGCTGCATTGCCAACTTAATCCTGTTGTAATTAAAACGTACACATCAGAGGTGGATAATTGAGGCTAATTCCAAACATGCGCATAGCATTTTTTGAGCAGACAAATGTGCTGAGGGAGCAGGGAGAGGGTTCTCTTCTGGACCTCAGAAAATGGGACCATCCTACATGCCAAATTAACTAGTATACTGCGTTTACCATATACAGCACCACTGAACCGGTCAGGATGCCCCACAGCACTTTACACTGAATTAAGTAGATTTTTGAAATGCATTTTGAAGGACACTGTGGTAAAGTAGGGAAAACAGCAGTCGATTTAGTGATGCCCAATGGAAGGTTCAATATTGGCCAGAACATTCCAGAAAACTTGCCTCCTTTTCTTCAGCGTGGAACACAGGATCTTTTACCAGAGGGTCGACAGAGCCACAGTTTAACAGGTCATGCAGAGAACAGCTCTTCTGCAATGCAGTTTATCACAATGGCTTAGAAAGTAAGAGAAAAGGGCCATTAATCATGCCCTCTTGAGTAATATCAACATTCATGAAGCTGAGGGAAGTCATTTGGTCAGGAGGCAGAGGGAGGAGGATAGCGCAGCAGATGAAACTTCAGTGTGAAGTAGTGAAAAGTGGGACTGAGCTAAGGGAGCAATTAAAAGGTGGAAGACAATAACATCCCGAGAACAGGAGGAAAAGGAGAGATTAAGAAACTGGAAGATGAAAAGCGAGTGGAGCGGAACAAGGTGGTAGAAAGCGGCAGGTTCAGGTTTAAGGACAAATCTCAAAGTCAGTCACAAGGAGGAAAGTTGGCCCTCTAGGTAGAGGCATTCCAAACATTGAGAAGAACAAAAACAATCCAAAGACCCTGCATGTTTCCTCTCCATATCCTGGTAGTTACTTGACAAACAATAAATGGGAGTTGTCAACTAATTGTAAATTAATTGATGGAGTTTGATTGGTACAACAGATCAGACTTGAGATCAAAGGAACTCGAAGGCCTGAGTTCAAGTCCCACCTGCTCCAGAAGTATGTTGTAGTATCAGAACAGGGTGATTATGACAAGAAATGGAAAGCATTTGGAAGCAATCATTGAGCCACGGTCCCGATCTTACAATCAACAACCACTTCAGACCGTTATAAAATTATATTATATAATATAATAACGTTTTAAAAAGCTATTGGAAAACTCACCAAAAGAATGGTTTAAATAGTGCTGACTGGATTTTTCCATGGTTAAAAAAAAAGAGCTGAAACTAACCTCACAATGGTCAGTATCTTCCTCCCCAGGCTCTTGTTTCACGACAATGATGGGGAAATCACAGAGGTCATCCTCAGTCACGGTCTCCTGTTTGATTTTAATGGGTTCCAAGCGAACGACTGGAGTCATCTGCTGGGGCTCTGGTCTCGAGAGCCTACTCGATGAGGTGCAACTGAAACAGGGAGAGAGAGAGAGAGAGAGAGATAGAGAGAGTGTGAGATTGAGAGTGTGATAGGGAGACACACCAAGGAAATTAAGGCGGGGAGTCTATTCAGAAGGCAGGGTTCATTTATACAGATGGCCAAAGGCTCACACTCACCTGCCTCTGCTACCAGTGCTGGAGGTGCTGGATGTACGTCCTGGAATGTGGACATTGGTGATGGTCACTGACCCTAAGACACAAGAGAAAGCAGGGTCTAAATGACAAAGAACCCAACACAAATCCAACCCTTGCGCCCATCAATGCTTGATTAAACGTGGCCTCTCTGATATCAGAGTTCACGGCTGTGAGGCCATCGAAATCCAATCTGATCATATCCTCCCTGCAACATCCGACATGGTGCTGTGTGAACCAAGACAAAGCCAGGCTTCAATTCAATTGCATGGAATGCTCCAAGGCATTGGACAATATGGAGCCGTCACAGTCAAGTCCAAGTCTGAGCTCGTTCAGGAAACGGATTCCAGGAAGTATGTGTCTCTCACTACCAAGACGGTTTTTTTTTTAAAAAAAGTCCTTCCTGCGAACGCGGACATTTATTGCCCACCCTAAATTGCGTAAGGAGTATTTTAGAGTCACCCACACTGCTTGGGCCTCGAGTCACATGTAGACCAGACCAGGTAACGGTGGCAGATTTCCCTCCCGAGAAAAGGCATTAGTGACCCAGTTGGATTCTTACAACAAACAACATGAGGCTAGCTATTTACTCCAGAATTTTTTTAAACAATATTTAATTTAAACTTCACCAGAACATTAGCCCTGGTTTTCTGGATGCCTAGTCCTGTGACATTACCACTATGCAACTTAAGGCTCCTGTAATGCATGGTTTCAGACAGCAGGAGCACTGTGTTGGACAAAGGCAGAAGACCAGCCATTGGTGCAGAGCTCTGTGCAGGACCTTAGCACAATGCCCTCGTCACCAAAATCAAAGTTCAACAAAAGGGTGACAGGGAGGATGGCATGACTGACAAAGATGGCTAACTGACTGCAGCTTTACTATTGAAATCAGTGACCTTCGGAGACTTTTCCCCCTTAATCCTCAAGAAAAAACAAAATTACCATTTTATTCAGAAATATTACTATAGGCACACAATTACAATGTGCGACATTGCAAATTTGCCTAGCAGTCCCACCTGTATGAAAATTCTTCCCGTCACACCCACTGCTACTGAACATGTGCTTTCGATGTATGTACACTGAGCTCCACCCTGTGGATAACAGCGGCACTGATTTACCTGAGTGGCCAGGAGAAGGGATGGAAGGGCCAGGGGAAGGGTTGGTACTGGTCGCCGAAGGTCTTGCTGCCACACTATTGCCGTTCCGCTCTCTGGTCAATAAGCTTTCCAGCAACACTGACCCTGCATCATCCAGCTGTAGTTCCAATGAGAAACAAAAAAGGGCACTGTTCAAACATTCTGCTCTTAAGTATTTCAAGCGCTTAGATTACTCAACAGTTAAATGATTGATGACTGAGGCAGTGGACACCTAGTGGTAACAGACAAGTGAGACTAGGGCGGCACTGCTGCCTTACAGCACCAGGGTCCCAGGTTCAATTCCAGCCTCAGGTCACTGTGTGGAGTTTGCACATTCTCCCCGTGTCTGTGTCGGTTTCCTCCGGGTGCTCTGGTTTCCTCCCACAGTCTAAAGCTGTGCAGGTCAGGTGAATTGGCCATGCTAAATTGCCCGTAGTGTTAGGTGCAATAGTCAGAGGGAAATGGGTCTGAGTGGGTTACTCTTTGGAGGGTCAGTGTGGGCTGGTTGGGCCAAAGGGCCTGTTTCCACACTATAGGGAATCTAATCTAATCTATGACAAGACTAAATTGGTGTCCTCCGACACTAACACTGTCTTGTCATCTACCTCAAACACTTAAGTAGGACCTTGCTGTGTACAGATTAGCTACCACATTTCTGATATTACAACAGTGACTCCACTTCCAAAGTGGTCCATTGGCTGTAAAATGTTCAAAGCAGAGATTATGGAATGTGCTACATAAATGCAAGGCATTCTCCCTATTTCAGTTTTGTGGTGGTGATTCAGCCTTTCAGGAGTCGTCTCCTACATGCCGGAGACAGAACAGGACTGTGCAAATGCGAATCCCTGAAAATAATTTACCCACAGGCAGTTCCTAATGGTATCGCTCACAGGGGAAGCAAATGATCTGCACTCAAAATGTGAACCACAGTGAACTTTCAATGGTTGAAGTCCATGCAAAATATGGGTTACATTGCTAAGTGCAAAATGACAATGAACGATTCAAGGAAAGAAAAAGTACGGCTTTTGTGAATTAGAAATCTCTCCAACTCAGCAGCAGGGACAGTGCTCTGCTATTGGAACATTTGTTCAGGGGGATGAAAAAAAAAAGAGGGAGGGGAAAAAAAAAGAGGGGAAGAAAAGAGAGGGTAAAATGAGAGAGAGGGGGAAAAAAAAAAGATATTTTTCTGCCACTATCATTTGTAAAGCAACTCTTCCTTCAATCTACGTTCAGCAGCCCGGATCACTGGGCTCGGTAAATCACCCACCTCGGGCCCAATGAGAGAACCCAAACTACCACGGAGAGCCAGCACCAACTGCTTAGGGATTGGAAAAACTCAAAAGTCATGAGATCACTGAATTCCTCCCTCTCTCCCCCCATTCCGACATTCCATAAACTCTACGTCATCGACAAAGCTTCTATGCACTTGTCTTAATCTCTCCCAGTGTGGCACAGTGCCAAACTGTGTTGGTTTACTGCCCTGTGAAGCAATCAGAGAAACATCCCAGAGGTGCTAAATAAATGCAACCAGCTCCTCCTCAAGCACTTTAAAGTTTCCAAGGCATCAAAAACACACCCAAGGAAGGACAACCCCCAAAACAGCAAGCTCATTCCACACCTGCAAACAATCCTGTTCTTCCAACTAGAACAGTGTTCGGTAGAGGCTGGATTATCCCTCGAGTGGCTAATTCCTCTTCATTCAGAATGCACACCTCAAGGAATCCCAAAGGGAAGGCAGGCATTGTACCTTGTACAGCCTTCTTTAGGTAACTCAAAATAACTCATCTCGTACAACAGTAGTAGACTCGCCAACCTTAAGGGCATTTAAATGGTCATTGAATAGACATATGGACAAGAATGAAATAGTGTAGGCTAGATGGGCTTCAGATTGATTTCACAGGTCAGCGCAACATCGAGAGCCGAAGAGCCTGCACTGCGCTGTAATATTCTATGTACAGACTAAAAGAGCAGCCACTGGGGATTGCAGGGGTCACTGGTAACTGTGAGGAAAGGAATGTTGTCTGGGAGACCATTTGAACACCCTACTTTCCTTGGTGCCATCTTTGACATCTATCTGAACCAAGAGAGCCACCAGACAGAGTTTAACATCTCACCTCTCCATGGCTCAACGAAATGCTGTCAACATTAGCAAGTGATAGCCTGATATCAATATAGTGCACATGCAGAGCTGGTATATCAGTAATGGATTCAACCTGATAGACTTAGTTTGGGATACCCCTTCAGCGCCAACACTGTACCAACCATTAAAGTTTCCCTTTAGGCTTATTCGACACCCACCCCTAAGCTCTCTCATCCTCCGAGTCACACCTTGGCGAAGGGCCCGGCGCGTGGTGTGGTCGCTTTTACCTGAATCTGAGGTATATCGGGAAGGCAGGAGAGATGCTCAGGGTTGGTAACAGCTGGGAGCAGCTCAGTCATTGGAATCAGGTGTTTGGAAGCCTCACTTGCAGTCACAAAGAGCATTGAAGGGTAAGAGGGGGCTGTCGAGCTGGCTACTAGGAAGGGCCTCACGTTTCCAGGATTGTAGTGCTGAGAAAGACAGTGGGGGGGGGAGGAAAGGCAGAAAATGCAAACAGTAAAACATACAACGACGGCCTCAAATGTTACTCATTCACAGTGACCGTTCTCAGTTGTGCTCCGTGTGCAGCACTCTCCCTCTGGGTCGTGCCTCAAACTCGCAACCTCGAGACACTGCGGTGAAGTGCTGAGGGTGTGCTGCATTGGCAGATGTGCCATCCTTCACACTATAGCGCTATCTACTGGTCCTATCGAAGTGAGGGGGGGGGGTACAATAACAATCCAGTATAGCTAGGCCAGGAACTCCCCTGACCAATATTCCTCTCATCCAACACATCAACCATGACCCGTCCATCACATTTGTGGAACTACAAGTGGCAGAAAATGGCTGCTGCACTGGTCTGCTTAACGTTTGCACATCCAAAATAATTCAACATGTTGAGAAGAATTTTCAGACATGTATTCACGTCAATGCAAATTCTCTTCTGTTAACAGGAAGGTTGGAATTAAGTAAAAAGAATTCATTTCACAAGGTGAAATCCCCCTTTTAAGCAATGGAATTCTCTCTGCTCCAAATCACTCAGTCTATCTCCGATGTTAATTGCCAGTGGTCCATATCCCTGAATATGCTCTTGCTGAAGAGGACTACAGTTCCCTTGCTTGGTTGGCCAGACACACACCCACACACAGCTTCCTGTAGTTAAATCCTCCTGGATGAATTCAAGAGACAAGGCGGACCGGAGCACTCGAAACAATGCGAACATTTAAAATGAAGCACGATGTTTATGAAGTCTTGGTAAAAGCTGGGTTTTCGAACAATGCTAAACTCAAATAAGTCATAAACTGCCCGTCAGATCAGGGAAGGCTGAACTGATATGGTGACTTTAGCAAGAACCACTGCATGGTGACGTTATGGAAGTACCTTTTATGTTGCCTTGTGTCAGAATAAGTAGCTGCTTTGAAAACAGGTGATTAGAAGGGTGTTTTATCCCTTCTTACGGCTCGTCATTCTGTTTCACAATATCCCTTCACCAGATTTCCACCAGCTCTGCCACTTTTATTGAAACTTCATTCCCACACAGCATTTTAGCCTATATGACCATGTAAATTAGGGTTAGGCCTCCCATTCCTTCAGCTTGCTTTGCAGGTTACAGAAAACAGGTGGGGTTTCCCAATGCAATTCGATATCAGAAGCAATCCACAGTAATCTAGTTCCAAACCATTCGACCCAACTTTCCAAAACAACAGCCAACTTACATTTATGTAGCACTTTTCAGATAAAAAGTAGAGAGAGTGTAACCAGACTGAAATGGAGACCAGGGCACAGCAGATATTAATATAAATGGCAGACATTTGGAAGTTGTGTCAGGTTTCACTAAGACCATTAGTGATAGGAGCAGGGGTAAGCTATTCAGCCCATTGAGTCTGCTCCCCCAGCTTACCAAGATGGCGCCAAAGCATGGTGACTCGTTGCGAGCTCCCTACAGCAGTTCTTTTTCTTACGTATCTTCCAGTAGTTCGGCTCTTTTCAGTTCTATTATCCTAATGCACTTTGTATGGTATGATCTGCCTGCACGCAAAACAGAACTTTTCGTTTTTCCTAGGTACGTTTTTTTACTTTATGCTTTAACAGGATGAAGGCGTCGCTGGCTAGGCCAGCATGTATTTTCCATCCCTGATTGCCCGGAGAGCAGTTAAGAATCAACCACTTTGTTGTGGGTTTGCAGTCACATGTAGGCCAGACCAGGTAAGGATGGCAGTTTCCTTCCCTGAAGGACATGTGACAATAATAATTCGAATCAAGCAAAAAAAAAAAACTAGGAGATCATGACTCATTATTTAACTACACTCCCAGCTATCCAGCCAAATGTGGAACATGGTGTACAAGAATTTAATACAGACAGCACTCGGTCATTGTAACCTCATGGCTCCTTCGGGTCTTCCTCTGGCTGACCTGTCCTACCTGTCTCATTAGCGGGCTGGTAGCAGCGATGTGTTGCTGGGGCCCCGTCATCCTGACGGTGTTGGGAGGCATGCGCATCTGCTGGGCCGGGGGAGGGGGCACGTTGGTGTTGCTCCTCTGCAGGCTCTGGAGGCTGATCAGGCGAGGCGGCTGCAGGGACTGAGCAGACAGGAGCATAAAATGAGGTGAGCTTTGGCAATAACCCTCCTGCCAGGAAAAGTACGTTCCCGACTGCTTCCAAACATCCGCACTCAAAACCGGAACCCAGGCAGACAAAACCCCGTTTCATGAAAAGGTGTCATTCTCATCACATTTAAAGCGCTCTGTTAATTCTGAGCTGTGACAAGTACAGTATCTCAAAAAGCCTGACTTTAGGTATTGAGTCAGGTCAAAGGTCACATGGACTATGGGATAGAGCAGAGCACAAAGTGGTGCAGCCAATAACTCGCAAGGAGTCATCCTGTGCCAAGGTAGAGCCCAAATTGTCCATCTAGGTTACTCTAAGTCATTTCACACAATTAAAACGGATATAAAACATTTTGGATAACTTGGATTTTTAAATGTCTGGATACAAGACACTGTTCCTGTCCTTCCCTCCTCACTAAAAAGGTATTGTGAAAGGAATCAAAGAACACTGTGGCTAATTTTAAAATATTTTCATAGCAGCAATTCCTGGCAGCCTGGGAACTTTCCCATAACAAACAACTGACCAAATCCAGACCAAGGTGAATACACTGGCACCAGGTAATGGTTCTCATCTGAAGAGCCAGAGCAGGTGCAGCGGGCTGAATGGTCTCCACCTGTACTGTTTCAATTCTGTTATGCACAATTTCTCGCTAACATCAAAGTGCGGATGTTACCTGTTCTCTCTCACTGGCAAGTCAGTAAAACAGTGCCAAGAACGGGCTGGTGATCATACATCCTGACCATAAAAGTCAGGCAGTCATTCAGGCTGGAAGAACACCAGGTGTCACACGATCCAAGCCCTTTGAAGCCAACGCTGGGAGGTAAGCTCCTTGTGACTTAGCCAGTCCCCTCACGACGAGCACTCACCTGGCTGTTGGGAGACAGAGGCGGCTGCTGCTGCTGCTGCCCTAAGTGGGGGCCTGGAGGCCTAGGCTGCTGGGCGACTGGCAGGATAGGCCTCATCTGGTGCATCCGCTGCTGAATCCTCTGAGCCATGACCTGCTGCTGCATATGCTGGAGGCGAAGCTGGGCCAGGTTAATTTGGCCGTGCACCTTTGCTGTGTTACTGTCCTGGGACTGCATACTCAGCCCCGTGGGCACGTTCGGGCCACTACTGGAGGCTGGCGGATTCTTGTCCAAGACCAAAGAACCTGACAGGAGCGAAGGGAGGAGGAAAACACATGAATCTTCTACTTTAGATCAAAGCACTCGCAACTGCCTCCATCGCCTCTTTATTTAAGGGTGAAACGAATAAAAACAACAAACACCGACAATGCAGTTTGCTATCCCCACTTTAAAGCCAGAAAAGAAAAAGGGAAGCATAAAAATAATACCTAATTAAATTATAAACAAAAAACAAGAATTAGACCACTCAGCCTTATTAGCCTATTCTGCCATTCAGTAAGACCATGGCTGATCTCATCTTTAATTTGAATTAAACAAATGATTTGCATTTATATAGCTCCTGTCAGATCTGGATATCAGCATTTATTGCCCATCCCTAATTGCCCAGAGGATGGTTAAGAGTCAATCACTTTGCTGTGTGCCTGGAGTCACATGTAGGTCAGACCAGGTAGGTTTCCTTCCCTAAAAGACATTAGTGAACCAAATGTATTTTTCTGACAACCAACAATGAATTCATGGTCATCATTAGAATCTTTCAAAGACTTTGTTTATGGAATTCAAATTCTGACGTGGTGGAATTCGAACCTGGGTACCCGGGCCACCAGCTGAGTTTCTGGATTAACAGTCCAGCAACACGGTGGCACAGTGGTTAGCACTGCTGCCTCACAGCACCAGAGACCCGGGTTCATTTCCTGCCTCAGGCGACTGTCTGTGTGGAGTTTGCACATTCTCCCAGTGTCTACGTGGGTTTCCTCCGGGTGCTCCGGTTTCCTCCCACAGTCCAAAGATGTGCAGGTTAGGTGAATTGGCCTTGCTAAATTGCCCATAGTGTTAGGTGAAGGGGTAAATGTAAGGGAATGGGTCTGGGTTGGGCTGAAGGGCCTGTCTCCACACTGAGTAATCTAATCTAATCAAATTAAATAATACCACTAGGCCATCGCTTTCCCCCTTCCCATCCTGAAGCATCTCACTAACAGTAAAATCACTGGCTAACTTTCCTGTAGTGATGTTACAAAAGATTAGCTAAGAGTGGGTCATTCTGCTGAGTCAGCTTCACTCTTATTCTTTTGAGCTCCCCTCATCCATCCCTTGCTCCATTATATCCTTACCTCGCAAACTAAAAATTCCTTCATTCTAATTATTCTAGCAAATGTATTGTGTTTAAACATTAACCAAGTACCTGGGGATAAGCTCCTCTTCATTCAGTGCCACAGAGTTTATGGCACACACCAAAGAGGGCCTCTGCTTAAAGTTCTTTCAGAAAGATAGCACTTTAATATTGCAGTGTACCTTCGGTGCTAAATTATGGTTTCTTGAAGTAGCACTCACAAATCAGCCAATCTTCCCCTCACTGGTCAGAAAGCAGTACATAGCATGTACAACTTAGCCACTCATGCACACACCCAACACAGACACACCCACCCACCGAACACACACACCCACACCTCACCACACAATTTGCACAAGAGCTAACACTGACTCAGCAAAGAATGTCTGCCAGCAGGCTGCAGCTTTGAAGTTCTGCAGGTTGAGAGATGAGAAGCCCTCACTCAGGATGACCATCCTCTGGAGTTAGAGAGCACCGAAACAGACCCTTTGATCCAACTCATCTGTGCCAACCAAGATTCCCAAGCTAAACTAGTCCCACTTGCCTGCATTTGGCCCATATCCCTCTAAACCATTCCTATTCCTGCACCTATCGTAACTGTACCTCATCTACCACATCCTTTGGTAGTTCATTCACAGACAAACTACCCTGTGTGTGAAAAAGTTGCCACTTGGTTCCCTTTTAAATCTTTCTCCTCTCACCTGAAATATTTACTCTCTAGTTTTCAACTGCTCCACCCTAGGGAAATAATTACCCTAGGCAACTCATCTCCGCCCCCCAGGATTTTATAAACCTCTATAAACTAGGGGGTTGAAGGTGAGGGGGGGGAAAGATTTAAAAGCGACTTAAGGGGCAACCTTTTCACACAGGGGGTGATGAGTGAGTGTATGGAATGAGCTGCCAGAGGAAGTGGTGGAGGTGGATACTATCACAGCATTTAAAAGGCATCTGATGGGTCTATGAATAAGATATGGGCCAAATGCTGACAAATGGAACTAGATTTATTTAGGATATCTGGTCGGCGTGGACAAGTTGGACCAACATAAAGGTTGGCAAAAGGGGGAGTAGAGGTAGCAGCAGAAGACACTGGCAGACTGCACCCCATGGAGCCAGTGCCTTTGGGGGTGGGGGAAACGTACAAACAAGAGGTGTCAAGCAAAGGAAGATTGTTACTGCACTCACGTTCCAGAGAGCTGGATTAAAGCTCCAGAGAATGAGTGCTCAGAACACACAACACGGGCGTTTGAGAATTCCCACTAAATACTTAAACAGTTTACTCGCAAGACACTGAAAACGAAGTTCCCTCGCTCAACCGGGTCTGGCAGGAGGGCTGCCTCCATCTCGCTTCTCATACCCAAGTTGAGGACATTCTTGGCCCAGAAGGTCGGGTCGCAGTGAAATCGAACAGAGCTGGTCGCCACCGGTGACGCGTCACATCGGGCTCGGAGAATGTACCTCAGCTGAAAGGTGATCTGCAATCGGAGGAGAGGCAAGGTTTGAGCACTGTGGGCCAGCGCAAAGCAGAGGGGTGTAACTCCTTGTCGAAGATGCACGCGTGTACAATCCGAAACCGCATCCTCTCTCCCTTTCCCACACTCCGGGAGAGGGGAGGGACCAGTCAAGAGCTGGGACATGTGTACCCCAGTTGGTCACCAACAGCAGTGAATCGGAGAGCATAACTGGAACTTGGGATGACGTGCCCAGTCAGATTACCACTATGCCAGCCACCAGATCAGCATCCCTGCGAGAGCTTCCACGTGGCTTTGGTACCTGTGAGCTAGGGAGAAGAAACAAGCCCACACAGCAGCCCCAGTCATTGCTCAGGAACTTTCTCTAGGAGCGGTGTCAGATCCCGGGGCCCAAGGCTGAACGTTCAGACACTTTGATCACCTTACCAGCCTTTTACTGTAGAGCAGGGCGATGCTGCTCCTGTTGGAGATAGCCCACTTGGCAAAGTTCATGACATGTTCCACTTGTTTGGACACCCCGGAGATCTCCAGTTGCTGCTGGAGGAGTTTCGCTTGACGGTCTTTGGTTACACTCTGCAGATAGGAAAAAAAAACCCCAAAAAAGGGAGAAAAAAAAATTGACACATTAACCAGAACTCACCACAGCATGTCCCCAAGCAGGGGATTCTTAATGCTAGCATGGAGACAATATCTGACCACTCAACTTAAACATTCTGGCTTCAACTCAAATGGTTGTTTTGACTAACCACAGGGCATTCCAAAACACTCTGCCAATGATCACATACTTTTTAAACTATTGTACAGACAGGCCAGTGTCCATGTGTGCACAGCAAGCTCCCAGAAACACAGCAATGAAATAGTAACCCAAAATGCAGTTCTAGATGTTAGCAGAGAGATAAATATCGGCCAGGAGACCAGGGTAAACTCCACTGCCCTTTTTTAGGAGGGTGTAAGGGTTTCTTTTCCAGCCACCCAAGAGAATGGAGGAGCCCCAGTTTAACCTCTGTCAAAGGCTTGCAACAAAGCAGCACTCCCACTAGGGAAACATCCAGCTAAATCGCATGCTCAGGTCTCAAGAGTGGAAGTCATGTGGGAGGCATGACTGGCAAATTTGCAGACCACACTAAAATTGGTCAGACAGACTCTAGCAATGTGGATTGGCTGTTGACTTGCAGGAAGATAATCAATGGCTTGACTGAATGGACAGAAAAATGGCAAATGGAATTCAATGTGGGAGTAGTGTGAAGTTAGACCTTGGGCGTGGGCAAATAAAACAAGGGAATACACAATAATAAAAACAAAAGGAGGGTGTTGAGAGGGGTACAGTAAGTGCAACACCTTGGAGTAAATGCTCAAGTTCCTGTAGGTGCAAGACAACTACCTACAGGTACAAACGGCACATATGGAACAATTCCCTTCTCTAGGCAAAGTAGCAAACACAGGAGATGGATTGCTGGAGTTATACAAGACATGGTTAGGCCACAGCTGGAATTGTGTACAGCTCCGGACACCACATTACAGGAAGATCACATTGGAGAAAGCACAAAGGGAGATTCACAAGAATGTCACTAGAGCTTAAACATTACAGATACAGGAGGAAAGGTTAGATAGACTGGTGTTCTTTCTCTGAAAACACGGGAGATGGGAACTTGAGGTGCACAAAAGAACAGGGGGCCTGAATAGACTTAACATTGAAGACCCACTTTCCCTTAGCAGACAGGTTCAATAACGGGGGCAGAGTTTGAAGGATTAGGAGGGACACGAGGAAAGGTTTGTTTTTTCCACCCAGGGAAAAAGGGAAGGTCTGGAATTCGCTGCCCAGTTTGATGCCGAGGTGGAAACCATCCATCTATTTAAAACAAGTCTGGATCTGCTCCTGTGAGGCTACGGATGAAGGGTTAAATTAAGTGGGCTTAAAATGAGGGCTGAGTTTGATCAACTGGTGCTGATTCTTTTGAGTTTAGCCCATTCCCTCCCTATCTCCCACCCACCCCCCATTATTTTTGATGGTTTACATGATACTTAACGGGCTTGGTTTGTCAACAGTTAATTTGCTGATGTTAGTAGCTCAAAAGGGGGATAAAAATGCCAAGAAAGAGTCACAGTGATTTTGGTGGTGGGAAACCCGATCCACCAAAACCTAATTGGTTGCTTTCCATGCTGGAATTTATTTATGGCTCTTATCAATCATGAATCCTTGAGGTTGAGGTTTGGGGATGGAATTCTGGGGGTTAAAGGCAAGATGATTGAAATAATGACTGATGTTTGGGCCAAAGAAACACGTAAGTACGTGCAAGAGGCCAAAAGTGAAGGGGTAGAGAGATCTGAGGACACAGATTCAGGATACCTCCAGCTGCTGCAACAAAGCTTTCCCTTTCTTGTTGATCTCGATCATGAGTGTGAAAACGGCCACTTTTATGTCTTGCTCGACCTTCTTACAATTTTCATTGACTTCATTAATCCTGCAACACAAAAATGCACATTAATGGGCTTTATTAACTTTTAGTATGTTATGCCTGAAATGAAAAGTAGTTATTTAACTACCCTTGTATTTATGATGAGGGAGAGAGGGGCTAGATCTATACAAATGTTTGCCTTTACCTGCCCCGTTTAATGTAGTGAAAACATCCCAAGGTGTTTTACAGGGTTATTAACGAGTTAAAAAGTAAAACAAGGGTCCTGGTCTGTCAGGATATTGACCAGTTATCTGAGGTCTGGGAGCAAGAGCTAGGAGTGGAGATCTCTGAGACATGGGAGAACATATGGGAGAATACGTGAAAGATCTCAAATCTGTAATGGGATATGCGCTACGCAATTAAAAGTTCTGCACAGGGCTCATCTGGCACCAGACCGTCTGGCGAAGTTTAAAAAAGGGGCATCTTCAGTGTGCCCCAAATGTAAAATAAGTGCAGGTTCTCTTACCCATTGCTTCTGGACATGCCACAGGCTCCGTGTTTATTGGAGCGCTGTGGCGGGAGAGATAGGGAGGGTATTGAGGACTGAAGTCAAAGTAGACTCGATATCTCTCCTCTTAGGTCTACTGAACTTACCATCTATAGACAGGCATGGGAAGAAACTATTTAATATTCTTGCATACTGTGCACGGAAGAATATTCTGATGAACTGGGTGTCTGAGAACCGCCGGGCTTGCTGGGATGGCAGAAATTAATTATGGCGCACATTCCCTTGGGCTTTTTGTTTTTACAAACATGGTGCACTACACAACAGACCATTTGTATAAGACATGGCAGCCCTACTCGAGTTATTTGGATATAGATTTGTCAGTTGTCTTAACTAGGGCGTTTGTCTAACCAGGTTGGTTACATTTGTCAAGCCCTGGAGGGAGTCTCCTGAGTTAATACGGGCATATATACAATGCTCCCGTTCCTTTGTTTGGGAGCTTTGCGCCGAGTATAGCTGTTCTGTATTTTGTGGTTTTTAATTTTTTTTTTGGTATTGCTTTGCACAGTGTTAGGGTTTGTTTTGTATTTTAGGGTTGGTTAGCAGTTGGTAGACAGTAGTTGTATTGTAATTTGTATTATTTTTTGTTTTTATTATACTGGTATTTGTTATTGATTGAAAAATACAATAATTTTATATGTTTGTAAAGTTAAAAAAAATTTGCAAATAAATATATTTACAAAAAAAAAAAGGTCCTACAATTGACATGCTCCCGCTTCCAAACGCTATCTCCCAATAGCTACACAAAGTGAACAGCAGCTATTAATCATTCTTTTCAATGAAAAGGCTGGCATTTATCGCCCATATTGCCCTTGATTCAAGTAGCTTACTGGGCCATTTCAGAGAACACTTAAGAGGTAGCCACCTTGCTGAGGGTCGACAGTCACATGGAGACCAGACTGGGTAAGAATAGCAGATTTCCTTCCCTAAAGAATGGGTTTCTACAATAATATAAAATATAGTCACAATCACATCCCTGTGTGCTTTGTATATTCCAGTTATTTTATTATATTCAGTAACTGAATGCAATATCCCCCAGCTTTGATTTAGGATTCAAACTAGTTCTGCCAAACCATTAGCCTGGTCCCCTCTCGAATTCTAGTCCACCGATGTTACCATTGTGTCATCATTATACCTCAGCCCGAATGCCCCACATTCCAACATATTGCCCCCTTGAGCAGATGAACAGCCAGATGGAGAAGAGACCCTTGGAGTGAGGTGCGAGCTGGGAAGCCTTGAGGAGTGAGGGTTACCTGTTCTGGATCTGAGTAGCTGCATACTGAATGTAGTTTCGTTTCTCCTGAAGTTTGGCAGTCAGCGTATCAATGATGACTTTCTGATTCTTAAAGGCCTCTTCTAGAAACTGGTATCTGGAAACACAAAAAAGGAAATTCAAAACTTGGACGGAAGCTATACCGGACATGCTGACTAACACCAACAGTCAGTACTCAGTTCCAACAGATTGTACAGAAATCATTATATAGAACAGTGAGGGCTTCAAGTAGGAATTGGAACATTTGCTGCAAAGGAAGAACATTCAGGGTTACAGGAAAGTAGTGGGGAAGTGGCACCAGATGAATTTCTCAATCAGAAAGCAAGTACAGACCCACGACACGCTGAAAGGCCATCGTTTGTGTTGGAGTAGCTCGGAGATTTGTGTGAGCCTTGTAGCGCAGATAGAGAACATTTGGTCTAACAACAATTTTACACCAGGACTTAATCCACGTCTCTTTCCAAGAAACTGCATCAATCCCAAATCAGTGGTAATTAAACTTGACTAGTGACATTCAGGTTACAAAGTGGAGACTGCAAATTGTGGATGGAACTGGGGAGGGAGGTCAAAATGGGTGTTGGTCCCATTTTGGTGACGTGATACTGGATAACACATTGAGTGGCGCAACAATGCAATCCTTCCAGTACGAGCCAGCGCAGGTAAAACATGTCAAGAGGCTGCGTCAACCAGTATAGTACAGCCTGAACATTTTTAGAGACTCCCTTTTAACAGTGTGTCCCTCTTTTAAAGCCAGGCAGGCTTTAAGAAGGTCAACGCAGCGGGATGTGGAGGGAGTCACATCTGTCGACTATCTGCCCCTCTTCCATGCTTATGTTTGTGCCCGAGTGTCCTTCAAGAGGGAGCATGCAGTGCCCATCAATGCCTTTGATGTTTTCAGAGAGAGGTAGGTGCTGCGGGGATACAGTGCTTTATTTCCCCCTCCAACTCTACCTTGATTCCCCCCCAGTCTGATTCCACGTTGTTAATGGCGAGCCTAAGCAGCCTCAGTGCAGGACAAGAACACAGAAACCCCTTACGGAATGGAAAGGGATGCTTCTTTTTCTGCACAGCTCCACATCAGGCAGTTTACCCCGGTCTCAAGCACAGCAACACACCTCCAAGCTTAAGAGCGAGGGAAGAGAGAAGGAAAAGCATATTTCCGGGCTTGGTGAGATACACGCTTTTCGTTTCTGAGTTCACCATAGAGGTGGATCATCTGAAGAATGAACACAGCAGTGTGGAATGAGGTGCAGATCACGACAGAAGCAAGCTCTCGTGGGTGAATCGCTTCCGTTAGCCTTCACGGGCACAGAGAAACAGCACAAAGGAGGAAAAGAGGGACACACTGTCAAAAGGGAATCTCTAAAAATGTTCAGTGGATTTGTAAAAACTAGTCAAATAATTAAAAATCCAACAAAACAGATGGAGCTGAATGCTTTAATCAGTTGTCTGCAATTAGAAAATACTGTCACTGTGTTATACAAACCTGTCCCCACCAGTACTGTACCCCAGTGTTATACAGTGACAGACCTGTGACCACCAATACTGTACCCCAGTGTTATACAGTGACAGACCTGTGACCACCAATATTGTACCCCAGTGTTTATACAGAGACAGACCTGTCCCCACTGGTACTGTACCCCAGTGTTATACATAGACAGACCTGTGCCCACCAATACCGTACCCCAGTGTTATACAGTGACAGACCTGTCCTGATCAGTTCTGTAACCCAGTGTTACACAGTGACAGATGCATGCCTGAGTGGAGTTAGGGCGCTGTGGCTGGGTTTCTTCTGCCTAGTTACCTGTGTTCCTTGTGCTCCAGCAGTTGACAGTCTCTACACGTTAACCGATCACAGGTCTCACAGAAGAGCTTAAGCTGCTCCTGCCTGTGGACGGGACAGAAGAGCATTCGCTGGTTGGATACACTGACCGCCTCTGAGGAAACACCGTGAAAAAGGGGAGACATGGTTAACACTTTCCACCGACAGCCCTGGACTCATTAGCTGGACTGGGATGAAACCTCTGTGGTACACCTTTGCCTTTAACAGTGCACATAACAGGGGGGTCTCATTTTTCTGGGAAGGGGACAATGTGGTGCCTCAGTTCTTTTCAGCCTTGGTTGAAACCGCCTTATTTGAGTTGGGTTATTTGTTCTCAATAGAGTGTTTTTCATATTAACAACTGCAAACCCAACCAAATATCAACGGGATCCTGATGTGACAGACCCCCAGGTCAACTAACCAATCCACTCACCTTTACACTGCCTTGTACTCAAAACATTTGTTATTTTTAAAATGTACTCATTATATTTGCTGAATTTGGGAAGCCATTACAAAATATCATTTGTTATCCTTGCTGCCTTCCTAGCTCACACCTTTGTGCTCTGTAAATCCCAACTTAATCCTGAGCATCCAGGTTTTGTTTATGCCAATTCACTCTCCATTCTTAATTACCCAGTGGATCTGGAGTCACATTAGGCTCGAGGAGTTAAGGATGGCAGTTTCCCTGAAGAGCCTTAGTAAACTACATGGGTTATTATATATTTTTTTAAAAATCGACAATTGCTACTAGGTCATCATTATCCTTCATCCCAGATTTTTACTGAGTTCTAATTCCTCCATCCTGGCAATGCTAGGATTCAAGTCAGGATGCCTAGAAAATGACCTGGCTCACAGGATCATTAGTCTGGCGATAAATACCACTGGGCCATCACCTCCCCCTGTTTGAGTCCTTAGTGACATTTTGCAGCTTCAGGAGACTGTTGGAAACGTTCCATCAATGGACATTTCTGGAAAGCAGCCATTCAAAACAAGCTTAAACCCTGCCTTGAATCCAATCCCAGGAGTTGTGATGAATGGGGTCCTGAAATAGCTGTAGGAACTATCATTTGCTTTAATGGTATCATGTACTTAACCCTTAAAATATAAAGCTACTGCATCAGTGCCTATGATCCCCTACTTCCTGTCAGATTTCCTTCCATTTCCAGGTAGTATCTCAGGTAACAAAGACCAACTCTACGTAACTCACCTGACCCTTCAGCATGAGAGTCAGACCCAGTATTTGCCCACACAATTCACCAATGCAGCACGTTGGGCTAATTGACCAAAAGGAATGTGCCGACAGACCAGCGATTGTCCTCTCCTACTGAGGCCCAAATCAGAAAAGGCCAAGAAGCAAATGTTGTGGTGGACCAACAATGGGGGTTGGGGTAAGCAGAACTCTGGCAAATTGTTTCAATGTTTACCTGGTGACACATCCTTCTTCTGCCTCACAGTGTGGTCCTTTGTAAACTTGACTCTTTGATGGGCCTCGATGCAAGTTTTACACAGCCACTCAAGACACTCCACACAGAAGCCGCTGGCCTCGGCATTGTCCTCACAGCTCGTACACACCTGAACGGAGGGAAGCAACAACAGTTATTGCTTTAGGGAGTGGCTGCAGGTAAACTGCATGGTGGAGGGAACAGAACATGGTCTTTGTTCAGCAGCCATCTGCAACACCTTCCCCGTTATATCACAGCTCAGAGACAGACAAGGGTGCTTATTCTGTTTAGAATTTCAAATCAGATACTCCATACAGATTTACTTATTAATAAAAATCTCAATCTTCAAATCAATTCTCCAGCACTGTCTTTTGGGGGAAGGAGGAAGCTAGATTTTTGCCAGGATGACTAGAAATACTGGACATTACTTGGATGAGAAACTGAAAGTACACTGGGTACAAAAGTATAAAGCCAGGCTTCATATGCAAGTACAGTAAGAAACAACCTCTATTAAGTCTCTCTTCATCTTAGGACTACTACAATTAATCGTAGGCCTCAGGTAGTGTTAAAGAAGAGGGACCTCAGGGTCAGGTATATAATTCTTTGAAGCTTGCATCACATATGGACAGGGTGTTTAAAAGGGTGTTTAGCACACTTGCCTTCATTGCTCAGACCTTTAGTATTGGAATTGGGAAGTCATGTGGAGGTTATATAGGATATTGGTGAGGTATCTTCTGGAATAGTGTGCTCATTTCTGAGCACCCTGTTATAGGAAGGATATTACTTTGCTGAAGAGGACTCAGAAGAGATTTAGGAGGATGTAGCTGGGTATGGAGGGTTGGAATTATAAAGAAAGGCTGGATAGGCTGTGACTTTTTTCACTAAAGCATAGGAGATTGAGAGGTGACCATACGGAGGTTTATAAAATCACAAGGGGTACAGATAGAGTTAAAGGTATGTATTTTTTCCCTAGAATGAGAGATTTCAATACTAGGGGACATACTTTTAGGGGGAGAGGAAAGACAGGAGGGGCATTTTTTTTAATAAAAAACACATTGTGATTTGGTATGGAATGAACTTCCTGAGGAAGTGGCAGATGTGGGCACCTTTAAGAACTTAGATAAGTACATGAATAGGAAAGGTTTGCAGGGGTATGGTTCAGGAGCTGTTTAGTTTGGGATTATGGTCGGCATGGTCTGAAGAGTCCGTTTCCTTGCTCTATGACTCTATAAAACGCTAAATCCAAAGCATAAATTAGTTCTTGCAGCCCCGAGATGTGACAATTTTCAAAAGGTGTGTGATCAAAGTGCTACATGACTTTTGAGCTCATGACTACATTGGATCTGGATCTCCCCACCTGAGAAAAACAGGCTGGCAGCATCTACCATTCTGAAACAAGTCAATCAAGTATTTCAGAATGCCCAGCAGTAACTGGATATCCTGGCAATGTTAACTGCGATAAAACCCTGGCATTCTTGTGACATACGTGTTAGCATTCCACCATTCTAGTTACTGATCTGTGCAAAAGACAGGCAGCGTTTACAACTTGCGGAGATCGCAACGTGCAGGAGATTGAATGTCCTTCCTATTTTAGCTCAGTCACACAGAAAAGAAACAAAGTGAATTGTCCCCCATCTCAGCAACCGGCTTCCTCAAAAGGACTTGAGGTTTTCACCTCCATTACCCTGACCGCATTCCATTACATTCACTTGTAAAGATGGTAAACCACATAGCAAATCATTTCCCGAGACCACCAGGAGGGATCCTAATCAGAATTAACCCAGTAAATGAGGTATGAGAAATTCCAATGGGACAGTGTGTTACTGCTGAACTGTCACAGAATGATAGACAAATGATTTGCAAACAACAGACTCGCATTTATGTAGCTCCTTTCGTAACCACAGCGTGTACCAAAGAAACTTGCAGCTAGTGAAGGGCTGCAAGAAACACCAGCAGCAATTTGTGCAGGCAAATTCTACAACACAACGCAAAAATGAACAAATAATGTCTTTTAGTAACATGGACTGAGAAGTGAAGGGTCTGTTTCCGTGCTGTACATCTCTATGACTATCAACAGGAAACCAGCTATACCTCTCACTCACACATACAATATGCTTTTTCCTCTTTCTATATCATCTGTATCCATTATTATAGATACAGACAAAATCAGAACAGGTAACATTGAGAAGAGTGTGTGCCGCAGGTATCAAAAAGAGGAAGATCGGCAGATCCATGATTCAAGCAACACCTTTCAGTAGTGCTGGAAGATTCACTTTACAGGTCACACACCAGAGACACACATTCTCAACCTCTGCCCATTTCAAATCTGTAAACAAGTTTATGGCTCAATGTTCCATCCAGCAATTGTAGGGCGTTCTAGAGACAGCCCTGTGTCCTGTTGGAGATCCTGATTCCCTGCTTCCTAAGCACACGTTCAACTCCTGCCAACTTTGCTTTTGAAATCAAAAGCATTCACTGCCGCGGAAAGTTCAAACAGGATCCTCCTGCCAAACAGACGTTCGCCCGTACAAGGAATGCTCTGAACCTGAAAAAGTAGTTTGACACTGGTCCAGAAATGTCCCAAAGTGCCATCCAGCCAATCAAGTGCAGCAGCCATTGCAATAGAGGAAACATGACAACCCTTTGTACACAGCAAGACCCCAAAAGGACATTCAGAAATAATCAATCTGTTCTAGAAGTCATTTGGGGGGGGGGGGGGGGGGGGGGGGGGGGGAATAAATTTAGGATGGGACACCATAGAAAGTTTTTCTAATCATTCACACCCACCTTCAAACACACAGGAGTTGCCAGGGGAAGTGGCGACGGCTGGTACAATTACAACATTTATAAGGCATCTGAATGGGTATATGAATAGGAAGGGTTTAGAGGGATATGGGCCAAGTGCTGCCAAATGGGACTAGATTAGGTTCAAATATCTGGTCGGCATGGACGAATTGGGCCGAAGGGTCGGTTTCCGTGCTGTACATCTCTATGACTTCATCCAGTAGAAAGCACCTCCATTCCCCCTCACCAGTGCACTTGGGAATTTCTGCATGCATCAAGGGCCTGTGCCTAGAGTGGGACAGCTTTGGTTATTTCTTTCCTAAAGACCGAATAAAGAGGCTCATTTAGAACATAACGGAAGCAGAAACATGCCATCTGGCCCCTCCAGCCTGCTCTGCCATTCAATAAGATCATAGATGATCTTGCTGTGGACTCAGCTCCACTCACCTGCTCTCTCACCATAACCTTTAATTCCATTACTATTCAAAGATCTATCTTTGCCTTAAAACCATTCAACGAGGTAGCTTTAACTGCTTCACTGGGCAGGTAATTCCATGGATTCTCAACCTTTTGGGTGAATTAGTTCCTTCTCAACTGTCCTAAATCTGCTCCCTCTTATTTTGAATGGCATCTTCCACTGATGTGCCCTAAATGCCATTTGGTCAAGTCTTATTGGCAGCATTTGGAGCCTGACTAATAGGCCTCACTGTCCTGAGCTCTGCTGCAGTAGCTTGATTCGTGACATATGCCCACAGTCTGTGCACTCCCCTTGAGTTTGTCTCTGCATTTGGAATTGGCCCAACAGCATCGTCTTCACCATTCGGCTGCTACTTCCTACTCACCGGCTGGCAGCCTGGCAAATTTGGTGGAACCATTTGGCACGTCAAAACAATTGAAGGCCTGCAAAACAACAAATAAAACAAGCAAGCGGCTGCCCTTGAACAAGTCTTTTGTGACAAACCACTGCCAATCACTGGGGTGAAACAGATTGCAAGATTACCCAGAAATCAACCAACGCCAAAAAGAGTTGGCACCCGGTTGTGGCAAAAAGGAATTTAATGCAGTTTTAATGAAAAATATAAGCCTCTATTCTCTTCAAAACAAAAAGAGTACTCTTCCACATTGGTGAAACATCTAGCGGAGAAGCAACCTCCCTTTCACACAGCCGGTGTTACCATCATATTTTGCCAATCTGCAGCCTGCACCCAAAGACTAGAGGTTAAGCAAAATCTCCTCCACCTTGCCGTAACACATCAAACTCAAAGGCAGGAAAGTGCCTCAGGCTGCACTGAGCTAACACTTTTCCATTACTCACCGCTGCCGTCCTGTGGTCTCTCTTTGAGGAGATTGGCAATGGATGACGAATAAGGGTCACTTGTGTTCCGCAGCCATGACCACTTGACCAGGCTGAGATTGACCAGACCCATTTCACACACTTCGAGCCAAGAAACAGAGGCAACTTCCATCCCACCAGTTAGGCTGGAATTGAGCCAGAAATGAAGAGGTTAATACCTAACCCACTCTGAACAGTCAGTTCCTCCCTCATTACCTATATTTATAACTTTATAACTTTGGGTTAAATCTGCTGGTCCGGGGTCACTGGACCAAGTGTGAATTTACCTTCCAGAGAGGCTGGGAATGACTGTGACAGTCTCCCAATCCTGAAGAAGGACTACACCACAAAACGAGTAGAGTGTGGGGGGTGATGGAAAAGCACAGCAGGTCATGCGGCATCCAAGCAGCAGGAGAATCGACATTGCAGGCAGGAGCCTTCATCCCCAAAACATCAACTTCTCCACCTCCTGATCCTGCCTGGCTTGCTGTGTTCTCCCTGCCTCCTGCTGGTCTATTCTGGTCCACAGTCAGCATTATTATAATCAATACCTGAAATCAGAGAATCAAGCAAAGTAGGAGGCCATTCCAATGGTGATGTGAAAGATATATCCAGTATGGGCAATCGTTCTCCTGTTGTTTCATAATCTGCCTTTATAGCCCTGTAATTTTTTTAATCAATTATATAGATTCCTTAGCAAAAGGAATTACTGAATCATTTCCACTACCATTTCAAGCCCTACTCTTAGCTCCTCTTTTGCCCCTTCTTCTGTCGATGATCTCAAAGCGGTGACCTCTGGTTACAGTCGCACACTAACTGCATTAGTATCAATCACAGGCAAAAGCAGTTCCCACTAGCATTCTGCCAAGTCAACCTGGCCCTATACCAAAATGGGTCACCCTTGGTCAACTGCGGACAGATATATTGAGAGACCAGACAGACTTCTTCAAAACATTGCACTGCAGGGACACCTCAGACTCTTCGGTGTAAAACAGCTGCATTTCTTCTTTCTCTCATCAACCTAACTTTTCAAAAGGAGGAGATGGGGAGAATCTGAAATGGGAGGGGTTGTGTGGCTGGATAGAAACTGACAGGTCATTCAGTTGGATGAGGAAGAACCACAGTGATTTGGGAAAATTTTGGGAAATCTACCTATTCAGATATTTAATTAAATGAAGACTGTGCTGTACTCTAGCTCTATATTCATAGTTATCACCACTCCACAAAAATCTCATCTTGTCTTGAAATTTTCAATTAGCCCTACATCCTCAGCTTGTTTGTTTAGTTTTTGGCTGTTCTGGTTTCCACATGCTTTCTCTATCCCCCTCTCCATCCCTCCCCCATTCCCCCTAAGAATTCGCTAGCTTTTCCCTAATTAACTCTTGAACAGCCCAATTCTTAATTTTAAAAAAGGGATGCTACACTGTCCTGGGAGTTTCTGATTTGGAACACCACAGTCTCACCACTGGTTTGCAGCCTGTTTGGAGCTGGGCTTCTGGAATGCATAGGTTGGGCCACTCGTCCTATGCAAGAGTCACGGCATAGACAATAAGTTTTGCCATCATTGGGAGTTGGCAATACATCGGTATAGAAATTCCAAAAAAAAAAAGGTTCAAAGAGAGAAAACCCAGCTCAAAGCAGCTCCAACACCTCTTCGGGAGATGGTATGAAGCTCCAGCTGATAATGCTCTGTTAAAACACCAGGTGATGTTCTACAAATGTTCGAGATGCTTTATAAATGCAAGTTGTTTGCTGCAATACTTGTTGTGGCAACTGCTCTGCCCAGGACCATGAAGAAAGTACAGAGAGGCGTGAACACAGCCCATGCCATCACACAAGCCAATCTTCCACCTATTGACTCCATCTATACTTCCTGTTGCCTCAGGAAGGCAGCCATTAAAGACCCCTCACATCCCAGTTAGACTCTCTTCCAACCTCTTCTGTCAGGCGGAAGATACAAAACCTTAAACACATGTACCAACAGATTAAAGAATAGCTTCTGCTCCACTGTTAGATGGCTTCTGAACGGACCTCTCAAACTTTAAATTTAATGTTGATCTCTCTGTCTGTGCGCCCTCTCTGCAGCCCTAACATTGCATTCCTCGCTCTGTTTCATTAAACTTATGCATTTTGTAAAGTATGATCTGTCTGTTCTGCACGCAAAACAAAACTTTTCACTATACCTAGTAATATGTGAGATAGTAATAAATCAAATCAAGCACTGCCTTCCACCACTGTTTACCTTTTATAAATCTACTCTCCTGGTCATTTCCTAAATCATGGCTCAATTACATATATTTGGCTATTATCAAAAGATCAGATCACACGATTCCTTTTGCTTATTTCTTCTTTCTGTACAGGTGTCTCGCCTAACGACCAACTTTCCTCTTCCTTGCCCCACCCCAGTGAAACACTGGCTTAGTCCAACCAGGCCATTAGAAGAGCACCAAAGTACCTTGCGTAATATGCAAGCCAGGGTTACCACTCCAATGGTCAGTCAGCTTGTCACGGACCAAGACACCATTACTGAACTAAAAATCCGCATTCCATTGTGAGAGAGAGAGAGAGAGAGAGAGAGAGAGAGAGAGAGAGAGAGAGAGAGAGAGAGAGAGAGAAAGAGAAAGAGAAAGAGAAAGTCTAGACTTCCATTTATGTAGAGTCTTGCACAACGTCTGGGCATTCAACAACATATAACATCCAATTAAGCACTTCTTTTTAAAATGAAGTGTGCACCATTGCAATTTTGGAAACACTACTTCTAATTTGCACAAGGCAAGGTTCCACGTCACAATGTTCATTATCAGAGTCACGGTTTTACTCAAAACACAGGTCAAAGTTTACTAGGAAGTGGATCATGCAGCACTTCTACCACGGGTCAACGGCTTAGACAACCCACCATCATGTGAAACATTCCATCTTTGCACACTATTTACAACATGCAGCACCAAGTACCAACATTTCTAAAAGAGCTGCATTGAGAGCATGTTCAGAGCTCAGCTGCCCTGACTCAGTCACATGATTCACAAGGAAGATTCCAGATCCCGAAGGCAGTGCTTGACAGCCAGCTGAGCACAGAAACCACAGCACATCCCAAACATGGTTAAAGACAGGCTGAAAGGAAACCTTAGAGCTTGCAAGCCGGCACTCGATAGATGAAGATAAAAACAATTTTCAACAGCCTGAAGTGAGTCTCAAATGTTGAAATCACTCTGTTCAGAGCCCTCAGGATAAATGATGCTGCACAAAGCCAGTGCTCCTGTCTGTCCCTCTAATGCTGACTTTGTAATCAGTTGTGTGCAATCTAGCCTCAAACACGAGACTAGGTGAAGCTTGACTGTTAATTGTATATTTGCCAACCACTGATGATTCATCTGACAATGCAATGGAGTGTTCAAAGTTATGTTTCACTGATAAAGACATCTGGACGTTACTGGAGAGCTCCCCATCTTGAGGATGATGCCATGGGATTTTTAGAACTAGCACAAAAAGGGTGTCAATTAATGTTGCATCAAAAAAAGGCTCTGCCAAAGGTTCTCCCTCACTTGAATCACAATCCCCCACAATGTGGAAGCAGGCCATTCAGCCCATTGAGTCCACACCGACCCACTGAAGAGCATCCAACCAGACCCAACCACCCCCCACCCTTTCCCTGTACCCCTGCATTTCCCATGGCTAACCTAGCTGGCCTGCACATCCCTGGACACAACAGGCTATTTAGTGTGGCAAACCCACCCTAACCTGCACATTGTCGAATTGTGGGAGGACATCAGAGCAAACCCACGCAGACACACCGAGAATATGCAAAATTCACACAGATAGTTGTCTGTGGGTGGGGCCATGAGGTAGCAGCACTAACCACTGAGCAACTGCGCTGCCCTAAACTTGAACCATATCCTTTGGCCCCAAAACCAGAACATGAAAGACGCTATATACATGAAAGCTGGAGTGTTATTTTGCCTTACACATGATCAGAACACAATAAAATTCCCCAACTCACATGTGGGAATACATGGCTACTGAACACCACTAAACAAGGCAGACCATTGGGGCGGCATGGTGGGTCAGTGGTTAGTACTGTTGCCTCACAGCACCAGGGTCCCAGGTTCAATTCCAGCCTCGGGCACAATTTCCCCGTGTCTGCATGGGTTTCCTCCAGGTGCTCCGGTTTCCTCCCAGTCACAAAGATGTGCAGGTTAGGTGAATTGGCCATGCTAAAATAGTGTTAGGTGCATCAGTCAGAGGGAAATGGGTCTGGGTGGGTTACTCTTTGGAGGGCCAGTATGGATTGGTTGGACCGAAGGACCTGTTTCCACACTGTAGGGAATCTAATCACTGTACCGTGAGCTGCTCCATACCAATTGCTAAAGATAACAGATGAGGCACACCAGATGGCAGAGGTGATTAATGCCTGGAGTTTAACCACAGCTGACATTAGACAATCTCCCTCCTCAGCTTTGGTTGAAGATAACATTCACACTATGTCACTAATTGTATCATTGTAACTACAGGTTTCCAAACAATGGAAGTTGTGGCAGGGGCCAGGGTGGACTTCGAATTGCTGTACAGTTCTGGGTTCATGGAGAACAAGCTAGAGTACACACTGCTGAATTTCTGCAAAAGATAGAGAAAATAAGAGCAGAGCTAAAGTAACAGAAAAGGTGAAGAAAGTCCTTCCCTCTCCACAGATGCAGCCAGACCTGTTGAGTATTTCTAGGCAACTCAGTTGTTGGGGTGAGCAGGGTGTGAAATGGAAGGAGACAGAGAGAAAAGAAAGAGTGAAAGAGGGTGAGGAGAGAGTCATAAAAGGAGATATAGAGAAGAGAGGAAAATGAGGGACAAGAAGTGAGAGAGAGAAAAGAAAGGGAGAGATTGCTGACTGCTCAGTAAAACAGTGATAATATTGACAGCACCGCATCAAGCCAAGGAGACAGCGCAGGATTTCTAGCAAACAAAGTCTATTTTGACAGGAAATCCATCAATTTAGTCTAAAAACAGTTCTTCTGCAAAGTATAATACAGTAACTTTCATGTAAAATTAAATCGCTACAGACTACAGCAAGCCAACTCCTGGGTGTGTGTCTCTCTGTGAAAGCAGGGAGATTTACCAACCAGAACATTCACCGGTGAACTGCATGCATGAGAACAATCCCAGTCACTTGCTACTGCAGCAGTTACTAAAATAATTGATGATGGAATTACCCAATTATCAGGGGATTCTAACTATCCTAACATCATCTGCGTTAGTTATGATACTGAATAGGAGTGGATGGATCAGAATTCCTAAGGCGTATTTGTGCACCAGAGAACCTTGAGGGTATAGCTGCGTACTGGTTTCAGGAAATAAAAAAGTGAAACAAGTGGCAATATAAGGTCATTTTTGTTGGTAGTGAACATCAAATGAGCAACCAATGCCAACATATGATTGGCTAGAAACAAAAGCACAAGTTGCTTGGGAAAAAAACTCAGCAGGTCTGGCAGCATCTGTGGAGAGAAAGCAGTGTTAACATTGCAGGTCCAGTGACCCTTCTTCAAAACAGATTGTGGCTAGGAAAAGGTTGGTATATATGTAGTTGGCTGAGGTGGGGGGGTAAATGATAGGCAGAGATGGAGCCCAGAGAGAGAGAGAATGGGGCAAAAGCAATGGTAAAGGTCAACCTGGGAGAATGAAGAGCTGCTAATGGAGCCCATTACTGGCTGACACTGGGATGGTTGCGGTGGCAGCTCATGTGATGACAAGGTTTGCAGCGTGGAGGCTGGGGTAAGGATATGGCAGAAGGTGCACGGATCTTAAAATTATTCAACTCGATACGGAGGCCAGAAGGTTGCAGGGTCTCCAAGCAAACAATGAGGTGCTGTCCTCCCAGCATGTGCTGAGCTTCACTGGAGCACTGTAGCAAGCCCGAGACCCACAACTGTCAGCCAGGGTGCAAACGACATGAAGCTCAGGATTATTTTTTTCAGATGGAATGTGGGTGTTCTGCATAGCTTTGTCTCCCCAATGTACAGGTGACATTGTTAGCAGCGATTGGGTAGATTATTGCTATCATCCTCATCACAGAAAGGATGCCATTGCAATGGAAGAGGGTACAGGAGATTTATGAGGAGGCTGCCAAGTCTAGAAAATTGCAGTGACAAAGAAAGGCCTGGTTTCAGGGGAGAGACCGGGGCACCCAGAGGAAACCCACGCAGACACAGGGAGAATGTACAAACTCCACACAGACAGTTGCCAGAGGCTGGAATCGAACCTGTGGCCCCGACACACTGAAGCAGCAATGACAAGCTTTAAAGTGATTGGTTCAGCAATAAAAGGAGGTGGAAGGCATCTGGTACTCACTGCCTGAAAAGGATGGTAGCAGCAGAAACCGTCAGCTCATTTAAAACAGGACTCAACATGCATCTGAAATCCTGTAGGGTCCGGGGATACAGACCAAACTGTTGGAAAATGGATTGGGCTGGGTGGTGCACTTTCAGTAGGTACAGACAACAGGCAGAATATCCTCCTCCTGCACTAAACTTTTCTCCATATTTTAAACATTTGACAAAGAGGAATATCCAGGGACATAGGGAGAGGCCATAAGAGCAACAGTATGTGTGAACTGCTCCTTAGGAGGGAAGCAGAGACAATGGGTCAAATGGACTGCTTCTGGATTGTAATGATCTCTAATCTGGAAAAAGCTGTTGTAAAAGAACAAAATGACAAGAAAGAAGTAGAAACGACAGAACATGATAGACAGGACTGGAGGGAAACAGCAGAGGCAGTGTGTGAAGGAATGATTAACGACAAAAAACGTTGACTTCTACTCAAACAAATATATTGCAGGAGGAATCAGCTATCCAGGCTGCTGACAGCTATTCTGTCCACCCTGGAGTTAAAGCTGCCTCACATTGTCAATGTGCTTACTTCATACACTGGATGGAACGCAGTACAATCCGTGTCCTACCTCGTGACAGCATTTACAGCCACTAGCTAAATAAACAGGCACTGTATTTTAGCTTAACAAGTGAAATATTTCAATTAGGGCCATAGGTAGCACTGAGCAATGAAAGCATCCCAGTTAATTACAGGCAATTGGATCAATGGATGCAGGCCTATCATGTAATTGAAACCCATTTGATCAATGGAAAGAGTAGACATGGGGGAAAACTGAAATGGTATCGCATGACCCATTATAAATAATGCATGACAAAAAAAACCGCTCAGTGCAAATCCCAAATGGCCCCCTCTGGTTTGAACCGCATTGCTGATAGGCCCATAAGGTGTGGACATGGCAGACTTCACGTGCAGATTGTACAATTTCTACTCCTGGAAGCAAATTCTTTTCATTTGCTTCCCTTTAAAACCAGACACAAAGAAAAACAAAGTGTAAAGTTAAGTCTTCCCAGATTAGCAAAAACCAGGTGAATGAATGACAGCATTTGACCACAAACTAAAACACGGACTAGAAACTAGTAAAAGTTAAAATTCTTCCCAACACAAGTTGCTCAATGAACAATGGAAGAAAAATAGCTAAATTCTCATTCCCACTTACTCTACTGTAAAACAGAAATATGAAATAATGGATACAATATTGGGAGTAGAGATCAGAATGGCAGTGTTCGATATTATCTCCCGCCCTCCCAAATAGGACATAACCAAACTAAACCGTACTTCTGTTGCAATTCATATATTCAGCAAGGAAATGTAGCTTTCCCCAAACATACCTTCCTCTCACACTATTTTCACTTTATGGCAATGTACTTCTGTTGAAAATGTGCAGCTGACAATTATTTTCTACACAGTTGGGACATAGGAATATGGGAAGAAAGCGAGGACTGCAGATGCTGGAGATCAGAGTAGAGAGTGCGGTGCTGGAAAATCACACCAGGTCATGCAGCATCCGAGGAGCAGGACGTTTCAAGCTTAAGCCATAGGAATACGAATAGACCATTTAGCTTCTCAACCCTGATCCAACATTCACTCTGATCATGGCTTGTATGTTCATTACTTACTTGCCTGGATTCCATAACCTTAACATATCCCTTAACCTTAAAAAGAAAGCCTATCAACTGTAATTTAAATTCTCAACAGTCACCTCATCTTCCTCTCCCTTTCCCCGTATTGTTCCAAAAACATTTTGGGTGGAGTTGAGGCCACCGGGGCTGAGGGGGGGACCTCAAATCTCAAAGTCCCTGTGAAAAACAGGCTCCTGCTACTGAACATTGGATACAGAAAAACGTGTGGTACTTTGCCAGATGACGACTACTGGTGTTTAATGGCATTTGCCATTTCTAACAGTATGTGGTACTGGGTAAGGGTGGCCTGAGTAGCCAACCATGCTTGATCTTGTGTCTATGTGTAGGGATCTGTGGCTACAGAAGAAACACCACAAACACTGTAGAGTATCGACAGAAGTCACACTGTTCTTAGATAACGTGTGGGCGCATCGCGTGCCAACAGCAAGTACAACAACATTTGGTCGGGATTGATTACGAGGACTTTAGGGAGCAGTACAGATGCATCTGTTCCATTCAAAAGCAAGATGAGAACTCTCATTTTCCAGCTACATTACTAGAAAGAAGCCAACATAACAAAAACATCAACCCATTCTGATCACAATAAACACAACATAATGCTCCCATCATAGCAGCAAAAAGGAAACACAGCAGAGATTTGCCAGGATCAGAGAGAGAAAAAGCCTCGCCCTTCTGAAATCCATACTGAAATAGGGAAGGGCTTTACGTTTTCAATGAAACATGGATAACCATGGTTCTTCAACAGAATCCCTGTCTGCTCATAAAGTTGACGGCAACTAACCAACATTACCTCCCAACTAATGTATTCAATTATGTGAATGAGGGAAAATAAATGTGGGGAAATTGAAAATGAGCTACATAGAAGCTTAGTGCCTGCCAGGAACTTGAGCTTCAAAGCCTTGCTTCATTAAGTGCAGACATTGCTGTTACAGCATGTAAAAGGGCTGTGTGACAAGAGTTTTCAAACTTCCCAAAAATCAGTGAAACACTTTGCTGGATGATTCACTCAGCTCAGTCTCTCTTTTTCTCTCATCAATAGATATACTGGAGGGTTTTTTTTGTTTTCAAAAAGATGCTCCATTTGTAGCAACGCAGCAAGTAACCAACTCAACAGCGAAAACCAAATTCTTTGCAGCAACAGAGTTCAACATCACAAAGTGACTTCCTGAACCATACTTGTCAAGGATACACCCCTGTTGGTGTCTTACCACTGAAACTGAGAATGGCCACTAGGGTATCCCAGGGGCTGGTGCCTGTCCCACAATCATTCTTCTTTTGTGTAAGGCATCAGAATCAAGACCAACTCTATATTTCACCCACAGCCACACCCTACCACAGGGTTACTGGATAATCATCAGGAAAGGATATGACAGTTAGTTAATATATTATCCCCCTGCTTCTCTGGTCACAGGTCAGTCAAGTTGACTGCCACTCCCCAGTACCACAGTGTCTCTCACTCACGTAGGCAACATTCTTTTATCAGACTCTATAATTATATAGAACAGTTTTTAAATGAGGATCATGTACAATCATATATAGAAGACCATGTGCAATGACATTTAGAAGAGATTGAGGGAACACTTGGTTGAAGTGTGTAAAAGCCTTGACAAGGTGTGTGTGGAAGGGATGTTCCCTCTTCAGGGGGTGGGGAAGAGTTGGTGGATGGTGAGGATGAAAGAGAAGTTTCAACCACCACTGAAATAAAAAGGGCAGAGACCACAGTGGTCAGCACAGCTGCCTCAGAGCACCAGGGACACTGGTTCAATTCTAGCCTTGGGTGACTGTCTGCGTGAAGTTTACATGTTCTCTCAGTGTCTGCACAGATTTCTGCCAGGTGCTGTGGTTTCCTCCCACAGCCCAAAGATTTGCAGGTTATATTGACTGACCATGATAAATTGCCTCATTGTCCCTAGATTAGATGGGTTAGCCATGTTGGATGCAGGGTTACAGGTACAGTGTCAGGGTTGGATTTGGGTGGTATGCTCAGAGGATTGGTGCAGACCTGATGGGCCAAATGGCCCCTCCATTTGCACTGTTGGGATTCTATGGTTATACTGAATGGTGGAGCAGGCTTGAGGGGATGAATGGTCTACTGCTCCTGATTTGTATGTATCTGTAGCCCATACAGGTCAAATGAATAATGAAACACAAGTCAATTAAGTAAACAACACAGGGCCTGGTAAGCACCACTGTAACATACATTAGCAGGTTTGTTTGTTGGACATTTATACAGCATGCTATCATCTCAAAAGCAATCCAGAGTGCTCAAAGGAAGATCAAGTTATCAACTTGCCTTCTTTTCATTTATTCTATCATGGAACGTGCTCATCACTGGCAAGCCCTGCCTTTGTTGACCATTCTTAATTACCATTGAGCTGAGTGCCTTATGGGACCTAACAAGAGGTCAACCACATTGATGGTCCAGAGTCACATGAAGGCCAGGTCAAGTAGGATTTCCTTCGCTTAAAAAAAACACAGTAACAAACATTTTTTTTTTAAAAACATAATCAATTTCATGGTCACGAGAGACCAAATTTCAATTCTAGATTTTAGTCATTGCATTTAAAACTACCATGGGTGGTATCTACCATGTTTATGCCCCCAGAACATTACACACAAATTGCTGGAGAAACCCAGAAGGGTCTGGCAGCATCTATGGAGAGAAAGAGCTGAAAATGTGTTGCTGGAAAAGCGCAGCAGGTCAGGCAGCATCCAGGGAACAGGAGAATCGACGTTTCGGGCATAAGCCCTTCTTCAGGCTTATGCCCTAAACGTCGATTCTCCTGTTCCCTGGATGCTGCCTGACCTGCTGCGCTTTTCCAGCAACACATTTTCAGCTCTGATCTCCAGCATCTGCAAACCTCACTTTCTCCTCTATGGAGAGAAAGCAAAGTTAACATCACAAGTCCAATTACCCTTTGTCAGAAGTGAACTTCAACAATAGGATCAGAGTGGGTTTATCACTGTAGAATGCCTAGTAATTTCTTGGCTTGTCTATCCTCGGTAACTGAAGACAAAGATTCCTCATTGACGCTAAAACTCCAGTGGCAGATGTAGCAACTGTCTGCCTCTTCCAGTGACTGCGTAGGAGGGTGATGCCCCTTCATAGGTTCCCTCCTCCCTGACGTAATTGCTCTCTCTCCGCACAACCCATGAGGCAAAATCCATACCTCTGCACCTCCCACACTAAGGGTTATAATCACAATAACTTGCAATTTGCTCCATCCTCATGATTCCAATATAATTTCAAAATTAAATCAATTAAAAATAGATTAAAATATAGAAATAAGAATATTAGGGAATAGGCTACTCACTGGGCATACAATCGACAAGGTTCCTCATGGTCGACTGGTTAGTAAGATTAGATCACACGAAATCCAGGGGGAGCTAGCCAATTGAATACAAAATTTGTTTGACAGCAGGAGACAGAGGGTGGTGGTAAAGGGCTGTTCTCAGACTGGAGGCTCATGACCAGCAGTGTACTACAAAGATCGGCGCTGTGTCCACTGTTTTCGTCATTTATATAAAATGATTCAAATGTCAACATAAGAGGAATGGTTACTAAGTTTACAGATGACATCAAAATTGGTGTAGTGGACAACGAAAGAGGTTTTGTCAAAATACAATGGGACCTTGATCAGATGGTTGAATGGGCTGAGGAGTGACAGATGGAGTTTAATTTAGACAAATGTGAAGTACAGGGCGACTGCTGTATCCATGGGTCCAGTTACCACGGTTTCAGTTACCCGCTGTTTACCACGGCCTGAACATATTACATGGAACATTCCAGAACCATGGACCAGGGGCTGCCGAGGAGGTAAATTTCCCAATTAAATGAATGATTCAGTACTATCCGGTTCGGGTATCCGCTGTCAGTCCTGGAACATATCCCTCATGGACAGTGATCGCCCTGTATTGCATTTTGGTAAGGCAAACCAAGGCAGGACTTATACAGCTAATTGAATTTAATTTATTGTCACGTGTATCGAAGTACAGTGAAAAGCTTTGTCTTGTGAGCAATACAGGCAGATCACAGAATTAAGTAGCATAGATAAATAAATAATAGGTAAACAGCAGCAAAAATAAAAACACAGGTACAGGCGAATACTAATAGTTTGAGAGTCCTTTCAACATTCTAACAACAGTAGAGTAGAAACTGTTGTGAAACCGGCTGGTGCGTTTGTTCAGGCTTCTGTACCTTCTCCCCGATGGTAGAGGTTGTAGAAAAGCATTGCCAGGGTGGGATGGATCTTTGAGAATGCTGGCAGCCTTTCCTTGACAGCGGGCCTGGTACACGGATTCTATAGATGGGAGGCTGGCCTTTGTGATTGTCCGGGCCGAGTTCACCGCTCTCTGTAACGGTCTCTGATCTTGAATGGTACAGTTGTCATACCAAGTAGTGATATAGCTACAGAATGCTCTCGATAGTACACCTATAAAAGTTGGCAAGGGTATTCGCTGTCATGCCAAATTTCCTGTGGTAGGGCCCTGGGGAGTGCTGCTGAACATAGGTGTGTAGTTCCTTGAAAGTGGAGTCGCAAGTAGACACCATGGAGGCGGCATTTGCCATGCTGGTCTTCATTGGTCAGAACATTGAGTATAGGAGTTGGAATGTCATGTTGCAGCTGTACAGGACATTGGACGAGGCCACTATTGGAACACTACGGTCAACTCTGGCCTCCCTGCTACAGGAAAAAATTAAAAATCACACACCAGGTTATACAGGAAAGATGTTGTTAGCCTTGAGGGAGTTTCAGAAATAATTTATAGGATGAAACCAGGGTTGGAGGGCTTGAGCTATAGGGAGAGGCTGACTAGGCTGGGGCTGTTTTCCCTGGAGCGTCAGAGCCTGAGGGGTGACCTTGTAGAGGTTTATAAAATCATGAGGAGCATGGATGGGGTGAACAGCAAGGACTTTTACCATTTTAGGGGAGTCCAAAACTAGAGGGCATAGGTTTAAGATGAGAGGGGAAATATTCAAAAGGGACCTAAGAGGCAACTTTTTCCACACAGAGGGTGGTGTGCATGTGTGGAATGAGCTTCCAGAGGTGGAGGAGGAGACTGGTACAATTACAACATTTAAAAGGCATCTGGATGGTTACCTGAATCAGCAGGGTTTAGAGGCATGTGGACCAAATGCTGACAAATGGGACTTGATTAAATTTAAGATATCTGGTGGGCATGGATGAGTTGGACCATAAGGTCTGTTTCTGTGCAGTACGACTATTGTTGTATAACATTACCCAGCTACCCAACAGGTAGAAGTGCCTTCCATGCCACACCCACAACAATGGTCAACAAACTGAACTACAATAGAGTCAAATCTCAAAGTAAAACCCGATCTTCCCCCTCTAAATTACCCCCATTACTACAACAAACAGGATTGAGCTACCAAAATCATCTTTCAAACAGAGTCATTAAGATGATCAGAATGTGCTGCCTGAAAAGGTAGAAGCAGATTGAATGATCCCATTATGCAAGTCAATTCAGTCAATATCACAGAATCCCTACAGTGTGGAAGTAGGCCATTCAGCCCATTGAGCTTGCACTGACCCTCTGAAGACCATCCCACCCAGACCCAACCTCCTAGCCTATCCCTGTAACTTTGCATTTCCCAGCCCAATCCACCTAACCTGCCCATCTTTGGACAGGATTTGGAGGTGCTGGTGTTGGACTGGGGTGGACAAAGTTAAAAATCACAAAACATCAGGTTTATTCGAAAGTACTAGCTTTCTGAGCACTGCTCCTTCATGAAGGTAGCTATGGAACAGCACAGGGCTTATGCCCGAAATGTTGATTCTCCTGCTCCTCGGATGCTGCCTGACCTGCTGTGCTTTTCCAAACCATCCTCATGGTTCAGCCCAATCTCTCTAATACAAGAGACCTGACTTGTAAAACAAGTTGCAAAGACAACGATACTTTAATAGATCAACTACTCAAAGCAGATTTGTTCTGGTTTTTAAATACCTAACTATTCTTGGGTCATGGTGTACCAGGTCATGACAAATTCCAATAATGAACACCAGAACACGTAATAAACCTTGGCAGTTGGGCCATCAGGAAAAATTCTGCAGTGTCATAATAAGCTTCTATTCCTTTCTAACCCGTATCACAACTGCCAGGCCAATACAACACTGTGCATAGCTAGAATCAGAGTTCTACCGCATGGAAACAGGCCCTTTGGCCCAAACAGGCCCATACTGACCAAAACATCTGTCCATATTAATCCCATTTCCCTGCACTTGACCCATATCATTTGGAACCTTTCCTATCCATGTCTTTGTCCAAATGCCTTTTAAATGTTGTTAATATACCCGCTGGTAGCTCATTCCATATGCATACCACCCTGTGTAAAAAAGTTGCCCCCCAGGTTCCCTTTTATTCTTTCCCCTCTAACTTTAAACTGGTGCCCTCTAGTCTTCAATTCCCCAACCCTGGGAAAAAGACTGAGTGCATTCACCCATTCCATGCCTCTCATGATCTTATACACTTCTATAAGATTTCCACCTAACCCCCACCCAGTCAGTCCCCTATGCTCCAAAGAAAAAAGTCCTAGCTTGTCCAATCTCTCGCTAGAACTCAGACTGGCAACATCCTTGTAAATTTTTCCTGCACTCTTTCCGGTTTAATAACATCCTTCCTGTAACAAGGTGACCAAAACTAAACACAATACTCCAAGTGCAGCCTCACTAATGTCCTGTATAACAGCAACTTAACTTCCCTGAACTCCAAGGTCCCTCTGTTCCACTACACTCCTCAAGACCCTCCCACTCACCATGAAATTCCTACCTTGATTTGACTTCCCAAAATGCAAGACCTCAAGTTAATCTCAATTTGCCATTTCTCGGCCCACTTCCCCAGCTGATCAAGGTCCGGTTACAATTTCCGACAACTTTCCCTCACTGTCCATGAAGCGCCTATTTGAGTTTAATCAGCAAATTTACTAATCATGCCTTGTACATCCAAATTACTGATATAGATAACAAACAGCAAAGGGCCCAACACCGAACCTCGAAGCACTCCACTAGTCACAGGCCTCCAGTCTGACAAATATCCTTCCATTATTACCCTTTGCTTCCTATCAAGCCAATTTTCCAGCTCTCCCTGGATTCCATGCGATCTAACCTTCCAAAGCAGCCTACCATGTGGAACCTTATCAAAGGCCTTACTGAAATCCATACAGACTAAATGTACCACCTTGAATACTTGAGTTACAGATGCAACAATGGGTGTGCCATGGTGACTTCAGTGTGTTTGGGTTTCTTGTATCAGGGTCTGAAAGAGTTCATGCTGAGGAGTGCATGAAGTACTGCCCAACAATAATGATATTACACGACTTGGACAGTTGAGTAGCTTTGTCTCAAAAAGGAGAAAGAACTAACATTAAAGAGACATCTAACACCACCACCACCCCCTTCCCAGGGCACCTTCCCATGTAACCACAGAAGGTGCAAAGTCTGCCCCTTCAACTCCCCCCTGCTCACCATTTAAAAGGACCTAAACAGTCTTTCCAGGTGAAGCAACATTTCACCTGTACCTCCTCCAATCTTGTTTGTATTCACTGCACCCAATGTGCCTACTCTACACTGGAGAAACCAAATGCAAAATTGGAGGACACTTTACAGAACACCTCCAGTCCGTGTGCAAGCATGATCCCGACCTTCCCGTGGCCAGTCAGTCATTTTAACACAGCATCCTGCCCTTGGCATGCTACAGTGCTCCACTGAATCACAGTGCAAACTAAAGGAACAAGATCTCATCTTCAGATTAGGTACTTCTGTACTTAATTTGGAGGTGTTGAACTCCATATTGTGAACCGACTCCCATTCCTTCCCTTTAGCTGGTCTCCCCTCCCCCCACCCCACCCCAGTGTGACTGTGTCCTTTCCAAACTGGCTGTTAGACACACCATTCTGCCAGCCTCACATTCCGATCACTTAAATCAGAATTATCAACACCCTTTCTCCCCCTCACTCCAACCTCCTCCACTATAGCATAAATGCGCCCCCTCCACACTTTACCTCAGCTCTGATGAAGCGTCATCTAGACTCAAAAGATCAGCTAGCTGTCTCTCCATGAATGCTGCCTGACCCGCTGTGATCTCCAGTGCTTGTTGTTTTCAGTAAAAAAAAAGATTCCTCCAGTCTCAGTAATATCAGCATACCCATGTATTATGGTCCTAGTTATGTTACTACCAGATAAAACCAGATGTCTGAATGAAATCTGGCTGGAATATGATTTTTTTTTTTTATTTAACAATGATCATTCACTGAAACAAACGTGGCTGCAGATTGTCCTGAACAAGAAAACAAAATTGCCTCACTCAAGGAAAAATCACAAATCAAAACTAGTCTGAAAGATCTTAAAAACCAAAATCAAAAATCAAAACATCTTGCCCTTTCCCCAACCATTGCTTTATGGAGTTTCAATCAAGAGAAATCACCCTACCATATCATTTATTTAAGTTTGGCTTAATTGCTGTGCCCTACTTCTGTCCTCTCGACTGCAAAGCCTCCTGGCATGAATACACACAGAACTGAAAGGACAGTGGGCAGCATAGTGGCTCAGTGGTTAACACTGCTACCTTACAGCACCAGGGACCCCGGTTTGATTCCCACCTCCGGCAACTACGTGTGGAGTTGGCACATTCTCCCAGTGTCTGGGTGGGTTTCCTCCGGGTGCTCCAGTTTCCTCCCACAATCCAAAGATGTGCAGGTTAGGTGAATTGGTCATGCTAAAATTGCCCATAGTGTGAGGTGCATTAGTCAGGAGATAAATATAGGGTGGGAGAATGGGTCTAGGTGGGTTAGTCTTCAGAGGGCCGGTGTGGCCTTGTTGGGCCGACGGGCCTGTTTCCATAGATTAGATTCCCTACAGTATCTTTTAAATAATCTGCCAATTTCTAACCAAAACACTCTTGGGTCTGAAGGTTTCACAAGCTGAAAAGGTTTTACACCATGCAGTCTGAGCTTTCCCTGGTCTGTCCTGTAATCCTTGCTTCAGACTTCAGTCAGGTCTCTTCCAAAACTGCACCGAAATCTTCAAAGTTCTCGGCTTTTCCAAGCTGAAATTAATCCATGATTACTTTAAAGAGCAAGCTAATGCTTTTCAATGCTCATTCCCTGTCACAAACTCCACAGTACAATATAAACAAAATCTTTCATTAATAATGCAGGGAGTGTTGCAGTCACCTGATCAAGGGAGAGAGGATTAGGTCACATTGCTGGAAAGACACGACTTTTTTTGTTAGAACTCTTCACACAAATAATCAATCAATATCATGTCACTAGCTTTAAATCCAAACTCAAATGATATAGTCATACAGTACGGAAACACACTCTTCAGTCCAACTCATCCACACCAACCACACATCCCAATCTGAACCAGCCCCATTTGCCAGCACCCCAGACAGACAGACAAAGACCCACATGCACACATATATATTGTGTGTGGTGAATTTTTTTTTGGTACTTTCAGAGTTACATTGCACTTTGCTCAAAAACCACATACATTCATGTCGAACTCTGAGCTCAAAAACTGCATGAATTTATGTAAAACTCTGTTATCTCACTTTTTAGATTGGAATCAATCTGAACATCAGGTCATAGACAGAGAACATAGGGAGCCAACACCTTCAACATATTGTCTAGCTATCACCATTGTTAACAGCTAACCCGAGAATGCAACTTTTAAAAAAAGGGTTTTGTGATTTACACATGAAAGAAGTGAAACTATCACTATATTCTAACAGATGAAAGGCTTAACAGACAATCAATTCTTCAATGCATAATTTCAGTTACATCACACTGCAAATTTTTGCTATAAATTATGTGTTACGATCGAGCCCTCCACAATCACCTGATGGAGCGTCGCTCCAAAAGCTAGTGTGCTTCCAATTAAACCTGTTGGACTATAACCTGGTGTTGTGTGATTTTTAACTTTATTGGTCAGAGTATGGAGTACAGGAGTTGGGATGTCATGTTGTGGCTGTACAGGACATTGATTAGGCTGCTTTTGGAATATTGTGTGCAATTCTAGTCTCCCCGCTATAGGAAGAATGTCGTGAAACTTTAAAGAGATCAGTAAAGGTTTACAAGGATGTTGCCAGGGTTGGAGGATTTGAGTTATAAGGAGAGGCTGAATAGGCTGGAATTGTTTTCACTGGAGCACAGGCTAAGGGGTGAACTTATAGAGGTTTATAAAATAATGATTAGATTAGATTCCCTACAGTATGGAAACAGGCCCTTCGGCCCAAAGTCACACTGACCCTCCAAAGAGTAACCTACCCAGACCTGACATTTACCCCTGACTAATGCACCTAACACTACGGGCAATTTAGCATGGCCAATTCACCTGACCTGCACAGCTTTGGACTGTGGGAGGAAACCGGAGCACCCGGAGGAAACCCACGCAGACAGGGGGAGAACGTGCAAACTCCACACAGTCGTCAGTCGCCTGAGGCTGGAATTGAACCCGGGTCTCTGGCGCTGTGAGGCAGCAGTGCTAACCACTGTGCCACCGTGCCGCCCACATTTAGAATGTTAACTTTTTGATCAGTTCTATCTTTTTCTGTAACTATTTTGAAACTAACAGAATTCTGATCATCTGCCCCAAAGTGCTTCCCTTATTGACACCTCAATCACTTGCCCTGCCTAATCTCCCAACCAGTGGTCAAATATTGCTCCTTCTCTAGTCGGTTAATCCGCATTTTGAATAAGAAAATCCAAGCACACCCAACCCTTTACACAATGATAGTCCCAAGTCTACGTTTGGATATTTAAAATCCCCTACCGTTACAACCATATAATCGTTACTGATACCAAAGATCTCCATCTCTTTCTTATTTTGAAGTTCCACCCATATAACTTCATTGGATGTTCTCCCAGGAATATCCTCCAAGTCCTCTATCACCCTTTTTTACCCTAAAACATTAAGCTGCCAGTCCTGTCCATCCTTGAGCCATATTTCTGTAATAGCTATGATAGGAACATGGGATGGAGCTAACCACGCCCCACGTTCAGCTGCTTTACCTGTCAGGCCTCTTGCATTGAAGTAAATGCCATTTAATTTATCAGGGTTACCTCGTGTCTGCCTAAACTATTAGATTTACTCTCCTTATCTTCTATGCCGGCCTCGGTCTTTTGTCTTTGCTCATTAATCGCTTTGGTTCCCACCACACCCCTTACCAGTTTAATGCTTCACGAGTAACACTAGTACAAGGATATTAGACCCCTTCCAATTCAGTTGGAACCCATCTTCTTATAGAGGTCATTTCTATCCTTGAAGAGATCCCAAAGGTCCAAAAGAAAAACCATGAATCCTTGTCCCCTGCACCAGCTCCTCAGCCACGCATTTATCTGCTCTATCCTCCTATACCTGCTCACTAGCACGCACACTGGTAGTACTCCAGATATTACAACCCTAGAGGACCTAATTTTAAACCTCCTGCCTATAGCCCCTTTGCAGAACGTCATCCCTTTCCCTATCTATGTTACTGGTACCAACATGCACAGCAATCTCCTGCTGATCACTCCCCTTTCAGAATATTCTGCACCCTCTCAAAGACATTGTTGACCCTGGTACCAATGAGGCAACATATCACTCGGATGTCTCGCTGACAACCACAGAAACATCCATCTGTGCCCCAGACTAGACAGCCCCTTATTACAGTCGATCGCTTGGAACTTGACATATCCCTCATTACAGTAGTCACAGTACCAGAAATCTCGCTGTCAGCCCTACAATCCGGAGAGGCTGAATAGCATACCTGTTTGATAATGGGGATGGCCACAGGAGAGTCCTGAACTAGGTAGCTACTTCTTTACCATTGCTAGCAGTCAGCCATCTACCTGACTATACCTGCAGTGTCTCCACTTTCCTGAAACTGCCATCCGCCCCATATCCTTGCTCCTGTAAACTCCTTATTGCCTCTAACTGCATCGTGAACGGATCCTTCTCACAGATATTCAGAACAGGAGCCTCTTCTCATTAGACAAACCGGTGGCTTCCCTTCACCACACTAACCTAAACAGGGGCCTTCAAAGTCCCCATCACCAAAGAGGATGGTGACAACAAATATATCAGATAAGTCTTACACCATGAACAGCTATATGGAGGACTCAACATCACAGAACGAAGAAATGTTATTTGCTTCAGAGTTAGAGACTATTCTGTCTACACTGGACTGGCTGGTATCCCATGTTCTCCCAATAACCCTACTAACTTTCTCTCCAGTTACTTCAAGATTGCACCTTGAATGATACAGTTCCTCCTCAAATACTCCCTCTGGTTAAACATTCAGCACTGTAATAAATTTCTATCAATTTTTCTCCTCACTTTGAGACAGACTGGTGACTTGTTACTGACTCAACTGAAGATACAATCTTCCACAATCAAGGCACCCAAACAAGCCAAAAAAAAGCCTCCAATAAGTCTCCTCATAGACCTACTTGATCCATGGGGAAAAAAAGCCCATGAAACTGCACACAGTCAATGCTTCACAACTCTGAACTGTGCGTAGCCTTGACTAACTTATTGAGTTGAGGTTGGATCAGAGGGTTTCCCCTACTACATATGGCTTCTTCCTTGTCATGAACCACTCTTGTTTGGTATCTCTATCTGATGGTTGGTCATCCACAGTCAGACCATTCTTTAATTAGGGTCTTGTGTATGAACACAAGAAATGGGTGAAGGAGGTTTTTTTTTTTAAAAAAGTATATCATTCAAGGAATGCAGGCATTACTGTTGGACCAACATTTATTGCCCATCCCAAACTGATATTGAAGGTTTTGATGAGCTTTTTTCTTGAACGTTGTAATCTGTTTGAAGTAGATGTGTGTACACACATGCAATGCTGTGAGGAGAGTATTCCAGGATTTTGACTCAACAGTGAAGGAACAGTGATTATTTCTAAGTCAGGATGGTAGTAGTAGCTTGGAGGGTAACTTGCAGATGGTGATGTTCCCAAGTATCTGTTGCCCTTATCCTTCCAGGCAGAAGTGATTGTGCATTTGGAAGGTGCTGTCTAAACAGCCTTGGTAAATTTAAGCAGTGCATCTTGGAGATAGTATCCACAATCGCTACTGAGCATTAGTGGTGGAGGCTTGTAGATGTTGTGCTAATCAAGCAGGCTACGCTATCCTGTATGATGTCAAGCTTTTTGAATGTTGTTGGAGCTGCACCCATCCAGGCAAGTAGGGAGTATTCCAACACACTCCTTACTTGTGCCTTGTAGGTGATGGACAGGCTTGGGGAGTCAGGAGGGGAGTTGCTTGCTGCAATATTCCTAGCTTCTGACCTGCTCTTGTAGCCCATCTTTACATAGAAAGTCCAATTCAGTTTAGCCAGATCTGCCATTCAAGAGGAGAAGAGAAGAACGAGACAAACATCCAGTCATTAGGATAGAGTTTTTTTTTAAACCTACTGGTTGCAAGAATGGTGCCTGCAATGTTTCTGGAAAACAGGAGGTACCCTGGAGAATATATTTCTGTCCCTCACACCAATATTTAATGCACAGTACGCACCTAGGTCATCAATTAACATCTGATCCTGAAGATTAATATCATTTGGAATATCCTTAACCCTACATTCCAGGATACAAACCAGAAACTCTGCTCTTAAACACAGCAGAGAACAATAGATGGAACAAGGAGTTTCCAGAATTCAAACAAACACTCGTCTTTCCAGCCAACAGACAGCATGAAGAATTCTCCCAATGAAGCAGTGGCTCAGATTAATTGCCCTAACATGCTCATGAACACTATTTAGGTTTCAATGCAACTCCCACATATAATGAACTAACCACTCCCAATATTAAATGCTGACCAAGGTTTTACATACTTGAACATCGAGATCTGTGGCAATGATTTGCTGTGATGTACAATAACAACAGATTTCAAATGCTCTCCTCCCCTTCAAGCTGCAATAATGGGTTTCAATACACACCTTCCACTTGACTTACTGGCTGCCAAATAGGTTAATGATGCAAACATACAAGTTCTGCTTTTAATAAGCATCCCGCAGCACATTGGGGTTGACAATGTGTACCTTCTATGTGATATACTGCTGCTACTCGCCACTGTGCCTGAAACAGCAGCTTCCAAACTGGTGAACTCTACAAACTAAAAAGGACAACAGCAATAGATACAATGGAACACCACCAACTGCAATTTCACCTTGTGAACACAGAACAGCACCGTTTGCCAAATTTCCCCTCCCTACTTGTGTTTTTTTAATTTTTTTTGTTATTTACTTTCAGGATGTGGGCATCTCTGGCTAGGCAAAGCATTTATTGCCCATCCTTACATTGCCCAGAAGGCAGTTAAGAGTCAACCACATTGCTATGGGTCTGAAGTCACATATAGTCCAGACCAAATAAGGATGGCAGATTTCCTTCCCTAAAAGTGCATTAATGAACCAGATGGGTTTTTCTGACTATCATTTCACAGACATGATTAGATCCTTAATTCCAGATTCTTGTCAAATTTGGATTCCACTATCGGCCATGGAGGGATGTTATCCTGGGTCTCCAGAATACTAACTGAGCTTCTGGATTAACATCTTCTAGGAGAAAGTGAGGACTGCAGATGCTGGAGATCAGAGATGAAAATGTGTTGCTGGAAAAGTGCAGCAGGTCAGGCAGCATCCAAGGAGCAGGAGAAATCGACATTACGGGCATGAGCCCTTCAGGAAGGGCTGAAGGGCTCATGCCCGAAACATCAATTCTCCTGCTCCTTGGATGCTGCCTGACCTGCTGCGCTTTTCCAGCAACACATTTTCAGCTTCTGGATTAACAATCTAGCAATAATACCACTGGGCCATTGCCCCACTTTCTGTCTGTCTGCATGTGTAGGCAGAAGGTTTGCAGAGGTTTAGAACATTAATTTATAGAATGTACTTTGCTTAATGCTCTATCCATGGCTAGAATCTACTGACTACCAATAAGTAGTGATTTCTTGATAAAGAACTGAAACCTGTCAAAATCTTTCTATTAACCTGGATCCTAAATTTAGATTTTTTTTGGATATTTGTGTTTTTCTTTTAAAAATCCTTCAACTTTTGTTATGACTCCAGGAATAGCAGAGCTCAACTTCCAGAGAACTACCCCCCCCAGGAATCAGGTGTAATAGTACCTCCTCATAGTTGCAAAAATGTCATTAATTCCAGATTCTGTGTCAAATTTTAAGGTGAAGGGTGGAAGGTATAGGGGAGATGTCAGGGGTGGGTTCTTTACCCAGAGAGTGGTGGGGGCATGGAATGCGCTGCCAGTGGGAGTGGTAGAGTCAGAATCTTTGGTGACCTTTAAGCGGCAATTGGATAGGTACATGGATGGGTGCTTAAGCTAGGACAAATGTTCGGCACAACATCGTGGGCCGAAGAGCCTGTTCTGTGCTGTATTGTTCTATGTTTTATGTTCTAACCCTCCAAACTCGGTTCTTAAAACTGAAACCTTTGTTTTCCTGGTCATTTCCATGGATGCAAAGGCCACCTGGAAGTTTCACAATTAATTCTTATCAACTGCAAAGAAACCATATTTGAACAAATGATGAGTGCATGTGAGAAATGAAACCACAACCTTCGGACTCAGACTGGAGCACACAACCTAGGCTGACATTATGTGCAGGACTGATGCCTGCTCTCACAAGTGAGCAGAGCAGAGCTCAAATAGTAGCAGAAATCTCTCCGGCATCAAGGGTAACATTAATCCCCCAAACAATATTATTAAATGGGGGATCTATTCATTTATCACACTATTTGTCTTTGCTCTGTACAAGTTGGCAATGTAAATTTCAGAATTACCACACAGAAGGCAGTGGAACCATGCTGTATACACATAAATTTATTCATCAGACCACACAGAGTACACAGCCTGTACTGAGTCTACTGGTCCCAGCAAGTGTTCTATGGCTGCCTCAAGAAAGTGGCCCTTTCCGAATCCAGACCACTGCTGGTTATCACTGCATGGTCAGGTCAAAATCTGCCAGTTTGCTACTCCATACAGAGCCAGCATTCACTGCTTAGGCTAAGAAACAAGAGAGAGAGGAGGACAGTCAACAGAACTATAATACAGCAAGATTACAATCTTTTCATTGGAGGGTTGGAAGGAGGAAAGGGCAGAAATTGGTGGAGGCCGTTTTAGCAGTCCCTTGTAAAAGCATCAAGTTACAAGTCAAATAAAACCAAAAGGAATGGATGTGCAATGATTAAACATGATGTCAGGTGCCTGGTCCTAGGACACACTGTTTAGCGCGTGTGCGTGTCTGTGCGTGTGGCCATTCGACATCTCTGCTGGATACCCATGATAGGGTTAGCGTTACAGTTCGAATGACTCTGCTGCCAGTCTCATTTGCAGTCTCCCAGAGGCAACACACAGGTTCATAAACTGAAAGGCACTAAATGTGGAGAGCACCACATACCTTCCCCTTACCCATTGTATCATTCTAGGTAGCACTTTTATAGTTTCCATTCCTTAAAAAAAAACCTCAACAGCACATACGATTGTCCAGAATGGAGTCAGTGGCCTGAGCCCATGTCACGGAGGATGGAGTCTGTGAGCATCCAAGTCATATAACAGATAATGGTGAAACAAACTCAGTATTTTGCAACTACTCCAACTGACCAGGCATCAAGCACCAGTCCTGCTTAACACAGATTACACTCCACTCAAACACAAGCACCTCTCACCTGGTTGAATTTCTCATCTGTGCTGCTGGGCACTTCAGTCGTGTCCTTGACAAAATAGTTGTCGATGATATCTGGCTGCCTGCATTCCTGATGGCAAACCGGACAGCGGATCACACCAACTGCAGGAAAGAAAAGGAGACGAAACACAGAATTACAAACATCGTTCACAGTTCGCTTCATTCAGAATTTGTAGGAGAGGCTCAGCGAGACCTAGAGTCTTCCCAAGCTCAGCCCAATCACCAATTGTAGGAACCATCTTCTGTGTTATGTGATTCCTGATTTTGTTGCAACTTCCTCAAAATGAGTTCACATGATTTTTAAAAAACATCCAAAGTGAAAAGGTCTCACAGATATCAAAGGGAGCCAAGTTAGCAATCATTCACCACAAACTAGTTAAAGTATAAGGTATGAAAAATAGCACCAACTTTAAGTGCATTTAAATGGCCATTGGATAAATATATGGATGAAAATGGACTATTGTACAATAGATGGGCTTCAGAGCGATTTCACGGGTCGGTGCAACACCGAGGGCCAAAGGGCCTGAACTGCGCTGGAAAGTTCTATGTTCTAATAGATCACTCAGGTGTGCTATGCTGCTTGTTCACCATTGCCCTGTACATTTTCTTCTTTCAGGTTATGTAACTCATTAAAGTGACTATTCAATCTGCTTCCACCATCCTTTCAGGAAGCACATTAAAGATTACAATAACTTGCTGCATAAAACCTTTTCATTTTCTCTTTAGTTCTCCAATCGTATTCTCCAGTTCTAAGCCTGCTGTCACTGAAAACAAAGTTTGTCCTTACTGACTGGGTTCAGCCCTTCAGAACTGACCACCTCTACATTAAGTAGTACTTTCCCAATTTTCTACCATTTGCTGTTCAGAATTGGAGAAAACTGGAAAATAAGCAGGACGCTCCAACTAGAGCTCCTCCACTCCTTCTGTTTATTTCCAGTTTCCTTTTTTTTTTCCCTACCATTTTGGAGTTTTCTCTTTAAATAGGGTAGGCTGCAAGCCCGAGCAGTGTGGGGGATGGCCAGCAGGCTGCAGGCCCGAGCGGTGTGGGGGGATGGCCAGCAGGCTGCAGGACCATGAAGAGCAGGGACAACAGGCGGGCTGCAGGTCTACAGAGCAGGGATGGCTGGCGAGCTGCAAGCCTACGCAGAGCAGGGATGGCCAGCAGATGGGAGGCCCGAGTGCAGCACAGACAGCCAGATGGCAATTCAATTCACACCAATAATAAATCAACAAAGAGTGGCTGATTTCACTGGACTTTGGAAAGTCTAAGGGCTCTGACAACATCCCAACAAAAGGTTGTGCTCTAGAATTAGTGATATTCCTCTGATCAAGTTGTTTCAATACATCTACAACATTGGCATTTCACTACCAATAGAGAAATTTGCCCAGGTATGTCCTGGACACAAAAAGTAGGACACATCCAACTCAGCCAATTACCGCCCCAGTCTACTCTCAATCAGCAAACTGATGCAAGGGGTCATTAGTTCTTTCTAATAGCCTTTACACTGGAATAACCTATTCATCGACACTCACCGAGTTTCGACCAGAGCCATATGGCTCCTGACCCTACTACACACCGTCTCATTCCAAACCTGGCCAAAAAAAAAAAGACGCAAGGCGAGAGTGTGACTGGTCAGCATCAAAGCCGCATCTGTCAGAGTACGGTATCAAGGAGTCCTAGCAACAACGAAGACAATGAGAATCAGGAAAAAGCTTATGGCAAATTTCCCCATGAGAGATTGGTTATCAAGGTTAGATCTCATGGAATACAAGGAGAACTAGCCATCTGGATACAGAAGGCTCAAACGATGGTGGTGGAGCATTGCTTTTCAGACTGGAGGCCTGTGACCAGTGGAGTGCCACAAGGATCAGTGCTGGGTTCCCTATTTTCCGTCATTTATTTAAATGAGCTGGATGAGAACATAGGCTGTATAGTTAGTAAATTTGCAGATGACACCAAAATTGGTGGTGTAGTGGGCATCTCTTTCATGCAGAGGGTGATGAGTGTATGGAATGAGCTGCCAGAGGAAGTGGAGGAGGCTGGTACAATTACAGCATTTAAGAGGCATCTGGATGGGTAAATGAATAGGAAGCGCTTGGAGGGATATGGGCCAAGTGCTGGCAAATGGGGCTAGACTAGGTTACGATATCTGGTTGGACTGAAGGGTCTGTTTCTGTGCTGTACATCTGTGACTGTGTGACTGATTTGCTGTGCTATAATACCTACCTCAGAAAAAAAGATGGTTGTGCTTTTTTGGAGATCAAATCAGTCTCCAAGTATCACTACAGGAGTTCCTCCGGGTAGTGCCCGGAAAATGCCATTCTTAGCTGATTCAATGGTCTTCCCGCAAATCATAAAAGTTCAGGAGTGGAGAATCATCTGCCCAGCACTATTGACCGGCAGGAAAAGCTCTCAAATGAACTGGTCAATGGTCAACCCCTTGTGTAATCCGACTCTTCAACATAGGCCATTATCCTCAGTCAACACATTAACCCAAAAGAAAACTTGGAATCGTTCCATACCAAGTTCAATGATCACCTGGGGTAACTACCTAGATGTAGGCACCACTGATCATCTATTAAAACTAAATCCATAAAGAAAACTATATCACAGCTGCACAAGCAAAGTTTTAATATCTTCTCACTCCAGGCAAATTGCTGTTACAAAAGCAGCATTAAAAAAACATGCAGAATAGCATTCACTGAATCTTAAATAGCAGCGAAAAAATAGACTGGAGAGCCTCAGGCATAAACAAACAAGCAGTTTGGAAGGAGCAGTTAATTTGTCCAGCAAATACAAAAGGAAAATGAGGTGCCTTCTACAAAATTTAATTTTCTTGATCAAACAGGAGCTTTCAATCAAATGTTTTCATTGCTTTTAGTACGGTCACCTTGCTGACTGCTTCTTCACTTCCTAGGCCTTCCAGACAAATCCAGCCCTCCACTGCACTCCAACCCAACTCCATATAGAAGAGGGCTTAAAAGATTCTTATAGTGTTTCATCCGGACCTCTCTCTAAAGCCATCACAACCACCCAAATTCTCTTCCCTCAGAATCCAACAATGAGCTATCCACTTGTTCCTGTCATTCAGTCGTTGGCAATCATCTCTTCAGTACTACTTCACCTTACCGCAGAACACTCACCATAGACCAAATCGGTTTCTTTTGTGACCCTCAAAACTCTACTCGCTGGTTGCCTCATAATACCTCACTCAATTAACAGATTATGGCGTTGTGGAACTGGAAGAGCCATCTAACTGGACTAAAATGTTAACCATGTCCTTCTCTCCACAGATGTTGTCAGACCTTAGACCACAAGACTAAGAGGTAGGGGCAGAATTAGGCTATTTGGCACATTGAGTCTTCGCTGCCACTTGACAACGGCTGATACATTGCTCAATTCCATTCTCTTGCCTCCCCTCATAACCCTTGATCCCCTTGCTCATCAAGAACCTATTTATATATTCAATGACTTGGCCTCCATGGCCTTCTGTGGAAGCCAGATTCACCACCCTCAGGTAATGTCGCCACGGGGGCCAGCACCTTTCATGGTAATCTCTGTGTGAGGAAATGAACACATGCTGTTGATATCACACTGCACTGTAAACCAGCCCTCCAGCCAATTGAGCAAAAAAAAAGACATTGCTGAGTTTCTCCAGTGTTGTGTTTCTTTCAGATTTTCAGCATCTGCAGTATTTTGCATTTATTCCAAAATTAGTACTGCTCAGCATGACTTCACATGCAACAACAACTCTAAGTTAAGAAACTGTCAGCGTAAAGAGGGATTTTGGGCAGACCTTATGGACTACGATAAACCAGTATGTGCTTGTGGTTTTGCTGCAGTTTGATAATAGGATTGTCAGCATCTTCAACTTCTGCAAAGACTGAAACACCAATTGTGTTTCCCCTCCCTCTCCACTTCACCAGTGAGCTACAAATACTTTGCAAATCTAACATCGCCATTCACAAGCATGTTGTTTTTCCAAGTAAATCCAAACCATCGCAGCTCTGAAACATGGGATCTAAAGCAGCCCAGAGCTTAAATGAGTGCATGCCACAACGGCACCTCATCTATTATTTTCCTCAGAGGGTGGAGTATGTTTGAAATTCCCTTCCCAAAAGTGCAGTAGATGCAGAACCTTTAGGCAGGGCTTGATAGATTCTTGATTACCAAGGGGATGAAAGAACATCCAGGTATACGGGAATGTGGAGTTGAGGTTAAAATCAGATTGGCCTGATCTTATTGAAAGATGGGAGCAAGCAGAGTGGCCTACTCTAATTTCTTGTTCATATGTTCATAAACGGAGTTAAGTCTTGGGCTTACTCCAAGCGCCCCATCCCTTAAGGCTACGAATCAGAAGGTTTAAATAGTGAGGGCTGAAAGAAAGCCTTCTATTTAAGTTTAAAAAAAAAATCACACAATACCAGGTTATAGTCCAACCTAGTGGTGTTGTGAGATTTTTAAACTTTGTACACTCCAGTCCAACACCGGCATCTCCAAACAATTCCATTTAAGTAGCAACCTCATGTCATAAGATCAGAAACACTGGCATTCTGGGTGGACAAAGTTAAAACAAAATCACAACACTAGGTTATAGTCCTACAGGTTTAATTGGAAGCACTAGCTTTCAAAACACCACTCCTTCATCAGGTTGTTGTGGAGGACACAATTATAAAGACAGAATTTATAGCAAAAGTTTACAGTGTGATGTAACTGAAATTATACATTGAAAAATACTTGATTGTTTGTTGCATCTTTCATCTGTTCGAATACCATGATAGTTTCACTTCTTTCATATGTAAATCACAAAAAACTTTTTTTTTTTAAAAAGTTGCTTTCTCAGGTAGACTGTAACAATCGGTGTTAGCTAGACAATATGTTGAAGGTGTTAGAGCCCTGGGTAAGTTCCATACCCAGAGGGTGGGCCTCAACCAGGACCTTCAGTTCATGTCACACTACAGGTGACCCATTGCACTACACACACACACACACACACACACACACACACACACACACAGGCACCCTTAGACCACTGTTGTGGTTCTGTTCGCCAAGCTGGAAATTTGTGTTGCAGACGTTTCGTCCCCTGTCTAGGTGACATCCTTAGTGCTTGGGAGCCTCCTGTGAAGCGCTTCTGTGATCTTTCCTCCAGCATTTATAGTGATTTGAATCTGCTGCTTCCGTTTGTCAGTTCCAGCTGTCCGCTGCAGTGGTCAGTATATTGGGTCCAGGTCGATGTGCTGATTGATTGAATCTGTGGATGAGTGCCATGCCTCTAGGAATTCCCTGGCTGTTCTCTGCTTGGCTTGTCCTATAATAGTAGTGTTGTCCCAGTCAAATTCATATTGCTTGTCATCTGCGTGTGGCTACTAAGGATAGCTGGTCGTGTCGTTTCGTGGCTAGTTGGTGTTCATGGATGCGGATCGTTAGCCGTCTTCCTGTTTATCCTATGTAGTGTTTTGTGCAGTCCTTGCATGGGATTTTGTACACTACATTGGTTTTGCTCATGCTGGGTATTGAGTCCTTCGTTCTGGTGAGTTATTGTCTGAGAGTGGCTGTTGGTTTGTGTGCTGTTACGACTGGGACAACACTACTATTATAAGACAAGCCAAGCAGAGAACAGCCAGGGAATTCCTACAGGCATGGCACTCATCCACAGATTCAATCAATAAGCACATCGACCTGGACCCAATATACCAACCACTGCAGCGGACAGCTGGAACTGACAACCGGAAGCAGCAGATTCAAACCACTATAAATGCTGGAGGAAACATCACAGAAGCGCTTCACAGGAGGCTCCCAACAATGAGGATGTCACCTAGACAGGGGACGAAACGTCTGCAACACAAATTCCCAGCTCGGCGAACAGAACCATAACAACGAGCAACCGAGCTACAAATCTTCTCAGACTTTGAACCCTTAGATCACTCTACACTCACGCATACACATATACACTCAACCCCCCACCTCAGACAGACAGACAGATACACACACACACACACACACAGTCCTACAGACAGACAATCCCACTCTCTCACAAGCACCCCCTCACAGACTTAAGACACTACACTCACACACAAAGACCCACACACATATTTTGTGGGGTGAATTTGTACTTGCAGAGTTACATTGTACTTTGCTCAAAAACATGAATTCTTATCTCACTTTTTAGATTAGAATCAGTCTAACAGACAGAACACAGAAGGCTAACACCTTCAACATACAGCTAACACCAATTGTTACAGTTAACCCGAGAAAGCAACATTTTAAAAAAAGGTTTTGTGATTTACAGATGAAAGAAGTGAAACTATCATGGGATTCGAACAGATGAAAACAAGGTATTTTTCAATGTATAATTTCAGTTACATCACACTATTAAACTTTTGCTATAAATTCAGTGTCGTACAATTGTGTACACCACAACTACACGATGAAGGGGTGGCGCTCCGAAAGCTACTGCTTCCATTAAACCTGTTGGACTATAACCCAGTGTTGTGTGATTTTTAACTTTGTACACCCCAGTCCAACACCGGCATCTCCAAAATCATTCTGGGTGGAAGAATCAATATTGACATGTCAAATAGTTCTATGTGCAAAAGGGGCCCAACCCTTAGGTGTCAATCAGATGAAAAACACAAAGATGGGAGGATATTCAACCAATGAACACTAGGAGCCAGTATAACAGTTTGTCAGGAATAGCTACATCTGACTGATCAAATTTTACGATTACTAAACAGATAAGGAGTTAGTGATAATGATGACGACTTTAGGCCTGCATTGCTGGCATCTCAAATGAAAACACACAAACCACCATTTCAAAAGGGAATAGAACTTGGTCATCTAGATTAAGAGATTGTGTAGTTTCATACTTTACATGGGAGGGTGTCTTGCGGCTTCAGACCATGTGACATTTTTGCTCAAACTGTCTCCACACACAGACAAAAGACCTTCTCAGAAAGCAAAACAGAAGTTGCTGGAAAAGCTCAACAGGTCTGGCAGCATCTGAGAAGAGAAATCAGAGTTAACGTTTCAGATTGAGAGGCCCTTCCTCAAAACTAATGGTAGTTGGGAAAATGTCAGTTTATATGTAGATGATTGGGTAATGCGGGGGGATAAGGAGTAAATGATAGGTGGGAATAGACACCAAAAGAGAGGGAACAACAGTCGGACAGATGAAGGAGTAGATAACGAACTGGCTAGGAGGGTGAACAGCTATTAACAGGGACTCTCCTCTACATCAGAGAGACCGAACACAAACGCGTGGAATGGATCAGGGAACACTTTTGGTCTATATGCAATAATCAACCCCACCTTCCTGTGGCCATCCACTTTAACTCCCCTAAGGACATATCCATTCTAGACCTCCTCCACAAAGCCACCTGCAAACGGGAGGAGGAACATCTCATCTTCCGCCTCAGGAATCTACAACCACACAGCACAAACACTGAACTCATCAGTTTCCAAATTTCCCCTCCCCCACCCATCCCAAATCCAACCCTCCAACTCAAATCCGCCCTTTTGACTTGTCCATCTTCCTTCCCACCCGTCCGCTCCACACTTCCCATTGACCTATCACTATCACTCCTACCTTTGCCCACCTATCACCTACCTTTCCCCTTGGCCCACTGCCCCCCCCCCCCCCGCCCCCCGCCACCATTTCTCTCTCAACCTTCCCCAGTCCTGCCTAAAGTGTCAACTCTCTTGCTCCTCAGATGCTACCTGACCTGTGCCTTTTCCAGGGCCACACTACTTCAACAGATTTCTCCAGCACCTACAGTCCCCATGGTCTCATGTGTGGACAATTAGTGGCTAACAATGGGTTGTGTGTAATAGCAGACTGTGCGATAACAAGGCTTGACACGTGGGGGTTGGGGTAAGGACATGGGAGAGCTTAAGAGCTGAAGTTATTAAACTCAATACTGAGTCTGGAGGGCTGCAGGATCTCAGAGCAGAAAATGAGATGCTGTTCTTCCAGTATGCGCTGCAACAGGGAACATGGTACTATGGTGTCTCCACATTGAAGACCATACACACACTGGGTGACCACTCTCCAGAACATCTCCACTCAATCCTCAGGCCTGACCCTGAACTTCCAGTGACCTATCACTTTAATTCTGGAATTTGCTCACACTAGCCTTTCAAATTACTGCATTGTTCCAGGAAAGCTCAATATTGCTACAAGAGCGAACCTCACCACTAAGCAACATACCTTGTAGAAGTTTATAAAATCATAGGCACATGGGCAGCACAGCGGTTAGCACTGCTGCCTCACAGCGCCAGAGACCCGGGTTCAATTCCCGCCTCAGGCGACTGACTGTGTGGAGTTTGCACGTTCTCCCAGTGTCTGCGTGGGTTTCCTCCGGGTGCTCCGGTTTCCTCCCACAGTCCAAAGATGTGCAGGTCAGGTGAATTGTCCATGCTAAATTGCCTGTAGTGTTAGGTAAGGAGTAAATGTAGGGGTATGGGTGGGTTACGCTTCGGCGGGTCGGTGTGGACTTGTTGGGCCGAAAGGCCTGTTTCCACACTGTAATGTAATCTAATTTAATGGGTCCGATGAATAGTGAAGGTCTTTTTCCCAGGGTAGGGGAGTCCCAAACTAGAGGTTTAGGGTGAGAGGGAAAAGATTTAAAAAGGGACCCAACTTTTCCACACAGAGGGTGGTGCGTGTATGGAATGAGCTGCCGAAAGTAATGGTAGAGGCTGGTACAATCACAATTACAGCATTTAAAAGATATCTGGATGGGTACATGAATAGGAAGGGTTTAGAGGGATATGGTCCAAATGCTGGCAAATGGGACTAGATGAATTTAGAATATCTGATCGGCATGGATGAGTTATACCGAAGGGTCTGTTTCCATGCTGCATGTCTCCAAGACTCTATATCCTAATGAGAGTTGCTACACTTTTGCCACTATGGGGAGAACTGCTGCTACTTTCCTCTTTCCTGGTAGAGATCTACAGGACTGATGGGTCTAGCGTAGCAGAGGATAACCACTTGCTGGTCTAATACAAGAAGAGAAACTCTAATCTTAAATAAGATATAGTTTATTACATAGAACATAGAAAAGTACAGCACAGAACAGGCCCTTTGGCCCAGGTTGTTGTGCAGAGGTTTAATCCCAATGTAAAATATAGTTACGTAACCTACGCATCCCTCAACTCACTGCTTTCCACATGCATGTCCAGCAGTCACTTAAACATCCCCAATGACTCTGCTTCCACCACCACATTCCATGCATTCACAACTCTCTGCATAAAGAACCTACCTCTGACATCTCCTTTGTACCTTCCTCCGAATATCTTCAAACTATGACTCCTCGTACCAGTCAATCCTGCCCTGGGGAAATGCCTCTGGCTAATGACTATCTAGACCGCTATTATTTTGGATACATGTGAACAGCTTAGTACAAGCTACCGGATGTTGGTCTCAGTGCCAACACCAACAGCTTCACCAATGTGTATGAGAGCGTAGGCCTTGTACTAAGCATTCCTTTTTAAAAAAAAGGGTCCTCTACCAACCTGCCCAGTCACAGTGGTTATTTTGATGAGTGACAGACAGTACAATCAGGTCTTAGAAAAGATTAATCACTTTCCATACCATAGGAGCCTACTGTCCACAAGGGCAGACATTCACAATGTGGTTTAACCCAGCCTTCTGTGTAACAGGGCACATTCCAATCACCTAAAAAGGAGACTGTTTGAAGACCCAGACCACAAATCCAACTCTAAACTCTCAGTCTATAGTGATCCATTACAATAGTGACACCCACCTCTATGTATGGCTCAGGAGATGTGAACTATGTACTGTAGACACTTCAAAACGCAGGAGAGGTACCAGCAGCAGCAGCATAGACCTACCAGTATCAGTATTCTTACACTCTAGCCAACAATCCCCCAGAATTAACCATCTCAATCAGCTCTATTCAGTGGGCCACAGGCCTGACACAAAATTCCCAAAACAAGTGTTCAACTCAGACCTTCACACGAACAAGCTAACCCCAGGAAGGCAGATGAGGTGCATGAAGGGACACCCTCAAATATTCTTCAAAAACAATTGACACCTGGGAAATCTTTGCTCAAAACCATCCAAAGTAGAGGGAAAGCAGCTGAGAAGGATCTGTTCATGAAGTCTCATTGCTAAGCTGAAGTCAAAAGGGGTGAGAGAAAGGAGCATGCAGCCAACCTCCACCCTCTACCCACCAACCACTGTGTGCCCTATTCATGGGCCAATCAGAGACCAATGCTGCCTTCTTATAGGAAAGTACTCTGAACAACAAGCCAATCAGAGTGTCAAGGTCACCAGGCAGCCCATCCCTTCCAGACTTCCTTACCAATGGAGACTGGAGGACAGCAGCTCTTGTGGCAGAAACAGTATCTACTGGATTTACAGGATCATCGAGCAATCTAGGCCACACAGTGCACAATTATTAGGAGAATGCAGTTGTGGGGAAAAGATAGCTGTCGGCAAGCCCTTCCTTCCCAACGTCTCATCCCTTCTTCAGGCACTGATACCAATGGCAGCAAAAGGAGGCCTTCAAGTGGTCCTTAACTGGCCATATAAAAATACTGAAACTTACAGAATACTGAACAGCCTGGACAGAGTGGACTTTAGGAAGATGTTTCCATTGGCAGGAGAGATGAGGACCCAAGGGCACGGCCTTAGAGTAAAGGAAAGGTCCTTTAGAATGGGGATAAGGAGAAGCTCCTTCAGCCAGAGAATGGTGAATCTGGGGAATTCACTGCCACAGAAGGCTGGGGAGGCCAGGTCATTAAGTATACTTAAATCAGAGATATGTTCTTGATTGCCAAGAGGATCAAGGGTTACGGGGAGAAAGTGGAAAAAATGGGGTTGACCAACTATGATCGAATGGCGGAGCAGACTCGACAGGCCGAATGACCTAATTTCTGCTCCTATGTCATATGGTTTTATTATGGTCTTATGGACTTCAGCTAACACCAGTTGAAAAGGTTGGTCAGTGTCCCCACCTGCCAAGATCCTAATTCAGCAGGAAACAGGAAAGCAGCAGGCTTCAGGTAAACGATGATGCTGCCTCCAAGGGGAGCAGAAGATTTTTGTCAGAGGCAACAATGAGTAGAGCCAGAGTTCCCAAATGTTCTGGAAAAGGTGCTTATGGGTAAAAAAGATGAAGGAGGAGGAGTCGAAATGAAAGATAAATAGTTATTATTTCTACCTTGAATAATTAATGGAAGTGCTTGTTTTTGCCACAGGGCAGATAGAACAGTCACCCGTTTTTGAGATCAGGTTACAGGCTTCCCTGTTAAAAGGCATGAGATCTGTGGCCAGCTGAGAGGTTGAGAGCAAGAGGGAGCAAGCCAACCAGACTAACAGCTTAACATCATTCACTAGATAGTATAGTTTGGAGTTATACTCAGATTGAAAAAATTTGTAACAATGTTGAAAAATCTGTATAAAACTTACAGCAAGAGGGGGAAAAAAAAACTTAGCAGTTTAACCCTCACTTTGAGCACCGATTTTGGAATTACAGGTTACCTCAGCTGGCAAACCTAAAGGGAAACAATCCTTTGGAAACTTGGAGCAACCATAAATTGTTGGTGATAAGAGCTGTAATTCATGGAGTAAGAGAAATATGGGGTCAGTAAAAGGGAGTCTTTTATTGCTTGAGTTTAAAGTACAAGTTGCTCATAAAAAAAGTGTTTAGACCAGTATTTTTACAGTCATGTATTACAATAAAAAACTGAAACATACGATCTGCAAATGTCTTTCCTTCAGCTATTAACTGGAAGTTTGATTACTTTAAAAGCTATATCTGAGACTGTAACAGTACCTCAATTTTAACATCCCATTCAAAGACCTACAACAGTGCAGGACTCCACCAACAAGTCACTGGAGCACCAAGCTAGGCTGACATTCAAAGCCCTTAAGTGTGTCCTTCAATCTCAGTTAAGACACACACATCTGATACACAATAATATACTGGTGGGAAGTTTCTGCTTGCTCTGATCCACACATCACAATAAAATCTGGATGGTAGCCAGAGAATCTGGTATGCTCACATAACATTCTGACATTGGTACAACGTGTTTCAGCAATTACATCAATAACACTTCAGGGTGAAATCTATTCACCTATCAGACTTGCTTTAGAGTTGCACTGACTAGAACTCTGCTCCTAGCTAATGTGCACGTAACAATATGCATTGGATCAAATCCTTGTCCTGCAGCCAATTAGCTGGTGCCCTGTACTAAGACTAGAGTTAACTTGAAGCACTCTATTAGGGAAGAAATGGGAGGATAGGAGGACACTGGAGGCAAGTTTGACGATGGTTTTACAAACAACTAAGCTTCAAATTTTTCTTATACTTGTTCATGGGATGTGGGAGTAACATTTATTGTTTTAATCTTTGCATTAGCAACAAATCTGGTCTAATATTGTTGATTTCTTCATCCAAGTAATTAATTAACATAGTTGAGTAAGTGGTGGAGACCCCAAACACTTCACCCTCACCTCCTACACCCAACCTTCACGTTGTGGTTGGGGTCAAGTTGACAATGACCAGAATATTGCTGAAGGGAAAAGCAAAGGCATGCATTGCTCGAGCTCCTTGTTTTCCTAATGACGCAAATATTTCAATCAAACAGGAAAAACAAAAGATAACATTTCAAATAATAGTTCAGTTCAGCTTTATATTAGGCCTTTCACAGAAAATGGTCAGCCGATTAAAAGAGAGCACAAGAAAAATGTTGCAAATAATGTAAAAATGAACACAACATCTATTTTACTAACTGGTTAAAATTCAGAAAGGACACAGCAAAAGATTAGGAACCCAAATGAAATAGAGCCCACAAAGGAATGACTATTGTATGCATATTTATTTCCCTTTGTTTTCACTGTAGATACCACCAATCTCTCAGAATAATGGCAGTAGCAAAATCAGAGATGTATAGAACATCAGTAAAAAAGTTGAAATCTTGCACAGCCCAGATAAGATTCTATCTTGGGTTGCTAAGGGAAAGGAGGGTGGAAATAGCAGAGGATTTGACTCAAGGTGAGCTTCTGACCAAATAACCATAGCCTTTCCAAGAGCACCTATTTCATTGTAAATAAAACCACACAGGCTCTCACCCAGCTCCACACACCTGCTGTAAAATTAAGCACCATTCCTTTGCTACTTCTAGAGTCAACCGACCAAGGTATTCCTGGCTTTAGTCCCCCACTGTATGGCAGTGGCTCAGTGGTTAGCACTGCTGCCTCACTGTGCCAGGGTCCTATTTTCAATTCCATCCTCATGCAACTGTCTGTGCGGGGGATTTGCATATTCTCTTGTTGCTGCTTGGGTTTCCTCCAGATGCTCCGATCTCCTCCCACAGTCCACAGATGTGCATGCTAAGTGGGTTAGCTATGGGAAATGCAGGGTTACAGGAAGTGCATGCGCGCGTGCATGTGCGTGCGATGCTCGTCCGAGGGTTGGCATGGACTTGATCAGCTGAGTGGCCTGCTTCCATACTGTAGGGATTCTATGATTAATTTGAGATCATCCTTGCCCATCTTCTGATTACAGCAAGGAATCCTGTTCACCATCTTCCCGGGGCTCACTGACCTATTTGGCAACATCTCAATTCTAACATTCTTATGCTGCTTTCTCAAATCCATCCATGGTCCCTTGGAAGGAAAAGATATGAAGTCGCGACTAACTTGCAGGTGCAGGAACAGAGAAGCTTAGGGGATAAGCACACAAACCTTTGACACATCAGATCAGCTACTGTCATACTGAATTACGGAGTAGGTTTGAAAGGGCAGTATGGGCCCCATTTTGATGCATATTTCGCACAGAAGCAGGAGTAGGCCATTCCGCTGCTCAAGCTTGCCCCGCCATTCAATAAGACCACGATGTATCGCACATTCCCATACTTAGCGGGACGCTCAAAGTTGATTCTGAAGTTTGTCTTTAAAAATCCTGCTCCAGTGTAATCAATGTTCTGACCTGATGGAGGAAAGGACATCGATAAAGCAGTTGAAGAGGGATGGAACTAGGACACTACCCTGAGGAACTCTTACAGAGATGTTCTGGAACTGAGATGACCAACCTCCAACAACCACAACCATCTTTCCATGTGCCGGGTATGAATCCAACCAGCGGAGTGTTTGCCGCCACTCCCATGGACTCCAGTTTTGCTAGGGCACCTTAATGTGGCCTTTATGTCAAGGCTGTCACTCTTATCTTGCTTCTGCAATTCAGCTCCTTTATCCATGTTTGAATCAAGGCTGTAATAAAGCTGTCGCTGAGTGAAACCCAAACCAGGCAGCACTGAGCAGGATATTGCAGTGCAACGGCTGTTTGATATCACTCAACAACAATATCACTGGATGATCGAGAGTAGACTGATGGGATGGTATCTGATCAGTTGGATTTATCCTTCGGTGTACAGGACGCACCTGGAAAAGCTTTCCTCCTTGTTGGTAGATGCCAGTGTTGTAGCTGTGCTGGAACAACTTGGCAAAAGGCATGACAAGTTCTGGAGCATAAGTCTTCAGTACTATCACCACAATGTGGTCAGGGCCCATAGAGTCATAGATATTACAGCACAGAAACAGACCCTTCAGTCCAACCCATCCATGCCGACCAGATATCCTAACCTAATCTAGCCCCACTTGCTAGCACCCGGCTCATATCCCTCCGAACCCTTCCTATTCGTCTACCCAGCGATGCCTTTTAAATGTTGCCAATGTGCCAGCCTCCACCACTTCCTCTGGCAGCCCATCCCACACATGCACCACCCTCTGCATGAAAAGTTGTCCCTTTTAATTCTTTCCCCTCTCATGCCCTAAACCAATGCCCTCTCGTTCTGGACTCCCCCACCTCAGGGGAAAAGACTTGTCTATTTACCCTATCCATGCCCCTCATTACTTTATAAACCTCTAAGGTCACCCCTCAGCCTCCAACAATCCAGGGAAAACAGTCCCAGCCTTTTCAACCTCTCCCTATAGCTCAAATCCTCAAATATAGAAAAAAAACCACAAGGAATTCTGTGATGTAATGTAATTCCAATGCACTAGCAATCCAGATGCCCAGGCCATTTCTAAGAAGGTGGATTGAAATTCTACAGTGGCAGGTGGTGGAATTTAAATTCTATTCATAATATCATTATAAAATAATGCCTGATTTAAGCTAAAAATCACTTTTCTAAAACATGTGTGGTTCATTAAGACTTGAATATAAAAGCAAGGATATACTTCTGGGACTCAAAGTCTCTGGTCAGACCACAACTGGAGTATTCTGCACAATTTTGGGCCCCATATCTCAGGAAGGATGTACTAGCCCTAGAGTGTGTTCAGAGAAGGGTCATGGGAATGGTCCCAGGAATGGACGGCTTAACATATTAGCAACGTTTGCGGACTGTGGGGTTTATACTCGACAGTGTTTGGAAGGTGTGGGGGTGTGGGGGTGTGGGGGTGTGGGGGTGTGGGGGTGTGGGGGTGTGGGGGTGTGGGGGTGTGGGGGTGTGGGGGTGTGGGGGTGTGGGGGTGTGTGTGGCGCGGATGGGAAGTGAGGAATCTAATTGAAACATACAGAATACTGACTGGCCCAGACAGAGCAGATATTGGGAAGATGTTTCCATTGGTAAGTGAGACTACAAGGGTAAGGGGAAGACCTTCTAGAATGGAGATAAGGAGAAATCTCACCAGCTAGAGAGAGTGGTGAATCTATGGAACTCATTGCCACAGAAAGCTGCGGAGGCCAGGTCATTGAGTATATTTAAGACGTGGATAGATAGATTCTTGAGTATCAAGAAGATCAAGGCTTATGGGGGAAAAGCAGAAGGAGAATAGGGATGAGAAACTTATCAACCATGATTGAATGGCACAGCAGACTCGAACTAAATGGCCTAATTTCTGCTCCTATGTCTTACGGTCTTATTAAAGTTCTTTAGGGAAGGAAATCTGCAATCCTTACCTGATCTGGTCTCCAGATCTACAGCAATATGGTCGATTGTCATCTGCCCTCCAAAACTGCCAAGGCAAGACTTCAAGTTACCCCCCCCCCCCCCCCCCGTGTGCATTTTTCATTCATGGGATGAGGGCACTGCTGGCTAAACCAGCATTTACCACCCATCACTAATTGGCCAGAGGGCAGTTAAGATTCAACCACATTACTGTGGGTCTGGAGTCACGCATAGGCCAGACCAAGTAAGGACGACAGTTTTCTTCCCTAAAAAGGGCATTAGTGAACGAGATGCGTTTTTCCAACAACCAGCAATGGGTTTGAGACCATTAATCTCAGATTTTTATTGAATTCACATTCCATCATCTGCTAAGGAGGGATTCAAACCCAGGTCCCCGAATTAACAGTCCAACGATGATACCACTAGGCCACTATCCTTGAACATAGGGAAGTCAATAAGTGATGGACAACAAATGCCATTTTCAGTGATGTCCACATCCCAAAGAATAAATTTGAAAAAATAAAAATGCAATGCAGGAATGAGAGATTAAAAGCAACACCAGAACAAAAAAAAAAAGAGTCAGGACATTTAGCAACAGGACTGAAAACCTACAGTGATTTCTTCTTGAGGAAGAAGTTCAGAGCTCTAAAAAAGGTTAACCTAGATGTAACTGGATGATAGACACCACTGAACAGTTGCAGATAAGCTACAGTGGATGTATAAGAATGGCATAAAGCAGATGAGTGTGACACACCATGATAGACGCTCGCTTGGCAAAAACAGCAGTATTGCATTCCACGGTTGTCAGTCTGGCGAGATGCTATTAAGTAGTATTTGAGTCAGTGTATTCATACCAAGAACAAAAACAATTGATAAAGTATGCAAGAGCAAAGGTTGTTAATAGTATAGAGCTCCGATAAGATGAATAGGATACATGCATTTAAGATGGCACTACAGTAATTTGCCAAGGCTCCTGAGGCAGCACCTGTCAAATCTGTGGGGAGACCACCAACAAGATACCTCCAAGCCACACACTATCCTGACTTCGAAATATGTAATTGTTCCTTCACTGTCGCTGGATAAAGATGCCGAAAGTCCCTCCCTAACAGTTTACCTACAGCACATGGACTGCAGCAATTCAAGATGACACCATCTCTCAAGGACAACTAGGGACAGACAATAAGTGCTGGACCAGACAGCAACACCTGTGAATTTCCTATGAATGAACGAACTGAAGAGTGGGATGGTGGAGAGATAAGTGAGATAAATACCCCAAGGAGAAAGGGATAAAAGGAAATACTGAGCAGATGAGGTGGCCAATTGAAGCATCAACCGTTTGATGAGCCAGCTTCCATGCTGTACTCTACCTATAATTCTAACTCTCATAACAATCTGCATTGTTCTGCAGCACCAATTCATTCTGAACAACCTGGAAGTTTCCCTACACGAGACAGAAGCTAGCAACAAAAGATTTCTAGAAAACTGGGTCAGTCAATGCACAGAGAAGGAAGCGAGACCAGTCATTCTAACCAGGCACAAACAACAAAAGCAACGCTCCAATGAGGCACAGATCAGTTTCAATAAAACATTCATTGGAGGCTTCACTTCCGATATAAATCGAACGAGTTGAACCAAGGGGGCATCAATGACATATATGGAACTGTAAGCTGCACCATTAACAGTCTCTCTGAACACCGAGCTGCCTGTTCCACCCTGCCAGTAGTCACTCTTGCTTGAAAAGGGCAATTGTCCGAGCACAGTCACGATGAAAGAAGCCTGTGCACATCTCTTTCAGAGTTTCAGGTCAAGCCCAGGTCACAAAAGCAGGAAATAGCTGCAGAAAAAACATTCCAAGCCCTGCAACCAAGAGCAGGGGAGGAGTTGGAGACCCCACGATTTTGTGCAGAAAGAAACTGACTCATCTGGCTCAGGGATATGAAAAGATTAAGTTAAACAATTCTGTCTTTTTTTCAAAGAAAGATGGAATACATGTTAAAATCTATTAAGGTAGGCCACCTCCCTCACATCCCAGTGAGTAAATCCAGTGGCTAATCAGCCATTCAGGCTGAAGACCTCCAGATTAGGAGAATTGGCCCTGCTAAATTGCCCAGTGTTCAGGGATGTATAGGTTAAGCTGCATTAGTCAGGGAAAATGTAAACTGATAGGGTAGGGTAGGGGAAATGGTTTGCCAGCCCTTGGTCCATATCCCTCTAAACCTTTCCTATTCATATACCCATCCAGATCCCTTTTAAATGTTGTAATTGTACCAGCCCCCAGCACTTGCTCTGTCAACTCATTCCATACACGCACCTCCCATTGCATGAAAAAGTTGCCCCTTAGGTCTCTTAAATCTTTCCCCTCTCACCCTAAACCTATGCCCTCTAATTTTGAATTACCCCCCCCCGGGAAAAGATCTGGTTTGTTTATCTATCCATGCCCCTCATGATTTTGTAAACCTCTAAGGTCACCCCTCAGCCTCTGACATTCCAGAGAAAACAGCCCTAGCCTATTCAGCCTCTTTCTATAGCTCAAATCCGCCAACCCTGGCAACATCCTCATAAATCTTTCCTGAACCCTTACAAGGTTCACAGGAATTATTGATAATTAAGGATTGCCAATTTGCAGACAGCAAGATGGGATAAGAGAAGAGTAACAACCAGATCATACATTTCTTCTCACTTTGCTGAGGAATAAAATATTCAGAAGGACTTCCCTTTAAATTAGGATCCTTCATGCCCATCCAAATTAGCAGACAGTTATCAGTTCTGAAATGGGGGAAGCCAGTGTTAGACTGGAGTGGACAAAGTTAAAAATCACACAACCCCAGGTTATAGACTAAGTTCCAAAAGCTAGTGCTTCCAAATAAACTTGTTGGATTATAACCTGGGGTTGAGAGATTTTTAACAGTTCTGAAGAAGAGTCACTGGACTAACAGTCAGTCACACAGCATGGAAACACACTCTAGCCGAGCCCATCCAAGCTGACTAAGCTTCCCAAACTAAACTAAGTCTCTCTTGCCGGAGTTTGGCCCATATCCCTCCAAACCTATCCGAATCATGTGCCTGTCCTAATTTCTTTTGAATGTTGTAACTGTACCTGCATCTAGCACTTCCTCTGGCAGTTCATTCCAGATATGAACCATCCCGTGTAAAAAAAAAGTTATCTTTCTCCCCCCACCTTAGACCTAGTTTTGAACACCCATACCTTCAGAATATGAACTCTGTTTTACTCCCCCACAAGACCTGTTAAGTTTTGCCATCATCAATTTCTGTTTTTGCTCCAAAGTTGGACATTTATATTGAAAAGGTGAAAGTTCTAGCACAGCACCGGAATGGCAGAGTTAGTCACAAGGAGATAAGCCCAGACAAGTGAATGTAGACCAAGGTCAAGATGCAACTCAAGCCCTTTGTGTTCCACAGATTATCAAGCTTGCAGCTTTCCCCCCTCACAAGTAATCTTCTAAATATTGATTAAACCTAAAGTTAATGCTGATCTCTGCCTCTGCACACCTACTCCACAGCTGTAACATTGCATTCCTTGCTCAATTCTATTATCCTAGCGCATTTTGTATGGTATGATCTGCTTGTACAGCATGCAAAACAAACCTTTTCAATGCACCTAGATACATGTGACAAATTATAAATAAACCAAATAAATCTGTTGTTTAAGTGTGCTAGTATAATTCAAAACAGTTTGGATTTGGTTAACAGAGGACAGGTTGAGAGATGAATCCCAGAGGCCTGTTAGAAATGCTTCCTGCTCAGCTCTTCCTTACAGGATGATGATGATCAGGAAAAGCCCTCTGACTCTCAGAACTGCATTTATTTTAGGCGAAAGGTTCAAAGACAATTGAAGGCGTGCGTTATAAATTACACTGCCTGTGAGAGGAAATGGATCAAAGAGTCACTTTTAAAAAGGGAATCAGATAAATATTCAAAAAGGAAAGCTTCACAGGTCAATTTAAAAAAAGGCAAAGACATACAAGTCAGATAGCGCTCTCAAAGAGTGGAGAGTATAAAAGGGACCGAATGGCCTCCTCCTGGCTGTATGAATTCGTGATGAGTCGTGACAACTATGTAGCTGAAGTTATAAGAGATTTTTCTTACAAAATGGGGGAAAGAGAGGGAGTATGTCTGACATGACTCCAATAATGATGGTTCAGACCACTTCCCTAAAATACATTTGTAAAGCTCCTACCATGCAGTATCACTTGAAGTCCAGATATGACAAATCAAGTGAGGAGCTGATTGCGCACAAATCTTCCATTACTTAATATTAATACCAGATCTAAAAGAAACCATGGTTAATCAGGTCTGTCAACCCCGAAACAATACTTTGTAAAATGAGGGCTCAACTCCAAGAATCTGACTTGGCAAAATGTACTCAGTCATCTCTATAAAACAGCTCAAAACCCTGTCCTTCTGTTGATCCATTGAGATTGCTGCACTTTTCATCAGAAAGAAGCACCCCGTCGCTGTTCAGCCACTGACATTAGAGACATGCAGCACAGTCCACAGACCTCAGTGGTCTCCTTACTGAAGGGAGTCAGTATTCCCATTAGGGGTGAGTAATATCCTGTGTGAGATAGAGCAGAATGAACAGTTACGTAGAGAGGCTAGACTCAATTAGGTAACCTCTCATGGTGGTCATGGGATTTAGTCATTCAACCTCAATGTTTAAAAGAATGTGATGTTTGTCACGACTACAACAGCAACTATTAAAGTCCAGCAGATACCTTGAATCCACCAATATGGTGGATAGTGAAGCCTTTAACTTGCTCTCACTTAGAAACAGAGAACTTAGCACAAGCTCAACGCTTGTTTGCGCAATGAAATAGCAATTTTTCACAATGTTTATTTGTTCCAGCCTGTGTCTGTATCTATTCACATTTTAAAGCCTAATGAATGCAGAAATAGGCAGCTGGGGTGTAAGTAGCTATAAATCTTTACACTTTCTTGGATCTCACAATATTTATAGCGCCAACAGATTTAAGACACATTTTGGTCTGTGAGATTAGTATCTGATCTTTATGCTCCCAGAAACTGCCCTATTTCCAATCTTCAGTCAATAGATGCACTTCCCAGCTTCCACACGCTACCCTTCATTCCCAGACACCACAGCCTTTTCAAACAGACCATTCCACAAAGGTACATTTTCAGCGCGAGACTGAAGCTTCAAGATGCAGACAATTACTTTCCAAATCACCAAATTTTAAGCGGCAAAAGCAGAAATTACAGGAGAAACTCAGCAGATCTGGCAGCATCTGTGGAGGGAAAGCAGATAGTTTCAGATCTTGCAACCCTTCTACAGAATTCAAGATCTGTTCTGAAGAAGGGTTATTGGAACCAAAGCGTAAACTCCGCTTTCCCTCTGCAAATGCTTTTATATTTCTGATTTCCAGCATCCACAGCATTCTTTCAGTTTTCCAAAGTTAAGTTTGCAAAAGAATACTGAGCTGCAAAAGGAAACAAAAACATAAGCAGCGAGCAAACCATTCAAACCATTGTTTTGAATGATGGAACTGGCTCAATCATGGTAGATCTTCTGCTTCAGCTATAATTTTCCAACTATCCCCTATATTTCATAGTGCCTGGAGAAGCCAAAGACGTACTGCTTTCAGCCTTAAATATATTGAAAGGTGGACTATCCATAAACCTCGAGGTAATACAATTCCAAAGATCCAAATTCTCAGTGAAGAGTCTTCTCCACACCGGAGCATGAAAAGGCTGTAGGCTGTGTTCTGGATTCCCCAGTCAGGGGAAACATGCTCAAGCAGCTACCCTTTAAAGGCCCTTCAATGATTTATAACAAAAGCACCTTTCATTCTTCAGAAGTGCATAGGCCAAATTTACTTCACACTCTCTCTCTCGCCTCAAGTCCACTCCTCCCAAAACCAAATCTAGCCAATCTTTCACTTTATCGTCACCACAGTGGACAAATATCTCGTCTGCCCCTTGCCCTCCTGATTAAATTCCAAAATAACTTTGTATTCAAAGTTTGTGAGAAGATTTGTAGCTCGGGTGCTCGTTGCTGTGGTTCTGTTCGCCGAGCTGGAAGTTTTTGTTGCAAACATTTCGTCCCCTGTCTAGGTGACATCCTCAGTGCTTGGGAGCCTCCTGTGAAGCGCTTCTGTGGTGTTTCCTCCGGCATTTATAGTGGCCTGTCCCTGCCGCTTCCGGTTGTCAGTTTCAGCTGTCCGCTGTAGTGGCCGGTATATTGGGTCCAGGTCGATGTGTTTGTTGATGGAGTTTGTGGATGAGTGCCATGCTTCTAGGAATCCCCTGGCTGTTCTTTGTTTGGCTTGCCCTATAATGGTAGTGTTGTTCCAGTCAAATTCATGTTGCTTGTCGTCTGCGTGTGTGGCTACTAGGGATAGCTGGTCGTGTCGTTTCGTGGCTAGTTGATGTTTGTGGATGCGGATCGTTAGCTGTCTTCCTGTTTGTCCTATATAGTGTTTTGTGCAGTCTTTGCATGGGATTTTGTACACTACGTTAGTTTTGCTCATGCTGGGTATTGGGTCCTTCGTTTTGGTGAGTTGTTGTCTGAGGGTGGCTGTTGGTTTGTGTGCTGTTATAAGTCCTAGTGGTCGCAGTAGTCTGGCTGTCATTTCAGAGATGTTCTTGACGTATGGTAGTGTGGCTAGTCCTTTGGGTTGCGGCATGTCCTCGTTCTGTTGTCTCTCCCTTAGGCATCTGTTGATGAAATTGCGAGGATATCCGTTTTTTTGCGAATACCTTGTATAGGTGTTCCTCTTCCTCTTTTTGCAGTTCTGGTGTGCTGCAGTGTGTTGTGGCCCTTTTGAACAGTATCTTGATGCAAGGACTCCACAAACACCAACTAGCCACGAAACGACACGACCAGCTATCCCTAGTAGCCACACACGCAGACGACAAGCAACATGAATTTGACTGGGACAACACTACCATTATAGGGCAAGCGAAACAAAGAACAGCCAGGGAATTCTTAGAAGCTTGGCACTCATCCACAAACTCCATCAACAAACACACAGACCTGGACCCAATATACCGGCCACTACAGCGGACAGCTGAAACTGACAACCGGAAGCGGCAGGGACAGGCCACTATAAATGCCGGAGGAAACACCACAGAAGCACTTCAGAGGAGGCTCCCAAGCACTGAGGATGTCACCTAGACAGGGGACGAACCGTTTGCAACAAAAACTTCCAGCTCGGCGAACAGAACCACAATAACTTTGTATTGTCAGTCACTTAGAGCAAGGGGAAAAATGATTACAGAAATAAGGTGCGAGGCAGCCTCTAGTGTTTTGTCTCTACCCTAGTAGGAACAGTATTTAATGAATGTTTAAGACGGAGTGCAGTGACAGGATAAAAGGTAGAACGTTATATACACTTAGTTTCTATTTCAAAAAGAGAATAGCAAGGTGACAGTTGCAAGGAAGAGAATAGTGTGAACATTTGTCACTTCATAGTTAGGACAGGGAGACAGAATGCTGGAGAAACTCAGCAGGTCTGGCAGCATCTGAAGAGAAAGAGAAATCGAATCACATGATGAACTCTCTCTCTACAGATGCTGCCTGACCTGCTGAGTTTCTCCAGTACTCTCAGTGTTTGTTTCGGATTTCCAGCATATGCAATATTTTCCTCCAATAAATGCTACATTTTTCACTCCCCTTTTCACAACCCCTTCTTCAATCTAGTGAAACCAGTAATTGCCGCCTCTTTGTCCAGCTGCTGTTCTTTTGCCCAGTGGTGCAACATCCTCTACATCTCACCCAAAAAAAGGAAGAGTAGAAGGAAAAAAGTCAGTAAAGCAGATCCAAGGGCCTAAGAAAATGACACACCAGAAAGGCAGGTGAACAAGTGGCGATCTCCCCAGACCTGCCACATGCAAATGCACAGCAACTCAACTGAAAGATCCTGCCAGCAGACAACTGCTGCTTAGGCTTCAAGTGTCACACTCTTTTCAACACTTCAAATGTTTATTAGGAAAGGAAAGCAGATACTGACTGAAGAGTTAACATGGCGGTCATCCAGGTGCCCATACTCACATCAGCCAACGCTGCGATTTACAGCCTGCAGCATCACTAAAAACTCGGCCCTCACTTTTAACAGAGAGCTTATATTGTACAATTTAACAGAACAATCCACGGCTTTGACCTGGCATTACCCAGTATTACTTTCCAAACTTGTGAGACCAACACCAGTGCCAGACACAGCCCTGACATGAGTAACCACAGGATACAACAGGAGGATTCTATGCGGTGATGAAGAACGTATTGTTGCTTACATTGAATCAATGGAAAGCTGTTCAAATTCTACTGGCAGCCTAACAAATCTAGAACAAATGCAAATTCCTCAGGCAGAATCCTTGATGTCAAGTTGCTTGAACAGGTCAGACCCGATGAAAGGAATATAAAATTTGCTGATAAAAACAGACATGAACAGATAGTGGAATACAGTGCAATTGGGAAAAACGTGGTGAGAAGAACAGCAAACAAATTGAAAGGCTCCGAAGTGGCAAAATGGAACATGAAGAACAGACCATAAAGAAGCTTCCGTGAAAGAAAAAAAAAAGGAAATTAATTTGTCTCTTCAAATCAAAGCACAGTATGACTGGAATAAGTGCAAAGCAAAACTGGGACAAAAAAAATTAGAAATGACATAAGTGCAGATGGTACAAAGTTGACAGGGTCAGTGTCATTTGAAAGACTCATTGATTTGAAACGAGATGCGAAATAGCAGAATTAGAAAGTAACTAACCAGAGAGAATAAAAGGTCAGGTCCTAATTCAGAGCTTAAGTACACAGTTCGAGAGAGAGTGCGCAAGAGACCACTCTAGCTACGTGTGCAGAAAAAACAGGAAAAAGAGAACTTTGTTTCATACTGAATATGCTACCAGCCACTCATTTTGGGGCTTCCTGAAAGCCAATCGGAAATTAAAACTTCGACAGGATGTAAAACAGACAAGACAACCAGACACAGCTTCCCATAGGGCAAGTTATAAAATTATACCCCCACCCCCACCCAGAGAAACAGACCGCTTACCTGAATCCAAAACACACACCATCTCTTGTTCTATTTGGCTCAGTGGGGGCGTGACATGGTTAGCTCAGTTGGCTGGATGACTGGTCCAAAACAGACTGATACCAATAGTGTGGGTTCAATTCCTGCACTGGCTCACAATACCATGAAGGACTCTCCTCCACAACTTTTGCCCCTCAGCTTAAACCACCACAAGCCGCCTCTCTCCAATAAGTCAGCAGCCCTATGGCCCAGCAGGACTATGGCAACCTTGAATGGCTCAATAACCCCCAGTATATTAACCTGCCTCTGTGTACATGTGGTAGGGAATAGGGTTAAAGCACAAAACCTCCACTTGCCCCAGAGTCAAGGACACTAACACTCCAGATGTGCACAGAACTGCACATGGTTAATTGATTAACTGCGTTACATGGAAACCAGTCACTTGGTACTTGAACGTACAATAAAAAACCTGCAGATGATGAAAATCTGAAATAGAAACCGAAAACCCTGGAACTATGCAGTATGTCTGGCAGCATCTCTGAACACTGAACCAGCCAAAACGACCTTTTACTGCTGAATTCCAATAAGGTTTCAGCAAGTGAAAAAGGAGGGAGGAGAGTGAGAAGAACAGCAAAAGGGCAAGTCCATGCCAGAGTGCTGGATTAAATGACAAGAAAGCAAGACCAAAGGGAGTGGTAATAAGACCAGTGGAAAAAAATCCAAGAGAATGTGTGTCCAGAAGAGGTGTGAATGACATAGTAATGAATAGCTGTCATCCCCAAAAAGAACAGAAAAAGGGGAAAGGGAAGGGAAACAAGAGAGAGGCCAACAACGAAAAGCAAAACACAATAGAGTAGATATTATGCTCTAAAACATGTTACACTTGAGATTGAAATTAGAAGTGTGGATGGAATCAAACCTGGCGATGGAGACAATAAGTGAAATTAACCTCAGAATGTGCACAAAAACCACTTCTCAGGTGCGTTAACACAATAGATCTGAGCTTGATCACAGCAACAAAATATTTGGGGGAGGCATCAAGGCAGCTCCCAGAGGGCCAGACATACTGCGCTGTTTCAGGGTTTTTGATTTCTATTTCGGATTTTCATCATCTGCAGACGTGTGTCTGTGTTCAAGTACACAAGTGACTGCTGGTTTCCATGTAATTCGGTTCTATGGGAGCAAAGATCATCCATGAGAAGGGTTCAAGAGGGAAGGCAAGAAAAAAGAAGTGTTAAAACATGCCACTTTACCACACCAATTAAATTTCAAAAGATGTGAGATGAAATTGGAACAGATATCATGCTTTGTTCACCAGTAATATTCCTCACGATTATAGACTAAGACATTTTTCCCCTCATGCCCTCACACAAAACATGAGCACTTTTTGGAAGGAAAGCTAACACAAATTAAATGGTACCATTTCTAAAGGGAATAGAGGGGTTTACATACAGGAAAAAAAATCTTCAATCAAGTTCAAGAAATCCAAATGGAGGAGATTCTTATAAAGAATATGCCTTTATAAGCAGAGGTGCATAGTAAAACAACAAGGAAGACATTCAAATCTTTCTAAAGCACTGGTGAAGCCTTAGCTGAAGTATTGTAAACATTCAGACTCTTGCATCTATGAAACTTCAATACAAAGGTAAATTAGCTAGTTCCACCACCCTCCCCCACCAATCTTTAGCCCTGTGAACATTGAATCAGCTCCTGAAGACAATTCCATTCCCACCATTGAACGTGTGCCCACCTCACTCTCAGCTGACACTGCAGATCCTACTTAAACATAAGGCTCATTCCTTCATGACTTGCTTCATCTGTGTGGTTTTGATGCAAGTAGCAACAAAGAACATGTTTCCTAGGAAACAAGGCAAACAAATAGTTGTTTCTGTTGAGTGTTTCAACTGAGCACAGATGTGATAAATTCCATACTGCCTTCAGTTACTGAGCTTGATATCACTGACCCTCAAGTCTCTTATATCTTTATAACATGGAGCAATCCTTATTTGTAACTTGCAACTAAATGCAGCAATTTCACCAAGAAGGTAGATAAGCAATAGTGGGAAGGTGAACTATAAGCCAACCAACATGCAGAAACATGTTTTGGTGAATTTTAATCCCACCAACAGTCCAGACTACATAAAAAGGACATAGCACCACTATTTGTGTTCCATTCCCCTGATTAGCAAGGCCACAAACTGGTGACTCTGATGTTAAACAGTCAGCTCCCATTCTCCAAATCAAAAATACAGTGGAAATCAGAACGAAAAGCAGGGGGCTAGAGGAATTCAGCAGTTCTGGCATCATCTGTACAGCAGAGACAGAAAAACCAAATGTTACACTTTGGAATGGAAGGCAGTAGTTGAAAAATGAGTTTCTAGAGTACAAAGGTGGTAAAGAGAAAGATTAGATTAGATTAGATTACTTAGATTAGATTACTTACAGTGTGGAAACAGGCCCTTCGGCCCAACAAGTCCACACCGACCCGCCGAAGCGCCACCCACCCATACCCCTACATTTACCCCTTAAACCTAACACTACGGGCAATTTAGCATGGCCAATTCACCTGACCCGCACATCTTTGGACTGTGGGAGGAAACCGGAGCACCCGGAGGAAACCCACGCAGACACGGGGAGAACGTGCAAACTCCACACAGTCAGTCGCCTGAGTCGGGAATTGAACCCGGGTCTACAGGCGCTGTGAGGCAGCAGTGCTAACCACTGGGCCACCGTGCCGCCCACAAGATGTAAGGCAAGAGGGAAGATCAGTGCAAGTTTAGAGGGCAAATGTGATTAGCGATCACTTGCCAGAGAAAAGGTAAAAAAGGAGTGGACATATTTATGGAGAGATAATACAGGTCTCTACCAGGTGATAATAGCAGCATGAGTCAGCTCTGCTAGAAGAAAAACACATAGCAAGTGGGCAAACAAATTAGAGAACAAAGATTATAGTCTGAAGTGATTAAACTCAATAGAGCCCAGAGGCTGTGAAGGCTTAAGGAAAACAAGGTTACCTGCTACAGACATCAAAACAGAATTTGATCAGAAACAGCAAAGACCTGTAGCAAAACTGAAGTCAATGGGAATTGGAAAACACGCTGAGGAGTTGTGATTGGAGGTCAATCATCCCAACCCCAGGACATCTATGGAGGAATTCTTCAGAGTAATCTCCCAAGACCAGACATTTTAAGCTGCTTCAATGATCTTCCCTCCAACAATGTCACACCCCATCTGTTCCCTGATGATGGAACAACGTTCAGCACGATTTGTGACTGAAGCAGTCCCCGTCCAAATGCAGCAAGGCCCGGACAACATCCAAGTTTGGGCTCACAACTGGCAAGCAACAGGGGTTAGCAGCACTGCTTCACAGCACCAGGAACCTGGGTTCAATTCCTGCCTTGGATGGTTCGATTCTGATTCGGTTTATTATTGTCACACGTACTGAGACACACTGAAAAGTAGTACTATGTGCGCTATACAGACCAATCATAACTTACATATGCAAATCAGGGTAATAGAACAGAATATAGTGTGACAGCTACAGAGAAGGTGCAGAAAAAGATCAACTCTCATATGAGAGGTCCGTTCATAAGTCTGAAAACAGCAGGGAAGAAGTTTGTGAATCTGTTGAAACACTGTTTGCATGTTCTCCCTTGCCTGCGCGAATTCCCTCCCACAGTCCAAAGACATGGGGGTTAGGTGGATTGGCCATACTAAACTGCCCATGTAGTGTCCAGAGGTGTGCAGGTTAGGTTTAAAAAAAAAACTCCATATGGGGTTATGGGACTGGGTCTGGATGCTATAGTCTTCAGAAGGGCGGTGCAAACTCAATGAGCCAAATGGCTTTTATCTGCACTGTCGGGATTTTATGAAAATTCACGCCACGTAAATGACAGGCAAAGATAATCTGAATCAAGATAAGAACACAATCAATGCTCCTTAAAATTCAATGGTATTACCATTGCTGAATTAACCACTTTCATTCAGATGGTTATCACAAACTAAAAGCAGAACTGAATCAGCCACATAAACAGTGACTATAAGAGCACGAAGAAAAATGGGAATTCTGCAGAGAGTAACTCACCCAATTCTGTCTACCATTTATAAAAGGCACAAGCTGCACTGAATGAGTGCAGCTCAGCAACAAAAAAAAACAATTTCGCTGGCTCCCACTTACTGCATTTATTCCCTTCACCACTGGACAGCCAATAGCAGTAGCATTTACTATTTTCCAGATGCTCAGTAAATCCTCAAGGCTCCTTACACCGCACCTTCTAACCTGTGACCACAACCAACACAAAGGACAAGGGCAGCAGATACATGCGAACACCACTAGCAGCAAGTTCCCCTCCAAGCCACACGCCAACCTGAACTGGAAATAGATGACAGTTCCATCACGGTCATTGGTCACAATCCTCCAACCTTAACAGCACCTTGGGAATGCTTAACATGGATTGTTGTGGTTCACCAAGGCAGTTTAGATTTTAAATTGCCCTAGAGAAGGTGGTGAATATTCACTGGTCTAGCCAACAGTGCCCACGTCCTCTGAATGAATTAGAGTTATAGAGATGTACATAAAAACAGACTCCTCCGCCCATTTCATCCATGCTGACTAGATATCCTCACCTAATCTAATCCCATTTGCTAGCACCTGGCCCATATCCCTCTAAACCCTCCATATTATATACACATCCAGATGCCTTTTAGATGCTGTAATTGTTCCAGCTTCCACACTTCCTCTGGCAGCTCATTCCATACACGCACCACCCTCTGCGTGAAAAAGTTGAATCTATCCTGAGCCAAATAAACACTGAACTATGGCAATTGATTTTGCAAAATGTTTTTTCCTAGAAGACAGCTGAAGCGGGCAGACTTTGCCTCAGCTTCTTCCCACAGCAAAGACCAACTTAAAAGGAAACATATTAGAAGTTGAGAAAGATAGAGAATTATGGGGAGCAGGAAAACACCAGGGCACTTGTGTCTCCCTATCTTAGCAGACACCACACACAAAGTAGACATTGTTACAGACCACACCAAACGCCCTCAAAAATATGTTAAGGGCATATAGCTTTTTCTCATTTTAAATACAAGTGCTAGGCATTGCATTCCAGATGCAACTTGATTGGTCAAATTGTTCAACATTAAGCAAAACAATTTATTCATATACTACTGTCAAAGTAAGAAGAAATTGGAATAATCGAACTCTATTGGAAAACTACTAAACAGTAACTGTTCCAATAAAGTGGAGGTGCCAGTGTTGGACTAGGGTGGACAAAGTTAAAAATCACAACACCAGGTTATAGTCCAATATGTTTATTTGGAAGTACAAGCTGTCAGAGCACTGCTCCTTCATCAGGTAGCTAAAAGAGCAGTGCTCCAAAAGCTTGTACTTCCAAATAAACATGTTGGACTATAACCTGGTGTTGTGTGATTTTTTAACTTATTCCAATAAAGTCACATCCCATAAATACAGCCTTGGCAAAAGGCAAATTCATATGCAAGTTTCCAGTCTCGGAGGAAAAAGCATGAAGAACAAAACTCAGGAGAGCACCAGGTAGAGATGTACTGCAACTTCCAAACACAGCTTCAAGACCCAAGCAACCGTAACTGAAAAACTAAAACTAAAAATCTGGGTTCTTTGGGAGCTTGATCCCACCGATTCAGGCAGCTTCTATCGTTCCAAATTTAGAAAAAAAAAACCTAAGGCCTCAAGCTGTTTACTTTGAGCTTTGAAGCAGACCACTTACATCTCTGTCTCAATCTTTCTTCATTGAAAAAGAAACCAAGATCAAATACACCTCTTAAAGCCTTAGTATCTTCACAACATACAAAATCAGATGTAAAATTATGCAGTTCAGTTTGCAAGCCAACCTCCTAAACAATAACATACCATGAACATTCATCACACCAGTCCACTGCACCCACTCCTATCTTTTCCCTAGCTTTACATTTGCTTAGCAGCTGTCTGACATTTTCCATCTGAAACATTGGCTGTTTGTCGCTCTCTCTCTGCCCCCGCCCCGCAGATTTCACTTGACCTCTTGAATAGTAGCAATATAATCAGTTTGTACTTTCTAACTTCCAGCTTCCACATGATATGATGACACTTTAACAGGCAGTTTATGGCAGACGCACTTACGTATTTCTAACTCATACAAATATTAATTAGGAGACCGTTCGGTCTTCAAGCCTGCTCCACCATTTGATAAAATCCCGGCCAGTCTAACTGTGACCTCAACTCTACTGTTAAATTGTACCCCCTAGTCTTAGAAGGGAAAAATGCGCCTTCAGTGCCCACTCTGTCAGGTCCTCTCAGCACCTTCTACAAGGTTGCCCCTCATTGTTCAAAGCTCAAATGGATCCAAACTTCCATCCCAAGACAACTCCTCAAACCCAGAAATCAGCAGAATTACCCTTCTTTGAACTGCTTCTAATGCAATTATGTTGTTTCTCAAGTAAGACGACCATAATTGCACACAGTACACCTGCTGATGCCTCACCAATAACCCAATTTAGCATCACAGAAGTTTTGCCATGTTCAATAACCCTTGCAATAAACAATGTTCCATTTACCTACCCAAATCATTCACTCAAACCGAATACTAACTCTGGAGATTTAGATACCAGGCTACACAGATCCCTCTGTATAACACACTTTGGGATCTTGCTGCTTTTATCCTTCCCAAAAACGCATAAGTTCACATTTTCTTAATTGTATCCTTCATCGACTAATTTTTTTGCCTATTCACTCTGCCCAAGTTCCATAATAAACTCTTCATGCCCTTCTCAACTTAAGTTTCCCACATATCTTTGCACAAGCATATGTTCAGACCCTTCATCCGGGTTGTTCATAGGGGACTTTAAATAGTTGAGGGCCCCACACCAATCCTTCTAGTACTCCACAGCTTGCCTACCTAAAAATGACCCACTTATACCTACTCTCTGCTTCCTGAGAGCTAATGGCTGTGTCTCATTGTGACATTCACGTGAGATGCAACATGATGGTATCAGAAGAAAAACAAACAACAATCAAATCATCAGGTAATTAAATTGAGGGTCATAATCACACCAAACTTCAGGGAGGTATTATTTTTGTAAATCTGAGATAGATAAGTTATTATTAAGCAAAGGTATTAAGGAGATATGAGCCAGAGGCAGGTATATCAAGTTAGGCACACAGACAAAACCTCATTTGAACGATTGGACAGATTTGAGGGGCTTATTCCTGTTCCTAGGATGATATCACGACTACTTCCATCTCTATCTCGTATTCCAAATAAAAGGTTTGGTTTCTTCGAAGTGACAAGGCAGTTTGAATTAACCTACATTAAAGAAACAAATATCACCGCATGGTTTGACTGGGCACTTTGCAGTTCTACAAGTTGAGATCATTACCTCTGCTTCAATTTTGTTCAGCGTTTTGCACTGGTCATTTTTGTTTCATTAGTTATTCTAGTTAACCTTCACAAGGTTGCTGTCCTGTCATTCACACCTCCTCAAGTCATATCTTTTGTTCCTTAAATTGCCCCATCATCATTCCAACTGACTTTACATGAGGAGACAGTACATTGTATTCCCTGCCAGATCACTTCTGACCCATTACCTTCCTTACAGGTGAAATACAGAAGCTAGCTCAAATGACAGTATAGCAGGTCATATTTCAAACTAAAGGGGAGCTGTGCATATCCATAAATAATTTCAGTCACTTTCTATACTGCAGCAAGTCATCACTGCCATTTATGGTACAAAGAATTTATTACATAGAAAGAGGCGGTCAGTCCAAATCGTCTCTGCCAGCCTGTGTGGCAATACATCCCCTCCCAACTAAACTGATTTGCAGATCTTTTTATTTGTTTTTCAATTTAGAACTCAAGCTTCATCTTAAATGAATTTATTATCTATCTTAACTTTATACAGTAATCTGGTATTCTAACCATTCCCTAGGTAAAGGGGTTTCTCACAAATTCCTTTCTGGACTTAATGACTCATATTGACATTCTTGGGTTTGGAAATCTCAAAGTGAAACAAAAACAAGCTTAACCTACCCTGCCAAACCAAATTAATTTGGAGCACTTCCAAAAAAAAAGAAGAGGTATAGGCCATTCAGCCCTTCAAGCCTGCTCTGCCATTCAACGTGATCATGGCTGATCATTCAACTCAGTATCCTGTCCACACTTTCTCCCCATACCCCTAGAACCCTTTCGCCTTAGGAACTATATCAAAATCCTTCATGGAAACATTCAATGTTCTGGCTTTGCCACTTTGAGGCAGAGAATCCCACATGCTCACTGCTCTGTTGGTGAAGTAGTTTTTTCATCGCAATCCTAAATGGCCTACCTCCCACATCCTTTAACTGTGACCACTGGTTCTGTGCTCCCCAATCATCAGCAACACCTTTTACCATGTCTAGCCCTGTTAGAATTTTATCAGTTTCTATGAGATCTTCCTTCATTCTTCTGAACTCCAGCAAATATAGTTCTAACTGACCTAGTCTTTCTTACATCAGTCAATCCTACCATCCCAGGATCAGTCTGGGAAACTTTTATTGCACTTTCTATAGCTAGAACGCCCTTCCTCAGAATGTGACCAAAACTGCACACATTACTCCAGGTGTGGTCTCACCAAGACCTTGTACAATTTCAGCAAGATGTCCTTGCTCCCATACTCAAATCCCCTCACTGTGAAGTCAAATTAAAAAGGTAGGTAAGGGATGGGAATTAAGAAAGATTGTTCTGGACTGTGTCACCAATAGCCAGGGGTTATAGAGGTGGAGGTTCTATGGTGACGTCAACAGTTTTCAATTAATGCTGTTGTTTTGTTTTGGGGGAAAAATTTCCTCAAAAAATCCTTGTGAACTTTGTGCACAATTCTGGAATTTCACATAGTACAAAGATCCTTCCTATTGAGTTACTCCTGGTCATCTCTCATCCAATGTTTGTACCAGTTTCAACTGCCATTTTCTTTAGCCAACCATTGCCTATAAAGACAAAGAAATACATCAAAGAGAAAAATATATATAAATATATGGAGGCAACTTGGAATCCCAACAACCGGTCAAAGGTCATGGAAATAATTGGAAACAGCTGGTCAGAAACTTCAAAATCCAAACAACATGGTTCCACCCTTTCGTGACATAGCTTCTTCACAGTCAAAGAATGAGTTAGGAAAGAATCCAGTGAATGGGTAGCTGACAGCTTAAAGCAGGCCCAACAGCCTACTCAGCCGCTCCCTACAGCTTAAACCCTCCAACCCTGGCAACATCTTTGTCAACCTTTTCTGAACCTCAAGTTTAAACAACATCCTTCCTATAGAAGGGAGACCAGAATTGCATGCAGTGTTCTAAAAGTGGCCTAACCAATGTCCTGTACAGCTGCAATATGACATCCCAACTCAATGCACTGCCCAATGAAGGCAAGCATGCCAAACACCACCTGTCTACCTGCAACTCCACTTTCAACTATGCACTTCCCTCCCTAGGTCACTTTGTTCAGCAACAGTCCCCAGGGCCCGACCACAAGTCCTGCCCTGGTTTTCCTGACCAAAATGCAACATCTCACATTTGAGCTTAAACTCTATCTGCCACTCCTCGTGCCAACAGAACTTCAATAGAACCAGTCGTGACCAGACATCTCCAAGCTCTTTACAGTTAATGAAGAACGTAGTCACTGACAATTTACACACAGCATGTTCCCACGAACAGCAATAATGACTCGATCATCTATTTTTTTTGTGATGGTGATGGGGGATGTTTTTGGACCAAGACCATTGGATGAGGTACCCTGCGCCTGGAAACAGTGTTGCAGCGTTCTGCTGTGTGTCGACAGACACAACAACGTTTAAGGTTCCCCAGCACAAGTGGCACGTGCAACACCACCTCCGCACATCATCGGGCTTTCACAGGGGACACACACACACACACGACAAATCAGCAGCCAACTAACCCAGCTTGCATCCAGTCTCTGGGAAGTCACCCCAACATCTCCAAGCAATTCAGTTTGCCCAGTCCCCAGCTTCCTACCCAATAGCTGGAGGTCAGGAAGCTCCCGCCCAGACTCATCCAATGCCCGGGCTAACATCCCTCTCTCAAGAAGTGCCTGAACATAATCGACTTGGACAATTCAGTCTGCAGAATATCACTGATTCAAACTCTTGCTTTGTCAAATTATACAACTTCAAAAGCATAGGAACTAAGTGCTGCAGAACAGAACATTTGCCAGTTCAGACAAGCTGTAACAAAAAAGGAACAATTTTCTTGTTTATCAGTTAGTTTACTTCTCTTAGTTGCATGACGCAACATTAATGGATTGTTGCCCAGTGATCAATCTCTATCAATTCACCTGGAACAGACCCAGACAAGCATGAGAGAAAACCCAAGCAGTGTAAATCTTTGGGAACTATTTGTCCAAAGTCACCAGTTTGTCCCAAGCATGTTAAATTTACCACATCGTCTCAAATTACTCCCTTACTGCAGCCTTCAGCCTCACTTCCTGAACAGAATCTACTTGCTTTTGAATGAATCAGTACAGATTCCAAAATGTCTCCCAAGCAATCTGATCCACAACTTGTATTATCAAGCATTTCTGGGTCAAGTCAGATATACAATAAGCTATTCCTTCCCTGCCCTCAATGTTAAAAAAAATGTACTTCTAAATTTAATCTCAAGAACACCATTTACTGTGGTATGAAAGATATTTTATCCACACCACGTATCAACCATCCTTTGGCAATACCATTTGGACAGGCCTAAGTCATCGAACTGAAATTTGTGATGCGAGCCTATGCTTGGCAGCTACTGGAACAAAGCTGCCCAAACTAGTTTTAGCAAGGACCCCTGCAGCCAGGATTCAGACAAACATTCTTAACCCAAGAGACTGGGCTAAATTGCAATCCGGATTTCAGAGATAGAGGCCACTTAGTATGTGAAACTCAATATACTTTTGAAAGTGATATGAACTATTTGATCAATGGTGCAATCTAATAGACTTTTTTTTGAGACAGAGGTATGATATCTCTCATTTCACATACCTGAAAATCAGAACACAGCCTGACTTGGAGTGAGCCCAGTGTCTTGTGTTTACGTGGCATGTTCAATGTAGTCAACTGACCAAAGTGCTTCAGAGGGGCTTTTGCAAACAGACATCTATCCAACAAAGCAGGATATTCAGTGATTACCAAATACCTGGTCAAAGAGTTGAGTTTTAAGGAGCGACTTTGGGAGGGAATTCCAGGATCATGCATGCAAAAGTATGGCTGCCACTAGCGGACTGATTAGTGCCAACCTCTGAAATCAGGGATGCACAGAAGATTGTAGATATTTCAAAGAAAAAGATGAGAGCACAAGGTACAAAGTTACAGAAAAATTTGAAGACAAAAATGTAATCAAAAACAAAACTGTGGCCAGACTGGGAGAGTATATAGATTGTTGTTCTTCACGTTGTGCTGCCCAATGGAAGATGTAGAAACAACAGTAGAAGTGACATCACGGAACCAAAACAAGCGCTATCTCCCTTTGACTTTGTTCAATTTTCTGATTCCTATTGAGAAAGGCTGACCTGTAACTTTCATGCATTCAACATTGGACTCTTACTTGTAATACACAGATCCCTTTCACAGAACAAGCAATGCTCACACGACTTTGGATTTCTTAAAGCAACACGCCTTCAAAATGTATGCTGTCACAAGGCAGAAGCGTACAGCAAGGAAGGACTTCTTGTTGGATGATTTTGACCATGTCACTTCAAATGCTTCCATAAACCCTTACAGAACCAGAGGGAGAGTAAACTCATTCTACTGTTTTAGTTCTTTGAAAGAGCTAACCAATTATTGCCACTTCCTGCTCTTTTTCCTGTTAACCTAGGAACGTATTCCTTCTCAAATATTTATCCTTTTGAACATGCTGTTGAATCAACTTCCACATAACCCACCTACCACCCATCTTTCCATCGGGGATCATAACTGATCCTGCAGGCCTCATTTTTAAGCCATGGGAAAGCGGCCATTGCTGGAAGAACTGTTTCCCCTCTATCTCCATAATATTAGTGCACTTGCAAAGCAGTTCTGCTGCAGAAATCCCTCCACTCATTAAATGTATCTGTCTAATTGGACTACTTCATCTCCAGTGGATGTCGTTAATAGCCACATTTACATTGTACCCTAGGTCTCATGGGAGGAAGCTAATTAAACCACACTTCCCCCACTCAGATTTCTCCAATGTACCACTGGTCTTCCCTTAAACAGGCTGAACTACCATGACTAAACAGTTCAATAATGTCCTTTGTTGAGTGACAAGGTGGATAGCTAAGAACAGATGAAGGAAGGATGTGGGAGACTAGCCATTGCAATGCCACAAAAATTAGCTTGGAACAGAGTTTATTGTAGGAAGACTTACATTCATATAGCAACTTTCACCACTCCAGGACTTTCCAAAGTACTTAATAGCCAGTGAGGTACTTTTGAAATCAACCATTGTCATGAGATAGGAATGGAGAGAGCCAAGTTTTGTCGTTTGCGAGAGATTGCTATGCAATCAGTTAGTGTCAATTAGAGTCATAGAGATGTACAGCATGGAAACAGACCCTTCAGTCCAATCCGTCCATGCCAGCCAGATATCGCAACCCAATCTAGTCCCACCTGCCAGCACCCCTCCAAACCCTTCCTATTCATATACCCATCCAAATGCCTCTTAAATGTTGCAATTGTACCAGCCTCCACCACATCCTCTGGCAGCTCATTTTATCAATTGGTTCAGTAACAATATTATTCAGGAAACTGGGGAGAACTCCCCCATTCTTTGGGGTAAGAAAATATTATGAAGTTATTTACAGCACAAAAAGATTATTCTATGATCCACACTTATGTTTATACTCCGTGAACTTCCTCCTCTTCACTGATGTGAGTCAACAAATCCACTGATCCTTTCTCTCTCTCTCTCTCTCTCACACACACAAACTTATCCAGCTGCCTCTTTAGGTACATCTATGCTATTCACCTCAATGACTCCTTGTGGTAGCAAGTTTCACATTCTAACCAATCGGAATAGACTAGAACCTTATCAGTAGCCAAAGGACTATGCAATGCCTTTTTAAAAAAAAAGGCCTCATCCAAAGGAAATGCACAGCTGACAGTGCAGTACTGAAACACATAGGAATGTCACACAAAATGTTACACTCAAGTCCCCAAGGAAGTTCTTTTAAAAAAGTCACCTAATTCAGAAACAAGTCAGCAACTCAGCCACCTGTGGCAACATTCAAAATAAGTCTGACGAGATCAGGTAACCAGTGATAGCTACTGTAACTACAGCAAGTAATCTGTGGAAAAAAAAATGCAAGAGCAACAAAGTCTCAAAACTAATTACTGTAATAGATCCCATTCTGATGTCAGAAATATGCAAAACAAAGTTGAGAACAGCAGCTTAATCTGAATTTTAAAAAAAATTGTGGAACATCAGAACCACCGAGAAAGAGACCACAGTGCTATCAAGGAATTAATGGTAACCTGTAGAGGATTGACATTTGGACAGCCAGCCAGTTCTTTAAGTGTTGATTGATGGATTTAAAAGCTCCTTACCAACAGCATTACGACAGGACTTCAGTAATGAACCTTCATCACCGCAGCACCTTCCTTGCAGCACAGTGGTTAACACTGCTGCCTCACACATCAGGGACTCTGGTTCAATTCCAGCCTTGGGTGACCGTTTGTGTGGAGTTTGCACATTCTCCCTGTGTCTATATGGGCTTCCTCTGGGTGCTCCAGTTTCCTCCCACAATCCAAAAATGTGCAGGTTAGGTGAATTGGCCATACTAAATTGTTCATAGTGTTAAGCAATGTGTAGGTCAGGTGCATCAGTCAGGGGTAAATATAGGGTAGGGGAATGGGTCTGGGTGGGTTACTCCTCGGAGGGTCAGTGTGGACTTGTTGGGCCAAAAGACCTGTTTCCACACTGTAGCGATTCTAATTACCTGATCCATAATATTTTCCAGGTTTTCTGGAGCGTGGAGGATTGGTGATGTTGAGTTTGCACAGTAAGCACACCAGGCAGTTTGAAGCATCATCTTGTTAATACTGGGCTTTTCCAATTGTAGCTGGTAACATGAAACAAATTGCTGGATCTCGGACAGACAGCTCCCTTTGCCTTGGGGGCCACCACATATTTCCAAGCCAGTATCTATCAAGAAAAGGCACTTTCCTTTCTTAAGGAAAAGTGTACAAAACATGGAAGTCAAGCTCCCAAAAACAGGACCTGCAGGTCTTCGATTCCAGGATGGGGGCCTCCTCTCTGTTCTGAGTTTCTACTGTGGGTCTCCAATGTAACAGAGCAGGCCAAATCCTGACCCACACCTCTCAGCTGGCAGTGTGCAGCCCTCTCAGCTTGATGTGGTCTCTTAGCCCAATGTGGACTTCCAGCCTCAACGTGATTCCAGAGCAGTCTCCCAACCTCAACAGCAAGCCCGGAATGGTCTGGAGTCAAGGCGCAGAGCAGACTGGAGGCGAGATGCCACCCAACATGGATTATTTGCTGTAGTTATAGTAGCTATCCATTTGTTACATGTGCTAGTCAGACTTCTTTGAAATGTTATGCTGCCAAAGGTTGGAAGGACTGTTGTTCTTAAACTTATTTCTCTACTTTCTCATTTATTCCCACGATCTGTAATGTTGGACTGACTTCTTTATTTTTCCATTTGTTTTTCCTCAGAAGTTGTACTGAAGAATCTGTACCCAGGTACGTTAGCACCCAAGGCGGAGCCACAAGTGGCGACTTGTAAACTTTTCACTGGACTCATTTGAGTATGTGACAATTAAGCTAATTCAATTCAATGTTTCACAGTTTGCACAAGGATACTTACAGATTTACATGTTGCCAGAAGCTCAGTTGATAGGCCTCTCACACCAGGGAAGGCATAAGCAAAGCATTGTGCCTTTTTTTTTTAAAAACAAAAATCACATACAAGCAAATCTACAAGAAAGGCAAGTTTTTAAACCAGCTCAAGCGTTCGACCAGTTTGGTAACCTCTGCCCCAATTTTCAGACAGTGGCTATTGGTAGTGACAAATGGGAACAGCAAAATCATATTACTTTGGCTTACACTATGCATTTGTCATTCCATCTCCTCTGCCAGATGATACCTTGTTACAGATCTACTGTAACTGCTTCTGACAAAGAAGTCAACAAAATAGGAATTGTTTTTCCTCTCTCCAAATGCTCCCTGTCCTTATGTGTGCATCCAGCATTTTCTGTTGATACCCTAGATAAGCAGCAACACTTTGGTTTCTAAAAATCTAGTCCAGAGATCAATGCCCTTGAAAGATTATTGGGCACTTTTACATGTGACCCCACGAATAAGAAACGAATTAAGTCATTTATGTGGCTAGAAATCCCTCCAGAGTGGAGTGCACGACCCTTAAATGACTGGTCTCTGAGGAGAGTGCAGCCCATCAGTGGAAACTCTCACTAGCCATACAGTGCTCCTAGGTGAAAGCCCCTTGAAATGTAGGTGTTTCCTATTCTATTTATTTACTTAAAGCTACAAATAGACCAAGATGTTGTTGTCCTGGGGAAGTGGACAGGGTGGATTTAATTTATCAGTTCAGCCCTTTAGCCTTCCTGCAATTCAGCTAGCCCTGCCTAAGACAGCCCCACTACAATTAATTCCCATTGAGTTGCCAAGAAACCACTTCAATCCGGTTCTGACCGGTTCCAGCCGCCCTTGACCGGTTCCAACCGCCCGTAGTGACTCAGCTGCCTCTACCACTCGGAGCTTCCCCATGGGGGCGGAGGTTTAGAGGGAAACGCCACCTTAAAGCCCTGCCTGTCAGTTTGGCGCCAGCGAGGCGCATTCTCCAACTGCCATGCCCAGCAATCATTTCACAGTTTGTTTTTTTAAATAAAAAAAAACACAGAAAAAGGGAGCAGCTCTGGTCAGGGAGTTGTGCACACCCCTGCGTGTTGGGCGGAAGCGGTACGTTCCTCGCTGCTTGTTACATTGTGGCTAAGCAACGAGAGAGGTAACTAATCAGCACCTCCAATACAATGCAGCAAAGAACTGCTACAATGTAACTACTCCCCAGGGACTATTAAACTTTATCAACATTATATATACACGCTGAATACCAAAACATTACTTGGCAACAACTTATCCACCACTGCCAGTGAATCGGGCCCGAATGGAAATAATTCTGGCTTGTCAGTTTCAGGGACCTTTCCCTTTCTCTTTGAGACCATCTTGCTATTTCGACCACCGTTTAAAACACTTCCACAAATTATTAGAGAAACTGGTCGTCCCCAGTGCATTTAGGCTTCACTTCCTAAGCATTAAAGGTGGTGCAAATTGGTTTTAGTCCCGGGTTGTTGGATCAAATGGTGTGTGCCACTTTTCTCGGATGTGGAATGATTTGTGTTACTGCATTGAGGTTAGCGTGAGCTAACTGCAATACTACACGTAGCTCCCCAGCAGAGTGAAGCACGGATTTAGAAGATAAACTTTTCGAAAGATTATATTGTTTAAACTAATTGTGACAACTGAAAGACTTTAAAATAGGCCCATCTTAAGTAAATTAAGAGGAGCGCGATTCAGATACCCCGGTTTCTCCAGTACTTCACCTGGGAGATCGGTCGGCCTCACAAAGACCCTCTTTGTTATCAGCGGGTCGGATTAGATGTTTGATTTTTGAATGCCAAATAGAAAGAGACCTTTTGTTCAAAAATTTCAGCAAGTCTCGTTTATGAACTTGAACTGAAAATGCCAGCTGGAGGCAAAAAGCGAATGAATTGGACCCCTTCACTGGAGGTAAAACCCAAAGTACGGGGGGCGGAGAGATCGAGTCCCATTGCCAGACTGACGTTGCAAAAAAAAGACTTAACTCTCATAGATGGTGTTTATACAAGATTGTAAAAGGACGCGGTTAAAATATTACGCTGCAATTATATTCAATGAAACTACAATGTAGCCGTTTGAATTCACAACCCGAACTGGCCTACTAACGGCAGTGGATTTTTTAAAAAGTCAGTATATATTCACCACAGCGCCCAAGTATTAGAAAACAAATCACATTCTACTAACTGAACACCGTTTCCCTGCGATCACTGTAATAGCCTGGATATGGTTAGGCAGCAGGCTCTGAAATACTTATCCATAAGCAACAGAAAAGTTAGAATATATAAAAGGTACATCAATCATTCAGTAGGTGTCTGGGTTGAGAGGGGCACCCAGACTGACAAAGGCTTCTACACTCGGCCTACTCTGTGTGTGTGTGTGTGTGTGTGTGTTTGCACTAGAGCGAACGAATCCGTGCGTTACGCAAGATCCCAGTGTGAGAAGAGGGGCGAGATCCCTCCCTGGCCAATATACTCACTCTGCTGATGCTGTGGAGGGGAGGAATCTGTCAGACTGCCCGCGGCGGCTGCGCCCGGCAGCACTAAGTGCCTGAGGGGCTCGGGCAGACACTTCTTGCAGAAGGAGTGCAGACATGGCAGCAGCTTGGGATCTCGACTTTGGAAATTGAGCTTGCAGACGGCGCACGTCTCCAGCAGGTTGAGCTGGGCTCCCTCCGCCTTCTCCCCTTGTTCCCGACTCTCGGCTTCGTTTCCTGTGTTGAGGCCGGGTTCCTGCGGGCTTTCTGTCATATCTCCAAATTTCAGACGCTTCTCCCGGTCGCAGCTCCCATTCGCCTTGCCGCTGGCAGTGAGTGAGTTGGCTGGAGGGAGGGGTGCTTTCCCTGGCCAAGTTGTGGCAGAGGGAAACGCTCAAGGGGCGTTCCGTTTGAGCCCGCTGTCAATTGCAGGAAATACTCCATCTGCCGGATACGACCCGCCAGTGAGAAGCGACGGAGCTCGATTCATCACGGCGCGTCACTGGGCCCTATTAATATTAATAACTCCCAGCAACAGGCAATCTACCTCCTCCACAAAACTACCCTCCCTTCAACTAGGAGGGATTCCCGAAGTCTGCCGAGTCAGGTCTCTGGGACATGACCCACGTGCCTCCAGATCTGTGCTGACCTCGAGAAGGGAATCTAGGGATGGCAAAGATATTATGGAACATAAAACTTGGTTGGGACCTGGGTTCAAGTCCCACAATGGCAGGTGGTGGAATTTGAGTGCAATTTTTAAAAAAGTATGGAATTAAGAGTGCAACGATGACCATCGTCAATCCATTGTCAGGAAAACCCATCTGGTTCACTAATGTGCTTTAAGGAAGGAAATCTGCCATCATTACCTGGTCTGGCCGACATGTGACCCACAGCACTGTAGTTGACTCCTAACTGCCCTTTGAGCAATAAGCCAATGACCCTCTGCTGGAAGTTGGGTCATAAAAGCCCTATGCAGTTCAATAATCAAATCCCAGTGTGACGAAAGCTATCTGATAAATGTTATGATTTTCAGAATTTGCATTTTTGACTTATGACATACTTGGTTAGTTTCTAAATAACTGGGTTATAGAACTTACTTACCCGTGGCATTTGGGCATCACTGGCTAGTATTTGATTTGATTTATCATGGTCACATGTACAAGTAGTACATGGCCATGCTAAATTGCCCATAGCACTAGATGCATTAGTCAGAGGGAAACGGGTCTGGGTGAGTTACTCTTTGGACGGTCGGTGTGGACTTGTTGAGCCAAAGGGCCTGTTTCCACACTGTAGGGAATCTAATCTAAGAAGTTTTGTTTTGCATGTAGTACAGCAGATCATAACATACAAAGACACAAAGGTAAGAAATGTGACAATACAATCTGCTGTAGAGTCACCCTACTTCAGCGGCACCTTGTCTAGTAATTGTAGCAGAGTCAGTCATACAGCGCAGAAACAGGCCCTTTGGCCCAACCCCTCCATGCTGACCAGTTTTCCTCAACTGAACTCGTCCCATTTGCCTGCATTTGGACCATATCTCTGTCAACCTTTTTATTCATATACCTGTCCAAATGCTTTTTAAATATTGTAATTGTTCCTCCCTGCTACTTCCACTGGCAGCTAATTCCAAACACATACCATCCTCTGTGTGAAAAAGTTGTTTGCCTCAGGACCCTGTAGGTTTGCTCACTGAGCTGGAAGGTTCATGTTCAGACATTTCATCACCATACTAGGTAATATCTTCAGTGAGCCTCCGGACGAAGCATTGCTGACGATTTACACTTTCTATTTATATGTTTGGGTTTCTTTGGGTTGTGTTGGACTTGGGCTCAATCTACCAGCTTACTTTCCTCTCTGTGTGAGCCGAGTCCTTTGTGTTCTTTCAGTGAAGCAATAGGAGAAGATATTCGGTCTCAAACTCTTAGTTTATTTTAGCAGGAAGTGGATAAAGTATACAGAGCTCTGGGTCTAGGTCTTCCCGTCCCTGACAAACAGCAAAGTGTGGTCAGTTCACGGAGTCCGACCTATTCCTGTCCCTGACCCAGTCTTTTATACAGTACAGAACGTCATGCAATCACTGAGGTGGGATTGTCTTCTGATTGGCTGTTGATCTGACTCCATTCTCAGCCTTCTCGCGTTCCCGGATGTCTGACCCCATGTGACCTCCTTCTGCCCGCGAAACAGTCTCCACGTGACCTCCTCTTGCGCGCGAAACAAATATATTATTAAAGGCTTCTGAATGCCTCACACTAAGCCATATATTTACAAGTCCCCCTTTTGCTCTCATGAAAATGAGACCAACAAACCAGTTTTATACATCACATTCACTCTCCGATGCATAGTCTTTACTTCCTGCCAGAGCCATGGTTTCCGACTCCATCTGTGACATCTGGTAGGGCGGGGGAGCCTTCCCTTCAATTGCTGTGATGATTACCCTGTTCAACAGAGATCTAATACAGGGGATACAACAACATCCACACAACACTAACGCAGTCATCATACCAACGAGGGACATAAACACAGACACAATCAATCCTTTCCATTTCCCAAACCATGAGTCGAAAATGCCTCCTGGAGGGTTGTCAATACCTGAATGTTCGTGCATTTCTTCAGACAAGGTTCCTAGTCCTTCCAGGGCTCTGGTTACCGAGCCATCAGGTGCTGTATTGTTGGGGATGAACGTACAACATTGATCTCCGAACATAGAGCACACTCCCCCCTTTTCTGCTAACAGCATATCTAAGGCCATTCTATTTTGTACTGTCATCAATGAGGTTTCTGCCAGTTGTTCAGAGAGTCCTGCCACCACGTCTCTAGTTCTATTGGCTAGCCTGAGTACATTGTAATGGACATAGTTAATTCGGTCGACGTTTTTATTCGGCGTGACTGGGAATAGAACACCGATAATTGGGAGATTCTCAAATCCTGCTGCTACCTGGTCTGCCAATTTATATTCATCAGGTACACCGCAGGGAACAACTATTGCATCTATGTAAGTGGTTGAGCCAGAAGTGACATCAAACAAATCCCTGCGTTTTCGTGCATGCGGATTTATTCCCTGCTGCCGTTCTCCTAAGAGGAATAAGGGTAACCCTAGCCTGACCATTGCACATGTTCCAGACCAATCTGGAGGTAGACTAACATACAGTGTTCTATCTCCAAAAAAGATCAGCTCTGGCCCAAACCATTGTGCTAGCATTCTGCCAGCCGGTTACATCAATCGTGTCCTGACACCAGTCAGCGGACATGTCTCCCAAGATTGTATTTGAACTTCGAGCGAAACAAGTGTAATTGTTGGCCCTTGGGGTAAACACTGGAGGTAACATGTAATTCTTTACAGGTGGGAAAATGGCACTTAAGGTGGTACAATTTGGAGGATCCGCCTGCATGGTGAGTGCCATCATGCAGTGAAATCCTGCTGGGTCTATATTAGGGAACAATGGGGTGGGGTAGTAAATAAGGTTGGCCGGGCTGAGGAACACGCAACGCAATTACTCATATTCATTGAGGTTGCGGTCGCTGTCATCCAGTCCAGCCATAGGTTCTTATCCCCGTACCCGGTGGCTAATTTAATAATGTCCCTTCTCGTGAGGTTGTTGTGGTCTATTACCACGACTCCTGAACTTGGTTCTACCTCCATACTTGTTGTGTTTTCGGTTTGTGGCTGGTTCGTAGGAGGGTCCACTAAGGATACCTTCACTAGTCCCATGGTATCCACTCCTGATTGATCTACACTTATTACAAAATAAAAGCTTCTGTTATCAATCCCACAGTAAATCTGTACCTCTTTGGGACCAGGGTTAATGTCGAATCTTGTCAGGGTTAACAAGAGTGGATTTTTTTTAGCTCTGAGGAATGATCGAGTTGCCCCTTAGTCAGGCTCACATGATCTCGAACTTTCCATCTATTATCCAAGGGTGACGACTTCTTGGGTGTCCATCGTACCCCAGTCCATGTTAATACATGATCCCACGACGGGCATGGGTCATAGTAAATGGCGTAGATGCAAAGATATACATCATACCTCCTCCAGCTCCCTGTATCTTGGCCACAGTCAATTACTTTGCATAAGTCAAACTGGTATGTTGTACCACGCTTTTTATCATGTCTGATGTGTACCCGCTCCCCACCTCCCGTAAACATTTGTCCGCCTCTTGTCCTGTTGATCTTTTGTTCCTGGGACTTTCTCCCTCGCCTGTGTGTTTGTCCCTCGTGGTTGATACCCCTATTAACAGCGGCATAACACTTATACATGAAATAATAGCAAAAACTCCCAACCACAACAGCCTAGGGTAGTGTGGGCTCCTTACAGAGATGAACATTATGTCCTTTACACAACTTTCCTATATGTTTTAAACAAAATCTTCTTGTGTTCCAGTCCTGTGCTCACTTATGCTCTCCAGAAAAACCTTTCCTTGGAGATCTTTAGAACCTCACCCCCTTTTTCCAGAACCCTCTTCCTGCAAAAGTTAAAAGTTTAAGACCCTTCTACTCTTTTTCTGTTCTTATTTGTTCTAGAGTTCTCGTTGGCTGTTCCGTGGCTACACACTGGCTCCAATGGTACCAGCTTTCTCCTTTCCCCTGTAGTCTGACCGCATGAGATGTCCTTTCCACCACCGTATAAGGTCCTGTCCACCTTGGCTCCGACCACTTCCGTTTGATCACTTTCAGCAAGACCCAGTCTGTGGTAGATGGCGCCTGGCTCAGTAGCTCCCCCTTTGCCGATCCAACCTGTTTGGAGAAAGCTGACACCAAAGCTGTTAGTTGGTCATAGTAAGGTTTGTACCTTAGAGAGGCTCCTCCTCCCTCTAACATCTGTATTCCAGCTCCCGGTCCCGGGAACTGCTGCCCTGTTGTTAGCTCGTACGGGGTAAACCCTGTGATAGAGTTTACTGAGCTTCTAATGGACATTAAAGCTAAGGGTAGGGCATCTACCCAGCTTAACTTTGTTTGTGCACAGACTTTTCCCATTTTTCCTTTTATGGACTGATTTATTCTTTCCACTTTTCCCTGTGACTGAGGATGGTACACTGTTCCAAACGCATGTTTCAGTCCTAAAGCTGCTTCAACTTCTCACAGGTCTTTATTCTTGAAATGTGTGCCATTATCCGACCTGACTCTCTTTGGAAACCCATGCATTGGAATGTATTGGTTTATCAAAAATTTGATCACTGTTTTTGCGTCTTCCTTTTTCGCAGGTATCGCTTCTGGCCAACCAGTGTATGCATCCACTGCTACCAAAAGGTACCGGTATCCATTTACTCTCTCTATCATGTCAGTGTAGTCAAGCACTATTTCCTGACCTGGCATTCTTGGGAGAGGGAATTTTCCCTTGTGTGGTTTCACTGTTGCTCTCACATTGTATTCTGTACATGTTCTACATTCTCTGATGTAATTTTCAATCATTGCTAGCAAGAACGGATGCCTCCAATGTGTCAGATACCTCTGCATCTGTGTTTTTTCACAGTGTGTCAACCCATGAGCTTCCTGGAGCATGGAAGCCATCAAACCTGGAGGTAACACTGGTCTACCGTCCGGTGACCTCCAAATCCCTTCTGACTCTGTGGCCCCTCTCTCTCTCCATACTGTCAGTTCATGAGGAGAGGCTTTCTGCTGCTCATTTATTAACATATTTGCATCGCAGGTGACCAGCAGGTCATACACTGTTCTCTCTGTTTGCACCATTATATACTGTGCTATATACCCTGTTGCTTTCTTTGCTGTTGAGTCTGCTTCCTGATTACCCTTCGCTACTACTGTATCTGCTTTATCATGTCCTCTACACTTGACCACCGCCACTTCTGCAGGTTTCATCAGGCCCTCCGCTAATCTTTTCATATCTTTTTCATGTTTAATTGGGGTTTTTGCTGCTGTTAAGAATCCTGCTCTGATCCATTGACTGAGTTCTACCTGTATAGCCCCTGCCACATATGCAGAGTCAGTGTAGATGTTCACCCTTTTTCCCTCTGACCATTCTAATGCAGCTATCATTGCCTGTAGTTCAGCCAACTGGGCTGATTCTTTGCCTGTCACTTTTCCTATCAACTCTTCCTCAAATCCCTCACTTGTCTGTCGCACCACTGCATAGGCTGCTTTAAGTCCTTCAGTTGGATGTCTGTAACAGCAACCATCTGTGATCAGCACTTCTTCTGGGTCTACCAGTGGAATTGCCTGTAAGTCTGCCCTAACTTTGACGTCTCTCTGTACCCTTTCCTCACACATGTGTGGTTCTCCTTCTCCCATGTAGTCAGCCATGTTGATTCCTTCGTGTGTGAAAGTTATATGTGGTGCATTCAAGATTTTCTCTAACCTGGTTTGCCACAGTGACGTCATTGTGAAGGCTGTTGAGGTCACATAGGCCACTATACTGTGTGTCGTCAGTACCGTTAGTGAATGGCCCATGACTATATGTGCTACCTTTTGGAGAATTATTGCTACCCCTGCTGCATGTCTTGTACATGGTGGGTGTCTGTCTTCTGTTGGGTCAAGGGTAACACTTACATACATCAGCACCTGCCTGCCTCCTCCTTTTTTCTGAAAAAGAACACCATTTATTGTGTGTGATTTTTTAGAAATATTGAGGAAAAATGGCTCTTTGTAATCTGGGACCGCTAAATCAGCAGCCCGCGTTAAAGCCTATTTAAGAGAAACTCTCGTCTGCCTCCGTGGTCCACTGCAAATGGGCCGACAAATTTCTCATGCCTTGCTCATTTACCATGGCCCTTAGAGGGAAAGTGAGCTCCCCATATGTTGCAACGAATTGTCTGCTGTATCCTGCCAACCCAAGAAATGAGAGCATGTCTTTTACAGTGACTGGTTTGGTCTGATGCAGAATGGAGGATCTATGGGATGGAGACACACCTGTTCCCTTAGCGGAAATAACTCTACCCAGAAAAGACACTGTTTGTCTGCAGCATTGCAATTTAACCCGTGAAACTTTAAAACCGACGTTATACAGGTGAAACAGCAACGTCGTTGTGGCTTCCAAACAAGAAACATGATCGGGTGCTGCCAAAAGAATGTCATCCACATACTGGATCAGATCCTTCAGCTGCTGTTTCAGTACCTGATTAAACACCCCCGGCGACAAAATAAACCCTTGAGGGACCCTTGTATAACGTAATTGTTGGCCTTTGTAGGTGAACGACAAAATGTCCCTCAGATGCTCAGCTAGGGGCAAACAGAAGAACGCGTTGGCCAGATCAATGCACGAGAACCACTTATGGTCAGGGGTCAGCACAGACATCACAGTGTAAGAGTTTGGAACTGGAACTGTTGGAGTAGAGACAACACTATGGATCCGTCTAAGATCAGGCGCCATCCTATATTTACCAGTATTCTGCTTCTCTACAGGTAAAATAGGAGTGTTCCAAGCTGACTGGGAGGGTTCTAGCACCCCTGCTGCTAACAATCCTTCAATTGTGTCGGCAATGCCGGCTTCAGCCTCTGGTTTATGTGAGTATTGTCTCTGCCAAATCGGAGTGTGGTCTATTAAATCGAATGTGATTGGTGTGACGTGTTTGCAGTAACCAACATCAGTTGAACTTGCTGACCACAAGGTATCTGATAGAGTATCAAGCATCGCTGCAGCCTGTGGATGGTCTGTTTTTTCCCCACCATGAAACCTTTCAATCTGCCTATGTTCCAGCAGTACCTTGTCAGTTGTCCTGTACGTAATTCTATAGGCTTCCTCTGATGGTGAATATTGTAAACTGGGTAACTGAGTCCACACCCAGTCCGTTAGCACCATCAAGCGTTTGGACATAGGTCCCAGATCCTTGGCCTGATATTCAGCATGCATGGCCAATGTGAGATGAGGTATAGCTTCTTCAGACATCTCATACCATTCCAACTGTTCTGCAGTTAGTTCAACAACACCTGCCACACCTTCTTTCCCTAGCAGAATGCAACTGGAGGAAATATCCCATTGAGTCCCTTCTAGGCGCTGATATAATGCATGCTGATAGATTTCATTGTCATCTCTATCATAATATAGGGTAACATGGAAGGGATCTGCAGGAGGGGCATAGGGATGCAGCATCTGAACCCAGGGTCGCCATTTGTTGTATAAAGACTGTATGCCGTTGTTCTGCCTGTTTTCGGGTTTTAGGAGTCCCCAGTATATATCTGCCCACTGCCCTTCTGCCGTTGGTGATGTGTCCGCTGATAGCATCATTTGGATCCAGAGTGAATCATTGTCATGGAACAGTTGACAGAGTAGCCATTCGGAAAGGTCACTACCAGTCCGTCTAGTCCGCTCAGAACCGAGGCCTCGCATCGCACCAGCAAGTTGCGGCCCATCAGATTGACAGGGCATGCAGGTGATGAAATATACCGGTGACGGAAGGTCTGTCCGGCCATTGATTTGATCAGTGGCGATGTCAATGGCAGATTTTCTGGTTTACCCAAGAACCCTACTAACTGGACGCTGGAGGATGACATGTTTGACCGCGGTATGTCACAAGTGATGGTAGAAAATCTTGCACCCGTGTCAACCAAAAAAGACAGATTCTTGTCCATTACCCTCATTTGCATGTGGGGGTCTGCCAACCCCACATGCCCCTGGATTCTCGGGCCCCGTCAATATTCATACCCCTGCCCTTCTGGCATGGTTTGGGGGTATTGACCTTGCACCGGGGCTGCAGCTGCATTTGGGGCTTGGTAAGGCTGGACAGCCTGTTGAAAAGGAGGCTGACTTAAGAGGACATACTGTCCTCGGATCGATTCCTGGCCTCCCTGGGGTCCCCACAACATGGGACAATCCCTTCTCCAATGCCCGGGTTGGCCACATTCAAAACAGGTGTTGGGTGGCTGACCTCTGAGTCCTCCGCGGCCCCTTCCTCTACCACGCATTCCTCCTGCTACCCCTATGGGCCTGCCCCCATGGTGGGGGTAGTGTGGCATCCAATCAGGGTGTTGGGTCTAGACTTGGGAGGTTGTTTTGTGGCGACGGCTGCTGAACCATCTGATTAGTCGTCTTTTGGGAGGCCTTCTTTGTATCATTAGCCTTCCTTCTAGCCTCATCAAGCTGTAACTTCAGCAACTGCACTTGAGCTGACTCGTTGCTCTGTTTATCTTCATCCTGTTTTGTCCTGTGGCACTTCATGTGGTGCGTCAAGTGTTTTTCCGACTATTCTGTAGAACAACCTGGGATGTCGGGATTACTCTCCATTGCCTCTTTTACCTCCTTAGGCATCCCTGCCATAACGGCATTTCTAAATAACATGGTCTGTAGCTGACCCGACCCTGGATGACTCCCCACAGTGTCTGTCCACGTGTCCTTACACCTGGCCAAAAAGGCAGGCATATCCTCACCCTCCTTCATTGTGAAGGTGAGTGAGTGCATCGCTCCCGGTGGAATCGGGAATCTCTCCCTCATTGCCCTTCCCACACAGGTGGCATGCTGCACAAACGGTTCCGAATCAGGTAGTAAGGTGGTCCCCGCAGACGCTTCAATCTGCTGTATTTCCCACATATTCAATTGCTTGCCCAACAATGCTCTCCAATCACCCATGGCTAACTTGTGCCCTAGTGTATATTAGCAAAATTTAGTCATCCAGGGCCTACCTCCCTCCGTGGGTGGGGGCATTTTATCCAGGATGCAGTTCATGTCAGTAAATGTAAAGGACTGATAAACATCCCCCATATAAGAGCCTCTGTAAATTAATGGCATTTGGTGGTGCTGATACTTTGTGGGTTGTCGTAATGTGTCTCTTTGACGCAGGTTATATCTTGTTTCAGGTAGGGGCTTCAGTGGAGGGCCGTGTTCCGTAGGCATTGTGAGTGAGCCTGTCAAAGTGATGGGGTAGGTGTGTGGGTCATCATCTGTCAGGGATTCTTCGTCCTCAATTTCCGTACTATTTTGAGATACCTCCTTATCCAATTTCTCTCTGTCTCTTTCTTCCCTCAAATCTCTCCTTCTTCTGTCTGAGAACCCGTCATGTAATCTTCCCCTCTTTTCACTCTCAGCACTATACGGTGTCGCGTGAGCACCTGGCTCTTGCACTGATGAATGTCTCCCCTGTTTTGGCTGTTCTTTGTTTCTGCTGTGCGTCATTATCACCCTGCTTGCTTCCTCCACTTCCTTAACCCTCTGTTCAGCTTCTCGTGTTAGTTTTCTATCTTTCTGATGCTCTCTTCTACTGCTTCCGCCAGTCTCTCTGTTGCTGCTTCGTACTCTCTTGTTCCTACTTCTCGCACATCTAGCACCCCATCCTGAACATACATGATTGGTATTTGTGCTACAGGATTTGGGGGCGGTACTTGTACCCCAGGCAGTTTAGGATATAATGGCGCGGATGGTCCTGCCTTTTCTGTCTCTTTTGCCTGTTCTGTTTTAGAGGGACCGTCTACTTTCTTTTGAGATATCTCTACCGTTACACAGGCCAACGTCATGTTGTGCAGATGAATCCTCCTCTCTTCTTTCTCCTTACCTTCTTTCGACCACTTTCTTGTAAGCAATATTGACCCATTCTTTCCCTTCATGTGCTCTTCTACTTCTAGTTTAGCTTGCTCTTCTGCTTTTCCTAAGTATGGCGACAATTTCTTTCTCTCCTCATCTTTAGGGACTTTGCCCTGTTTTTGTAATTCTTCCCAAACCTTGTTATATTTCTCCATCATTGTTTTTTGTTTGTTCTTTGCGAGCCCACTGACTAACTGACTAACCCACTGATGTTTTACGGGCAACATTAAGTTGGAAGAACATCCTCCGTATTCTTCACACTCTCTATCAAATTCCCCTTCCATTTTATGTGTTTTTTTTTATCCTCCCGTCCAGTAGTCAGTTGGTTTGGATTTAATATAACCGAGCAACCAACCCAATCAGAGACAAATCCGGTGGCCAATCAGTTTGTATGGAGTACACCCGAGCAACTGACCCTTTCAGCGAGAATTATCAGCAGTTTCATTGTCACCGTTAGGTTTCCACTGCCGATTCTCTCTGATTGAAACACCACCGTCTTTGTCTTCGAGACACTACTGGCTTTTCTGCCACCCTCTGTACATTCCCTAATATAATTTTAAAACTTACAACATATCAATCATAAACCAAAATTTATGAGCGTTGCTTTTATGAGATCCTGCTCAATGGACTTTAAACCTCCTCACATTTACGTACCTTGTTGCTTTTATGGGGACTCTAACCCCACGGGACTTTAAACCCGTACGTATTAAACTTTGTTGCTTTTATGGGGACTCTAACCCCACGGGACTTTAAACCCGTACGTATTAAACTTTGTTGCTTTTATGGGGACTCTAACCCCATGGGATTTTAAACCCATACGTAATAAACTTTGTTGCTTTTAATGGGGACTCTAACCCCATGGGATTTTAAACCCATACGTATTATATCAATACTTTATCCACTTACTATTACTAGGACACTTGCAGCATAATGACAACAATCAATTTGGTATCTCCAATTGCAGAACTTCGATATAAACAGGTGTCTGCTCACCTTTTTATGCGGCGCCGCTTGTTGTTGTCATCAGACGTCAGTTGTCCGTTGTTTCTATTTTTCTCTCTTTTCCATCACTTCTCCGTCTTCATCACGTCGGGGTCACCAAATTGTTGGACTTTGGCTCAATCTACCAGCTTACTTGCCTCTCTGTGTGAGCCGAGTCCTGCGTGTTCTTTAAATGAAGCAATAGGAGAAGATATTCGGTCTCAAACTCTCTGTTTATTTTAGCAGTAAGTGGATAAAGTATACAGAGCTCTGGGTCTAGGTCTTCCCATCCCTGAAAAATAGCAAAGTGTGACAGTTCACGAAGTCCGACCAATTCCTGTCCCTGACCCAGTCTTTTATACAGTACAGAACGTCATGCAATCACTGAGGTGGGATTGTCTTCTGATTGGCTGTTGATCTGACTCCATTCTCCTCCTTCTCGCGTTCCTGGATGTCTGACCCCATGTGACCTCCTGCCCGCAAAATAGTCTCCACGTGACCTCCTCTTGCACGCAAAACAAATATATCATTAAAGGCTTCTGAATGCCTCACACTAAGCCATATATTTACAGTTGATAATGTCATTTCTTGTGGATATGTCATTTCCTATGGTGATATCATTTCCTGTTCTTTTTCTCAGGGAGTGGTAAATCGGGACAACACATCCATCCTAGGACAAACCAAACAGAGGCACGCACGAGGATTCCTAGAAGCATGGCATTCCAACCAGAACTCTATCAACAAACACATTGACTTGGACCCGACTTACCATCCCCTGAGAAAAAGAACAGGAAATGACATCATAGAAAATGCCATCACCACAGGAAATGACATCACAAATCCAAAGAAACCTAAACATATAAATAGAAAGCAGGAATCATCAACAATGTTTTGTCTGGAGGTTCACTGAAGATGTTACCTAGTATGGTGACGAAACGTCTGAACATGAACCTTCCAGCTCAGCGAGCAAACCTACATCCAGAAACTCAACCTGAGCTACAAATCTTCTCCTAACTTGCTAACCCTTTTAAATATTTCCCCTCTCACCTAAAACCTATGTCTTGTGGTTTTGGACTCCTTATCCTGGGAAGATGACCTTGGCTATTCACCTTATCGATAACTCTCATGATTTTATAAACCTCCAAAGGGTCACTCCTCAACCTCCTACACTGCAGGGAAAAAAAATCACAACCTATCCAACCCCTCCTGATAACTCCAACCTTCCAGTCTTGATAACATCCTTGTAAATCTTTATTTGAATCGTTGCCAGTTTGCTTCCTATACTCTGAATTGTACGCGGTACTCCAAATGAGGCCTTACCAGTGTCTTGTACAGCCATAACATGACATCCCTACTCCTGTACTCAATGCTCTGACCCAGTGAACATCACAATTCCATCAAAACTATGGCTCTGCTTGAATCAGCATTATTGGGGCAGGGGTGATGAGTAACAACAACTTGCATTTATATAACACCTTCAGCATATATAAATGTCCCAAGGTGAATAAAGGTTTAGTCAGAGGTTTTAAGGATGGTCTTACAGTGAGACATAAAAAGTAGAAGTATTTGGGGAGAAATTTCCAACAGTAGGGTGTATAACTAGGAAGGTTTTAGAGGGTATGGGCCAAAACTGGCAAATGTGACTAGATTAGTTTAGGATATCTGGTTGGCATGGATGTGTTGGACCAAAGGGTCTGTTTCTGTGGTGTACATCTCTATGACTGTGTGACATAGGTCCTAGAGAGCTGAAGGCATAACCTCTGATGGGGTGGAATGAAGAGATTGAAGGATGCATAAGAGGCCAGAAATGGAGAAACTCAGTGTATCTAGAGACTGAAAGGAATTACCAACTTTGGGAGGGTCAGGACCTGGAATTGTTGCAACAGCTAAATGAGAATTTTGATTTACTTCCCAAAGAAAGATCATAGAATCTCTACAGTGTGGAAACAGGCCATTTGGCACAACAAGTCCACACTGACCCTCCAAAGGGTTTCCCCCCCAGACCCATTCCCCAACCCTATTACATTACCTTTCCCCTGACTAATGAACCTATCCTACACATCCTTGAATTCTATGGACAATTTAGCATGGCCAATTTACGCAATCTACACATCTTTGGACTGTGGGAGGAAACCCACAGAGACATGGGGACAATGTGCAAACTCCACACAGACAGTCACCCGAGGCTGGAATCAAACCCAGATCCCTAGCACTGTGAGGCAGCAGTGCTAACCACTGAGCAAACAAGGGTGATGGGTGCATGTAGGGATAGACAAAATTGGGGGATATGGTGGTGTAGTGGTAATGTCTCTCTACAAGTAGTCCAGAAGCACAGGTTATAACTCTCAAGGGCACAGGCTCAAGTCCCATCAGAGCAAATGATGGAAATTAAATCACAACAATAAGTAAAGCAAAAATCTGGAATGAAAGTTAGTTTCAGTAATGATGACCAGGGAATAAATATTAGTGATCATAAAAACATACCTGGTTCACTAAGCCCTTTAGGGTAAGAAGTCTGCTATCCTTACTTGGCCTGGCCTACAAGTGACTCCAGACCCAGCAATGAATGATGGGAAACAAATGATGCCCATGTCCCATGGGATAATTTTTTGAAATGAGTTTCAAGTGTGAGGAATCAGATAGGAAAGCAATTGAGTTATTGTAACATGGATGTATTAAAGGTGTGGAAGAAAAATTCAGCAAAAGTCACACTTATGCAGGTTGAAGTCAGTGAACTTTGTCACATAGTGGTTATTGGGGTTGGTTGCTCACCGGAGATAGAAAATGAAAAATTGGCTTGAAACTGAGAGAGTGGCTAAAATATGGGGTGAAATACATACCATGTCAATGGAATTTGCGATATATTTACATTAATGATTTGGAGTTAGGGACCACATGTGGTGTGTCAAAATTTGCAGATAACAGTAAAATGTAAAATGTGTGGTGGAGCAAAGTGTGTAGAGGACTGTGAAACTTTGCAGAGGAACATAGATAGATTAAGTGAGTGGGCAAAGGTCTGGCAGATGGAGTACAATGTTAATAAATCCATTTTGGTGGGAATAACTGTAAAAAGGACTATTATTTGAATGGCATAAAGTTGCAGTGTGCTGCTGTGCATGAATCACAGAAGGTTGGTCTGCTGGTACAACAGGTAATTAGGAAGGCAAATGGAACTTTGTCCTTCATTGCTAAAGGGATTGAGTTTAAAAGCAGGGAGGTTATGTTGCAGTTGTATGGGGTGCTGGTGAGGCCACTCCTCGAGTACTGCGTGCAATTTTGGTCTCCTTACTTGAGAAAGAATGTACCGGCACTGGAGGGGGTGCAGAAGAGGTTCATGAGATTGATTCTGGAGTTGAGGGGGGTTAGCTTATGAGGAAAGGCTGAGTAGACTGGGATTATATTCATTGGAATTTAGAAGAATGAGGGGAGGTCTTATAGAAACATACAAAATTATGAAAGGAACAGACAAGATAGAAGTAGAGAGGATGTTTCCACTGGCGAGTGAAACTAGGACAAGAGGGCACAGCCTCAAAATTAGGGATAGCAGACTTAGGACTGAATTGAGAAGGAACTTTTTCACCCAGAGGGTTGTGAATTTGTGGAATTCTCTGCCCAGTGAAGTAGTTGAGGCTTCCTCATTGAATGTTTTAAAAGCTAAGATAGATAATGTTTTGAACAATAAAGGAATTAAGGGTTACAGTGAGAGGATGAATAAAAGGAGCAGAGGCCATGCAAATATCAGCCATGATCTTACTGAATGGCGGAGCAGGCTCGAAGGGCCAGACGGCCTACTCCTGTTCCTAGTTCTTATGTTCTTATGTATTCAATGGTTTCAGTCTTCCCAAAGTCCAACAGGAGAAGATTAATCTTCATCCAAGATTGGACAAGCAGACTGATAGCACAGAGACAGAGTTGAGAGATGATAAGGGAAACCTGCGTATTATCAGCTTACTATGGAATCGGTGGTCTGTGGGACGAGGAGTAAGCAAGATCAAGGCGTTGCCTAAAAAGATGGACTTGTTGAATGTTTTGTTGGCTGTACCAACCTTGGTCTCAAAGTTTGTTTTTAGTTTGGTTATTATCATGTCCTAATTGAGAAATGAGACTGAAATCTCAGATTTCTGGTGAAACTGAAGCTATTTGAAATCAGACTAAATGTTACAGTCATATAATACCCCTGTAAAGCATATCGAGAGATGGACACTACTTTTTAAAAACCCAACAAGAAATAACTTGTCAAAGTAGACTCCAGAGAGTCCGGTTACACCTTTGTGTTCTCTGTATAGACAGAGACAGACAAGTCTGAACATATCTCTGGGAAGTTAATTACCTGAAAATGGTCAAAGCCAGGTGCTGACTGACTATCCCTCACTATTTCACCAGAATTAAAAATCACACAACACCAGGTTATATTCCAACAGACTTATTTGGAAGTACAAGCTTTTGGAGTGCTGCTCCTTCATCAGGGGCAGAATCATAGGACACAGAATTTATTGGAAAAGATCAAAGTGTCATGTAACTGATGCAATATATTGAACCAACCATGATGGCTATTAAGTCTTTAATCACTTAGAACGGGGATGCAGGTTTCGCTTGATGAATATGTAAATCCCTGAACTTTTCAACTCACAGTCCTGAGATAACTTAAGGTTTTATCATTACATTAAAAAAAAGTGACATCTCAGTTCAGACAATGCATTAAAGGTGTGAGGTTAGAGTCTGTCTGTATTCCTGCTGTGGAGGAGCTGGTGTTGGACTAGGGTGGACAAAGTTAAAAATCAACGAGGTAAAAACAATGACTGCAGATGCTGGAAACCAGATTCTGGATTAGTGGTGCTGGAAGAGCACAGCAGTTCAGGCAGCATCCAAGGAGCTTCGAAATCGACGTTTCGGGCAAAAGCCCTTCATCAGGAATAAAGGCAGTGAGCCTGGAGCGTGGAGAGATAAGCTCGAGGAGGGTGGGGGTGGGGATAAAGTAGTATAGAGTACAATGGGTGAGTGGGGGAGGGGATGAAGGTGATAGGTCAGGGAGGAGAGGGTGGAGTGGATAGGTGGAAAAGGAGCTAGGCAGGTCGGACAAGTCCGGACAAGTCATGGGGACAGTGCTGAGCTGGAAGTTTAGAACTAGGGTGAGATGGGGGAAGGGGAAATGAGGAAACTGTTGAAGTCCACATTGATGTCCTGGGGTTGAAGTGTTCCGAGGCGGTTAAAAATCACACAATGCCAGGTTAGAATCCAACAGGTTTATTTGGAAGTACTAGCTTTCAGAGCGCTGTTCCTTTGTCAGGTAGCCAGTGGAGCAGGAATATAGGACACGGAATTATTAGCAAAACATCACGGTGTCATACAACTGATATGAAATATTGAACAAACCTAGCTGTTAAGTCTTTCAAGTACACACACATACTCTCACACACACGCACGTACACTCTCACACGCGCGCACACATTCTCACGCACACGCACGCGTACACACTCAGTCAAACTCTCTCCCACACACACATACACATACGCTCTCTCACTCTCTTTCTCCCTGACATGCCCACACATATACGTCTATGGGGTGAATTTGCATTTGCTGAACTGTATTTGCAACAACATTCCATTTTGTTCAAAAAGCACACAATCTGGCAATCAATCCATGTGATATTTTATAAATTCCTACTTTGGAAATAGAACCAGTCTGATCCAAGACTGGAATACAGACAGACAGATTCTAACCTCACACCTTTAATGCATTGTCTGAGCTGAGATGTTACCTTTTACAACCTTAATTTGGTGGCTCAGTGGTTAGCACTGCTGCCTCCCAGTGACTCCGGTTCAATTCCAACCTCGGATGGCTGCCTGAGTGGAGTTTGCACATTCTCCCCATGTCTCCGTGGGTTTCCTCCAGGTGCTCTGATTTCCTTCCACAGTCCAAAGATGTGCAGGTTAGGTGAACTGGCCATGTTAAATTGTCCATGATATTCAGGGATGTGTAGGCACATTAGTCATGGGAAATGTGGAGTAATAGAGTAGGGGAATGGGTCTGGGTGGGATGCTTTTCGGAGGGTCAGTGTGGACTTGTTGGACCAAATGGCCTGTTTCCACACTGTAGGGATTTTATGTTGATTATCTCGGGAATGTGACTTGAAAGAAGTTCTGAGATTTACATATGAATGAATTGAAACTTGCAACTCATTCTAAAAGATGAAAGATTTAACAGCAATTTAGGTTCGTTCAATGTAACACATCAGTTGTATGACACTATGATCTTTTGCTATAAATTCTATGTCCTATTATCATACTCCAATAGTTACCTGATGAAGGATCTGCGCTCAGAAAGCTAATACGTCCAACTAAAGCTGGAGGATATAAGCTGGTGCTGTGTGATTTTTAAATTTGTCTGTATTCCAACCTTGAGTCAGACTGGTTCTATTCCCAAAGCAGAATTTATTTTAAAAAAATTTATTTCAAAAATATACTTTATTCATAAAATTATTTTGATATCTATACAATTGGTGATGCCATACATACATTCCATTTCTTTACATACAGAGAGCAGAATTAATCATTCATATGTACAAGTCTGTACATTGACTATCCAGATATTTTGCTGAGGTGTCAGTGGAGCCCAATTACTGAGTGGGCCCCCTGTTCTTCTCAGGCAGGCAGACCTTACACGGTGGTCTTTGCCTACCGCGCCTTAGCGGCAGCTGCCCCAAGCTTCAGCGTGACCCTCAGCACTTAGTCCTGGACCTTGGAATGTGCCAGTTCGCAACACTCAGTCGGGGTCAACTCCTTCAGCTGGAAGATCAACAGGTTTCGGACAGACCAAAGAGCATCTTTGACCGAGTTGATGATCCGCCAGGCACAGTTGATGTTTGTCTCAGTATGCGTTCTGGGGAACAGACCGCAGAGCACGGAGTCCCACATCACGAAGCTGCTCGGGACGAACCACAACAAACACCACTTCCTTTGCATAGGCACATTCCAGAAGGAGATGTGTGACAGTCTCTTCCACCCCCCAACCGCTTCGAGGGCAGCGTGCAGTGGGGCAGAGAGCCCGGGTGTGCATAAAGGATCTCACAGGCAGAGCCCTTCTCACCACCAGCCAAGCCATGTCTTGGTGCTTGTTGGAAAGTTCTGGCGATGAGGCATTCTGCCAAATGGCTTTGACAGTCTGCTCAGGGAACCGCTCGATAGGAACTGCCCTCTCCTTTTCCCAAAGGGTCTCAAGGACATTATATGCTGACCACTTCCTGATGGACTTGTGGTCAAAGGTGTTTTTCTTCATAAATTTCTCCACGAAGGATAGGTGATACGGAACAATCCAAACTACTTGGACCGTTCCGTGGCAGCGAGGCCAGGCCCATCCTTCGCAACACCAGGGACAGGTAGAACCTCAGTACATAGTGACACTTGGTGTTTGTGTACCGGGGATCCACGCACAGCTTGATGCAGCCATGCACAAAGGTGGCCATCAGGGTGAAGGTGGCATTGGGTGTGTTTTTTTCCCCCGTTGCCCAGATCTTTATACATGGTGTCCCTTTGGACCCGGTCCATCTTTGATCTCCACATGAAGTGGAAGATGGCCCGGGTGACTGCGGTGCACAGGTTCTGGGAATTGGCCAGACCCGTGCCACATATAACAGCAATGACAGTGCCTCACACCTGATGACTAGGTTTTTACCCGCAATGGAGAGCGACAGTTGCTCCCATCTGCCTAGTTTCTGCCTCACTATTCTGATACCCTCCTCCCTCGACTTGGCGCACACCCAGCCCCTCCGAACCAAATACCCAACACCTTCATGTGGTCGGTCCTGACGGTGAAGGGGATCGAGGATTGGTTGGCCCAGTTCCCGAAAAGCATGGCCTCGCTCTTGCCTCGATTTACCTTGGTCCCTGAGGCCCGGTCCAACTAGTCACATATGCACATGAGTCTGTGCACGGACAGCGGATCCGAGCAGAAGACAGCGATATCATCCATGTATAGGGAGGCCTTAACCTGTAGGCCCCCGCTGCCAGGAATAGTCACCCCTCTCAGGCTCGCATCCTTCCTGATGGGTTCGGCAAATGGCTCTATGCAGCACACAAACAAGGCAGGAGAGAGAGGGCAGCCCTGCCTGACTCCAGATCTGACTGGGAAGCTATGAGATTCCCACCCATTGATTGAGACTGCACTGACAATGTTGGTGTAGAGCAATCTGATCCAATTGCAGATTCCCTCCCCAAAGCCCATTTTGGAGAGAACTTCCCTCATATACGTATGCGATATCCTGTCAAAGGCTTTCTCCTGGTCCAAGCTGATCAGGCAGGTGTCCAGTCCCCAGTCCTGCACATTGGCGATCGTATCCCTGAGGAGTGCGAGACTCTCAGCGATCTTCCTGCCCGGTACAGCACAGGTTTGGTCAGGGTGGATCACCGATCCCAGAGCAGACCTGACCCGGTTGGCGATGACCTTTGACAAGATTTTGTAATCCGCGTTTAATAGTGAGATTGGTCTCCAATTTCTGATTTCCTCCCTCTCCCCCTTCCGCTTGTAGATGAGGGTGATGATGCCTTTCCTCATGGATTCACTCATGGTACCTGCCCGAAGCATACTGACATACACCTCCAGCAGGTCCTGGCCAATCAAGTCCCACAGAGCGGAATAAAGCTCGACCGGTAAGCTGTCGCTTCCGGGAGTTTTATTCTTTTCGAAGGACTCGAGGGCCTTGATCAGCTCATCCAGAGATAGCGGCTGGTCCAGCCTCTCCCGTGATAGAGGGCAGGAACGACTGGGAGGCCGCATTGTCGGTCGGCTTTGAGTCATATGGGCTGGCATAGAAGGATTTACTGATCCTCATGATGTCAGCCTGAGATGACATTATCGATCCATCTTCTACCTTCAGGCTGCTGAGCACGGAGCTCTCTTTGTGCACTTTCTGGAAGAAGAAACGTGAGCATGTCTCGTCCTGCTCCACCGAGCGGACCCTGGACCGGAAGATTATCTTGGAGGCCTCCGAGGCAAAGAGCGAGGTTTGCTGGCCCTTCACCTCCTTGAGGTCCTCCGTGATAGCCATCCCCATTGTCTGCAACAGGAGCAGGTTCTGCATACTTTCCTGGAGCTGGGACAGTTTTCCCCGCCTCTCTCTCGCCTCCTGAACACCTTTGAGGATGAAGAACCTCTTGATGTTCCCTTTTACTTTTTCCCACCAGTCCGCTGGGGACTCAAAGAGGGGCTTCACGGTTCTCCAACCTGCGTAATCCCTCTTGGGCTCCTCAATGTTTCCCGGGGTCAACAGCTTGGTGTTTAGCTTCCACATTCCCTTACCAGCCCGCTGCTCATCCTGTAGGTGACAGACGGCCAGCAGGAGGCAGTGGTCAGAGAAGAACACCGGCTTGACGTCGGTGGATCTGACCGAGAACGTTCGGGACTGACTGCCTACAGATTGTGCTTCACAAGAGGACAGTCAAATATCAATGACTGCTAGATCTGCTAGCCACATTAAGATAAGATTCCAAATAAAGTCATTTAAGAGGAGAATCAAAGCTTGAAAGTTCATGAAATATCAAACTTAGCTACTGTTTGTCAATTTCCTTTGTTTCAGCCCATTAAGTAGACAATGGATACATTGATACTGTCTTCACATGACTGAAACTGACTGAACTAATCTAATTAATCCATATTAGCATGTCAATCTGGGTTAAAAAAAAACACAGTGAATCTGTCTCTCACCTTGACTATCTCTCTGCAATGTCTCAAAATCACCTTTGGTAGAGAAGAGGTGCTTCATCGTTTTATAGAGTAATAGGAATGTACAGCATGAAAATGGACCTTTCGGTCTAACTGGATATTCTAAACTAATCTAGTCCCATTTGCCAGCATTTAGCCCTTACTCTCCTAAACTCTTCCTACTTGTATACCCATCCAGATTCCTTTTAAATGCTGTAATTGTACCAGCCTCCACCACTTCCTCTGGCAGCTCATTCCATACACGTACCACCCTCTTTGTGAAAAGGTTGCCCCTTTTAGATCTTTCCCCTGTCACCTTAAACCTATGCCCTCTGGTTTTGGACTTTACTACCCTGGGGAACGACCTTGGCTATTCACCCTGTATGTTCGCCCTCATGATTTTATAAGGTCACCCTTATAGGGAAAATCTCTAGGGAAAATAGCCCAAGCCTGTTCAGCCTCACCGTATAGCTCAAACCCTCCAATCTGAACAACATCCCTGCAAATCTTTTCTGAACCCTTTCAAGTTTCACAATGTCCTTTCTAGAGCAGGGAGACAAAAATTGAACACAGTATTCCAATAGTGGCCTAACCAATGTCCTGTACAGCCGCAACATGACCTCCCAACTCCTGTATTCAATGCACTGACCAATAAAGGCAAGCGTGCCAAATGCCTTCTTCACTATCCTGTCAACCTGTGACTGTACTTTCAAGGAACTATGACCCTGCACTCTAATGTCATGTTGTTCAGCAACACATGCCAGGACTTTACCAATAAGAGTATAAGTCTTGCCCTGGTTTGCTTTTCCAAAATGCAGCACCTGACATTTATCTAAATTAAACTCCATCTGCCACTCTTCAGCTCATTGGCCCCTCTGATCAAGATACTCTGAGGTAACCTTCTTTGCTATCCACTACACCACCAATTTTGGTGTCACCTGCAAACTTATTAACCATTCCTCCTATGTTCACATCCAAATCATTTATATAAATAACTTGCTCATGAATGAATGCTTCCACGCAAATAAGGACTTTCTCATACATGAGCTTATAACAAGAGAACAAATTGCGCTCAGGGCTTTGTCAGTGATCTGCATGTGATGTGGTGACACCTTGATCTGACTCAAACTGCAAAGATAAAAGAAAAATACTATGATGCTGGAAATCTAAAACAGAGAAAATGCTGGAAACATTCAGCATTGCTGGAGTGAGAAACAGAGTTAATGTTTTGAGTCTGATAGAGTCATAGAGATGTATAGCACAGAAACAGACCCTTCGATCCAACTTATGCATGTTGACCAGATATCCCAACCTAATCTAGTCTCAGTTACCAGCACTTGGCCCATAGCTCTCTAAACCCTTCCTATACATATACCCACCCAGATGCCTTTTAAATGCTATAACTATACTAACCTCAACCACTTCCTCTGGCAGCTCACTCCATACGTGCACCACCCTCTATGTGAAAAAAGTTGCCCCTTAGGTCTCTTTTATGTCTTTCCCCTCTCACCCTGAGCCTATGCTCTCTAGTTATGGACTCCCCCAACCCAGGGAAAATACCTTGTCTATTTACCCTATCCATGCCCGTCATGATTTTATAAACCTCTATAAGGTCACCCCTCAGCCTCCAACGCTCCAGGGAAAACAGACCCAGCCTATTCAGCCTGTCCATTTAGCTCAAACCCTGCCAACCTGGCAATGTCCTTGTAAATCTTTCCTGAACCCTTTCAAGTTTCACAACACCCTTCTGATAGGAAGGAGATCAGAATTGCACATAATATTCCAAAAGTGGCCTAACCAATGTCCTGTACAGCAGCAACATGACCTCCTGACTCCTATACGCAATGCTCTGATCAATAAAGGAAGGCATACCAAACGCCTTTTTCAGTGTCCTATCTCCCTGCGACCTAAACTATGCCCTCTAGTTCTGGATACCCCAACCCCAGGGAAAAGAAAGACCTTGTCTATTTATCCTATCCATGCCCCTCATGACTTTACAAACCCCTATAGGGTCACCCCTCAGCCTCTGACACTCCAGGCAAAACAGCCTTAGCCTATTCAACCTTTCTCTATAGCTCAAATCCTCCAACCCTGGCAACATCTTTGTAAATCTTTTCTGAACCCTTTCAATTTTCACACCATCCTTCCGATAGGAAGGAGACCAGAATTGAAAGCAATATTTCAAAAGTGACCTAACCAATGTCCTGTACACCCGCAACATGACCTCCCAACTCCTGTAAAAATACACTGACCAATAAAGGAAAGCATACCAAATGCCTTCTTCACTATCCTATCTACCTGCGACTCCACTTTCAAGGAGCTATGAACCTGCACTCCAAGGTCTCTTTGTTCAGCAAAACTCCCTAGGACATTACCATTAAGTGGATAAGTCCTGCCCTGATTTGCCTCCCAAAATGCAGCACCTCACATTTATCTAGGTTAAACTCCATCTGCCACTCCACGGCCCATAGACTCGTCTAATGAAGATCCCGTCGTACTCTGATGTAACCTTCTCTGCTGTCCACTACACCTCCAATTTTGGTGTCATCTGCAAACTTACTAACTATACCTCCTGTGTTTACATCCAAAGCATTTATATAAATGACGAAGAGCTACAACTCTTCTTCAGATCTGCTGTGTTTCTCCAGCATTCCCTGTTTCAAACAGCAATGATGATGATTGTCCTCTTACCTTGAAATCATACTGCGGTCTATTTCCTAACTCCACTGCTAATTTTCCCTCATCTGAATATCTCTTCTTGTTCCAACCTACACAGATGGTTTTAGCAAATTTTGTTCTCTGTTGCCCCTGTGGTGGTTCACGAGCTTTCTTAGTAAGATATCTGCTCTGATTCCTCCTCCCATGTCCCTGCACCAATAACTTCTTGGTGAGTTGGACTCCGTTTCAGCTCTTTTTGCTCCCTTGAACTACCTGTCTTCCTTTCATCATTTAATCTCTCCTTCTTTCTCAACTCTCTTACCCACCCTCGATTTAATCAACTCAACTGCCTTCCAATTTCAAAATCACAGACCTCACTATTTTTGCTGACTGCCTAGCCACTGTCCCAAAAACATACTGCGGCTCTAGCTCTCAAAGACCATGTTAAATAACAGTTGCATGAACTGCACAAAAAAACCAACTGGTTAACTCATTTGATCTGCAACACCAGACTTTCACTGGATGATGTAAAACTATAAGCTTTGGCTTTCCTAAAGACTTTTATTGCGGACAGCAAGAGTGTGGATAATTGGAGAGCAAATACTTGAAGGCTGCACTGTAATTAAATGGGCTGAGCTTGGCTAATGTCAGCAAAGGATAGTAAGTCACACTGACCTGACAAAGTGCCTTAATCACCAGCAGTAAACCAGCCCCCACTGATTCAGTGTGTGATTTTCCTTCTCAATGATGATCATCCTTTTTGTTTTGCCGAGTGAGAACTGAAGGCTGGTGCCAATTACTGTTGAACCGCAACTAGATTTTGTGCTGCAGTTGATGTCCTACTGTGTGGAGAGCACGGCTACTGGGGCCTCACTCAAGCTATCAGAAAGGGATTTGTCAACGTGGGTTAGATTCTAGCCTCCAAGTGCACAGAGGGAAAAGGGCAGTGCACCAGCTATTTCCCCACATAATGAAGAGATGCTTTATTACTGTTATTGTCACCGAAGATTGCCTATTAAATTAACAAAACAACATACTGATAGTGAGTCTCTGTTACTATGTAAAGCTGCAGCAACATACTCATAAGATCTCAGCAGAGTCTGCATTGACATAGAAATCAGCATAATGTTTTGTGAAAAAAAGCACAGAAAATCTTTGCAAATTTGGATCTAACACCATTTACTTTCCCATTGTCCCATCTGTGCATTATTAATTGCTTCAATTTTATCATCAGATTTTGTTCTCTCCTGCCAGTTTTTTTCCACTGTGACAATCCCTCTGTATCTTTGACCTCTCAGTGATCTTTGACCCCACTGTTCTCCTCCAATGATTCTCCCCACTGGCTAGCTCAGTAGGACTGTCTTTAACTAGTTACACTCTTCCAAGTTCAGTAAATTTGGTTATTTAAGTTTGGTGCCCTCCTCATGGATTAACCACAGGACTTGTGACATTGGCCGGGATCTTGTGGTGATATCCCAAACTCCAACAATGATGCTTCCTCTGGTTACCTCCGAATTATGACCAGAATATGGTTTGGCCATCAGTAGATATGATGGCATAGATTGGACACAAACTTCTATCATCCTCACACGCACATTTAATCACAGAATTCTGGAAATTTTTGTTCTTATGTTTTGGTTCCACCGCAATCACTAGAAACCCGATTATCAATGTAACATTCAAACGCCTAAAAGAAATTAGGTAAAAACAATGACTGTAGATGCTGGAAACCAGATTCTGGATTAGTGGTGCTGGAAGAGCACAGCAGTTCAGGCAGCATCTGAGGAGCAGCAAAATAAACTTTTCGGGCAAAAGCCCTTCAACAGGAATAAAGGCAGAGAGCCTGAAGCGTGGAGAGATAAGCTAGAGGAGGGTGGGGGTGGGGAGAAAGTAGCATAGAGTACAATAGGTGAGTGGGGGAGGGGAAAAAGTAGCATAGAGTACAATAGGTGAGTGAGGGAGGGGATGAAGGTGATAGGTCAGGGAGGAGGATGGAGTGGATAGGTGGAAAAGAAGTGAGGCAGGTAGGACAAGTCATGGGGACAGTGCTGAGCTGGAAGTTTGGAACTAGGGTGAGGTGGGGGAAGGGGAAATGAGGGAACTGTTGATGTCCACATTGATGCCCTGGGGTTGAAGTGTTCCGAGGCGGAAGATGAGGCGTTTTTCCTCTAGGCGTCTGGTGGTGAGGGAGCGGCAGTGAAGGAGGCCCAGGACCTCCATGTCCTCGGCAGAGTGGGAGGGGGAGTTGAAATGTTGGGCTACAGGGCGGTGTGGTTGATTGGTGCGGGTGTCCCGGAGATGTTCCCTAAAGTGCTCTGCTAGGAGGCGCCCAGTCTCCCCAATGTAGAGGAGAGATATCGGGAGCAACGGATGCAATAAATCATATTAATGGATGTGCAGGTAAAACTTTGATGGATGTGGAAGGCTCCTTTAGGACCTTGGATGGAGGTGAGGGAGGAGGTGTGGGCGCAGGGTTTGCAATTCCTGCGGTGGCAGGGGAAGGTGCCAGAATGGGAGGGTGGGTTGTAGGGGGGGCGTGGACCTGACCAGGTAGTCACGGAGGGAACGGTCTTTGCGGAAGGCGGAAAGGGGTGGGGAGGGAAATATATCCTTGGTGGTGGGGTCTTTTTGGAGGTGGCGGAAATGTCAGCAGATGATTAGGTTTATGTCAAGGTTGGTAGGGTGGAAGGTGAGCACCAGGGGCGTTCTGTCCTTGTTACGGTTGGAGGAGTGGGGTCTGAGGGCGGAGGTGCGGGATGTGGACAAGATGCGTTGGAGGGCATCTTTAACCACGTGGGAAGGGAAATTGCGGTCTCTAAAGAAGGAGGCCATCTGGTGTGTTCTGTGGTGGAACTGGTCCTCCTGGGAGCAGATACGGCGGAGGCGGAGGAATTGGGAGTATGGGATGGCATTTTTGCAAGAGGTAGGGTGGGAAGAGGTGTAACCCAGGCAGCTGTGGGAGTCGGTGGGTTTGTAAAAAATGTCAGTGTCAAGTCGGTCGTCATTAATGGAGATGGAGAGGCCCAGAAGGGGAGGGAGGTGTCAGAGATGGTCCAGGTTAAATTTAAGGTCAGGGTGGAATGTGTTGGTGAAGTTGATGAATTGCTCAACCTCCTCGCGGGAGCACGAGGTGGCCTAAAAAAAATTACCCATGGAACATAGAAAGGGTTAAAACTGATGCATTCAGGTGTAAATCAACAGCGTAATAAGAACTAATGACGGCTAATGACTTTTCTTTCATTGAACATATTCTTTTATAAGTGTGGATTCTCATTCCTTCAGAATCAATTACTATTGGAGATTTAGAAAAAAAATTGAAATACGTTATTTTGTTTAGTTCATTTATCTCTCTCCCTCTCATACCAATCCTTTCATTCTGAGTATGTAATTTTACATTAAATGTGACAAGAAATTAAATGACAAATTTTCATAACTCTGTGTCTGTTGTTACAGGCAGAATGTGACGTGTGATACTCTCCTCCGTCTCAAAACTCAGCTGATGACAACAGGATGTATTTTTGAGAAGAGTATTTTAACCCCTTGAGTGCTGTAACTTAAAATAACATGTACAAACACACTAAGTTCAAATCGAAATAAAGGATATATGTTTATTTTTCACAGCTATCAAAATGTAACTGCAACAAACATTCACTCCCCAAACTCAAGTGAGGTTTTCTAAAGAAACAACATGAGCTAATAACACTTCGATAGTTATCAGATTGAAAAGAAACAGGTCATGTGTTTGTACAGTTCTTAATTTGTGGTTGAAACATTTGCAGGACATGATTACATAGAACATAGAAACATAGAACATAGAAGAATACAGCGCAGTACAGGCCCTTTGGCTCTCGACGTTGCGCCGATCCAAGCCCACCTAACCTACACTAGCCCACTATCCTCCATATGCCTATCCAATGCCCGTTTAAATGCCCATAAAGAGGGAGAGTCCACCACTGCTACTGGCAGGGCATTCCATGAACTCACGACTCGCTGAGTAAAGAATCTACCCCTAACGTCTGTCCTATACCTACCACCCCTTAATTTAAAGCTATGCCCCCTCGTAATAGCTGACTCCATATGTGGAAAAAGGTTCTCACGGTCAACCCTATCTAAACCCCTAATCATCTTGTACACCTCTATCAAGTCACCCCTAAACCTTCTTTTCTCCAATGAAAACAGCCCCAAGTGCCTCAGCCTTTCCTCATACGATCTTCCAAACATACCAGGCAACATCCTGGTAAACCTCCTCTGCACCCGTTCCAGTGCCTCCACATCCTTCCTATAGTATGGCGACCAAAACTGCACACAATACTCCAGATGCGGCCGCACCAGAGTCTTATACAACTGCAACATGACCTCAGGACTCCGGAACTCAATTCCTCTACCAATAAAAGCCAGTACGCCATATGCCTTCTTCACCGCACTATTTACCTGGGTGGCAACTTTCAGAAATCTGTGTACATGGACACCAAGATCCCTCTGCTCATCCACACTACCAAGTATCCGACCATTAGCCCAATATCCCATCTTTTTGTTACTCTTACCAAAGTGAATCACCTCACACTTACCTACATTGAACTCCATTTGCCACCTTTCTGCCCAGCTCTGCAGCTTATCTATATCCCGCTGTAACCTGACACATCCTTCCTCACTGTCAACAACTCCACCGACTTTCGTATCATCCGCAAACTTGCTCACCAACCTTCTAGCCCCTCCTCCAGGTCATTTATAAAAATGACAAACAGCAATGGTCCCAAAACAGATCCTTGCGGAATACCGCTAGTAACTGCACTCCAAGATGAACCTTTACCATCAACTACTACCCTCTGTCTTCTTCCAGCCAGCCAATTCCTAGTCCAAACCTCCAACTCACCCTCAATGCCATACCTCCGTATTTTTTGCAGTAGCCTACCATGGGGAACCTTATCAAACGCCTTACTAAAATCCATATACACCACATCTACCGCTTTACCCTCGTCTACCTCCTTAGTCACCTTCTCAAAGAATTCAATAAGGTTTGTGAGGCACGACCTACCCTTCACAAAACCATGCTGACTATCCTTGATCACATTTTTCCTATCCAGATGTTCAGAAATCCTATCCCTTACAATTCTCTCTAAGACTTTGCCCACAACAGAAGTGAGACTCACCGGCCTATAGTTACTAGGGTTATTCCTACTCCCTTTCTTGAACAAGGGAACCACATTTGCTATTCTCCAGTCTACTGGCACTATTCCTGTAGATTAGTTGCTGATCTCTGATTATTTCAGATATTAATTGTTTCTGAGCTCCTATAGTTTGCTTTATTCTTAAGATGTGGGCTTTGTTAAAGTGGGCCACCCATGAGAAGTTAGTGGTGAGCTGCCTTCTTGAACCACTGCAGTTAGTTTGGTGTAAGTAGATCAACAAGTCCATTCAGGAATTTAACCCAGTGTCAGTGAAGGAACGGCAGTATATTTCCAAGTCAGAGTGGTGAGTGGCTTGACGGGGAATTCGCAGATAGTGCTGTCATGTTCTACTGTACTTGTCCTTCGAGATGGGTTTGGAAGGCATTGTCTAAGGGCCCTTGATGAACATCTATTGTATACCTTGTAGATTGTACACACTTCTGCTACTGAGCATCAGCGGTGACGTGAGTGGGTTCTTTTGTCCTGGATGGTGTCAAGCTTCTTGAGTGTTGTTGGGGCTGCACTTATCCAGGTAAGTGGGAAATGTTCAATCACATTTTTGACTTGTGCCTTGTAGATAGTGGACAGGCTTTGGGAAATCAGGAGATGAGTTACATGCTGCAGTATTCCTAGCCTCTGACCTACTCTTGTATCCATAATACTGGGTGGTCGATCACGATCAGATTCTGATCATCCCCAGGATGTTGATAGTGGGATTCAGCAATTGTAATGATATAGAATATTAAAGAATGATTGTTTGATTCTCTCTTGTTGGTGATAGTTATAGTCTGGTATTTGTGTAGCACAAGCATTTCTTGCTAGGGAGGAAATTAGAAATTGGCGACCAATCTCACAGCTAAATGTGGATAAAACAATCTTGTCAGAGGTCAATGCCAACCGGGTCAGGTCTTCTCTGGGATCGGTGATTCACCCTGACCAAACCTGTGCTGTACCGGTTAGGACGATCGCTGAGAGTCTCGCACTGCTCGGGGATACCATCGCCTATGTGCAGGACAGGGGGGATGGACACTTGCCTCATTAGCCTGGACCAGGAGAAAGCCTTTGACAGGATATTGCTTACGTATATGAGAAATGTCTCCAAAATGGGCCTTGGGGAGGGAATCTGCAATTGGATCTGACTCCTCTACACCAACCTTGTCAGTGCAGTCTCAATCAATTGGTGGGAATCAGACAGCTTTCCAGTCAGATCTGAGTCAGGCAGGGCTGCCCACTTTCCTCTGCTTTGTTTATGGGCTACATCGAGCCATTTGCCGAGTCCATCAGGAAGGATGTGAGCCTGAGAGGGGTGACTCTTCCTGGCAGCGGAGGCCTACAGGTTAAGGCCTCCCAGTACATGGATGATGTTGCCGTTTTCTGCTCGGATCCATTGTCATGTGCAACTGTGACCAGTTTGAATAGGCTTCGGGGGCCAAGGTAAATTGAGGCAAGAGCGAGGCCATGCTCTTCGGGAACTGGGCCTAATAATCCTCTATCCCCTCACCGTCAGGACAGACCACCCGAAGGTGCTGGGTATTTGGTTTAGAGGGGCTGGGGCGGGCGCCAAGTCTGGGGAGGAGGGTGCCACTAAAGTAAGAGAAACTGGGCAGATGGGAGCCAATGGTCACTCTCCATCGCGGATAAAAACCTGGTCATCCGGTGTGAGATACGCTCAGTGTAGTTATATGTAGCGCAGGTCTGGCCTATTCCGCGAACCTGCGCCACCGCAGTCACCCACACCATCTTCCACTTCATGTGGAGATCAAAGATGGACCGGGTCCAAAGAGACACGTACAAAGATCTAGACAAAGGGGGAAAACTACACTCAATGTTAACCTCACCCTGATAGCCATCTTTGTGTGTGCATGGATTCCATGGTATGCAAACACCAAGTGTCACTGCGTACTGAGGTTCTACCTGTCCCCAGTGTTGTCAAGGATGGGCCTGGCCTCACTGCCGCGGAACGCTCCAAGTAGTTGGACCGTTCCGTATCACCTGTCCCGTATAGATAAATTTGTGAAGAAAAACACCTTTGACCACAAGTCCATCAGGAAGTGCAGAGCACATAGTGTCTTTGAGACCCTTCAGGAAAAGGAGAGAGTGGATCCTCTCGAGGGGAAATGTCTAAGTTATTTGGCAGAATGCCCCATCGCCAGAACTTTCAAACAAGCACCAAGACATTGCTTGGCTGGTGGTGAGAAGGGCTCTGCCTGTTGAAATTCTTTATGCACGCCCGGACTCTCTGCCACACCGCACGCTGCCGTCGAAGCGGTTGTGGAGGGGACAAGACTGTCACACATCTCCTTCTGGAATGTACCTACGCAAAGGAAGTCTGGAGAGGAATGCAGTGGTGTTTGTCGAGGTTCGTCCCAAGCAGCTTCGTGACGCGGGACTCCGTGCTCTATTCCCCGGGAGACGCACTAAGACGAACATCAACTGTGCCTGGAGGACCATCAGCTCAGTGAAAGATGCTCTTTGATCTTCCCGAAACTTGCTGGTCTTCCAGTTGAAGGAGTTGACCCCGACTGAGTGTTGCAGACTGGCACATTCTAAGGTCCAGGACTACATGCTGAGGGATACTCTGAAGCTTGGGGCAGCTGCTGCCAAGGCCGGGTGGGAAAAGACCACAGTGTAAGGTCCTTCTGCTGAAGAATATTGGGTGTCCATTCAGTAATTGGGCTCCGCTGATGCCTCAGCTAAATACCAAGAGGTTGGATTGTCAACATACAGAATTGTAAATACCGATGACTCAGTCTGTTGTCTGAATGTAACAACACTATAAATTTGAATGGCATCATCAACTGTACAGGTACCAAAGATTTCTATGAATAAAGTATATTTTTGAAAGATAAAAAAATTTAACCCCCTGAGTGCTGTAACCTAAAATAACGTGTACCAAAAACACTAAGTTCAAATCAAAATAAAGGATATATGTTTATGTTTAACAAATGTAACTGCAACAAATATTCACTCCCCAAACTCAAGTGAGGTTTTCTAAAGAAGCAACATGAGCAAATAACTCTTTGATAGTTATCAGAGTGAAAAGAAACAGGTCATGTGTTTACACAATTCTTAAGATGTGGTTGAAACATTTGCAGGACATGGTTAGTTGTTATTTCAGATATTAATTGTCCCTGAGCTCTTATAGTTTAATTCTTAAGATGTGGGCTTTGTTAAACTGGGCCACCATTTATTACCCATCCCTTGTTGCTCTTGAGAAGTGAGCGGTGAGCTGCCTTCTTGAACCACTGCAGTTAGTTTGGTGTAAGTAAATCAACAAGGCCATTACCAAGGGACATCTGACAATTTAACCCAGTGTCAGTGAAGGAACGGCGGTATATTTCCAAGTCAGGAAGATGAGTGGCTTGATTAGGAACTTGCAGAGAGTGCTGTCATGTTCTACTGTCCTTGTCCTTTGATGATATTTTTATGGGTTTGGAAGGCATTGTCTAAGGGGCCTTGACGAACATCTATTGTATACCTTGTAGATTGTACACTCTTCTGCTACTGAGCATCAGCGGTGATGTGAGTGGGTCTCTTTGTCCTGAATGGTGTCAAGCTTCTTGAGTGTTGTTGGGGCTGCACTTTTCCAGGTAAGTGGGAAATGTTCTATCACACATGTGATTTGTGCCTTATAGATGGTGGACAGGCTTTGGGGAATCAGGAGGTGTGTTACATGCTGCAGTATTCCTAACCACTAACCTGCTCTTATATCCATAGTATTGGGTGGTCGGTCAAGTTTAAGTTTGAAGGGTAAAGAAGGGTAAAGAGACCTAAGGGTCAACTTTTTCATGTAGAGGGTGGTGCGTGTATGGAACGAGCTGCCAGGGGAAGTGGTGGAGGCTGGTGCAATTACAGCACTTAAAAGACATCTGAATGGGTATATGAATAGAAAGGGTTCAAAGGGGTATGGGCCAAATGCTAACAAATGGGACTAGATTATTTTTGGATATCTGGTCGGCATGGATGAGTTGGATCAAAGGGTCTGTGTCCATGATGTAAAGTTCAATGACTCCATGATTCTAAGTTGTGGAGAGGGGTGATGGAAGTCAATGTACTGACAGAGTCTAAAGGCTCAAAGTTTGGAGTGATGAGGTGTCTTGGGTAATAGGTTGGCAAGATTAGCCACTAGTAGAAATGTAGGCTGGGAGGGGCAAATCAGGCTAATTGGCATTCTTGTAAGTTAAGAGACAGTGAGTGCCAAGAGAGATGCAGAGGGAAAGTATAACGTAAGAGGTCAGAGCAAATGTAGACCATTCTGTCCATAATGTTTTCTCCCTTATTCCATATGATATCGGCTGAATTTTCTTTCCTGCAGACTCCCATTGAATCACTGAGTGACCAAACACCTGTCTATCGCAGCCTTAAATATATTCCCATTTGGAGCACTCACAGCCTCTGGGGCAAAGAATTCAAAAGATTTACAATCCTAAACTAAAGAGAATTAAGACCCAATTCTATCAGTTTCCGTGTCTAGGGCAACTCTCTCAACCATGGAGCAATCCAGGGACCGTTTGTAGTATCATCTCCAAAGCAAGTATATCGTTCCTCAAAGGTGATCAAAACTGCACAGAATACACTGCAAGTATAGTCTCATCAAAGCACCACACATTTGGAACACGACTATTTTATTCGCGTACTCCAATCAATAAAGGCCAACATGCTATTTACCTTGCCAACTGCTTATTATACCTGCATGCTTTCTGTGTTCTTTATATGAGTAAATCAAAGTCTCTCTGAACATCAATATTTATAAGGTCCACTTCTTTGCAAAAAAACTCTGCTGTTCTATTCTTACTAGCAATCTCACACTTTTCCACCTCTACCTCCTCAGTCCATTAGACCATAAGACATAGGAGCCTGAATTTATGCCATTCTGCCCATCGAGTCTGCTCCGCCATTCAATCATGGCTGACAAGTTTCTCAACTCCATTTTCCCGTTTTCTCCCCTTGACAATCAAGAGCCTGTATATCTCTGTCTTAAATATACTCAATGACTTGGCTTCCACAGCCTTCTGTGGCAATCAATTCCACAGATTTACCACTCTCTGGCTGAAGAAGTTTCTCCTTATCTCTGATCTAAAGGATCTTCCCTTTACTCTAAGGCTGTGCCCTTGGGTTCTAATCTCTCCTGCTAATGCAAACATCTTCCAAACATCCACTCTGTCAAGGCTGTTCAATATTCTGTAAGTTCCAATTAGCTCCCCCTTATCTTTCTAAATTCCATTGATTATAGACCCAGAGTCCTCAAATGTTCCTCATACATTAAGCCTTTCATTCCTAGGACCATTCTCATGAACCTCCTCTGAGTCCATTCCAGGGCCAGCACATCCTTCCTTAGGAATGGGGCCCAAACTTGCTCACAATATTCTAAATGTGGTCTGACCAGAGCCTTATAAAGCCTCAGAAGTACATCCCTGCTTTCATATTCTAGTCCTCTCAAAATAAATGCCAACATTATATTTGCCTTCCTAACTACCAACTCAACCTGCAAGTTTGCCTCCTCAATACTACCTGTCCATCTACCTTTGCATCATTTGCAAACTTAGCCAGAATGCCCTCAGTTACTGCAGCTAAATCATTAATGTATAAAATGAAATGTCTTGGTCTCAACACTGACCCCTACGGATCACCAATAGTCATCAACAGCCATCCTGGGAAGAACCCTTTTATCCCCACTCTCTGCTTTCTAGCAGACAGCCAATCTTCAATTCATGCGAAGTACCTTGCCTCTAACACTTTGAGCTCTTATTTTACTCAGCAGCCTTCTGTGCGGCATCTTGTCAAAGGCCTCTGGAAGTCAAAGTAGATAACATCCATTGCCTCTTCTTGGTCTAACCTGCTTGTTACTTCCTCAAAGAATTCTAACAGGTTTGTCAGGTTGATGAAACCGTGCAGATTTTGTCCTATTTTACCATGCAGTTCTAAGTATTCAGAAATGTCATCCTTTACAATAGACTCCAAAATCTTACCTACGACCAAGGTCTGGCTAATTGGCCTATAATTTCCCACCATTTGCCTTCCTCCCTTCTTAAACAAGGGGGTTATATTCACAATTTTCCAGTCCTCTGGGACCCTCTGACGCCAGTGATTCCTATAGGATCACCACTAATGCCTCCACTATCTCTTCAGCTATCTCCTTCAGAACTCTAGGGTGTAGTCCATCTGGTCCAGGTTATTTATCCACCATCAGACTTTTCAGTTTTTCTAGGATCCACCATCAGACTTTTCAGTTTTTCTAGGACATTCTCTTTGGTGATGGCCACCATACTCAATTCTGCTCCCAACTCTCTTGAATTTTTGAGATGTTACTCATGTCTTCCACCGCGAAGACTGAGACAAACTTCCTCCGGCATTTCTTTGCTCCCCATTACTACATCTCCAGCATCATTTTCCAGCAACCCAATGTCCACTTTTGCCCTTTATATAGCTAAAGAGACTCTTGCAATTTTTTAATGCTACCCGGCTAGCTTATTCTCATATTTAATATTCTCCCTCTATTTCTTTCTTCGTTGTCCTCTGATGGTCTTTGCAGGCTTCCCAATCCTCTGGCTTCCCATGCCCTTCCCCACATTATATGCTTTCTCTTTTGCTTTTATGCTGTCCCTGATTTCCCTTGTCAGCCATGGTTACCTCATCCTCCCTGTACTATGCTTCTTTTTCCAGGGATGAATTTTTGCTGTGTCACCTGAGTTACTCCCAGAAACCCCTGCCATTGCTGTTCTACTGTCTTTCCTGTTAGGCTCCTCTCCCAGTCAATTCTACCCAGCTCCTCCATTCTGCCTCTGTAATTGCCTTTACTCAGCTGTATTAACATTACATCTGATTCCACCGTTTCCCTCTCAAATTGCAGAGTAAATTCTATCATATTACGGTCACTGCCTCCTAAGGGCTGCTTCACCTTAAGCTCCCTTATCAAGTCTGCCTCATTGCACAACACTAAATCCAGTCTTACCTGTTCCCTAGTGGGCTCCACCACAAGCTGCTCCAAAAAAGCCATCTTGTAGACATTCTACAAATTCCTTTTCTTGCAAACCACTACCAACTTGATTTTCCAAGTCCACCTGTGTATTGAAATCCCCCCATGATCAGTGTAACCTTGCCTTTCTTATACATTTTTTTCTATGTCCTGGTGTATCTTGTGCCCCACATCCTGACTACAGTTTGGAGGCCTGTACATAAATCCCATTATGGATTTTTCACCTTTGCGGTCCCTTAACTCTACATAGAGTCATAAAGTCATGGTGATGTACAGCACGGAAACAGGCCCTTTGGTCCAACCCATCCATACCAACCAGATATCCTAAATTAATCTAGTCCCATTTGCCAGCACTTGGCCCATATCCCTTCAAACCCTTCCAATTCACATACCCATCCAGATGCCTTTTAAATGCTGTAATTGTACTAGCCTCCACCACTTCCTCTGGCAGCTCATTCCATACGCGTACCACCCTCTGCATGAAAAAGTTGCCTCTTAGGTCTCTTTCATATCTTTCCCCTCTCACCCTAAACCTATGCCCTCTAGTTCTGGACCATCCCACCCCAGGTGAAAGGCTTTGCCTATTTACCCTGTCCATGTCCCCATTATTTTATAAACATCTATAACATCACCCCTCAGCCTCCGATACTCCAGGCAAAACAGCCCCAGCCTGTTCAGCCTCTCCCTATAGCTCAAATCCTCCAACCCTGGCAACATCCTTGTAAATCTTTTCTGAACCCTTTCAAGTTTCACAACATCCTTCCATTAAGAAGAAGACCAGAATTGCACACAATATTCCAAAAGTGGCCTAACGAACGTCCTGCACAGCTGCAACATGACCTCCCAATTCCTGTACTCAATACTCTAATCAATAAAGGAAAGTATACCAAATGCCTTTTTCACTATCCTATCTATCTGTAATATTACTTTCAAGTAGCTATGAACCTGCACTCCAAGGTCTCTTTGTTCAGCAACACTCCCTAGGACCTTACCATTAAGTGTATCAGTCCTGCTAAGATTTGCTTTCCCAAAATGCAGCACCTCACATTTATTTAAATTAAACTCCATCTGCCACTTCTCAGCCCATTGGCCCATTTGGTCAAGATCCTGTTGTAATCTGAGGTAACCTTCATTGTCCACTACACCTCCAATTTTGGTGTCATCTACAAACTTACTGACTATACTCTTGTGCTGACATCCAAATCATTTATACAAATGACCCAGCACCAATCCTTGTGGCACTCCACTGGTCACAGGCCTCCAGTCTGAAAAACGGCCCTCCACCACCACCCTCTGTCTTCTACCTTCAAGCCAATTCTGTATCCAAATGGCTAGTTTTCCCTGTATTCCATGAGATCTAACCTTGTTAACCAGTCTCCCATGAGGAACCTTGTTGAATGCCTTACTGAAGTCCATATAGATCATGTCCTCATCAATCCTCTTTGTTACTTCTTCAAAAAACTCTTACGCAAAAGCCATGTTGACTATCCCTAATCAGTCCTTGCCTTTCCAAATACATGTACATCCTGAGCCTCAGGATTCCCTCCAACAACTTGCCGACCACCGACGTCAGGCTCACTGGTCTATAGTTCCCTGGCTTGTTCTTACCACCCATCGTAAACAGTTGCACCATGTTAGCCAACATTCATACTTCCAGCACCTCACCTGTGACTATTGATTATACAAATATCTCAACAAAAGACCCAGCAATCACTTCCCTAGCTTCCCACACAATTCTAGGGTACACCTGATTAGATCCTGGGGATTTATCTACTTTTCGGTAATGTTTATCTTTGGGTATTTAGCTCCCAGTTCTGATCCCCGTGCAGCCAAGTCTCTGTGATGCCTACCACATCATACCTGCCAATTTTGATCTGCGCCACAAGTTCATTTACCTTATTTCTCATTCTGTGTGCATTCAGATACAACATTTTCCTTTGGTGGTTAGGGCATTGAGTATAGCAGTTGGGAAGTCATATTTCGGCTATACAGGATATTGGTTTGGCCACCTTTGGAATATTGCATGCAATTCTGGACTCCTTCCGCTAGGAAGGATGTTGTGAAACTTGAAATGGTTCAGAAAAGGTTTACAGGGATGTTGCCAGGGTTTGAGGATTTCAGCTATAGGGAAGAGGCTGAATAGACTGGGACTGTTTTCCCTGGAGCATCAGAGGCTGAGAGGTAACCTTATAGAGGTTTACAAAACCATGAAGGGCATGGATAGGATAAATAGACAAGATCTTTTCCTTGGAGTGGGGTTGTCCAGAACTAGGGGGCATAGGTTTACGGTGAGAGGGACAAGATATAAAAGAGACCCAAGGGCAACATTTTCACACAGAAAGTGGTGCGTGTATGGAATGAGCTGCCAGAGGAGTTGGTGGAGGCTAGTACAATAACAACATTTAAAAGGCATCTGCATGGATATATGATGAGGAAGGGTTTAGAAAGATATGGGGCAAATGCTGGCAAATGGGACTAGATAAGATTAGGATATCTGGTCAGTACGGATGGGTTGGACTGAAGGGTGTGTTTCCATGCTGTATATCTGTGGCTCTGTATTTACCATCCCTCTTATCTTGTCATCCCTTTATCCAGTGTGCTTGAAGTTACGTTCCTAACCCTTTCCAAACACTCTGTCCTATTTTGTGTTCTGGAGCCTCTCCTGAGTAACCCTTTCTTTTCATTTTCTTCCTACGTTGTCATGTAGTTGAATTCACTCCCGCAGACATTAAACTGCTGCTTTGTTTCCCATTGACCATTATACTTGTTGGAGTCTTATCCTTCCCTCCACCCTCCACCCTCACCAACTTTCTAGTCCTGTTGACCCCCCTATTTGCCCTTTTCACTAGAACATTTGTCCCAGTTCGGTTCAGGTGGACACCGTCCCAATGGTACAGATCTCTCCTATCCCAATACTGATGCCAGTGCCCCATGAAATGGAACCCCTGTTTCCAGCACCACTCTTTGAGCCACTTGTTAACTTCCCTGCATCCCTGTGCCAATTTGCCCATGGCTCAGGTAGTAATCCGTAGATTATAATCGATGAGGACCGATTAGAGTCATAGAGTCATAGAGATGTACAGCATGGAAACAGACCCTTCGGTCCAACAAGATATCCCAACCTAATCTAGTCCCACCTGCCAGCACCCGGCCCATATCCCTCCAAACCCTTTCTATTCAAGTACCCATCCAAATGCCTTTTAAATGTTGCAATTGTACCAGCCTCCACCACTTCCTCTGGCAGCTCATTCCATACATGTACCACCCTCTGCGTGAAAAAGTTGCCCCTTAGGTCTCTTTTATATCTTTCCCCTCTCACCCTAAACCCATGCCCTCTAGTTCTGAACTCCCCGACCTCAGGGAAAAGACTTTGTCTATTTATCCTATCCATGTCCTTCATAATTTTGTAAACCTCTATAAGGTCACCCCTCAGCCTCCGACACTCCAGGGAAAACAGCCTCAGCCTGTTCAGCCTCTCCCTATAGCTCAAATCCTCCAACCCTGGCAACATGCTTGTAAATCTTTTCTGAACCCTTTCAAGTTTCACAACATCCTTCCAATAGGAAGGTGACCAGAATTATTCCAACACGCAATATTCCAACAGTGGCCTAACCAATGTCCTGTACAGCCACAACATGACCTCCCGACTTCAGTACTCAATACTCTGACTAATAAAGGAAAGCATACCAAATGCCTTCTTCACTATCCTACCTACCTGCGACTCCACTTTCAAGGAGCTATGAACCTGCACTCCAAGGTCTCTTTGTTCAGCAACACTCCCTAGGACCTTACCATTAAGTGTATAAGTCCTGCTAAGATTTGCTTTCCCAAAATGCAGCACCTCGCCTTTATTTGAATTAAACTCCATCTGCCACTTCTCAGTCCATTGGCCCATCTGGTCCAGATTCTGTTGTAATCTGAGGTAACCCCCTTCACTGTCCACTACATCTCCAATATTGGTGTCATCTGCAAACTTACTAACTATACCTTTTATGCTCACATCCAAATCATTTATGTAAATAACAAAAAGTAGAGGGCCCATCACCAATCCTTGTGGCACTCCACTGGTCACAGGCCTCCAGTCTGAAAAACAACTCTCCACCACCACCCTCTGTCTTCTACCTTTGAGCCAGTTCTGTATCCAAATAGCTAGTTCTCCCTGTATTCCAAGAGATCTAAGAGATCTAAGAGAGTCCAAGAGATTCCTGAAGAAGAGCTTATGCCCGAAACGTCGATTCTCCTGTTCCTTGGATGCTGCCTGACCTGCTGCGCTTTTCCAGGAACACATTTTCAGCTCTGATCACCAGCATCTGCAGCCCTCACTTTCTCTTCCAAGAAATCTAACCTTGCTAATCAGTCTCCCATGGGGAACCTTGTTGAATGCCTTACTGAAGCCCATATAGATCACATCTACTGCTCTGCCCTCATCTTCTTTGTTACTTCTTCAAAAAACTCAATCAAGTTTGTGAGACATGATTTCCCACGCACAAAGCCATGTTGACTATCCCTAATCAGTCCTTGCCTTTCCAAATACATGTACATCCTGTCCTTCAGGATTCCCTCCAACAACTTGCCCACCCACTGACGTCAGGCTCACCAGTCTATAGTTCCCTGGCTTGTCTTTACCGCCCTTCTTAAACAGTGGCACCACGTTAGCCAACCTCCAGTCTCCAGCACCTCACCTGTGACTATCGATGATACAAATATCTCAGCAAGAGGCCCAGCAATCACTTCTCTAGCTTCCCACAGAGTTCTCAGGTACACCTGATCAGGTCCTAGGGATTTATCCACCAAGACATCCAGCACTTCCTTCTCTGTAATCTGGACATTTTGCAAGATGTCACCATCTATTTCCCTACAGTCTATATCTTCCATATCCTTTTCCACAGTAAATACTGATGCAAAATATTCATTTAGTATCTCCCCCATTTTCTGTGGCTCCACACAAAGGCTGCCTTGCTGATCTTTGAGGGGCCCTATTCTCTCACTAGTTACCCTTTTGTCCTTAATATATTTGTAAAAACCTTTTGGATTCTCCTTATTTCTATTTGCCAAAGCTATCTCATGTCCCCTATTTGTCCTCCTGATTTCCCTCTTAAGTATACTCCTACTTCCTTTATACTCTTCTAAGGATTCACTCGATCTATCCTGTCTATATCTGACATATGCTTCCTTCTTTTTCTTAACCAAACCCTCAATTTCTTTAGTCATCCAGCATTCTCTATACCTACCAGCCTTCCCATTCACCCTGACAGGCGTATACTTTCTCTGGATTCTTGTTATCTCATTTCTGAATTCTTTAATTTAAATTCCTAGTTCCTGATAATCCCTGAACAGGTTCTCTTTCTTAATCTTGCCTATGTTGTTTGTCCCGACCTGGACCACAACAACTGGATCCTCCCACTCCCCGTCAAATATCCTTTCAAAAAGCCCTTCACATATGTCTCTCACCCTGGCACCAGACAGGCAACATACCATGCAGGACTCTCCATCCTGTTTACAAAGGATGCTATCTATCACTCTAATTATAGAATCCCCTACAACTACCACTTGTCTTTTTGCTCCCCCTGTCTTGAATGGACTCCTGACCCCCGTACCATGGTGCCATGATCAGCTGGCTCATCTTCCCTGCAAGGGATGAACTCAGATTTCTCCAGTTTCCTCATTTCCCCTCCCCCCACCTTGTCTCAGTCAAATCCCTCGAGCTCAGCACCGCCTTCCTAACCTGCAATCTTCTTCCTGACCTTTCCACCCCCACCCCCACTCCGGCCTATCACCCTCACCTTGACCTCCTTCCACCTATCGCATTTCCAACACCCCTCCCCCAAGTCCCTCCTCCCTACCTTTTATCTTAGCCTGCTGGACACACTTTCCTCATTCCTGAAGAAGGGCTCATGCCCGAAACGTCGATTCTCCTGCTCCTTGGATGCTGCCTGAACTGCTGCGCTTTTCCAGCAACACATTTTCAGCTCTGATCTCCAGCATCTGCAGTCCTCACTTTCCCCATCTTCCCTGCAGCCCTGTTCATCATCCACACAGGGAGCAAGTCCCTCATACCTGTCAGACACAGTCAAGAGCTGAATACTGGATCCCTCTATCCGTTCATGAATACTGGATCCCTCTATCCGACTCATCTGCAGTCACACCCTGCTCTCTCTGACCACTGACTGAATTGGTGATACTTAATCTATCAGGTGTGACTGCCTGCTGAAGCAAAGCATCCAGTTAACTCTCCGCCTCCCGGAGTGCCACAGTGTCCGAAACTCAGACTCCAGCTCATCAGTACTGAGCCGGAGTTCCTCCAGCAACCAACGCTTGCTGCAGATGTGGTCACTGAAGCTCGCAATGGGATCAGCCAGCTCCCACGTTATACAACTACAGCCCAGCCATCTCTACTTAGTTAATTAATTTATCAGTTAGTTAACCCTTGGTTAGTTAATCATTTATAATTAGTTTGGCAGTTTTTCTTCAAATTTAGGGCAAATTTCCTACCAGTCAATCAGCCCACAGGCCTTCTGTGGCGTCACTCTTTTCAGTTTGGTTTCAGTTACTCCATGTGCTCCTCCTTCTGACTCTACACTGCTGCCACTTGTATGGCACTCACTTAAATTGTCTAATTGCATCCTGTGTATGTCCTCCCACTCCTTATATTCTTACCCAGATTTGCATCAACAGAACGGCTTGATGCATTAATCTTTAAGTAACATACAGCATATAGATTTGATAATTTTGATGATCAAATAATGATCTAATTAGGAATCATCAGCATGAATTTGCAAGTGGGAAATCATATTTGACAACCATCTTGGAGTTTTTTGAGCGTGTGGTTAACAGCATTGATAAAGCAAAGTTAATGGCTGTAGTATGTTTGGATTTTAACGAGGTATTGATAAGGTCTCCACAAAAGGCAAATGTTAACCACCTGGGATAGGAGAGAATGTACTGGTATAGATTAAGGACAGTCTGACAGGTAGAAAACAGAGAGTAGGAATAAATGGGTCAATCATATGTTGCACAGTGTGACTAATATTGTACCACAAGAGTCAGGACTTGAGCCCCAGATGCTCATAATATATATCAATGATTTGGAAGTGAGGACCAAAAATAATATTTCGGAATTTGGAATGACACAAGGCTAGGTGAGAATGTACGTTGTGAGGATGATGTACAACTACTTCAGGACAATTTGGACAGGTTTACTCAATGGGCTGGAATATGTGGAATATAACATGGAAAAATGTGAGGTCGGAGAAAGAGATGCACTGACTATTCTTTAAATGGGAAGAGATTGCAAAGTGTCCATGGACAAAGGGTCCTAAACTTCCTTGTCAGTAAGTCATGATAGCTAACATGTAGGTGCAGCAAGTTATTAAAAAGACTAATGGAATTGTTAGTCTTTATCACAACAAGTTAGAGTACAGTATTCCATAGAGGGTTAGTTAGAGGATTCCTGGAGTACTGTGTACAATTTTGGCCTTCTTACCTCAAGAAGAATATTATTGCTATAGAAGGAGTACAGTAGGGGGTTGGTCAGCTCAGTTGGCTACAGCTGGCTTGCAATCCAGTGTGATGTTAACAACAAAGGTTCAATTCCTGTTGAGGTCACTATGAAGGTCCTGCCTTCTCAACATCTCCCCTCACCTGAGGCAAGGTGACTCTTAGGTTAACCCACCACCAGTCATCTCTGTCTCTAACGAGAAAGCAGCCCTAAGGTCCTCTAGGACTTTGGCAACTTCATTTGATTAGGGGTTGGTTAGCTCAGTTGGCTGGACAACTGATTTACAGTGTATAATGATGCCAACAGCATGGGTTTAGAACAAAGAATGAAGATAATTACAGGACAGGAACAGTCCCTTCGGCCTCCAAGCCTGCGCCGATCCAGATCCTCTATCTAAACCTGTCACCTATTTTCTGAGGATCTGTATCCCTCTGCTCTCTGCCATTCATGTATCTGTCCAGATACATCTTAAATGATGCTATCGTGCCCGCCTCTACCACCTCCGCTGGCAACACGTTCCACACACCCACACTTTCTGTGCAAAGAACTTTCCACACGTATTTCCCTTAAACTTTTCCCCCCCTCACCTTGAACTCGTGACCCATAGTAATTGAGCCCCCTACTCTGGGAAAAAGCTTCTTGCTATCCACCCTGTCTATACAGCTCATAACTTTGTAGACCTCAATCAGATACCCCCTCAATCTCCATCTTTCTCCGTACCAGGCAACATCCTGTTAAATCTCCTCTGCACCCTTTCCAAAGCATCTACATCCTTTGGTAATGTGGCAATCAGAACTGTATGCAGTATTCCAAATGTGGCAGAACCAAAGTTCTATACAACTGCAACATGACCTGCCAACCCTTGTACTCAATATACCACCCACTGAAGGAAAGCATGCCATAAGCCTTCTTGACCACTCTACCGACCTGTGTTGCAACCTTCAGGGTACAATGGACCCGACCACCCAGATCTCTCTGTATATCAATTTTCCCCAGGGCTTTTCCATTTACCATATAGTTTGTTCTTGATTTGGATCTTCCAAAATGCATCACCTCGCATTTACCCAGATTGAGCTTCATCTGCCATTTCTCTGCCCAACTGTCCAATCTATCTATATTCTGCTGCAGTCTCTGACCGTCCCTTTCACTATCTGCTACTCCACCAATCTTCAAACTTGCTAATCAGTCTGGCTATACCTTCCTCCAGATCATTTATATCACAAACAACAGTGGTCCCAGCACGGATACCTGTGTAACACCACTGGTCACAGGTCTCCATTTTGAGACCCTCCCTTCCACTACTACTCTCTGTGTCCTGTTGCCCAACCAGTTCGCTATCCATCTAGTTAGAATACCCTGGACCAAATGCCAGACTTCACTTTCTCCATCAACCTATCACGGGGAACCTTATCAAACGCCTTACTGAAGTCCATATATATGACATCTATAGCCCTTCCCTCATCAATCAACTTTGTCACTTCCTAAAAGAATTCTATTAAGTTGGTAAGACATGGCTTTCCCTGCAAAGAACTATGTTGCCTATCACTGGTAAGCCCATTTTCTTCCAAGTATAAATAGATCCTTGACGCCAAGGCTCTCCTATCTATAACTACCTGGATTATCCCTGCTACCCTTCTTAAACAAGGGGACAACATTAGCAATTCTCCAGTCTTCCGGGACCTTACCCGTGTTCAAGAATACTGCAAAGATATCTGTTAAGGCCCCATCTATTTCCTCTCTCGCTTCCCTCAGTAACCTGAGATAGATTCCATCTGGATCTGGGGACTTGTTCCCTTTAACACCTTTTAGAATACCCAACACTTCCTCCCTCCTTATGCCAACTTGACCTAGAGTAATCAAACATCTATCCCTAATCTCAACATCCAGCATGTCCTTCTCCTCGGTGAATACTGATCCAAGTACTCATCCATTTTCTGTTTAGCTCCCATATTGACTGAATTTAATGTGAAGGACTCTTCTTCTCAATGTCTCCCTGAAGTATGATGACTCTCATGTTATCTGTCTCTTTCTCTCTCTCTCTCTCTCTTTCTAATGAGATACCAGCCCTATTGTCCTCTAGAATTTTATAATGACTTTCAGGTTCAACCGACTCATTCTCAGGATGGTGGGACTGTCCTGTGAAGAGAGATCAGGAAAATTGGTCCTATGTTATCTACAGTTTCAAAGACAGGTAGGTAAGAAGGTTTCCCCCTGTTGGCGAGTCTAGAACTAGGGAGTGCAATTTGAAAGTAAGGGAGATGAAAATAATTTTTGTTTTACTTAGAGGACTGTGAACCTTTGGAATTCTCTACCCAGAGGGCTGTGGATGTTTAGTCATTGAGATTGACAGACTAATAGTAGAAAAGATAATGAGGATAGTGTGGATAAAAGGCAATGACATTTTCAATCAGCCAAGGCCACATTAAGTGAGTGACAAAGGCTTGTTGGGCTGAATGGCCCAACCTGTTCCTGTCTTACTCTCCTGTTCCTGTCTTCATTTCTTCCTATCTTAAATATTTATGGCTAGGGCCTTTACAATTTTCACTCTCACGCTCCTCAGTATCCTTGAATGTACCTCATCCAGTCCTGGTGCCTAATCAATAGCCTTCTGGTATTATTGCTCGACTATTAATCCAGAGAGCTGGGTTTGAATCCACCATGGCAAATGGTTGAATTTAAATTCAAGAAAAACCTGTAAATGAGAGTCTAATGATGACCATGAAGCCATTGCTAACTGTCAGGGAAAACCCATCTGGTTCACTATTAACCTTTATGGAAAGAAACCTGCCCTCCTTACCTGGTCTGGACTGTATTTGACTCCAGACACATACCATTTGATTCTTAACTGTCCTCTAAGCAATAAATGCTAACCAGCCAAATTTTTTTTAAAAAGCCATTGACTGTTTGGTTCCCATTTTGTTTTCTATCAGATATTTAATATGCATATATCCTTTCTTCTTTCTTTAAATTTCTATCTCCTTTGTCATCTTGCCTTTGTTTGCTCTATGTTTCCCTTTTGAGGGACAATACTTTGACTGTGCCTGAAATATCCCTTCTTTGCAGACAGGCCATTGCTGAACTACAACTTACCAGCCAACACGTGACTTCAGTTTATTTAGCCAAGATCTATTCTTACTCTGTTGAAGTTGGCTTTGTCCCAATTATTTTTACCCTGAATTGTTCTTTGTCCTTTTCCATAGTCAGCTGAAATCTTATGATACAATGACACAACCCCTATATGTTTTACTAGCACATGAGTTGACCTCTATCTAAGCTAAATTTTTCTCTTAATTTCTTGAAATCTTTGATCAATTTTCCTGTTAACATTCTAAGCTTAGAGATTGCAAACCCAAGTTGTGTTATCTCTCCTCATAATGTAATCATTGGCATCAGGATATCATGCTGGTACATGTTCAGTCCTAGGTTGGTACATCCTTCCTAAGGTGTGGTTCATAAAACATTGTATTCCAGGCATGGTAAAATTACAGCTGTGTGTATTTGAATCAGGATTTCCGCATCACTGCATTCTAGCTCTGTAGAAAGAAAGGCAGTATTCCGTGAGTTTTTATGATAATGTTCAGTACCTGTTCATCGCATTTTAATTATCTGTTTTCTGGATTCCCAGTCTCTTTTGATCTCCACTACTTCTAACCTCACAGTTTAGAAAGTCCTCTGTTCTATCCTTTGCAGGTCTAGATTGGATAGCTGTAAATTTGCCTACACTGAAATCCAATTTGCACAGTACTGTCCATTCTGTGAATTTATTAATATCTCTTTTTTTAATTTTAATTGTGCCTATCTGTGGCACAAGAAAACTTGAATATGTTCCACAATTTAAGTAATTAATAAATTCAGTGAATAGTTAAGGCCTATAGTAAGTCCGAGCCTGCCAATTAAAGTATCTGCCCATTATCCCCTTTCTCTATTTCCACCTCTCATTCAATTTCTGAACCAAGTCAATCAAAAGTCCTTAATCCCATGACCTTCAACTTTAGCAAGCAATCTCTTATGAGCGCCTTCTAGAAGACCATGTAAATAGTCATGTTCACTATTATAGTCACAGCTTCAGAAAATTCAGTTATGTTCATTGTGCATAATCTCACTTTACAATTCAGCACTGGCTATCTCTGAATACATGGAAAACTTCAAGGTGGTCAGTCACTTTATCATAATAACATTTTCCAGTAATTTCCCAAGGTCTAATGTAAGGTCAACTGTTCTATAATTCTTTAATTTCTTTTTTCACACCTTCTTAAATAACGAGTAATGTGTGCAATTTTCCAATCTTGATGATCAATTCCCGTATCAAGAAGATGAGTTCAATTTCATTGTTCCTGGCTCATTATTTGAGCACCCTGCAATATAACGTGACTGGTTCTACTTTAGTACCATCACATTCTTCCTTATTGTAATCTCTCTTGATTTAAATTTGTTGTGTCTCAGTTTCAGATTGCTCTATTGCAGATGCTGGCGTATATTCTCCTTATTGACATTAAAAACCTCATTATCTGTTTTAAGACAATTCAGATTGTTCTGGGCCATCTCCCTTTTTTTCTGATATAAGTATAAAATTGTTTCATGGTGATTTTGCTATCTCATACAAGTCTTTTTTGGTTGCTCTGCTTTTTTGTATCTCTTACTCTTTTGTCACCTTTTGCTCTTTTTAATCACTTTCCCATTCCCAAGGGATTTTTTTTTGCATTAATATATGATTTTACTTTTAATTTATCTAATTTCTTATCTCTTTAGACATGAGAACATAGGCCACTCAGCCCCTCGAGCTTGCTCCGCTATTTAATATGGTCATGGTTGATCTGATAACCCTCATTTTCTCGCCTTTCCCCAGAACCTATGATTTCTTATGATTTAAAAATCTGTCTATCTCAGCCTTGAATCTGCTTAATGAGTTAACCTCAACAACCCTCTCAGAGAAGAAATTCCTCCTCATCTGAGACTTAAATTGCAACCTTTTACTCTGAGATTATGCCCTCTGGCCCTCGAGTGGTCCACAAGGGGGAAACAACCTTGTCAAACCTTAACCTATCAATTCCTCTAAGAAGCTTATGTGTTTTCGTAAGGTCACCTCTGATCTTTCTGTATTCCAATAAGTACAGGCCCAATTTACTCAACCTCTCCTCATACCTGGCAGCAGCCTAGTGAACTTTCTCTGGACTGCCTCCAAGGCCAGGAAACCTTTCCCTAGGTCAGGGACCCAAAACTGTTCACAGTATTCCAGCTGTACTCTGACTAGTACTTTGTATAGCTTTAGCAAAACCTCCCAACATTGAAGCTCCCTTCCCTTTGCATTCAGCTCACAGCTTCTGGGACTGGGAGTCAGCCACATCCTGGCTGGCTTGTCATGCCTTCTCCATCATACCGAAAGTGAAGGTCCACCTGCTCAATGTGACGATGCTCCTGCTTAACGTCCGTGCACTGCTGCCTCACAGCACCAGGGACCCAGGTTCAATTCCAGCCTCGGGCGACTGTCTGTGTGGAGTTTGCACGTTACCCCCGTGTCTGTGTGGGTGTCCTCCGGGTGCTCCGGTTTCCTCCCACAGTCCAAAGATATGCAGGTTAGGTGAATTAGCTAAATTGCCCGTAGTGTACAGGGATGTGTAGGTTAGGTGCATTAGTGAGGGGAAATGTAAAGTAATAGAGTAGGGGAATTGGTCTGGGTGGGATATTCTTCAGAGGGTCAGTGTGGACCTGTTGGGCTAAATGGCCTGTTTGCACACTGTAGGGATTCTAATTATCATCTTCCTCCTTGCAAGAGTGCATCCACTCTCCCCAGCTCTTCCAAGTCCATTCTTTGTTTGTCTACTCAAGTTATATAGAGCACAGCATGCTAGGGTTACATTAGAACTATCCACAATCTGCCTGGAGTGTGCCTCGACTTCTCCAAGTATCAGAACCTCAACTTCAGCAGATCCATTGTCTAATCTTCAATTGGCCTGTTGAAGAACGGGTTGCATTGAATCAGCATTTGGTACACTGAGGGGGTTTCTCATGGTTGCAGAGGGTAGCCCTTGTCTCCCACTAGTTATCCTTGTAAGATGTCTAGCCCTTGAAACAAAGCAGAAACCTGTGTTCTCAAAGACATAGGCATCATGGCAACTCCAAGGGTACATGGCTCAGACTTCTAAGATGTGGTACCAGCGATCACTGATGACTTGTACAATGATAGAATGGAGCCCTTTTCTAAGGAAGATGTCAGGTGCATTGTAATATGATGCCCTCAATGCAGTGTGGGTACAGTCTGTAGTATTCTGCACCCTGGGGATGCCAGCAATGTTGGCAAAGCCTCCTGCCCGGGCTACAGCACTGACCGTCCCTCTTATAGGGAAATAAGCTGAAGCAAAAATTACGTTGATGATAGCCTTGATACATCTATGTTCAAGGCATTTGAAATCTCACACAGGGAACCTGTGGATCTTTCAAAGGAACCAGTTGCATAAACGTTTCATACACTTGTCACCTTGACAGCCACTAAGCCAGGACCCACTCCAGTAGTGGCCATAGCTCAGTGACAGTATCCTGGGACATCCTCAGTCTATGGTGACCCATCTCCCCTCTCATCTGGAGGAAAAGGCATTGAGATTGATAGGAGGCAGTGGCAGTTATCGCCAGATGATCAATCCACAAATGAGACAATATTCTGGGAACCCAAGTTCAAGCCCTATCATGGCAGATGATGGAATTTGAATTCAACTAAGAGTCTGGAATTAAGGACCTAATGATGACCTTGTTGATTGTTGGAAAAACCCATCTGGTTCACTAATGTCCTTTAGGGAAGGAAACTACCATCCTTACCTGGTTTGGCCTACAAGTGACTCCAGACTCACAGCAATGTGGTCGACTCTTAACTGCCCTCTGGGCAATTAGGGATGGACAATAAATGTTAGCCTAGTCAGAGATGCGCACATCTTGTGAGTGAATAGAAAAAACTCTGGGGATTCAAGATGGCGGCGGCCTTAACAAGTCTGCCATGCTGAGCTCTGCACTATAACTGAGGCAAAGTGGTGCTTTAACCCTCCACATTTTAGCTTTTCTGGGATTTTAGATTAGATTACATTACATTACAGTGTGGAAACAGGCCCTTCGGCCCAACAAGTCCACACCGCCCCGCCAAACGCAACCCATCCATACTCCTACATCTACCCCTTACCTAACACTACGGGCAATTTAGCATGGCCAATTCACCTGACCCTGCACATCTTTGGACTGTGGGAGGAAACCGGAGCACCCGGAGGAAACCCACGCAGACACGGGGAGAATGTGCAAACTCCACACAGTCAGTCACCTGAGGCGGGAATTGAACCCGGGTCTTAGGCGCTGTGAGGCAGCAGTGCTAACCACTGTGCCACCGTGCCGCCCACAATGCCACCGTGCCGCCCACAAATTACTATTTAATTACTATATATCCTTTTTTAGTGAACTGGCAGTAACGGGCATATCCGCGGCAGAAGCATCAACCTCCATGGAAGCCCAGCTGGACCTACCTGCTCGGCAAGGTCTGACGTCAGAGTTTGTTAAACTCCAAGAAAAGATCGAGTCTGCGATGGAAGAGACCCGGACCAGGCTGGAACCAATCTCGTCCATGCTGCAAAAGCATGAGCAGGAGATGCAGCGTCTCGGGCAGCATGTGGAGGAGGTTGAGTGGCAGACTGTAGTATTGGAGACCGAGGCTGAGTCCACAGCGGGACAGATCCACCAGCTCTGGAAAAGCAGGTCGAGACCTTAGTGGAGCAGGTCGACGACCTCGAGAATCAAGGTTGGGGAAAGAACATTTGTATTATTGAGCTGCCAGAGCGAGAGGAAGGGCCAGCCCGCCAGCTTTCTTGAGCGATGGCTCCCGCAATTTCTGGGATGGGAAGCCAAGGTGGGCCGTGTGCGGATCAATCGAGTTCACAGGGTCACAGTGTGCAGGCCTGGGTCAGACTGGTGCCTCTGTCCGGTCCTAATGTGATTCCAGTCCCATAAAGACAAGCAAAAGATGTTGGAAGCTTCCAGAACACTCGGGAAGGATCCTCAGGCCCTGATCTACAAGGGATCGAAGCTTATGTTTTTTTCAGGACTTTTCTGTGGCCGTGATCTGTACGAGGAAGACCTTTGATGAGGTAAAGAAGAGGTTGAGGGATCTGGATATCCAGTACTGCGTTTCAGCCACGGAAGGTCCATACATGTCTTTGATTCATCAGAGAAACCAAAGAACTTTTTGGACACTTTAAAATAGACTGACTGGCTCACACAATATGGACAATAATGGTTGTCCTTTGTTGGGTTTTTTTTTGTTTTGTTTCGTCCATTTAATTTTTTATTTCTTTTCTCTTCCCTTTTTGCTTTCCTGGGGTTTGCGAAGCATTGTTGGAATGTTTGCTTTGTTTTTCCCAGTAATAATGTTGGTTGATTTATGGGTGGGATGGGTGAAATGCCCACTTGTAATTCCTATGCTGATAAGGTTTATGTATTCTTTACTTTTGTTTTGCCTGGGTCTGGGGTGAGGCTTCAGCTAAAAGGAGCCATGAAGGTGTGGGTGTGTGGGTAGTGAGAGTGCCCCCTATGGGAAAGGAGGAATATCTCCTATTATCTGGTTTTTGTGTTGGTTTATTGTGGTTGTAGTTTTTACAAGTTTTGGTTGGGTAGTTTTTGTAGATGCGTCCTTTAGGCTCTATGAGCCTTTAACTGTTTCCATGCGTGAGTCCTGAATCGAGTTCTTCCTCTCAGGGGTTCAGGGGCTGTTTTAGATGACTATGGCTAGTTGTTCAGTCAAATGGTGCACATGGAATATTAAGGGCATTCACTCACCGATTAAGGGAAAGAAGTACTTTCAAGTCTTAGAAAGGAGAGGCTGGATGTCGCTCTGTTACAAGAAACTCACCTTGATGACAAGGAGCATTTAAAGTTGCAGCAGGGAGGGTTCTGCCGGGTGTTCTTCTCATCTTTTAACACTAAAAGCAGGGGAGTGGCTTTACTCATTCAGAAGAATCTCCCATTGTTAGATCAAATTAAGGATGAATATGGGCAGTTTGTGATGCTCAAAGCTTTATTACATGGTGAGGGGTACGGTATTTTGAATGCTTACTGTCCCCCGGCACACCCTCTTAAATTTTTGACGGATGTGCTTTCTAGGTTCATTGCCCATGGAACACGCCATAGTATTATAGGGGGAGACTTTAATCGCCTCATGAATCCCAGAGTGAATAAGGTGCCCGGGGATTCCCAGGGCACCTCCCCACAATCTAAACAATTGGTGGATTTATGTGTAGAGTTGGGATTGGTAGATGTATGGAGATGACTTCATAGGGATTTCAACTTTTTCTCCAATCCGCACAAGTGCTACACAAGGAATGATCTGTTTTTGGCTCCAACCGGCTTTTTTTGGAGTCAGTGCTGTCCTGTAAAATTGGGAACATAGCCATTTCTGATCACGCAGCAGTGTATTTGGAGGTTAAGGCCAGGGGTAATGGGGTAGGTTCGTGGCATTGGGGCATGGATGCATGGATCCTTTTCTCCTTAAGGATAGTAAGTTTACTGAGTACTTCTCACAGGAATTTAAAGCGTTTTTGGATATCAACTCGGACACAGCCAGCAACCCGTCTGTTTTTAGGGAGATTGCCAAGGCCTATGCAAGGGATATAATCATCTTTTAGTCAGCTAGTTGGAAACAACATCTGCTCGAGGCCTGGCTGAAGGCAGCCAAGACCGTGTACTTTGATTGGCCATCCATGCTTAAGTTACAGCAAATTACAGCTCTCCGAGCTGCTCTGAATTCCGCGCTTACTCAAACAGCGAAGAGAGAGATCTCTTCTGTGAAATAAAGGTTATTTGAGTATGAGGATAGGCCAGGTAAACACCTGGCATATTTGGCTCGGAAAAAGAGTGCCCCCCCCCCTCCCCACCCCCAATGTATCACATTTATCAGAGAGGGCACTGGGATTCTTACTTATGACTCTAAAAAGGTTAATATGGCTTTTGGGAAATTTTACTCCGAGCTGTATCGGTCAGAAGGCTTTGAGGACAGGTTGGCAAAGATGGAGACCTTCTTTAAGAACCTGGACCTTCTCGGTATGACTCCGGAACAGGCGTCCTTCTTGAACGCTCCCTTGACAGTGCAAGAGATATAGGAGGCGGCAAGACAGCTCCAAAGTGGTAAGGCACCTGGCCCAGATGGCCATCAGAGTGAGGTTTATAAGGAATTTATTAATATTTTGTCAGGGCCGATGCTGGACATGTACAATTATCCGTACAGTCAGGACTGCCTCCCGCCCTCTCTGAGAGAAGCTAATATTCCTCTCATCCTCAAGAGAGGGAAGGCCCCTGGAGGACTGAGCTTCATATAGGCCCATTTCACTGTTGAATTCGGATTTCAAAACTTTATCTAAGACACTCATGTTGAGATTGGACTAGGTGTTGCCCTTTATTGTGAAGGGGGACCAGGCAGGTTTTATAAAGGGCTGTAGGTCCTCTAATAACATTAGAAGAGTACTGAACATGGTCCACATATGCCAGCAGAGGCCGATTCCGGGCTTGGTGATCTCCCTTAACGCAGAGAAGGCATTTGACTGGGTGGAGTGGCTCTTTCTTTTTTATGTTCTGGGGCAGTTTGGTTTTGGTGGGGTCTTTACCAGATGGGTGGATATACTGTATAGTGATCCTGTGGCAGCGATCCTTACTAAGATCTAATTATTTTAGTATCAGTTGAGGCAGCCAACAAGGTTGTCTCCCTCACCGCTGTTGTTCACCCTTGCGATTGAGCCATTGGCAGAGGCCATCCAGACGGACCCCAATATAGTCGCCCAGAGGTGGGATCAGGGCACATAAGATCACACTCTATGCCCCTGAAGTTCTCCTTTCCCTATCAGTGTCTGTGCCTCATTTAACATAATGTATCAATTTATTTGGCTTTTTCTTGGGACATAAGATTAATTTTTTGAAATCGGAGGCCATGCCCATGGGGTTTTTGGAGGAATACCCGATCTCGAAGGTGAATACCAATTCCCTTTCAGGTGGTCACAGGGTGGTTTTCTGTTATTCTGTTATTTCACATTCTGTTATAGATTACAGTGTGGAAACAGGCCCTTCGGCTCAACAAGTCCCGCTGAAGCGCAACCCACCCAGACCCATTCCCCTACATTTACCCCTGACCCTAACACTACGGGCAATTTAGCATGGCCAATTCACCTAACCTGCACATTTTTGGACTGTGGGAGGAAACCGGAGCACCCGGAGGAAACCCACACAGACACGGGGACTCCTGCCTTTGACCAGTTATATAAGGTTAACTTTGTGCATTTGCTCGATAAGATAAGGCAGAATCTTCAGCGTTGGGAGGTTCTTCCAATATCTTGGTTAGACCAAGTAACTCTTATTATAATGAATGTTCTTCCTCGTTTGCGATATTCCATGCGAATGCCCCTGTCGATGTTGCCTAGACAAACGTTATGGAGACTCAACTGTTGAATCGGTTCTTTTATTTGGCCTCTCATTAGGCTTACCAAACTGCAGCTTCCCCAGGGAATGGGTGGGTAGATTTTCCAGATATTAAGAGATGTCAAATAAGCTCTCTTCTATCCTTTGTGAATGATTGGGCTTGGGAGGATCTGGGGTCAATATGGCTGGATATCGAGGCCTCCCAGGCGAAGTGCCCCCTAATTAATTTGTTATTCATGGATAAGATGAGGGCGGTCATGCAGCATTGTCAGAACACAATTGTCATCAATACAGTTAAGCACTGAGAGCAATGCAACAAATCGAAGGCAGTTTATCTAAAACCTCCTTTCTCACTCATATAGTACGAATGCCAGGATTTCGGCCAGGGTTGATGGACTCTGGTTTTAAGTTATGGGCGTTCAGAGGAGTCTCCTGTCTGGGAGATTTATTTGAGCAGGAGGTTATGGTGTCCTTCGATCAGTTGAGTCCAAAGTATGAATTGCCCAGTAGGGACCTCTTTCGTTACTTTCAGGTCAGGGATTTTATTTAGAAAAAGACTACACTGCTGATTGATCCTTATAGGTCTGACGTAGAGAAGAGATTGCTTCAGAGCTGAAAATGTGTTGCTGGAAAAGCGCAGCAGGTCAGGCAGCATCCAAGGAACAGGAGAATCGACGTTTCGGGCATAAGCCCTTCTTCAGGAAAGAAGGGCTGATTCCTGAAGAAGGGCTTATGCCCGAAACGTCGATTCCCCTGTTCCCTGGATGCTGCCTGACCTGCTGCGCTTTTCCAGCAACACATTCTCAGCTCTGATCTCCAGCATCTGCAGACCTCACTTTCTCCTCAAGAGATTGCTCCAGACGACAGGCACTCTCCTGATTAGCACTCTTTACCATTTACTAGGACGAGGTGCCTTGAAAGATATTGAGTGGCTCCGTGGGGTCTGGGAGCAAGAGTTCAGAGTGGAGATTTTGTCAGCAATATGGGACGACATTTGGGAGAATGTGAGAAAACTCTCGATCTGTGACAGTTATTCAGCTGAAGGCCCTGAGCAGGGCTCACCTGGCCCCAGAGCGGCTTGCGAAATTCAAAAAGGGAGCATCTCCGTTGTGCCCCAAATGCAGAATAGGTATTGGCACTCTTACCCATTGTTTGTGGTCATGCCGCAAGTTTTACAGGTATTGGGGCATTGTAGCAAGTGTCATGGGGCTGGTCCTGGGGACTGAAGTCAAGGTAGACCCAGTGTCTCTTCTCCTGGGCCGACCAAATTTGCCTTCCTTCGATGAGCTTGGGAAAAAAACTGTTTAACAGTCTCACACATTTTGCGAGGAAGAACATTCTGACGAGTTAGGCTTCTGAAAGTCAGTTATGGAACTTCCTTACAAGTATGATGCACCAGAAAACACAACTTTTATACAAGACTTGGCGGCCCTTTCTGAACCACCTCAAAGCAGATTTGTCGGCCATACTAACTAGGGCTTTTGTTGAGCCTCAAGGCCCAGGTCTGGTGAACCGGGTGCCCTGAGAGGAAGAATCCTGAATAAATACAGGTATGTTAATTGATGCTCTCGTGGGATGGGGAGTTTCGATGGGGTTGCGCCGAGTGGTGTTATTTCATATAATTTAATTTAATTTATTTTGTTCAATTGTAATATGGGCAGCCGCTTTTGCTTTATTATATGTTTTGTCGAGTAGTGGTTAGTTTATTGTTGTTATACTCTCAGATGGTTATATTTTTCTTAATTTTATAAGTTTGTAAAGAATAAAAATTTTTTAATTAAAAACAATTTTAAAGAAGACTCTGGATCTCCTGTACTTTGTGAGCTTCAGAAAAGGATCCTCAGTTTCACAATTATGTATCGGCAGCCAATGGATGTGCCTGGATTCTGAAAATCTTAATCAAGGAAATATAATAGGCAGAAGCCACGCAAGGTGCTGCGAAACTGATGGAACAGAGTCATTCGGAATGGTTTGAAGAGAAACATTAGCTGCAGAATTGTAACGTGGAGCTTGGGGAGAAGTACTGGCAGGTCAAAGACTGACTTCATCTGAGAGCAAGAACACTCTCCATCCACACCATATCATGTTCTAGAAAACAAAACAAGTTTTAACAGAGTCTTTAGGTGTTCAGTTTAGTTGTAAAATTCCATATTTTGTCTTCTTTAGTTTATCCATATAGTTGTGAGAAGTTTACGATTGGAACAATTATAATGCTATACAGTAGTGTTTGTGTAAAAGAAAGAGGATGTGAAATTGTAAACTTATTCAAAAAGGGTGAGGAATAGTCTCGTCATGGACATGTACACATAGGTATTCAGGATGTCACTTCACTCCCCTACTGTCCCACAGTCTCTGTGTTGAACTTAACAAGGTATCACAGTTTATCAGCAACGTGGAGAACTGCAAGAAATGCATTCAGTGTCAGCTCTAATATCTATGTCTTCAAGCTTGGTTCATTATAACTGCTGGGAACCACAAGATAAAGCAATAATGTAAGTGACAATGGATTGCCAGCCTAACTTCCAACCTTCTCAGTATTAATTTCTGTTCAAGTTTTAGGTATCGCACCAAAGTTACAATTAGCCAAAGTTACAATTGAACTCAGAACACGTATGACAAGGATCTATCTAGTTGCATTGGCTTCTGTTCCTTTCACTTTATGAAGCAGAGTTGGGTCTACTGGAGTTTCAATTTGGTTGAATGAAATCCTGAAGGTTTGATCATATGATCTCCTGTCTCTGAGGGCCCCACACAGAGCACCAACAGTGGTCACTGGTACATCCATTTTTGTGGTGCACTGTTTCTCATATCTCCACAGAGACCAATAGAAAGCTAAACAAGAGATATGGCTTTCTAGTGACTGACTCTAAGGACACAAGATTCCAAGATTTGAGACTTTTACTGTAACAAATGAACTAAAGGAAACATCAATTAAGCACCATTTAGTAGGTAGCTAATACTCTAGACTTCAGAAAAGATATTCCTCTGTAAGCTTTTAAAAAAAAATTAAAGATCCAGTTATACGTCATTTTCACTTTCCAAAGAGCTGGTACAAGACCCAATCTGGCATCACTCCCAGTTTCCCATGGGTTCATTTCTTCCTGTATCACACCACATTGTCCCAAGTGCTGATACTAACTCCAGACCTCTAACTTTCTGTGAAACCTTACTCTCCCTCTTTCTTTTTCTCTTCTCGAGCCAAAATTACAGAGACAGCGAGTCTACTCACTGTCAGATGTAGCTGCTCGTGTTTTTATTACAGCTGTCCATATTTTTTGTCTTACTCTAACAAATGGTGGCTCAGTGGTTAGCGCTGCTGCCTCACAGCGCCAGGGATCTGGGTTCGACTCCAGCCTCAGGCAACTGTCTGTGTGGAGTTTGCACGTTCTCCCTGTGTCTGTGTGAGTTTCCTCTGCGTGCTCTGGTTTCATTCCTCAGTCTAGAGGTGTGCAGATTAGGTGGATTGACCATGCTAAATTGCCCATAGCGTCTAGGGAGGTGCAGGATAGGTGGATTAGCTATCGAAAATACAAGGTTATAGGGTTAAAGTCTGGGTGGCATGCTCTTCAGTGGGTCATAGTTGACTTGATGGGCCGAATTGCATGCTTTCACATGGTAGGGATTCTATGAATGTTTATATAATAGGCAGAGTGCAAAGTACACACAAACACCCTAAGTTTGGCAAACCTAAAACAAAATATTTGCTGTTAGATATGTTTCCATGCTTGGGCAGCACTAGTTGCAGCAAAAAGCTACACTAACAACAATTTATGCTACTCATTTGAGTTTGTAAAGTGTCTTATTCCTGCTTGCTAAAAGCGATACATGGTGTCCTAATCTCTGCAAATAATGGGAATACATTCAATCTTGCAGCTTTTTTAATTTCTCCAGGAGGATGGGGAGTGTATAATTGTTTTTTTCCATACCAATGCCTTAGCCATTTAGTGTTGACTTACCAACATCAGCACTTTTTCAGCCTGTAGTATAAGTTGCTGCGCTCGTTTGCAATTTGTCATTCGTGCAATTGTCCTGATGAATCAAGTCTCTCTTTTCAGCAACGTTCACGTTTTGAATTTCTAAATGACTAATTCAAGAAAAGGAGGTGGAAGAAGAGGCAAATTAGGAAAGAATATTAAATCACAAAGGGACTGCACAGAAGCACAGCCAAGTGTACCTATTTTGTGAGTTTTTTTTATCAAACAGCGCATTCTTTTTGGATGGCTTGAACTGAAAGCAATGCCTGTCAAAATCCACAAGGGGGTGCTTATGCTCCACGATTGAAGATCATTTCATTGACCTGCCCAATCTGTGCAGCTTGTAAACGGGTGTCCAAACCTTTTTTGGTTCATGATTTGGAGATGCCGGTGTTGGACTGGGGTGTACAAAGTTAAAAATCACACAACACCAGGTTATAGTCCAACAGGTTTAATTGGAAGCGCACTAGCTTTCGGAACGATCACAATCACCTGATAAAGGAGCGTCGCTCCGAAAGCTAGTTTGCTTCCAATTAAACCTGTTGGACTATAACCTGGTGTTGTGTGATTTTTAACTTTTTTGGTTCAGGGCTGCTTGAAATCACCAGATGTTTAAATAGTGGTATTATCACTGTGCTGTTAATCCAAAGACCCAGTTTGAATCCCGCCATGACAGATGGGGGAATTTGAATTCAATAAATGTGTGGAATTAAGAATCTAATGATGATCACGAATCCATTGTCGATTATTGGGAAAACCCAACTGGCTCACTCATGCCCTTTGGGGAAGGAAACTGCCATCCTTACCTGGTCTGGCCTACATGTGACTCCAGATCCACAGCAATGTGGTGACAATTAATTGCCCTCTGAGCAATTAGGGACGGGCAATAAATGCTGGCTGGTCAGCAACTGTCTTGCCCCATGAGTGAATAAAGAGAAAAAAAATCTGGAGTGTCCACACATAATGGGTTCATTACTGCTGAAAACAATACAGGATAGTAAAAAGAATTCAGTTCTCACATTACAGGTAGTTCTGCTATAATTTGCGTGCCTGTACCACCCCACGCTACACAAAAATCATGCTGTACAAATCATATTTAAAGTGTTGGTGATGCAATTGTGTTATAGCCAACACACGCTTTAGAAACAGCATCCCTATTCGTCAATCACATTACAACAAATTTACGAAGCACACATTATAGCAGATCGACCTGTACTTCGAAAGCGTTTGCAAACGAGATGTGAAAATATCGAAGGTGACAATTAATGACTCTTTGATTGAGTGGGGCAGGTTTCAGTAACTGGCCAGCAACAATAGCCACTTGCATTTCACTAAAATGTTGGACTCAAAAAAACTAACCGGTTTAACCACTGTCGATTAAAAACCTTTCTCTCTCACCAATATCCTTTAGGAAAGGAAATCTGCTGTCCTTAGTCTGTTTGGCACTCATTCTTTCAGACCCCGCATGCCTTCGTTCCCCTGGGTAGGACCTGAGCATTCAGTTCAAATGTGATGAAATGTCCCAATGGTCAGGCACATTATCAGAATGGGATCATGTTTACAAATCTCCAGGGGCATGCCGAACCAGAGTTTCCGAACTACGTCTGTCTTATTGAAGCTGTGAATGAATCGGATGGTTAGCACTAGAGTTGTTAAAATTATAAAGCATAATACTTGGCCTTTGTCATCTTCGAATAAAGCCACTGACTGCTGGCTCATACTGTGCAGTCCTTTCCCTGATACACGCTAACGTACCTGGGCAAAGTGATATCAGGTGTATTGGTCCAGGAGTCCACAAGGTCCTAGAGATAGCCTGTCCTGAACAACATGGATCAGGAATTAAAATATCAGAGAAGTGTAAGAATGGTAAGACAGTAATAGTCAGGGATTTAAACTTCCCAAATATTGACTGGGATAGCTTTATTGAGCAAGATAGTGTAATATAAAGTGTTAGATTTAGAGATATTTGGACATTATTTGTTTTGAGTTTTCAATGTTGAGTTTGTAACATATGGTTTATCTACATATCTGAAGTTAAGCATTAACTGATTTTATGATAGCAACATTTAGGACACTTTTAGATAGACACATGAACAGGCAGGGAATAGAGGGATGCAGACCATGTGCAGGCAGATGGGATTAGTTTTGAATGGCATCCTGGCCAGCACAGACATGGTGGGCTGAAGGGCCTGCTCCTGTGCTGTGCTGTTCTGTTCTCAAGTATTGCTTACCCCTCAATGGTAGGCAGCTCCTTTCATCCTACAGTGCAACTAAAACTTGTTCACTTGCCCACCACCAGCCCTGCTCTGATGGACACTAGCAGCAGTGTGTACCATCTACAAAATGCACTGCAGTAATTCACCCAACCTCCTTAATCAGCACAGTCAAAGTTACCAATAAGAACAAAGGCAACACCATGTGCAAATTCCCCTCCCACCTCACTCCCCATATTGACCTGGAACTACCATATATACTCAAGTAATTGTCAATCTCATGTAAAGGTTGACCCACTATTTTTGGCTAAAAATCTGGAATTTTCCATACATCTTGTGTAAAAATCGACCCAATTCTTCACAGATAACGGATCAACATTTATGAGTCACTGTGCCAGTCTTCTGCTCTGCCCTGGGTCTTCCAGTCCAACAGCTGGTGTAATCCGCTCCATGTTTTCAGAAGTAACATAATCGTTGTGTTCTTGTTGTTTATACATTCAGAGATCAATTGAGCTTCTGCGAATGAATTTTGACAGGCATGAATTTTAGCCACTCAAAAGTAGTATCCACGTAACAGTTGACCCGTGAAACTTAACCTTAAAAAAAGTAAAACAAATGTTACTGTCACTCGAATATATAGGGGGTTGATTGCAATTCCATCAGTATCACTGGGTCAAAACTCTGGAATCCCCTCAGTTGTGGAGTTGGGGACATTGTGGCTGGATCTACACTCCAGGGGCTGCAGTAGTTCATGAAGTGGAGGTGCCGGTGTTGGAATGGGATGGACAAAGTTAAAAATCACACAACACCAGGTTATAGTCCAACAGGTTTATTTGGCAGCACTAGTCTGAATGCTTGTGTGATTTTTAACATAGTTCAAGAAGAAACCTAACCTGCACCTTCTTCAGGGCAATAAATGTAGGCTTGGCCTCCTTGTATCCCTAACGAGAAATGTTTACTGAAAATGAAAGGAACAATTTTTTTTTTAGATCCCTCCATTAATTTTTTTTTCCACAATTACTGATACAGTTGTTTATTTTTCTCAGATAACCTTTGATGCAGACAATGACAGTAATGTGGCGGAGGGATGCACGGATAGTTGAACTTGAAGGACACAAGTCAAACCAGTGCACCAGACATCCCATGTTTAGATGCCAACATGCAGGAGGATTGTGGGAGGAAAAAAAACGATTGAATGTGAACCAATCAAAGGTGAATCACACAGCTCAGAGACCAACGACTTGGCACCCAGCATTGAACATATTGGCATTTACTGTGTCACCAAATGATGAAAGGAGACTAACAGTCTTCATCAACACAGTACCATTACAATGAGGCAACCAAGGTTTGATTGAATCATTTCATTAAAATGATTGAATCATTTATTGTCACGTGGATTCAGTATAAAATACAGTGAAAAGTTTATACCATCGCCATGAATCAGCACCATTCTCAATTACTTAACATAAAATAAAACAAAAAGAAAGAATATCCTAAAGAGAGTCCAACTTTTCCTTCTCTGCCGCTCTGGGCTACACCAGCCTATGCCACCCTGCCCCAGAGTACCACCCTGTGTTTCACAGGCTCTGTAGCCACGCTGCCTCTGAAGACACTACTGCTCCAGACGCCATGAAGTCCACCTTCCTACCGAAGAGCTCTCTTTAAACTAAAAGAAAAAATGAAAAGAAGAAGGAGAAAAGGAAAAAAAATGAAAAAGCAGATGAAGAGGACAAGCCTGGGCACAAGTGCCCAGACACTGTCTAGTCCGCCGGCGCCATCTTTTATTTAAACAGGAACTACAGACACAAGGAGGTCCTGCTAAGCAGATTGATTTAGCTCAAATCAGATCCAATTGGCTTAGAGTCACCTGCACTCTTTCTTCTCTTAGACAGTCCCTCCAGATCAAAGATGACTTGCTTCTACTTAGTTCGATGTGTTCTTAGATAGCTGCTGCATGCAATGTGCAATCCTCAGACTCTACCACATGCGGTGCCTGAAGAATTGAGTCAATGGATTGTGAAGAGATTTGCACATTCTCTCTAACACTTTGACTTCACCTCTGCTCATTCCAAATGAAGACTTTCCAAATGTCCAGTGCCTTATCCATTTCTACTTCTCCTTGAGTCACTGAGGACACGTGATTTCTTCAGCAATGCTTTGAGGACATCTCCAAATTTTTTCTACTGTCTTCCTGGGAGAGCCACCATTGAGTTGCAAGTTGTAAAATTACTTTGGGAGTCTTGCTTTGGCACACAAACATCATTTCCTGTTTAACGGATCTGATCTCGATGTTGGGCAAGATGTTTTGGGAGAGGACCTTGCTGGCCGGCCACTGAATTTGAAGGATTTTATTTTTTACTTATATACTCATGGGACCTGGGTGTTGCTGGCTGGGCCAGCACTTATTGTCTGTCCCTAGTTGCCCTTGAGAAAGGGATGGTGAATTGTCTTCTTGAACCACTGCAGTCCATGTTGTTGATCCTTGTGCTAAGGGCATGGTGTTCTCCATACATCTGCTGCCCTTGTCTTTCTAGATGGAAGTGTTCCCAGGCTTGGAAAGTGCTGTCTGAGGAGCTTTGGGTGAATGTTTACAGTGTATCTTGTAGATAGTTCACACTGTTGTTACTGAGCATCAGTGGTGGAGGGTGTGGATGTCTGTGGATGTGGTGCCAATCAGGCAGGTTGCTTCATCCTGAATGATGTCAAGCTTCTTGAATGTCGTTGGAGCTGCCCCCATCCTGGGATTATTCCATTCGCATCCTGGCCTGTGTCTTGCAGATGGTGGACAGGCTTTAGGGAGTCAGATGATGACTTATGCACAGCAGTATTCCTAGCCTCTGACCTGCTCCAGTGCGTTTACAGAGGAACCTTGATTATCCGAACAAGATGGGCAGGCACTATTTCGTTTGGATAATCGATTATTCGGTTAATTGATTAAATGCCTTTCCTCTGGGGCTCAGAGTTTTTAAAGTCCGTTCTCTGTTCAGGAGACTGCAGGAGCACACAGCGTGGGAGACCCCGCGCCCCGCCCACGCCATGCCCAACACCACCCCCCGCCCACTCAACCCCGTCCAACACCACCCCCCGCCCACCCCCCTGTCCAACACCCCCACTTCCCTCACCCCCTCCCCCCTCCAGGGCAGCTGGACTGTACACCAACAACGAGACTGGTGCTGCTGCTGCTGCCTTTGTGGGGTAAGTCTCCAAATAGCGCACATGTGCGCTACAGCCACACACATACCTTTTTACTGCAACTTTTTGACAGGTTCCACATTTGCCCTGCACAGGACAATGTTGGAAAGATTATCTGGGGAATTGGGGGGGGGGTGTTTGGGGTACACCCCTGTGTAGAACTCCAGGGAAAGTGTTGGGAGAGAGAGAGCATTCAGTCATTTGGAGACGGTGCCTGTACAATAATTGTAATCAAAAGACACGATCACTGTTTGAAACATGTCTTTGATGTAATGTTTCTATCAGTGTTCGAGATCTCCTTCGGATAATCCGATATTCGGATCATTGGTATTTGGATAATTGAGGTTCCTCTGTATATGGCTCAATAATTTCAGCTTCTGGTTAATGGTTACCCTCAGGATGTTGATAGTGGAGTATTCAGTGATGGCAACACCAATGACTGTCAAGATGATTAGATTGTCCATTATTGGAGATGGTCATTGCCTGGCATTTGTGTGGTACGAATGTCACTTGCCACTTTTCAGTCCAAGCCTGGGTATTGTCCAGATCCCAATACATTTAGATGTGGACTGCTTCAGTACCTAAGGAGTTGCAATTGGTGCTGAACATTGTGCAATCATCAGAAAGTGTCCCCGCTTCTGACCTAATGATGGAGGGAAGGCCATTGATGAAGCAAGTGAAGATGGTTGGGCCTAGGATACTACCCTGAGGAGTGCCTGCAGAAATGTCCTGGAGTAGAGATGACTGACCTCCAACATCTTCATATGTGCCAGGTATGAGTCCAACCAGTGGAGAGTTTGCTCCCTAGTTCCCATTGATTCCAGTTTTGCCAGGGCTCCTACTGCCCCCTTGACCATGACCCCACCCCCCACCACCAAACCACCATCTCCCAGACCATCCATCACCTCATCACCTCAGGGGATCTCCCATCCACCGCCTCCAACCTCATAGTCCCACAACCCCGCACCGCCCGTTTCTACCTCCTGCCCAAAATCCACAAACCTGACTGCCCCGGCCGACCCATTGTCTCAGCCTGCTCCTGCCCCACCGAACTCATCTCTGCATACCTCGACACGGTCCTGTCCCCCTTAATCCAAGAACTCCCCACCTACGTTCGGGACACCACCCACGCCCTCCACCTCCTCCATGATTTTCGCTTCCCCGGCCCCCAACGCCTTATCTTCACGATGGACATCCAGTCTCTATATACTTCCATCCGCCATCACAAAGGCCTGCAAGCTCTCCGCTTCTTCCTCTCCCACCGACTCAACCAGTACCCTTCCACTGACACCCTCCTTCGACTGACTGAACTGGTCCTCACTCCTTTTTTGTATAATATATTTTTATTAAGAAAAAATAGATTTTTAAATATTACAACAAATACAAAACAATGCAATTCAAAACAGTACAAAAATAGTACAAAACTAAACCCAAATAATAAAAAAAAATCCCCAACCCACCCTTCTATATGAATGTATAAACATATATAGAGAAGTATAAAATTTAAAAAAAAACCTAAACGAGCTATTTAACTAACTAAATAAATACCTAACAACAAACAAATAAATAGTAATAACTCAGCCCAGCCAAACAAAACACTCATACATTCACAGTTCCTCCTCCCTGGATATTGGACTCATGAAACACAATCGTTACAGCTATATAAAAGCCCTTGTTAGTGTAGCAGATAAATCTGTGTCCTGGTATTTCAAAAAGGGTTGCCATGTCTTGTAAAAATTCTCAATTTTGTGGTGTACCATATTGGTGAGAAAATCCAGGGGAATATGCTCCATAACAATCTTCCGCCAACCCGACAGGCCTGGGGGGTTTTCTGATATCCAACCTAGCAAGATATTCTTCCTTGCACAGAATGTAAGAATATTGAAACGTTTTGCCTTATACGAGTCTGCAGAAAATACAATGGGTAGGCCCAAAAGGAGCAAAATAGGGTCCTTCTCCACCCCTACACCTAAAATCCTCTCCATTGCACCCATCACAGCGTTCCAATATGTTTGAAGCCTGTCACAAGACCAAAGACAATGGGTAAGAGTACCCGTACAGACCTTGCACTTGGGACATGCTGAAGATACCCCTGGTTTAAATTTTGACAAACGGTCTGGGGCTAAGTGGACCCTGTGGAGAATCTTCAACTGTAAAGCATGGGTCCTATTGCAAATTGATATCTTCCTTGTATTCTCCCAAATATCCTCCCATGCCTCTGATGAAACTTCAACACCCAGCTCTCTTTCCCACATCTTGCAGAGTCGATCAGACTCATCTGAGATGGCACACCCCCAATTGGTGATATAGAATACTGACAGGGAGTGTACTCTTAGCCTTTAGTACCCCTCTTTCTATGTCAGATTTGTAGGGATCAGTCAAAAGTGTGGGGTTTTTTGAATAAAATCCCTAACTTGAAAAAAACGAAAGAGATCTCTATTAGGTAACTCGTACTCCCGTACTAACCGATCGAAGGACATCATTACATCTCCCTCAAATAAATCACCCATGCAAGATATACCCCTAGCTGCCCAACATTTAAATCCTGAATCTATCATACCTGGTTGAAAACTCGGCATACCCACTAAAGGTGTAAACAAAGATGTTTTGCCAATATTACCTTCCCTCTGCCGAATTGCCCTCCATGCTTTAACAGTATTGATGACTATTGGGTTATGGCAATATTCCCTAACTGTCCTCACCTAGTCCAAAAACAGCAAACTGGTAAGGGGACACCTTGCCTGGGAGACTTCGATATCTAGCCATATTGAAAGAGGGTCCCCACAAACCCTATCACTTACGTAGGTCAAAAGCGAGCTTAATTGGTCATTTTTAATGTCCGGAAGGTCTACTCCCCCCAATCTGTGAGGCAACTGCAGTTTGGCTAATTTAATGAGCGGCTGTTTATGGTGCTTGTTAAAGGAGCTGAACCAACTGTTCAGTCTCCTGAGTGTATGTTTATTGAAAATCAGGGGGAGCATCCGTGTAGGGTATAGCAAACGAGGGAGAATATTCATCTTAATAAGCACTATCTGACCCAACCATGAGACTGGAAGTGCCTCCCATCTTTGGAGATCTTGTTTAATTTTTTCAAATAATTGAGTAAAATTGGCTTTGAACAGCCAATCCAGAACTGGAGTAATGAATATGCCCAAATACACAAACCCCCCCTGTGCCCACCTAAATGGGAATCTATAGTCACTCTCAAGAGCCAACTCTTTAGTAAGACCACCCATAGGCATAGCCTCTGATTTAGCAAAATTAATCTTATACCCTGAAAAAGAGCCAAACGCGTGAATGCATTGTATCAGGCAAGGCACTGAAATTGCTGGATTTGTCAAGAAAATTAGAACATCATCTGCATACAGTGAGATCTTATGTAATTTTGACCCCACTTCTGGAGCTGATATATTGAGATTGCTGGCTGCCCCTAGAAATATTAAAATTGCTTGATCGTACCCCGTTGGTAATGACCACAGCGAGAGGTACACTGTAGAGAACCTTTACCCATCTTATGAAAACTTCGCCCAGACCAAACCGGTCTAGAGTATAGAAAAGGTACGGCCACTCAACTCAGTCAAATGCCTTCTCTGCACCTAAATAAATCACCAATCCCTGTATTGACTGCTGTTGGCATGCTTGAATTACGTTAAGCGGCCTCTTAACGTCATTGGAGGATCTGCGACCCTTTATGAAGCCCATCTGATCCTCTTTAATAATAGAAGGTAACAAAGTCTCCAGCCTTAATGCAAGAGCCTTAGAGAGGATCTTAAAGTCCACATTTAAGAGCAAGATGGGCCTGTATGAAGCACACTCTTCCGGATCCTTCCCTTTTTTAAGGATAAGTGAAATATTGGCCTCTCTCAGAGATGATGGGAGACAAACATGACTGTATGAATCATTAAACATATTCAGCATCGGGCCTGACAGTATACTTATAAATTCCTTATAGAATTCACTGGGAAGTCCATCAGGACCAGGCGCCTTTCCACTCTGAAGCTGCCTCACAGCTTCCTGCACTTCTTGCTCTGATAATGGGGCATTGAGAAAGGACTGTAGTTCGGGAGTCACACCCGGGAGCTTCAGATCTCTAAAAAAGGATTCCATTTTGGCCTGCCCCTCCTCACAATTCTCAGACTGTTATAATTTAGAGTAGAATCTCTGGAACGCCACATTAATCTTTTTAGAATCACATGTTAGGTTCCCAGACCCCTCCCTAATCGCTGTAATGGTTTGTAGGGCACTTCTCTTTCTGGCAAGGTATGCTAAGTATTTGCCTGGCTTGTCACCATGCTCATATAACCTTTGCTTTGCAAAAGCCAGCTCCTTCTTTGCTGCCTGCGTGAGCACGGAATTTAGTGCAGACCGCAGTGCCGTAATCCTCTGTAGTTTGACCAACGAGGAAGGGCTTTTGCCCGAAATGTCGATTTCGCTGCTCCTTGGATGCTGCCTAAACTGCTGTGCTCTTCCAGCACCACTAATCCAGAATCTGTCAAAATAGGCCTTCTCCGCTGCCTTCAACCGTGCTTCAAGGAGACGTTGCTGCTCACCCTTCTGTCGCTTCCTACTTGTGGAATATGAAATAACTAACCCTCTGGCATAAGCTTTGGCAGTTTCCCAGAGAACAGATGAGCTATCAACAGAACCTATGTTGATGTCTAAGAATGCTTGAAATTCCCTAGAGGAATACTCCACAAACTTGCTGTCCATGAAAATAAAAGGGTCCATTCACCAGTACCTTGAATCCACTGTAACATCCTTAATTTTAACCATGAGGTACACTGGAGCATGATCAGAGATGGCAATATTACCAATCGTACAGGATGCCACCAGATCCAGGGTTACCACAGGGGTCAGAAAAAAATCAATCCTTATGTGACAGCTGTGCGGATTGGAAAAAAACGTGAAATCCCTACCTGTAGGGTGGAGACACCTCCAGACGTCCACCAATCCTAATTCCCCACACAAACCCAATAACTGTTTAGTTTGTGCAGAGCGTATCAAGGGACCTTTAGGCAACCTGTCTACTGTGGGGTCCATGAGGCAGTTAAAAATCTCCCCCTATAATGATGTGCTGAGACTTGAGACTTATCAGTTTAGAAAAAGCATCTACCAAGAATTTAAGAGGATGAGCTGGGGGACAATAAACATTTAAAATGCCATATTCTTCCCCATTTATCAAGGCTTTAAGAATTACAAACCTCCCGTATGTGTCTTTAACACATTCCAACAATTTAAATGAGAGATTTTTCCTAACCAATATAGCCACTCCCCTACTTTGGTATTAAATGATGAAAAATAAACTCGGCCAAAGCCATTATGCTGTAATTTCAGATGCTCCTTGTCATCCAAATGTGTCTCCTGTAACAAAGCAATATCCACCTTCTCCTTTCTAACACTCAAGAGTACCTTCTTCCTCTTAATTGGTGAGTGACTTCCCTTGATATTCCAGGTACACCATTTAATCAAATCATTAGCCATAATCTTCTGCAATTTCATTTAAATTCCAGAGAGGAGGAACCCGAACCACAAATTGCTGAGCCTTAGTGTCGCATGGTCCACCAAATATAAAAACTACATAAACTAAAACCACTACATTTAACAAACATACAAAATTATTAAAAATAAAAAACAACAAAAACCAGAAAACAAACCAACATATAAAGCGCCAATAGCACTGAGTAGGGGAACTCACCCCCTGCCCGGAGGAGGCAACTACCCATCCCGAACTGCCCATAAATAGGCATCTAACCATCTCAACCACCTTCACTTCTCCCAGCTAGAGCCGCATCACAAGCACAAGCTAAAAAGAATAAACACCCCATAGAATATCAATATGAATAAAAAAAATTCTTTTATAAAAAAAAGGAATAAATATCCCACCCATCCTTTGGTATGTCCTAACTTAGAAATTTAAAATGTACATCTTAACCACTGCCAGACATAGTTTGAACCAAATTATTATCAATAGAGGAAAAAAAAGGGAAAAACAAAGCTCCAACCGGATTTCCTCCATTTCTTTTACAGAATGATAAACGCATACCCAAGCAACAATATTTATACATACTACAATTGTTTAAATTAGGTTAGTTTGTCCACAAAGTCTCTTGCCTTCTCCGATGTGTCAAAGAGATGCACGGATCCATCTAAGGTGATCCGAAGCACTGCCGGATATCTCAGAGTACTGAATCCCAAGCTCCTTCAATCTCCTCTTGACACCATCGTACGATTTTCGTTTCTGGATCACCGACGCTGAAACGTCCTGAAAAAACGTGATCCTAGACCCCTCGTAAATTAGGGCCTTTGGATCCTTCCCCTGGAGTCTGGAAGCCTCCATGACTCTCTCCTTATCCCGGTAATGATGGAACCGCACCAGGAAAGGACGAGGGTGTTGACCCAGACCCGACCTCCGTGCTGCGACCCGGTGAGCCCTCTCTATCTTCAATTCTCTCATGCCAGTCTCCAAGTCAAGGAAATTCGAAAGCCAATCTTCAACAAATTCCGCAGGCCGCTCACCTTCTTTACCCTCGGGCAGACCGATGATCCGAATGTTTTTTCTCCTGCCCCTGTTTTCAAGATCATCCACTTGGTCACGCAAATTACGAACCTGCGTCTTCAGGGCTTGGATCTCTTCCTTGAATGAACTGGCTTCAGCTTTCACCACTGTGACCCTGTGCTCCACCTCATCCGTCCTCTTCTCCACGTCTCTCAGCTGCTGCTCATGTTTCTGCAGCGTGAGAGAGACTGGAGTCAGCTTCTCTTCAATCTGTTTCCCCAACATCTCGCGAGATTTCGAGAGCTGGTTCACCAGGTCCTGGAGAGTAATCGGCTCCGAGGCTGCTGCAGGCCCGGTCTCAGATGCTCCTCCTCCCTTTTTAGGCATTTCTGGACAACTGAAAATACAGGTAAGTCAATTTTTAAATGTTTCTTGGGGCTTCACAATCTTTCCAACACCCCAAGAAATCCTAATGACCTGGGTTGGGTGGGTTAAAGGACCGTCCTGCTCCTGCTGTGATGTGAAGCTCTGCAGTATGATCTTCTCAGATCGCCACCATCTTAGATCCCCCGGTCCTCACTCTTAACAACTTCTCCTTCCAATCCTCTCATTTCCTCCAAACCAAAGGAGTAGCCATGGGCACCCGCATGGTCCCCAGCTATGCCTGCCTCTTCATCGGATATGTGGAACAGTCCATTTTCCGCAGCTACACTGGCACCACCCCCCACCTTTTCCTCCGCTACATCGATGATTGGATTGGCACTACCTCATGCTCCCACGAGGAGGTTGAACAGTTCATCCACTTTACTAACACCTTCCACCCCGACTTCAAATTTATCTGGACCGTCTCAGACTCCGCCCTCCCCTTCCTAGACCTCTCCATTTCTATCTCGGGCGACCAACTCAACACAGACATTTACTACAAATTGACCGACTCCCACAGCTACCTAGATTACACCTCCTCCCACCCTGCTCCCTGTAAAAACGCCATCCCATATTCCCAATTCCTTCGCCTCCACTGCATCTGCTCCCAGGAGGACCAATTCCACTACCGAACAACTCAAATGGTCTCCTTCTTCAAAGACCACAATTTCCCCTCCGATGTGGTCGACGATGGTCTCCACTCCATCTCCTCCACTTCCCACACCTCCGCTCTGAACCCTGCCCCTCCAATCGCCACCAGGACAGAACCCTACTGGTCCTCACCTTCCACCCCACCAACCTCCGGATACATCGTATCATCAACCGTCATTTCTGCCACCTCCAAACAGACCCCACCACCAGGGATATATTTCCCTCCCCACCCCTATCAGCGTTCCGGAGAGACCAATCCCTCCGCGACTCCCTCGTCAGGTCCATACCCCCCACCGATCCAATTTCCACTCCCGGCACCTTCCCCTGCAACCGCAAGAAATGCAAAACTTGCGCCCACACCTCCCTCAAGGCCCCAATGGATCCTTCCATATCCATTGCAAATTCACCTGCACCTCCACACACATCATTTACTCTATCCGCTGCCCCCGATGTGGTCTCCTCTACGTTGGGGAGACGGGCCGCCTACTTGCGGAACGTTTCAGGGAACACCTCTGGGACACCTGCACCAACCAACCCAACCGTCCTGTGGCTGAAAACTTTAACTCCCCCTCCCACTCCGCCAAGGACATGCAGGTCCTTGGCCTCCTCCATCGCCAGACCATGGCAACACGACGCCTGGAGGAAGAGCGCCTCATCTTCCGCCTAGGAACCCTCCAACCACAAGGGATGAATGTAGATTTCTCCAGCTTCCTCATTTCCCGTCCCCCCACCTTATCTCAGTCCCAACCCTCGGACTCAGCACCGCCTTCTTGACCTGCAATCTTCTTCCCGACCTCTCCGCCCCCACCCCCTCTCCGGCCTATCACCCTCACCCTCACCTCCTTCCACTTATTGTATTCCCAGCGCCCTTCCCCCAAACTCCCCCCCTCCCTACCTTTTATCTCAGCCCGCTTGGCACACCAGCCTCATTCCTGAAGAAGGGCTTGTGCCCAAAATGTCGATTCTCCCGCTCCTCGGATGCTGCCTTGGCCTGCTGCGCTTTTCCAGCAACACACTTTTCAACTCAGGGCTCCTTGATGGCTAATGTTGAATACGTCTTTGATATCAAGGGCTGCTACTCTGACCTCCCCTCTGGAATTCCGCTCTTTTGTCCATGTTGGAACCAAGGCTATGATGAGGTCAGGAGCTGAGTGGCCCTGGCAGAACCCAAACTGAGCATCACTGAGCAGGTTATTACAGAGCAGGTGCTGCTTGATAGCACTGTTGATGATACCTTCCAGTACTTCACTGGTGATCGAGAGTAGACCGATTGAGCGGTAATTGGCTGGATTGGATTTGTCCTGCTTTTTGTGTACAGGACATACCTGGGCAATTTTCCACATTGTTAGGGATATGGCAGTGTTGTAACTGTACTGGAATAGCTGGGCTAAGGGAGCAACAAAGTCTGGAGCACAAGTCTTCAGTACTTTGCCGGAATGTTTCCAGGGCCCATAGCCTTTGTAGAATCCAGTGCCTCCAATCATTTATTGATATCATGTGGAGTGAATCAAATTGATTGAAGACTGGCATCTGTGAAGCTAGGGACCATTGGAGGAGACCAATGTGGATTGCCCACTCGGCACATCTGGCTGAAGATTGCTGCATATGCATCAGCCTTATTTTTTGCGCTGATGTGCTGGGCTCTTCCATCATTGAGGATAGACATATTTGTGGAGCCTCTTCCTCCAGTTCATTGTTTAATTGTCCACCGTCATTCACAACTGGGTATGGCAGGACTGCAGAGTTTATATCTGACTTTACAAAGGCACCATTAATGGTACCTCCCTGGACCTTTGAGGTAAAGGTTGTAGAATGTCCAAGTCTCTAAAACATTCAGGAGCAAGGGGACATCACTGTTGCCCCAGTAAACTATAACTTCTGTTTCAGGCTTGTGATTCTGGTCCTCAGCTAGCCAATGGCTGAGCTAACACATTCGATGCAATGTTAAATTTGTTGCCTTTGTCAAGAGACTGATGGTCCCGTGTATCAGAATCTCAATACAGTAAATGTTTTACCAGAGCTATGTAGAAGTGAACTGGACTCTTTAGGGCATTTAGTTAACTTTTGGATTCAAGGATTGGTTTGGATTCGACCTACTCAAACTACCTAGAGACTGCTGTGTATACCCTAAGCTTTCTGTAATTTTAAACATTTTGTTGGGGGAGCTGTGGATTTGGAGTAAAAGTTGTATTCTCAGTCTCTTGGATGTTACAGATAGTGGACCCGATGGTTTATGATGGCAAACCAAACTGAATGTTTATTATGAAAGCTGAGCCTGTGCAATAAATATCCATCCAGATAATGCGTGGAGGATCTGAAGGCCTCTGTCAGTGATCTCTGTCGTACGTCTCCAGCTGATGAAACATGGGCTCTGTTTGCTCAGTGTACAACTCGAGTTGACCTCCACAAAACCTCGTGGTCATTAAGTTTATTGCCTCAGTTTAAATGCAGTCATTTATTTCTTAAGGAAAACAAAAAGCGACTCTTAGTCTTGACAAATCCAGCTGCAAAGAGAAATCTTTCTTCAACAAGCAAAACTGTTTGTGACATTTCTTGCTCTTTCAAGATAAGATATAAACAACACTCTGCAGTGGGAAGATTCCAGGCTTTGGTTCCCTGTTTGACCTCTGGCTCCCCCACTGATTTATTGCTGAGTACCAGGAGGAGATCAACTAAAACAGATATTCCTCTGAACTCTGCTGTGGAGTGGAAAGCTATCAAGATTGTTAGTTCAAGTGCCACTGCACTTGAAGAATGGGGCCTACAATCTGGACTGAAGTTCCACTCCAGCAGGGCCTATCTTTGGATGAAAAAACCAGAGGCCATGGCTGCTCTCTCCAAAGACATAGTGACATGGGGGACAATTTTCAGAACAAAAGTGCTGCTGGCTCCTTCCAAATCGCCAAACTGGTGTTCATCCCCGGACCAATGTCACCAAAAACCTTTCCGGTTTGTGGGAGATGTCTGTGCATAAATTGGCTGCTCCATTTCCTGAGTTCACAACACTCCATACTTTATTATCCAAAATGAGCTTTGCGATGTTCTGCAGTTGCAAAAGGCAAGTGTATGTAAGTGCAAGTGTTTGTTTTTCAGATCATTCCCTGTGTTTGTTTCATATTCCCAGCATCCACAGTATTTCGCTTTTTCAGGAGAATAAAGGATTCCATCAGTATTCACCAGTGCCTGGCACATCTAATCTATTTTAGTATCTGCTCACAACTGGGAATTCTGATCACTGACCACATTGATAATGTGTGGGATCAAAGTAGATTAGATTAGGTTAGATTCCCTACAGTGTGGAAAAAGGCACTTCGGCCTAAACAGTCCACACCGACCCTCTGAAGAGCAACCCACCCAGACCCATTTCCCCTTGACTAATGCACCTAACACTATGGGCTATTTAACATGGCCAATTCACCTGACCTGCACATCTTTGGACTGTGGGAGGAAACCGGAGCACCCGGAGGAAACCCACGCAGACACACCTCTTAGGGTTTGATCTTTTTATTAGGTATATCCTATCATCAGTCCACACTGAGGTGAGTTCAAGGCATTCTATGAAAGGCATCAAGAGGTATGGGGAGAAAGCAAGACTGTATAAACAGTGATGAAGGTACAAATGGTGGACTAGCCTCTTCCTGTTCCTATTCTCTATTTCTATGAACTGACCAAGATTTCCTTATTATAATTAGATCCCCTCAGCCTTTGTGTTACCACAGAAATCCCACTAACAAAGTCAACAGCAGCGAAACTGACTTTGAGTCATACAGCACGGAAACAGACATTTCAGTCCAAATTATCCAAGTCGATTAAATTTCCCACACTAAACTAGTCCCATTTGCCTGTCCTTGGCCCATATCCTTCTAGACCTTTCCAATTCATGTACCTGTCCGAATGTCTTTCAAATGTTGCAATTGTACCAGCCTCTACCACTTCCTCTGACAGTTCATTCCGTACATGCACCACTCTGTGTGAAAAAGTTGCCCCTCAGGTCCCTTTTAAATCTTTCCCCTCTCATCTGATGCCTATGCCCTCTAGTTTTGGACTCCCCTACCCTGGGAAAAGATTTTTGCTATTCACCTTATCCATGCTGCTCAGGATTTTATAAACCTCTGTAAGGTAACCCTTCATACCCCTACACTCCAAGGAAAAAAAATGTTCCATCTTATCCAGCCTCTCCTTATAACTCAAACCCTCCAGTCCTGGTTACAACCTTTTCTACACCCTTGCCTGTCTATTAATATCCTTCCTTTAGCAGGGCGACCAGCATTGTATGCTGTAGTCCAAATGTCCAAGACAGCCGCAACGTGATGTTCCAACTCCTGAACTCAGTTTTCTGACCAATGAAGGCAAACATGCCAAACACCTTCTTCACCACCCTGTCTACCTGTGACACCACTTACAAGCAACAATATACCTAAACCCCTAGGTTACTTTGTTCAACAACACTCCCTCAGGAACTCATTGTCATATTATAGCAAGCATAACTAGAGTCATAATGTGCAGGTGAAAATTCATCAATCACATTGTCATTTCATACCTTTTGTTTTGCAGCAACTCCATGGCTGACCCCACTCTACATGACCATCACCATTGATTCACCCTTTCTGCTCCCAGACTGCCAATCTCCTGCATACTTCCCTTTATCGCAGAGTTTAACAAAGAAAACCACTGGCCTTACACAAACTGTACTAAGCCATCTGTACATAAACAAATGTGCACTGCATGGGATGAGATTCGTGTGTGCCACTCACTTTAGATTGAGAACCTTAGAAAGATTTGCCTGATTAAGTATTCATGGTAAGCAAACATATTACAGTACAAACCTGCCACAGGATGATATGGAGCTGAACAATTCAGCCTCTGATTCAGTATTTGCATCTCAATCTGTCGGGAAATGTACCATTTTGCATCATGCTCCATGAAGTCACAGCATGTCCCAGGTTTCCCACTCTTGTGGGATCCATTAATACAGACCCCGCCACCCACCACCATGCTGTCCATGTTTTGGACACTGGAACAGTTTATGTATTAAAAGCACTTTCTTGTTGGTGAGGCAGACAAAGGGATACAGAATTCAGTTTGCGGTTCAACTCGGTTATATTAACAATACACCAGGTGTGCATTTCCCAAATTCCTATAATATTTACTTTCAATCTAGCTCCATCCATCTGAGAAAGGATATAACCAGCAATGATCCACGTGTTTGAGCTGGGCCATTGGAAACTCCTGCTTCTTTGATGTAGGGCTGGCTGTCTTCAATATACGATTTCACAGACTGGGGTGGATCTTTTCTTCCTCTCTCTCTCTCTAGGTGGTCAGGGTTCCACTGCTGGGCCAGATCGTGTCTTCACTGAGGAGATGGCATCCACATGTGTGTTCATATGCCCCTCCACCTCGCTCCTGACCTTCCAGAATGTTCTGTGATCTTTGGTCAATAGGGCCATGAGCTAGGCTCAATCATCCTACAGTTGCCACGCTGGGAGGTATTAAATGCACATTCCCTCAGGCAGTCAAGGTGCCCAAAAGTCTGATTAATGTTTATCTAATACACAACCCTTGGGCTTGTTGTAACTGCTTCATCATGAATCTTTGTAATCATTTTGATCTTGTTCTCTGTAGCCAATAGATGCAAAGATGTGCAGGTTACGTGATTTGGCCATGGTACATTGCCCATAGTGTTAGGTGCATTACTCAGAGAGAAACGGGTCTGGGTGGGTTACTCTTCAGAGGGTCGGTGTGGACTATTGGGCTGAAGGGTTTGTTTCTGCACTGTAAGGAATCTAATCTAATCTAATTAGTTTGACCAATTTTCTGTCAGGCCTGATTTCTCTGGCTGTGGATCAGTTTAGAGTGTCCAATTTTGGGCCTGTGATTGCCGTGGAGAAAATGTAGAGAATCACCAGGAGACGCAGAGAGTTCTTCAAGAAGTAGATCTTTTATTTGCAAACAAAAAACCGTGACACTGAGAAAGCAGATTCTTGAATGCCCACAAACCTCAGGGTCTGTGGATTTTTATATTTTTTTTATCATGTTTCTGTTAGCTTATCAGCATGTCCAACTATATTAATCAAAGTACTTCACTCTAGCTACACAATAAACCAGTGATGTTAGTTCCCATTATCTCTTTAGTGTACATTCTACTTAATGTTATTCTAATGTCACGGTTAGGTATTTATTGCTAACTCTTTGCAATAATGGTCTTTCATTCCAGACCTAACTTAATATTTTCCTAATGTCATGATTAGATATTTATTATTACCTCTGCTACAGTGATCTTCCATTACAGACTAACCTGTCATGATAGATATTTAGCTATTCCATCTATTACAATAGTCTCCTGTCTCAAGCTGACACTACTAACTATTAATTAGATATTTTAATGTCATGTCCCAAATATTTATGGTCCCAATCCTGCCATAATAACACTTAATAGGAAAACTACCTCTACTGTTATCTCATCTCACCATAGTGACCTCTCAGCCTTAACCTTACTCTGCTAATTGGTGTAACAGCGTTCCACTACAGTTAACCCATCCTGCCTTCCACAGAACACAGATTGCCAGTGGTCTTCATGCTTTAACCCCCTTCCCATGCTTTCATGTTCTTTATTTTCCATATGATCACTTGATCAAAGCCACCAACCCAATGTTTCCCCTCAGTGTGGAATCTCGAATTAGCGACACAGTTTCAAAAGAAGAGCTTCCCATTTAAGTTAGAGATGAAGAGGAATTTCTTCTCTCAGAGGAGTACACAGTATTCTGGACATGTTGAACTTTGCAATTCTCTTTCCCAGAGAGCCAGTTGAGTCATTGAATCTATTAAACATTGAGTTAGGCAAATCTTTGATCGACAGTTAGGAGAGGAAAGTAGAAATTCCTGGCTGACAGAATAGGTTCGAGGGGTTATTGCCCATTCCTTCTCCCATTCCCCATTCCCCATTTACTTTCAGATGCCTGGTTTCCTTCAGTCTTCAGCTGTTTTGGTCTTAGGTTCTGTAGTTCCCCCATTAAACCTTTCCATTTCTCCATTTTGCTCTCTCCTCCTTTAAGACATTGTTGAATCTGTCGCTGCCTCAGGAACATGAAGAACAAACAAGGAACAAAAAAACATAAGAAACAGGAGTGGTGGGAGGCCATTCTGCCCCTTAAACCAGCCTACTATTCAATGAGATTATGGATGATCTGCCCCAGGTCTCAATTCCCCATTTTTTCCAGCTTAGTATAGCCCTCAACTCACTGATATTTCAAAATCTATCTGTATCTTCTTCAAATGATTTTGGTGACCTCATCTTCACAACTCCCTGAAGAAGAGAATTCCAGACATTCACTTATTCTTTGAGAGACGAAATTTCTTTGCATCTCACGAAGTCATTAGTTCGAGATCTTCTCAACATCTACCCTGTCAAGCCTCCTCAAAATCTTATATGTTTCAATAAAATCATCCCTCATTCTTCTTAACTGCAATGAATAAAAGACTAACCTGTTTAACCATTTGTGATAAGACCACCTCTTTATCCCAGGAATCAGCCTAATGAATCTTTTTTGAACTGCCTCCAATGTCAACATATCCTTTCTAAGACGTGGACACCAAAACTGTACACAGTATTCCAAGTACTGCCTCACCAAAATCCTCTGCAGTTGTAACAAGACATTCCTATTTTCAAACTCCAACCCACCAGCAGTAAAGCCCAAAATTCCATTTGCTTTCTTAATTACTTGCTGCACCAGCATGCTAACCTTTTTGTTTCGTGCATTTCCTGTTGTGCTGTACTTTTGTTTATACCATTTCTCTCCATTTAAATAATAGGCTGCCTATTGTTTCTCCTCGTCAAAATGCATGATCTCATACTTTCTTATCTTAAACTCCATCTCCAGTTTGCTCATTCACTTAACCTATCTATGACTTCTTGCAAATTTCTTACATCCTCATCGCAATGCTATGTTCCACTGATTTTTGCAGTAGCAGCAAATGTGGATATATTATGCATCACTTCTTCCTCCAAGTTATCAATATAGCTGCTCAATAATTGACATTCCAAGTCCTTGTGACATTCCAGCAGTTACATCTGACTGTGTATTAACTAATCCTCAACCCAGGCTAATACATTACCCCCAGTATGGTGAAATCCTAATTTGTGGAATAAACTATTATTTGGCACCTATATCCATTTCTGGAAATCCAAATACACAGCATCTACCAGTTCCATTTATATGAGCTCTCCTTTTGTATCCTCAAAGAACTGGTGAATTTGTTAAATATGATTCCTGTTCACAAAGCCATGTTGACTCTGTTAATTACGTTCAGGCCTCATAGAATCCAGTTAGTTCTGGAATAGTTCACTATCTCTGCAGCCACTTCCTTTAAAACACTTGGATGCAGCCCATCAGGTCCTGCTGACTAGTTTGCTTTCAGTTCCATTACTTTGTCATATATTTTGTCTGTTGTGATGGAGATTATTACAAGATATTTCCTTCTGTTAGCATCTTGCTTATCTAATGTCGTTGGGATGTTTATTGAGTCCTCCACTGTGAAGACCGATGGAAAACATTGGTTTAAGTTATCTGCCATTTCCCAGCTCTCCACTATCAATTCCCCAGTTGTATCCTCCAGGGGTCCCCCACTTTAACTACTCTCCTTCTTTTTATATGTCCACAGAAGCAGTGTGTTTTTATATTTCTTGCCAATTTATTTTCATGATCAGTTTTCCCCCTTTTTATTAGCTTTTTAGTCACCTAGCAAGTTTTGAAAAGATTTGTAGCTCAGATTGAGGTGCTGAATGTAAATTTGCTGGCTGAGCTGGAAGGTTTGTTCTCAGACGTTTCATCACCATATTAGGTAACATTGTCAATGAGCCTCCAGTGAAGCACTGATCTCAGGTGGTTAATGGGGTCCAAGTCGATGTATTTGAGAGCTCTGAGAAAAAAGAACCAGAAATTACATCACCACAGGAAATGATGTCACCAACCCAAGGAAACCTAAACACGTAAATAGAAAGTGGGTCACTAACACCAGTGCTTCATTGGATGCTCACTGATTATGTTTCCTAGTATGGTGACAAAACATCTGAAAATGAACCTTCCAGCTCAGCGAGCAAATTTTTAGTCACCTGCTGCTGATTCCTAAAAGGAAACTGTTGATAAGTTTAAAGCATTCAAGAGATAGACATAGAGGAAGATGTTTAACGAATCACAAATAGACAGAAAAAGTAATGGAGAAATGTTGTGCATGGCTGGAGAAAGCAGGCAATTTATACATAACATTACAGAGAGAAAGTGGCATTGTTTCAGTTACTCCTTAAGAGTACAGCAGTGGCTGTAAAAGATCCTTTCACCACTTCTGAGCAAAGAACACTCTGGGCCAATACTTAACCCTTAATAACATCTGCAAATTACATGATTTAGTCCTCATGAGCTTGTTATTTGCTGAAGCTTGCTGTATGAACATTAGCTGCTACATTTCCTAAACTCCAACAGTTACTGTTCTTCGACTTTGCTTCATTGACTGTTAGATGCTTTGACATGAGATCTGTAGAGATGTGATAGCAATACAAGTTTTTCTATAGTTGAATTTGATCATTGAGCTGGTCAGGAGTTTGGTCAGCAAGTAAAAGACATTGAGTAGAGAATGTACATAATTAATTGGAAGTGGATCATGATTATAATCATTACTATATTTATTAGAACTTACATTATTCATGTCTTAGATAATGCAATAGAAAACTAGATATTCAAGTTTGGCGATGAAACAATTAGAAGCATAGTTTTTTTTGTATTCATTTGTGGGATGTGGGTGTCACAGGCTGACCAGTGTATTTATTGCCCATGCCTAGTTGCCCCTTGAGAAGGTGGGGGTGAGCTGCCTTCTTGAACCGCTGCAGTCCACCTGCCGTGGGTTAGCCCACGATGCCTTTAGGGAGGGAATTCCAGGATATTGACACAGCGACAGTATGTTACATGGATGAATGGGTAAAATGACAAAAGAGACATCATTAAAGTAGGTTAGTGGACAAAAATGTGACAGATGGATTTCAGTACAGTTCAGTATGAGGTCACCCTTTTTCTCTACAAGTGGAGAATAGACTTCAGTAGCTTTTTTGAAATGGGTTAGCGGAAAAATGGAAATGTGGGGTTATTCACTTCAGAGGCAAAAACAAGGTGGCAGATTACTACCTGAATGGCTGTAAATTGGGAGAGAGGAGTGTGCAGCGGGACCTGGGTGTCCCTGTGCACCAGTCACTGAAGGTGAGCATGCAGGTGCAGCAGGCAGTAAGGAAGGTAAATGGGATGTTGGCCTTTATTGCGAGAAGTTTCATACAAGAGCAGGGATGTGTTTTTGCAGTTATACAGGGCCTTGGTGAGGCTACACCTAGAATATTGTGTGCAGGTTTGGTCTCCTTTTCTGAGGAAGGATGCTCTCGCTCTCGAGGGAGTGTAGCAAAGGTTTACCAGGCTGATCCTGGGGATGATGGGACTGACGCAAGAGGAGAGATTGACTAGGTTAGGATTGTTTTCGCTGGCTTTCAGACGAATGAGGGAGGATCTCATACATGATTATAAACTTCTGAGAGGACTAGACAGGGTGGATGCAGAGAGTATGTTTCCAATGGTTGTTTTGTCCAGAACCAGGGGTCACAGTCTGAGGATTCGGGGTAGACCATTTAGGATGGAGATCAGGAGACATTTCTTCACCGAAAGAATGGAGAGCCTTTGGAATTCATTACCACAGGAGGTATTGATGCCAAAACCTTGAATGTATAGATATACATATAGCACTTGGGGTGAATGGGATCAAAGGTTGTGGAGAGAAAGCAGGATTAGGTTACTGAGTTGGATGATCAACCATGATCATGATGAATGGTGAAGGAGACTCAAAGGGCAGAATGGCCTCCTCCTGCTCCTATCTTCTACATTTCAATGTTTCAGGAGATCCATACACAAGTCATCCAAAATGTGAATCATTAAAATAAATCAGGACAATAATAATGAAATGTCAACCTTTATATCTGATGATCTGGAATAGCTTTGCTACAACTGTATTTGGTCTTTCGTAGAGAACATCTGGAGGACCGTGGAGAAAGTGAGGACTGCAGACCCTGGAGATCAGAGTCAAAGAGTGTGTTGCTGGAAAAGCACAGCAGTTGAAACTTTATTGCTGGAACAGCACAGCAGGTCAGGCAGCATCCAGGGAACAGGAGATTCGACGTTTCGGGCACAGGCCCTTCTTCAGGAATGAGCAGAGAGTGAGAGAACACTCAGAGAGAACACTCTCTGCTCATTCCTGAAGAAGGGCCTGTGCCGAAACGTCGAATCTCCTGTTCCCTGGATGCTGCCTGACCTGCTGTGCTGTTCCAGCAATAAAGTTTCAACTTTGATCTCCAGCATCTGCAGACCTCACTTTCTCCTCGGAAAAGCACAGCAGGTCAGGCAGCATCCGAGGAGCAGGAGAATTGATGTTTTGCCTTATGCTCGAAACATCCATTCTGCTGCTCTTTGGATGCTGCCTGACCAGCCGTATTTTTCCAGCACCACACTCATTGACTCTAGAGAACCGTGTACAGTTCTGAGCCTAGAAAGTATAGTAATTGGAACCAGATGGACCTAGCTAACTGTGAGGTTCTTGATTGGGGTTGTTAACCTGGGCCAATCAGGAAAGCCTTGGCTGACCAAAGTAACCAAGAGATTAGAATCTCCTCAATTAAGGACCGAAACTGAGCTGGCTGGCCACAGCCAATGGTTTGGTGAGGCCCTTTTTCATGCATGGAGCTGTAATTCCTTCCTTTTTGAGGAACTGAGGTTAACCTGGCTGGCTACAGCCAATGGCACTGCTGGATTGATCCTTTTTCCTCGGGGGGCTGGCTTTGCAACTGGCTCGTTGCAACTAGTGGCATTGTGATTTTGCAGAAGATATGGGAATGGAAGAGGTTTTTCGGCGGTGGGACTTATTCTTTGTTCCACAGTTGGCTGTTCTTATCTGCCCTGCCCTCGATTCCTGTGCATGAACTGAACCTCCGTGTTGGCCCCATCTCATTGGGTAGGTGGGTTTGTTGTGTGTGTGTGTGTGTGTGTGTGTGGGGAGGGGGGGGATGTTGTTGGGGGAGGAGGTGGTGGCAAGGCATCCGGCAGCAGATTGTGGCAGTGAATGGACCAGATCTCATGGAGGAGCCGGGCCTTGGTGCGCAGTGTGTGAACCCTGCCAATGGGAGCCTGACCTGCCATTGGGAGCAAACCCTGCTGTTGGAGGCAGGTTCCGGTTTGAGAAGTGGATTCTGGGTCGGATGGCAAACTCTGGGAGCAGCCCTGGTGTCGTTTGTGAGTGGACGCTGCCTCATGAATGTCCTCTGTTTTGGAATGGATTCTGTCCCCCACCATGATTTGTCCTGTACCTATGTGTTTGCATTGTATCTTATTGTGTAGTTTGTGGTTGAATTCATATTTCCATATGTGCATCGTGTTTTGGGTATCTCTGGGGAGGGTTAGTTTTGCTAGGGGTGCTGGCGTGAGGATTTCCTCTCGTGCACTTTTTCAGCTGTTAGCTGTGTTTATTTGGAGGACTGCGATACAGTTTATTTTGTTGGAACCCACCCTCCACTCCTGGTACCTTCCCTTGCCATCACAAGAGGAGCAAATCCTGTAAACATGCCTCGTCCCTCACCTCTGTCCAAAGCCCCAAAGGATCCTTCCATATCCAACAGGGATTTTCCTGCAACTCTATACACGTCATCTAACGTGAATGTTGCTCTCGATGTGGTCTCCTCTACATTGGAGAGACAGAACACCAACTCGCGGAGCATTTCAGGGAACATCTCTGAGACACATGCATCAACCAATCCCACCGCCCTGCGGCCAACCACTTCAACTCCCCCTCCCACTGCATCAAGGACATGCACGTTCTGGGCCTCCTCCATCACCAAATTCTAGCCACCCAATGCCTGGAGGACGAACGCCTCATCTTCCACCTCCAACCACACGGAATCAATGACAATTTCACCAGTTTCCTAAACTCCCCTCCCGTCCCTTCCTTATCCCAGATCCAACCCTCCAACTCGGTACCTCCCTCTTGAACTGTCCTACCTGTCCAACTTCATTCCCACCTATCAGCTCCACCTCCTGCTCCGACCTATCACCTTCATCCCCACCTCCATCTACTTATCGCAGTCCCAGCCACCCTCCCTCCAGCCCCAGCCCCTTCCAATTTATCTCTCAGCCCCCTTTGGACACCCCCTCCACATTCCTGATGAAGGGCTTATACTTGAAGCATCGACTTTACTGTTCCTCAGATGCTGCCCGACTGGCTGTGCTTTTCCAGCACCATACTTTTTGACTCTCCATGTTGCTTTGCCTGTTGGTTCTAGAGAGACTCGAGGCATTTGTTTTTGGGACCCCATGTCTTTGTAGTTTTTTTTGACTGTTAACTGTTCGTGTGTCATGTGTTCGTCAATTTGTGTAATGTTAAATTTTTTAAAATTATAACCAAGCAAATAGAATCTCCTCAGTTAAGGACTGAGTCCGAGCTGGCTGGCCACAGCTAGTGCACTAGTAAATAAAGTGTGACTTGGTGACAGGACACCGGCCACTGGGCAGTTATTTCAGAAAGTTAACATTTGAAGCAAATAGGGCACTGACTCCTCAGAATGTGACCAGGGTTACAAGGGCTAGATTGTGAAGAAAGATTACAATCTAATCTTATATTGATTGATTATGGCCTTACATCCTTGGGAATATGAAAGGTTAGGTAACAATTTGCTTGAGAAGTTTGGATCTTTAACAGAAATTTGTAGAGGAGATAGAGATAAGCATTTTCCACTGGCGGTGAGGTTGTCTAAGACAAATAATCATGAGCTTAAATTCAAGCTAGGCCAATCGGGAGTGAAGCAGGGGAACACTGCTTCCTGCGATTTAACCATTTCAAATCTGTAGGATCACTAGATTTCTGCTGGGCCAAGGCTGTTAGGGGACATGTAGTCAAGCCAAGTAAATAGAGTGAGGTTAGAGCTCAGATACTTTCTTACTGAGTGGAGGAGCAAGCCACATTAGTCCGTATGTTGCTATATGTCCCATCACAAAGAAGCGCTAAATGTAAATCTGTCTTGACATTGAATTTCAGAATCATATTGTTGCCCCGTTACTATTGTGAGGGCAAATTCCTGGAGCTCCCTTCTTAACAGCACTCTGGGATTACCTACACCACATGGACTGCAGCTATTCATAAAGACAGCTGCTTTCTTGAGGGCAATTAGGACCAGCCAATAAATGTTAGCCTAAAAGATCACTAAAAGAATTAATAAGATAAAATCAATCAAATTCTAAAATTGGAAGAGTATAATCATCTGGTAGACCTGTCAACTACTTGTATCTCAATAATTACAGCTGAGGCCTTTTTGAATATCACTCTCTCCTGTGGTTTCAATTTTTTTTAATCTTGTTCTTTTGCTTAAATGTATTTGTTCAGGGGTTGTGGGACATGGCCTCGAGGGAGGTTTGATCCCTCGCTGGTGAGTAATAGCAATGGAGGTGAGTGCACATCAAAGCATCAATACATTGAAGGGCAGGAATTCCATCCGCGGGCCTAAACAGTCTTTCCAGGTGAAGCAGCATTTCACCTGGACCTCCTCCAATCTTGAGTATTATATATGCTGCAGCCAATGTGACCTACTCTACATTGGAGACAAACAAATTCAGACTGGGTGATTGCTTTGCAGAACACCCCCAGTCCGTGCACAAGCATGACCCTGACCTTCCCGTAGCCGGTCATTTTAACACAGCATCCTGCCCACATGTCGGTCCTTGGCATGCTACAGTGCTGAAAATGTGTTGCTGGAAAAGCGCAGCAGGTGTCCAATTCCCCTCCCCCAAGTCCCTCCTCCCTACCTTTTATCTTAACCTTCAGGAATGAGGACACAATTTCCTCATTCCTGAAGAAGGGCTTATGCCCGAAACGTCGATTCTCCTGCACCTTGGATGCTGCCTGACCTGCTGCGCTTTTCCAGCAACACATTTTCCTGCTACAGTGTTCCAGTGAATTACAGCATGAATTAGAGGAACAACATCTCATCTTCAGGCTATAGACATTTTACAACCTCCTGAGCTCAGGATTTGGAGTTGCTGGTGTTGTACTGGGGTGTACAAAGTTAAAAATCACACAATACCAGGTTATGGTGCTTCCTGAACTCAATATTGAGTTCAACACCTTCAAATTGTGAACACATTCTTTCCCTCTGTTTTCGCTTTGCTTGTTACATTCTCTGTCACCATGTCCTCTCTCCCCTCCCCCCACCCCAGTGAGACTGTCTCTTCTCTCCAGTCTGGCAGTTCGACACACCATTGTTCTGCCATTCTCACATTCCAATCACTTAATCTGAATGATCAACATCCTTTCTCCCCAGCACTCCACACTGCTGTCCCCAACTATAGCATAAATGCTGCCCCTTTAACACTTCACATCACCTCTGATGAAAAATCATCTGAACTTGAAAGGTTAGCTTGCTCTGTCTCCATGGATGCTGCCTGACCCACTGCGATCTCTAACAGTTTTTGTTTTCAGCATCAGCAGTAATTTCCTCTTCTCGTAAGATGGCAGACAGATTAGGGTGGGCCACATGTTGCATTTTACAAGACCATCCTGTTTCAACTCCATCTCCACTGATGGGAAACCGTAAGCATCCAGCTAATGAATCCGTGTTCTAACTGAAGTTAAGGTTGGAGCAACATTGAGCTGCGCGGGAAGGGTTAAATTTCCTTGACAAACAAAAGTCTATGGGAAATGTTCAGATTCCCAAGTCAGTGTGACTACAAACAAGAAGATGTCAGTTATAATTGCTCAGACGAGATAAAAATGGAACCGGGCCAGTTGAAAATAATAAGCAAAGTGACCTTGAGGATGGTGAGGAATGAGAGAAAAAGAAACAGTTTTGCAAATGTTTTAACGATAAGGAGGGAAACTGTCAGAGTATATGTAGGTTATAAAAATATGGGGAAACTAGGTGAAATAGCTGTTGCTGGGCAAATGGGAGTAGGTGAGAGGTCAGAGTCACTGCTGTACTACCCAGACAGAGACTGAGAAAAATACAACACGCACCTCTGGCTGAAAAGCCTTATCTCTCTCACAAGGTAGAATATCACCAGAACTTACCAACAAGCACCAATATATCTCTTGGCTGATGGTGAGAAAGGCACTACCCGTCAGATCCTTCTTGTATACCCAGACTCTCTGCACCACTGCACATTGCCCTCGAAGCAGCTGTGGAGGGTGGAGGGGGCAGTTGTGTTGAGACTGTTACATTCCAGCTCCTTCTGGAATGTGCCTTTGCAAAGAAAGTTTGGAGAGAATTGCAATGGCTTTTATCGAGGTTCATCCCGAGCAGCTCCGTGACTCTGTGTTCCACGGTCTGTTGCTCAGGACGCACACCAAGATAAATGTTGACTGCGCCAGGAGGACCATTAACTCGGTTAAAGACACCCTTTGGTCTGCTCAAAATGTGTGGGTCTTCCAGAGTGAGGAGTTGACCTCAACTGAATGTGCAGACTGGCACATTCCAAAGTCCAGGACTATATGCTGAGGGATGCGCTAAAGCTTGGGGCAGCTGCCATCAAGGGGAAAGACCACCCTCTGAGGTCTTTCAGCTGAAGTTAATGGGAGTCCATTCAGTTATTGGACCCTCCCGGTGTCTCAAACAGTTGTAAATATTGTGTTGTACAGGTCAGAAATGCCTTTGGTTTGTTTGTTAGACAAACTCCAATGTTCCTTTGTTTCTCCATATGCTAATGTACAGAACCGAACTGCTTTCGTAACCAAGTGTGTATAAAAAGATATTTTATGAATAAAGTATATTTTTGAAATATAAAAAAGAAATTAGAAGGTCACATACTATCTTGTGCCAAATTAATAGGAATGATTTGGAACAAACTTAGAAACAAGATGAATCCTTGTCTCTGTCTCCTTTTGTTCCTGACTAACCCAAACAAAGGTCAATGTGGTTAGGAGGGCACGGTGGCTCAGTGGTTAGCACTGCTGCCTCACAGCACCAGTGACTCAGGTTCGATCCCAGCCTCGAGTTACTGTCTGTGTGGAGTTTGCACATTCTTCCCATGTCTGCGTGGGTTTCCTAACCCACAATCCAAAGATGTGCAGGCTAGGATGAATTGACCATGCTAATTTGCCCATAGTGTTGAGGGATGTGTAGGCTAGGTGCATTAATCAGGAGAAATGTAGGGGAATGGGTCTGCGTGGATACTCTTCAGAGGTTCAGTATGGACTTGTTGGACCAAATGGCCTGTTTCCAAACTGTAGGGAATTCTATGGGATAAGCTGGTCTTTACAAATTAATAGGTTTATTAACTACCGAGGCAGACTGATTGATTTTAATTCAAATCTGGGAATCTATGAAAATGAATATTTGAAATAACTTTGATTAAAAACAACCAAATATAGTGTGGAGGATGAGAAATGTGTTGATATGGAGTTCCTTCTTGAATGCAAATTGAAGATGTTGAAAGTACCAGAGATGCGGACAAATTCAGCAAACGTAAGTTGTTCCACTTAGGATCCAGTGTTGACTAGGCTTGAAGCAAGAAATAGGATTCATTCCAATAACAAGTGTGAAAGGAAGCATGAAGTCATTTGCAACACCTCCTGGCTCTTAACATACTGAGAAAGAAGCGTGTGGATAGAATCGTAGAATCCATTGTGTGTGGAAGCCGGCCATTTGGTCCATCGAGTCTGCACCGACTGTCTGAATGGCATCCAACCCCAGACCCACCCGGTCCCTGTGACCTTGCATTTCCCACGGCTAACCCACCTAGCCTGCACATCCCCGGACACTATGGGGAATTTAGCACAGCCAATCCACCTAACCTGTGCATCTTTGGACTGTGAGAAGAAACTGGAGCACCCAGAGAAAACCCACCCAGGCGCGGGAAGAATGTGCAAACTCCACATAGTCCAAGGGTGGAATTGAACCTGGTGCTGTGAGGCAGCAGCGTTAACCACTGAGTCATTGTGCTGCCTATAGCTTGACACTAAACAGGAAACTGGTCATGACATTTAAAAGTTAAAATGAATCAATATATCCCATGATCAGAATTGTACACAAACCAATTGTGTACAAATCATGTATGTGTCACAATTAGATTGTAAAACAAACCCTAGAGATAATCCTACAGCAGGGTTCACATCTGGATCCCTGGAGTGATAATTATAGTACTTGCATTTGAGGTTTCAAGCTCTGTGTTTTGTGGTTGTTATTTTAAATTTTCTTGATTCAAGTCACTAAAAGCAACCTGTTAGGTGAGTTGGATTAACAGAGAACCAGAACATTAAACCTTTGCAGTTACCAAAAACCCAGCACCTTATGGGAGAATCTGCAATCTACATCTTCCAAGGCTGATCCACACCTCTCGAGCGCAATGTTGAAAGCACTATATCAGGTGGGTGAAGAAAAGACTCTTCCTTTTTATATTGCAGCTTCTGTGGTTGAGAATTCCACAGGCTCACCACTCCCTGGGTGAAGTAATTTCTCCTCCTTACTGTGCTAAATAGTATATCCCAGCCGCGTGTCCACAACAATGTGTGGGGCTGGGAAACTTGCTACTGCCACCTCTATCCTGGATATGACTGAACTTCAAGCCTGAGGTCTCAGAGGACCTCCAGTCATAAGGTCATAGAGGTATACAGCATGGAAACAGACCCTTCAGCCCAACTCGTCCATCCAGCTCCTCAGATGCTGCATGACCTGCTGTGCTTTTCCTGCACCACACACCCTCGACTCTGATCACCAGCATCTGCAGTCCTCACTTTCTCCTGTGTCTCTCTCTAAACCTATTTGTGTACCTGTTCAAATGTCTTTCAAATGTTGTAATTGTACCCACCTTTACCACTTCCTCTGGCAGCTCGTTCTATATGTGTACCACCCTCTGCGTGAAAAAGTTGCTTCTCAGGTCCCCTCTCATTTTAAACCTGTACCCTCTAGTTTTGGACTCCCCCTTACTCTCTAATGACACCGGGTGAAAAGTGACAGCATGTTTTTTTTGTGTGAACGAAGGACTGGTTCTGTAACAGCCGTTGCTGTAATAGTGTTGCTGCTGGAGGCTGTTTTGCATCTGTAGAGCCACAGTCCCCAAGGAGTAGTGTATCAAGGAAAGGCAGGGAGAGATTTGAAAAGGCAAACAGTTGGCACCCGATCAGATGCAGAGGACTTGTTGCGAGTCTGGATTTCAGATTTAAGTAGAATTTCTGTCGAATTAGAAGCGACATGAGCTGAGTCTAATCAAAGGTCAAGAGAGAAAAGTCAACCTGTTCCCACTGACAGGAAATTCTTCATGGTCAGATAAGCAAGCCAGGCATTCTAGCTTGTGTTAACTTCAACATCCACACACGCACACCTGCACTTCTGGGACTAGATTCAGGAGCTGTCAACCTGCCTGGGATATTCCCTCCCCATAGCTCAGTCGCACTTACCCCCCCCCCCACCAAGTCACTGAGGCTACCACACTGAGGAGGGGAAGGAATGAATCAGTACAAGGATAACAATTCTGCTTAGGGCTTTGTTAGAATCACGTAATCTCTAGTCTAACAATACCCATCTTGAGAAATGTATTTTTCCAGACCAAAGCAACTATTTTTAATGGGCTTCCCTATGCACACCCCACCTGTATTTTTTTTGTGACATCTTCCAAGCTGCACACAGGCAGGAAAGAGGGATCACATCCAGAGTGAGGATATAGTTCGGGTAATTTGGAAGCAACGAGGGTAAATCTTGCTTTTCTTTCCCTGTTTTAAAAGTGTAAAATGTCGTGGTCTGGTTGAAAGGTTGGTAAGGTAGCTGACTCATCTGACTGAGGGGCAGTTAATCACACAAGGCCTGAATAGACCCTCAATAGGTGTTGATTACTGTTGTAGTTTAACAAGTGTGAATCCCATCAGCTCTGTCTAAGAGAGGGCATGCTGAATGTGTATGATGAATCAACTGCACACAGTCAGGAAGGAGAGATCGCATTAGGGGTGAGACACACCCAGAATGAAGATGTATTCAGGGAATTTGGAGCAGCGTGGGAGTTGAGCGCAGAGGGGAAAAGATGCATTTTTGCTTGCTGTTTTGGTTCATAGTTTGTTATTTTTTTAAAAACCGGATAAATTGAAGCCCAGGTTCGGGGCCCAGCACAAAAGACTGACATCGCAGGTAAACCTTAAGCTCATTGGTTGGTAATAGTTGCTAATTTGACAAAAGTGTGTACTGCAGATGCTGGAGATTATAGTCAAATGTGTGGTGCTGGCACACCAGTGAATTTCACTAGTTTCCTCAATTCCCCTCCCCCCACCTTACCCCAGATCCAACCTTCCAGCTCAACACCACCCTCATGACCCGTCCCATCTGTCAATCTTCTTTCCAACCTATCCACTCCACCATCCCTCCGACCTATCACCTTTACCCCACCTCCATCCACCTATCGCACTCAGGTACCTTCCCCTCCGCCACCCAGCCCCACTTCTTCCCATGTATATCTCTCAGTTCCCTTGGCCCACAAGCCTCATTCCTGTTGAAGAGCTTTTGCCTGAAATGTTGATTCTCCTGCTCCACGGATGCTGCCTGACCTGCTGTGCTTTTCCAGCACCACACTCCTGACAATAGCAGTTAATTTCACTATTTCTTACAGGTTATGTTCAGATCGAAGGTAAACTAGGGAAACACTTTCAGGCTACAAACTAAAAGACTAGTATGACATTTTTACAAATCAAATTAAGAAATAAGTATTTACAAAACAGGCCAACTTTAAGGGCACTTAAATGGCCATTGGATAGACATATGGATGATAATGGAATAGCGTAGGTTAGATGGTCTTCAGACTGGTTTCACAGGTCGGCACAACATCGAGGGCCGAAGGGCCTGTACTGTGCTGTTATGTTCTATGTTCTATACCAGACCAGGAGGTGTGTTATAACTGCATGATGTGGGAGCTGGGGGACCCCACTGTGATTCACAATAACCTCATCTGTCACAAGTGGTGGTTGCTTGAGGAACTCTGGCTCAGAGTTGCTGAGCTGGAGTCTGAGCTTCAAACACTACGACATATCAGGGAAGGAGGAGAGCTACCTGGACTCGGTGTTTCAGGAGGCAGTCATTCCACTTAAATTAACTACTTCAAATATGGTCAGTGGTCAGGGACAGGAGGGTATGACTTCAAGCAAGGCAGGTAGAGGAATCCAGGAGGTAGTGCTGAAGGTCCCTCAGCTATTAGGCTTGTCTAACTGGTTTGAAATTCTTGCCTGTTGTGTGGGTGTGAGTGGGGTTTATAGGGAAAATAAGCAAACTGACTATAGCATCATGGTACAGAGAGCCACTCAAGAGGGAGCAGAAAAGAGAAATGGATTAGCAATCAGGCTGAGTACAGTCAGAGGATTAGATACTTTCTCTGTAGCCAGGTTCGAGAGTCCCAAAGGCTGTGCTGCCTGTCTGGTGCCTGGGTTCAGGATATCTCATCTAGACTGCAGAGGAACTCGGTGTGGGAAAAAAAAGGTCCGGTTGTCATGGTACATGTAGCAACCAACGTTGTAAGTAGAAAGATTGCTCGAGTTTTTCTTCGATTATATAAAAGGAAAGAGAGAATCAAGAGTGAAAATTGGACAGCTGGAAATTGAAGTAGTAATGGGGAATAAAGAAATGGCAGAGGAACTGAATAGGTACTGTGCATCAGTCTTCATGGTGGAAGTCACCAAAAGTACCGGTGAAGATGAAAGGTCTGAAAATGGATAAATCACCCGGACCAGATGGACTACACCTCCAGAGTTCTGAAGGAGATAGCTGAGGAGATTGTAGAGGCATTGTGGGTGATCTTTCAGAAATCTCACTGGTGTTAGGGAGGGTCCCAGAGGACTGGAAAATGCATAATTTAACACCACTGTTTAACATGTGATGGAAGCAGAAGACGGGAAACTATAGGCTGGTTAGCCTGACTTCGGTAAGATTTTAGAATCCATTATTAATGCTGAGATTGCGGAGCATTGGGTAAAATAGGGCAGAGTCAGCATCGCTTCATCAAGGGAGGTCACGCCTAACAAATTTGTTAGAATTCTTTCAGGATGTAATGAACAAGTTAGACAAAGAAGAGCCTGTGGGAATCATCTATTTGGATTTACAGAAGGGCTTTGATAAGGTTTTGTACAGGAGGCTGCTAAGTAAGAGCCTATGGTATAAGAGGCAAGGTACCGACATTGATAAAGATTGGGCTGGCTGGCAGAAGGCAGACAGTAGGGATAAAGTGTGGTAGCCAGTGACTAGTAGAGTTCCATGGGGTCAGTGTTGACACCATAACTAGTGATGCTATACACTGATGATCTGGAGGAAGAAACTGAGGGCATTGTTGCTAAATTTGCAGATGACACAAAGATAAGTGGAGGGACAAATAGTGTTGAGGAAGTGGGGAGGCTGCAGAAGAACTTGGACAAGTTAGGAGTGTGGGCAAACAAGTGACAGATGGAATACAATATGGGGAAAGTGTGACATTACGCACTTAGTTAGGAAGAATGGAAGTGTAGACTATTTTCTAAACGGGGAAAGGCTTCGGAAATCTGAAGGAGAAAGGGACTTGTGAGTCCGAGTTCAGAATTCTTTCAGGGGTAACCTGCGGGTTCAGTTGACAGTTAGAAAAGCAACTACAACGTTAGCATTCATTTCAAGAAGGCTAAAATCCAAGTGCAGAGATGTACTGCTGAGGCTCTGATCAGACTGCATTTGGAATATTGTGAGCAGTTTTGGGCCCTATATCTAAGGATGGGTTATGTTGACATTAGATGGGGGTCCTGAAGACATTTACAAGAATGATCCTGGGGATGAAGGGTTTGTCGTATGAAGAACAGTTGATGACTCTGGGTCTGTACTCCAGGGAGTTCAGAAGGATGGGACGGAATCTGATTTAAACTTGCAGAAAACTAAGCATGAATAGAGTGGACATGGAGAAGATGTTTCCACTAATCGGAGAAGCTATGACCTGAGAGCACAGTTTCAAAGAAGAGACAACACTTTAGAAATGAGGCAGAAATGGGTACTGCAGGTGCTGGAGATCAGAGTCAAGATTAGAGTGGTGCTGGAAAAGCCCAGCAGGTCAGGCAGCATCTGAGGAGCAGGAAATCGACGTTTCGGGCAAAAGCCCTTCATCAGGAATTGGGCTTTTGCCCAAAATGTCGATTTTCCTGCCATTCGGATGCTGCCTGACCTGCTGTGCTTTTCCAGCGCCACTCTAATCTTGACTTTAGAAATGAGATGAGGAGGAATTTCTTCAGCCAAGGGGATGGTGAATCTGTGGAACTCATTGCCACAGAGGGCTGTGGAGGCCAAGTCAATGAGTGCATTTAAGACTGAGTTGGTAGGTTCTTGATGAGTAAATGGATTAAGGGTTACAGGGAGAAGGCGGGAGTGAGAAGCATATCAGCTATGACTGAATGGCAGAGCAGAATTGATGGGCAGAATGGCCTAACTGTGTTTATATATCTTACGGTTTAATTCCAACGTCTACTTTCTTTCAGGCTAAGACATGACATTTTGCACAAGTAACACATAGACCAGAACATTCTGAACCATTGCATCCAATGCAGTAATTTCAAATCTTCACGTTTTTCCCATTATTTTGCATTGTAGTTACTATGAGAATGCTGGATCAGATTAGTAAAAGGTGTACATTGCTATGTGGAAATACGGTGCTGTGGTTATAACAGAGACCTGACTCAAAAATAGGCATGCATTTTACTCTTTTATTCTTGGATACAAGATTTAATCATCGAATCCCTCCAGTGTGGAAAGTGGCTACTCACCGCATCAAATCTGCACTGACCCTCCAAAGGCAATCCCAACCAGATCCACCCCATTCCTAGGTGTCATGCCTACACCTCCCTGGACACCACAGACCATTTAGTGTGGCCAATCTACTGAACCTGCACATCTTTGGACCCTGGGAACACCCAGTGGAAACCCACACAGACATGGGGAGAATGTGCAAACTCCACACAGACAGTCATCCGAGGGAGGAATCAAATCGTAATCCTGAGCAGTGGTAACCACAGAGCCATCGTGAAGATTTTCAGAAAATACAGGAAAGGAAGGAAAGCAGGATGGGTGTCAGTATTGACTAAGGAGGACATTACAGTGATGGAGAGACATAGTGATTGTGGGCTGAATCTATTTAGAGACATAGAGATGTACAGCATGGAAACAGACCCTCCGGTCCAACTAGTCTATGCTGACCAGATATCCTAACCTAATCAAGTCCCATTTGCCAACACTTCACCCATATCCCTCTGAATCTTTCCTATTCACGTATCCATCCACATGCCTTTTAAATGTTGTAATTGTACCAGCCTCCACCACTTCCTCTGGCAGCTCAGTATATACACACACCACCCTCTGTGTGAAAAGGTTGCCCTTTAGGTCCCTTTCAAATTTTGCCTCTCTCACCCTAAACCTATGCCCTCTAGTTCTGGACTCACCCACCCCAGGGAAAAGACCCTGGCTATTTAAACTATCCATGCCCCTCATGATTTTATAAACCTCTATAAGGTCACCCCTCAGCCTCCCACGCTCCAGGGAAAACAGCCCCAGCCCATTCAACCTCTCCCTCTAGCTCAAATCCTCCAACCCTGGCAACATTTTTGTAAATCTTTTTTGAATACTTTCAAGTTTCACAACATCCTCCTGCTAGCAGGGAGACCAGAATTGCATACAATATTCCAAAAGTGGCCCTAACCAATGTCTCATACAGCCGCAGCATGACCTCCCAACTCCTTCACTCAATGCTCTGTCCAATAAAAGAAAGCATACCAAACACCTTCTTCATTATCCTATCTACCTGAGACTCCACTTTCAAGGAGCTGTGTATCCGCACTCCAAAGGTCTCTTTGTTCAGTAACATGCCCCAGGACCTTACCATTAAGTGTATAAGTCCTGCTCTGATTTGCAACACCTCCCATTTATCTGAATTAAACTCCATTTGGCTAGAACTGAGGAACAAAACCAGTGCAATTCCCTTGCTCGGTGCAGCCTGTAGATGTAGAGGAACAGATTTAATTGGCAATTGCACAGAGAGGCAAGAATGATTGATTTGGGGGTCTTTCATTATCCAAATATGCAGCAGGAGGTGGGGCAGCGGAAGAGTTCCTAGTGTACGTTCAGGAAAGTTCCCAACAGCAATATGTTTTTAGCTCAATGAGAAAAATCTTGTTCTTTAGAATGAGGTGGGTTAGAACATCAAGTATCACACAGGAAACATTTAAGGAACAGTGATTATTTCGCCATAAGTTTTAAGTTCCTTAAAAGGACAACCAGTGTAAAAATAATTTTCAGGCAGAAGTGGATCTGCCAGTTTAATTTGTATCGCGAGTTGGCAGACAAGACATAGGAACATACAAAATAGGAGCAAATGTAGACCATTCAGCCCTTCAAGCCTGCTCCACCATCAACAAGATTATAGTTCATCTATGTATCTATCTAATTCCACATTGCTGACAAACCTGGGTTTCTTTGCTGACTAGGAATACATCCTCCTCTGTCTTCTAGCTGCTCAATGAACCCAGCATCCACCACCTTCCGAGGAAGAGTTCCAAAATTGCACAGCCTCCTGAAAAGAAAGGCTTCTCCTCCTCTCTGTCCTAAGATTACGAACTTGATGTTGAAACAGTGCTTCCTAGTTCTGAGCTCACCCACAAGAGGAAATATAGTTTCCACATCCATCTTGTCAAGACTAGTCAGAATCTTATAAACTTCAATCACATCACTGTCCATTCCTCTGATCTGCAAGTCTATGTAGATGTAAGTTGAATTTACTTCCTGACAGATTACTTTACAGAAACAACTGAGCTGTATCACACTTGCCTAAGGACGTAATACTCCTAATGAAGCCTTGCTCAATACTATTATGTTGACAACAGAATGAGGACATGCCACAACCCAAAGGACTAGCCACACTAACATATATCAAAAACATTTCTGAACTGACAGCCAGACTACTGCGACCAGTAGGACTCATAACAGCACACAAACCAACAGCCACTCTCAGACAACAACTCACCAGAACGAAGGACCCGATACCCAGCATGAGCAAAACCAACGTAGTGTACAAAATCCCATGCAAGGACTGCACAAAACACTACGTAGGACAAACAGGAAGACAGCTAACGATCCGCATCCACAAACATCAACTAGCCACGAAACGACATGACCAGCTATCCTTAGTAGCCACACACGCAGATGACAAGCAACATGAGTTCGACTGGGACAACACTACTATTATAGGACAAGCCAAACAGAGAACAGCCAGGGAATTCCTAGAGGCATGGCACTCATCCACAGATTCAATCAATAAGCACATCGACCTGGACCCAATATACCGACCACTGCAGCGGACAGCTGGAACTGACAACCGGAAGCGGCAGATTCAAACCACTACAAATGTTGGAGGAAACATCACAGAAGCGCTTCACAGGAGGCTCCCAAACACTGAGAATGTCACCTAGACAGGGGACGAAACGTCTGCAACACAAATTCCCAGCTCGGCGAACAGAACCACAACAACGAGCACCCGAGCTACAAATCTTCTCCCAAACTATTATGTTTCTGTTTTACTAATGTAGCCATGAAAAATCTTAGTTCCTCTCAGCTTCAACCTTGATATTAATCAAAGCCAGCTTCTCAATTCTAATTATTTTATCATTTTTCCATGATTAAGGAGTTCCATGCAAAGAGTTTAAGGAAGATAATAAATCTGTCCCTTGTCTTCTATGTCGACTGACTTTTGTTTTCTGCATTTCTTGATAAGCAATGGGGACCCTTAGACGAATTTGCCCTTTCTAGTGCTCTCTTTTGTTCTTACACTTGTGTCTTTGTGAAATTTAATTAGTACAAGGCAGGACAATCCCATTGCCTTAAGACTACAAATTGAAAACAAACACACAAATTGCTGTAAATTCACAGCAGCTTGTCAATTCTTTGCCTTGGAGTGAAGGGAGGTAACTCGGGGAGATTAAATAGAGACAGTCACAATCAGAAAGGGTTTTCATGGAGTTCTGCAGGGCAATATTCATTATTTTTTAATATTCATTCATGGATGAGGGCATCACTGGCTAGGCCAGCATCTATTGCCCATCCCTAGTTGCCCAGGGGGCAATTAACAGTCAACCACGTTGCTGTGGGTCTGGAATCACATGCGGTCCAGACCAGGAAAGGGTGGTGGTTTCCTTCCCTAAAGGACATTAGTGAACCAGGTCAGTTTTTCCAACAATGATTTTATAGTCATTAGTAGAATGTTAATGCCAGACTTATTTATTGAATTCAAATTCCACCAGCTGTTGTGGTGGGATTCGAACCTGGGTCCCAGAAAATTATCTGGGTCTCAGAATTAGTAGTCTAGAGCTAATACTACTAGACCATCACCTGCCCATGGCAAGGTGGGTTGGGGAGGTGGGGGGGGGGGGGGGGGGGCGGTGCAGGCAGGGTTTGGTGGTAAAATGACAGAGAGCTGTAGGGAGTGGACTTCAGAATCCTTCAAAGGGGATTCGGTGATGAGGACGTGAAGCACTTAGATAAATACCTGAAAAAAGAAAGATAGGATAAGACAGAGAGATAGAGTACAGATCTCCCTCTTTGTGTGCTGAGGATTTCCGACTCTGATAATAAAAAGGAAGTGAGAAAGGCTTGGGGCACAGGAAGGTTTAGCAGCTGGCTAACACAGCTATGTGGCTTTCCTGGGGTCTCTCTATATTTAGCTGCACAGGCTCACACACAGAATTTCCGGATGGAAGGCCTGTGACTTTACTGGGATCCGGTATCAGGAGGGGCTCAGTCTTCAGGCAGGCTCAAAATACTTCCTGGGAATGTTACCAGCCTTTCAGAAAAATTCCTTCAACTTAACCAGAGGCAACATTTGTAAGTTCAAAGTGACTGCAGTTTGTAAATTGATCATTGTTGAAATCAGCTGAGTTTCATCTCCCAAGTTTGACACACTACAGGGGCACAAGACACCAGGGGGTTGACTTCATACATTAAGCAAGAAGTAACTGGTACAGTCAGACCACACAGGGCCAGATTCAAGTAACTGTCTTGACCACAGAACCCCGTGGTCCAAACTGTTTACTGGGACTTATGGAACTTGGAGCATTACGGTGGCTTGATGGTTAGCACTGCTGCCTCATAGCACCAGGGACCTGGGTTCAATTCCATCCTTGGGTGACTGTCTGTGTGGAGTTTGCACATTCTCCTTGTCTCTACGTGGGTTTCTTCCAAGTGCTCCGGTTTCCTCCCATAATCCAAAGGTGTGCATGTTAGGTGGATTGGCCATGCTATATTGCCCAACATGACCCAGGGATGTGTAGGTTAGCTGAATTAGTCATGGGTGTTGCAGGAATAGGAAAGGATAGGGTTGGGGGATGAGTCTGGGTAGGATGCTCTTTGGAGAGTTGGTGTGAGCTTGTTGGGACGAATGGCCTGGTCCCACAGCATAGGAATTCTGTGGAATGATGACTATGATTACAATACACCTCTGGGCAGCACGTGGCTCAGTGGTTAGTACTGCTGTCTCACAGAGCCAGGGACCCCGGTTTGATTCCAGCCTCAGGTGACTGTGTGGAGTTTGCACATTCTGCATGGGTTCCTTCCACAGTTGAAAAATATGCAGGTCAGGTGGATTGGCCATGCTAAATTGCCCAATGTGTCCAAGGATGCGCAGACTAGGTTGATTTGCCGTGGTAAATGTGGGTTACAGAGATAGGGTGAGTCTGCCTGGGCTGCTCTTTGGAGGGTCGGTGTGGATTCAATGGGCCTAATGGCCTACTTTTATACTGTAAGGATTCTGTGAATTGGCCCCCTTGTCCTTTCCAAATGCTGACCGTTAAATCACTTTAGAAGGTAAAACTCATTCATCAGCCCAAGGATGCTGATAGACACAGACGTTTCCCCATCAAAACCACCAGAACAACTATTCCCGAACCCAAGACGTAGAACTGATGCAAGATTCAAGTCTTACTTAAAAACCATGGTGAACATACTGGGAAACAAGAGAAAATCTATCACAAGATACAGCTGTGCTGTTTCAGAACATTCCAAGGTCTATTGACATGTACCAGAGCAGCGATGGGGATTATACAAGGTCAGTGTGTCTTTTTTTAAAAAATGAAGTGATGTGTTACATTGTCTGAGATTGGAAGAGGTTTCACTCACAACGTTTAAAAGAGAATGAGGTCATTATTTGAAGGGGAAAGATTAGTAAAGTGCGTACAGATTGGAACTGAAGAGAACAGTCCCCTGAAGTTTGTATGTTACAATAAACATTTAAAAGAATAGTAAGTTGTGAGCTTGATAACTTTACACATGCACATGGTTTCAGGTCAGTGACAGGAATTAGGAATTTGAGGGGAGGTGTGTATTAATTGTATATGAATCGTAGTTTCAAGGTTAAGGATAAACAAGCAGAGGGTACAGTTTGATTCTGTATTTTGAGCACAGATAGAAAGACACTTGGTAAGTAGGATGGAAAAGTTTGTATGGCAGCATTTCAAGAATAAACCTACTTATTAAGGAAAAGATCTGTGTCTGCTCTCACATTTCCTCATCTGGAATAACTAATTTAATAGAGCAGACTCACTTGTGTACAAGAGAGGTTAGGCTAGATCCTTGGAGGGTAGACAGGATTTGCGGAATGGCTTGTTGGACCCAGTGCGAAAAGCTCAAGCTCCTCTGAGACTGACTCATAGACTCCCTACAGTTTGGAAGCAGGCCATTCGGCCCATCAAGTCGGTACCAACTCTCCGAAGATGCTTCTTCTTTAGGGAGAATCTAAAACTATCGACTGATTGATCTAGAATCTAGAACGAGGGGGTCAAAGTTTAAAACAAGCTCCTACCCATTTAAGACAGGAATGAGGAAAACCTCTTTGTCTCGCTGTGAGTTGAGAATCTTTGGAATTCCCTCCTTCAAAAGGCAGCGGATGCCGAATCTTTAAATATTTATCAGGCAGAGGTGAGTAGAGTCTTGGTTAAATGGCTCTCTGAAAAAGATTGTGCATGGTTCCTGGGAGAAGGTGGGAGATTGACATGAAATGAGATGGTTATTGGGAGAGCAGACTGAGAAGATGGGCCAAATGGCCTCCTTCTACACCGTAACAATTCTGTAACAGTACCACATAAACCTTTGTGCCCACGTGAGAGGAAAGAGAGAGCATTGGTTCAAAATGTCAACCTAAAGAATGGCACATCTGACAGTGCATCACTCCCTCAGTACGCCACTAGCGTCAGGCTGGATTATACAGCGGAATCTCGGATTTGGAACCCACAATGTAATGCTCAGAATGAGAGTGTTACCTATTCAGGCACAGCAGGCAGCATTTCCTATGAAAAACAGCTTTCCTGACAATTTCTGTATGTTTCCGTTTACTGATCGAATGTGGGTATGACTAAGGAAATGTTTTCGTGTTCAGCTCCTGATTGGAGGCTTTAAGGTTCAGGGTTCCTGGACGATTGAATCCCCTGCGACATTTGAAGGGTTCTTTTTCCAACTGCACCAAAGTACGCATCAGCAACACAAACTGAGTTAAAGACAACGGTTAAAATGAAGACAACCATTGTGTTTGTTGTTTCCGCACCAGCAACAGAAATAAGGCTTCACAGCACAATGATCCCTTGAATCGGGACTATGTTCCAACACCAAGCTCGTTGATACCAGAGCTGGGATGGGGGTTCCCACCTCCTGTATGGCTCTGAGACATGGAGTCTCTACAGCAGGGACCTCAAGGTGCCATTGTAGTATACACCAATGCTGCCTGCTCAAGATCCTGTGAATGCACTAAGACAATGCACCAACACCAGAGTCCTCGACCAGGCCAACATCCCCAGCATCGAGGCATGGACCGCTCTGATCAGCTGCGATGGGCTGGGCACGTCGTCCCCATGACCCACACGAGACTCCTCAAGCGGGTGCTCTGCTGGCAGCTCCAAAACAGCAGGCGAGCCCCAGGCGGGACAGAGGAAGCACTTCAGGGATACCCTCAAGGCCGCCCTGGCCAAGTGTGGCATTCCCACGGACACCTGACCATACAAAGTGGAGGAGGAGCACCCAGGAAGGAGCACCTCGAGACTTGCCATCGGGAAAAAGCAGAAGTCGGGGGGAAAAACAACAAAAGGAGCATACTGCCAAACCAGTGCCACACTAACCCCTTCCCACAACCACCTTTTGCCACAAAAGTGTAACAGAGCCTGCAGAAGCCATATTGATCTGTACAGCCATCTACAGACTCACCCTGAGGATGGAAGAGAGTCATCCTTATCTGAAATGATGATGTTGATGACTCACTATGTGATTATGGCACTCATCATTCAAAAAGATAGTTGTGTCCAAACCAGAAGACAAACCACAGGATGTCTGTGTCTCGACCATTACGTAATTGTGTCCAATGTATTTTCTCTTGCCAAGCCCACGGAATCTCTTTTTAACACATCCATTTTGTCTTGTGGACTGTCCTGATGAGAGTTGGAAATGTGTTGCTGGAAAAGCGCAGCAGGTCAGGCAGCATCCAGGGAACAGGAGAATCGACGTTTCGGGCATAAGCCCTTCTTCAGGAATGGGGAAAGTTTGTCCAGCAGGCTAAGATAAAAGGTAGGGAGGAGGGACTTGGGAGAGGGGCGTCAGAAATGTGATAGGTGGAAAGAGGTCAAGGTGAGGGTGATAGGTCAGACTGGGGTGGGGGCGGAGAGGTCGGGAAGAAGATCTCAGGTTAGGAAGGCGGTGCTGAATTTGATGGATTTGACTGAGACAGGGTGGGGGGAGGGGAAATGAGGAAACTGGTGAAATCCGAGTTCATCCCTTGTGGTTGGAGGGTTCCTAGCCGGAAGATGAGGCGTTCTTCCTCCAACCGTCGTTTTGTTGTGGTCTGACGATGGAGGAGTCCAAAGACCTGCATATCCTTGGTGGAGTGGGAGGGGGAATTGAAATGTTGAGCTACAGGGTGGTTGGGTTAGTTGGTCCGGGTGTCCCAGAGGTGTTCTCTGAAATGCTCCGCAAGTAGCCGGCCTGTCTCCCCAATATAGAGGAGGCCACATCGGGTGCAGAGGATGCAATAGATGATATGTGTGGAGGTGCAGGTGAATCTGTGGCGGATATGGAAGTTTCCTTTGGGGCCTTGGAGGGAGGTGAGGGGGGAGGTGTGGGCGCAAGTCTTGCACCTCCTGCGGTTGCAGGGGAAGGTGCCGGGAATGGAGGTTGGGTTGGTGGGGGGTGTGGATCTGACGAGGGAGTCACGGAGGGAGTGGTCTTTACGGAATGCTGATAGGGGAGGGGAGGGAAATATATCCTTGGTGGTGGGGTCCGTTTGGAGGTGGCGGAAATGACGGCGGATGATGCGCTGTACATGGAGATTGGTGGGGTGGTAGGTGAGGACCAGTGGGGTTCTGTCCTGGTGGCAGTTGGAGGGGCGGGGTTCAAGGGCGGAGGAGCGGGAAGTGGAAGAGATGCGGTGGAGGGCATCGTCGACCACGTCGGGGGGGAAATTGCGGTCCTTGAAGAAGGAGGCCATCTGGGTTGTGCGTTTTTGGAACTGGTCCTCCTGGGAGCAGATGCGGCGGAGTCGAAGGAATTGGGAGAATGGGATGGCGTTTTTACAGGGGGCAGGATGGGAGGAGGTGTAGTCCAGGTAGCTGTGGGAGTCGGTCGGTTTGTAATAGATGTCTGTGTTGATTCGGTCGCCTGAGATGGAAATAGAAAGGTCGAGGAAGGGGAGGGAGGAATCTGAGACTGTCCAGGTGAATTTGAGGTCGGGGTGGAAGGTGTTGGTGAAGTGGATGAACTGTTCAACTTCCTCGTGGGAGCACATATCCTACGAAGAGGCCACATGGATTGTTCCACATATCCTACGAACAATCCATCTTCCACAACTACACTGGCCCCACCCCCCACCTTTTCCACCGCTACATCGATGACTGTATCGGCGCCGCCTCGTGCTCCCACGAGGAAGTTGAACAGTTCATCCACTTCACCAACACCTTCCACCCCGACCTCAAATTCACCTGGACAGTCTCAGATTCCTCCCTCCCCTTCCTCGACCTTTCTATTTCCATCTCAGTCGACCGAATCAACACGGACATCTACTACAAACCGACCGACTCCCACAGCTACCTGGACTACACCTCCTCCCATCCTGCCCCCTGTAAAAACGCCATCCCATTCTCCCAATTCCTTCGACTCCGCCGCATCTGCTCCCAGGAGGACCAGTTCCAAAAACGCACAACCCAGATGGCCTCCTTCTTCAAGGACCGCAATTTCCCCCCCGACGTGGTCGACGATGCCCTCCACCACATCTCTTCCACTTCCCGCTCCTCCGCCCTTGAACCCCGCCCCTCCAACCACCACCAGGACAGAACCCCACTGGTCCTCACCTACCACCCCACCAATCTCCATGTACAGCGCATCATCCGCCGTCATTTCCGCTACCTCCAAACGGACCCCACCACCAAGGATATATTTCCCTCCCCTCCCCTATCAGCATTCCGTAAAGACTACTCCCTCCGTGACTCCCTCGTCAGATCCACACCCCCCACCAACCCAACCTCCACTCCCGGCACCTTCCCCTGCAACCGCAGGAGGTGCAAGACTTGCGCCCACACCTCCCCCCTTACCTCCCTCCAAGGCCCCAAAGGAAACTTCCATATCCGCCACAGATTCACCTGCACCTCCACACATATCATCTATTGCATCCTCTGCACCCAATGTGGCCTCCTCTATATTGGGGAGACAGGCCGGCTACTTGCGGAGCGTTTCAGAGAACACCTCTGGGACACCCGGACCAACCAACCCAACCACCCTGTAGCTCAACATTTCAATTCCCCCTCCCACTCCACCAAGGATATGCAGGTCTTTGGACTCCTCCATCGTCAGACCACAACAAAACGACGGTTGGAGGAAGAACGCCTCATCTTCCGGCTGGGAACCCTCCAACCACAAGGGATGAACTCGGATTTCACCAGTTTCCTCATTTCCCCTCCCCCCACCCTGTCTCAGTCAAATCCATCAAATTCAGCACCGCCTTCCTAACCTGAGATCTTCTTCCCGACCTCTCCGCCCCCACCCCAGTCTGACCTATCACCCTCACCTTGACCTCTTTCCACCTATCACATTTCCGACGCCCCTCTCCCAAGTCCCTCCTCCCTACCTTTTATCTTAGCCTGCTGGACAAACTTTCCCCATTCCTGAAGAAGGGCTTATGCCCGAAACGTCGATTCTCCTGTTCCCTGGATGCTGCCTGACCTGCTGCGCTTTTCCAGCAACACATTTCCAGCTCTGATCTCCAGCATCTGCAGACCTCACTTTCTCCTGTCCTGATGAGAACCTACTGAAAAGCATACTCCAGTTTTGTGCCACCAAAGGATCACTTGTATAATAGAGAGGTTTTTATGGTTTAATGTGTGAAGATTGGGCACAAATCACACTTAGTAGGAGACAGAGGGTGGTGGTGGAGGTGTGTTTTCGGATTGGAGACCTGTGACTAGCGGCGTTCCACAGGGATCAGTACTGGGTCCACTTTTGCTTGTCATTTATATAAATGATTTGGATGAGCATATAGGAGGCATGGTTAGTGAGTTTGTGGATGGTGCCAAATTTTGGTCATGTAGTAGACAGTGAAGAAGGTTACCTAAGGTTACAAAGAAATCTCGATCAATTGGGTCAATGGGCTGAGGAGTGGCAGATAGAGTTTAATTTGGATAAATACAAGGTATTGCATTTTGATAAGACAAACAAGGGCAGGACTTCTACAATTAATGTTGAGGCCCTGGGTGGTGTTGTCAAACAGAGAGACCCAAGGGTTCAGATATATAATTCTATGAAATTTGCAATACAGATAGACTGGATGGTGAGGAAGGCATTCAGCATGCTTACTTTCATTGCTCAGACCTTTGAGGAAGTGTGGATGAAAATACAGTTACAACACTTAAAAGACATTTGGATACATGCATGCATATGAAAGGTTTGAAGGGACATGGACCAAGCACAGGCAGATGGGACTAGTTTATAGGAATATGGTTGGCATGGACTAGTTGGACTGAAGGATTTTTTTCCATGTTGTATGATTCTATGATTCTATGACTTATTGAAGATGTATCATAATTACACAAAGAGATATTTCTCAAGATGTCTGTATTTATAAGAAAGCATTGAGACATGGAGACGATGACCGAGTGTAATTAACACTAGACTATTAACCAGAGACCCAGTAATACTGTAGGGAGCTGAGTTTGAATCCCTGGGCAGATAGTGGAATTCTTAATTCAATAACAGACTTGGCATTAGAGTCAAACAATGACCACAAAATTATTGGCGATTATCAGGAAAAACCCATCTGACCACTAATCCTTCAGGGACCAAATCCATCCTCCTTACCTGGTCTGGCCTGCATGTGACCCTAGACCCACAGCAATGTAGTTGACTCTTAACTGCTGTCTGGGCTATAAATGCTGACTCAGCAATGCCCACATCCTGTAAGTGAAAAGGCATTTTGTTACAAAAGATGGACAAAAAAAATTTCAGTTCATCCCCAAGGTCTCTACACCCAATGAATTACTTCTGATGAGTGGCCACTGTTATAGGAAATGTGTGCACAGGAAGATCCCAAAACAACATGCCACTTTTGCTCCTGCGTTAGATATTGGCCCAGATAACAGGGAGAGCTTCCCAGCAACTTATTGAAAGGATAGCACAGCACTTCGAGGGTTGGATTTGCGCTAACAAATTAGGGAAATCTCCCGACACCATGGACTTGGCTTCTGCACGTATTATTTTCAGTCTTGAGATGTGGGCTTGGGCTTGCTGACCCCACATACTGCCACAGGGAAGGACAAGGTGGGCAAGTTAAAAGGCATACCTGGGACCGTGTCACTTTGGTACTAAATGCTGTCAGGTCCTCCATCCCTCACACCTCACACTCTTTCGCCTCTCTCTCCTATTCATACTGCACTGCTTATACATTTCCCATTCTGCCACCCCACTCATTGGTCCAGTAAGTGATACGTCGAGAACCAATAAGCCATATTGATGATGATGGGAAGTCTTGCCATGCTAATGGAAAGAAAACTCATTCAGAAACCTACCTGCTGTACTTAAAGACATGCAGAGTCACATCTGTGCAAATCTAGCCCAATAAGTTCACCTGCAGGGGAAAGATAGAACTTAAAATTCACTGCTCTCAGTGGTTGGCTCTTACATAAGTCTGCTGTCCTTCCAAAGTATCTCCTTCCCTTGTTCCCACTCTCCCATTGTGTACTTACTTAATTCCTTGATTTACTGAGACTGGCCACAGGAAAGAGCTTTGTTTTGACATGAAGTGAAGTGCATCAGGAAGTTTATATTGGCATCACCGGGAAGGGAAATGTATCTGTTACAAATAAAATTGCCAGCAAGGGCTCTTCCGCCTGTTGGGCTGCAGAAGAATGCCTGGGCCCTGTTTGAGTGATATGCATTCTAAAGATTACAGCATTGTCACAAGTCAAATCTTATTTCACATGAACCTCTGTACAGCCAAGTTTCATATGGCTAACTTCTTATAAGAAAGTGGAGAGCTGCTGACACCCATGAAACACCACTCCAGGAAATACTAACAGCCTATACAAGTGGTCTGCTTCTATTTTCATCTCAAAAGAAAGCTTAATTCTGGTATTATTAATTATTCTACTATCTTCACCCCCCACAGCAAGGTCAACCTCCCCAGTAAGTTCTGAAGATGGGTCACTGGATCCAATCTATGAAGTCTGCTTTCTCTCTGCAGATGTTGCCAGACCTGCAGAGTTTCCCCAACAATTTCTTTTGTTTCAGTCAAACTGATTGTCAGCTTCAAGCCTCAATGAAGAGCATCTTCAGATCATTAGAAGGATTAGGTAGTCAGCTTTATCAGCTGTAGGCTGGTCCTGGAAATGAAATGTTCTCTACCCCCCCCCCCCCCCGCCCCGCAACCCCCCACCTCCCCTCCTGCCCCCAAAGCAGTTTTCAAATTAATAAATATATCTCAGGGTAGAATGCATCGAAAATATATTGTAGCAGAAACGATTCTGTTTAAACTTTGTCAACATTATAATCCCAACTAAGGAATTCTAAGATATTGTTATCCAGATGAGGGCTCCCGAATATACAGTTATAGGGTGACAACTTCTACAATTGCATATGAATATTTATTATAAGAACCACTTCTGATTACGTTGCAGGAACGAATGCTGAATTATAGAAGGTACGATGCTCAAAGACAATCACTTCACTTTTACAGATAGTGACTACTTTAAGGAATCTAAAAACTCAATGCTATATTCCCTTAATACCAAGTGATAGCTATGTAGTCAAAGATACTGTAAAGACCATGCCCTTTTATGTTTGTGCTTTTTTAAAAAAATTATGAGCGAAAATTAGAACTGTTTTAAAACCAATGATTTGATATAGAAACATAGAAAACAGGGGCAAAGGTAGGCCCATCGGCCCTTTGAGCCTGCACCACCATTCAATATGATCATCGTTGATCATACAATCTCAGTATCCCACTCCCACTTTCTCTCCATACCCCTTGATCCCTTTAGCCACAAGGGTCACGTCCAGCTCCCTCTTGAACATCTCTGATGAACTGGCCCCGACAGATTTCTGTGATATATGGTTTGTAAGTAAGTAACCTGTTACTCATGGAAAACACTATTTAAACAGTTACTTAAACAAGCAGTAATTCAAGTTTAGTTTGCAAACAAACTGAATGTAAAACATATAACAGTACAGCACAGTACAGGCCCTTCGGCCCTCGATATTGTGCCGTCCTTTTATCCTACTTTAAGATCAAACCAAACTGCATACCCTTCATTGTACTATCTTCCATGTGCTTATCCAAGAGTTGCTTAAATGTCCCTAATGTATCTGACTCTAGAAAATTAGGGAAGAATCCCTCAGCTCTAGAACTGGAGCTGAGAGTTTCTGTGTTCAGATGGAGCTTTGGTTGGCAGCGAGATGTTGATTGGTCTATGGATTGGTGACCAGAACCTGCCAACAACCATGTGACTGGTTCATAGCTAACTGAATAGCGTGGGGCTGGCAAGATAATAAACAGAGGTGACCAGCTCTCTGCCAGCCCATGAGCTGTCTCTTTGTTGAATGTGGGCAAGTCTCATGTTCATCTTTCCTTCAGCGGTTGCTGAAGGCTGAGATTTTTAATTAATGTCATTGAATCATCTAAATCCTACAGAGCAGAAAGAGACCATTCGGCCCATCGAGTCTGCATTGAAACTCCAAACGGCATTCCATTCCGACCCCTACCCTTTCCCTGTAACCCTGAATTTCCCGTGGATAATCCACCCAGTCTGCATATCCCTGCACAAAATGGTCAATATATATATTGACCTTTAGCATGGTCAATCGACCTAAACCTGTTTGTCTTTGGATTGTGGAAGGAAATTGGAGCACCTGAAGGAAACCCACACAGATGGGGAAGAGGATGTGCAAACTCCATACAGACAGTCACCTGAGGTTGGAATTGAACCCAAGTCCCTGATGCTGTGAAGCCATAATAATTGAAACAGTTGCCCTATGCCTCTTGTAAACCCGTGGAGGTATTTGGAAAAGGAAAATTACTGATCAGCAAGAACCAATTCAGCAGAAGGGAACTTCCTGGTGAACAAAGATTTGAACCGCTTTCCTAGTTTTCCCTCTATTCTTAAGTTGTTTAGCCCAGTCCTGAGGCAGGGTCACTCAACCTAAAAAGGTTAACTCTGATTTCTCTCAGCAGATGCTGCCAGACTTGCTGAGCTTTTCCAGCAATTTCGGGTTTAGTTTCTGATTTATAGCATTTGCAGTTCTTTTGGTTTTTAGTTGTTTTCCCCGACCTGTCTCTGCCAGTGTAAGGGGGCATTTACAAGGGGACGCAAGTTTTAATTTGTAGTGATATATGCTGATGGTTTATAACAAAGTTTGGGGTGAGAGGGGAAAGATATAAAAGGGACCTAAGGGACAACCTTTTTACACAGAGGGTGGTACGTGTATGGAATGAGCTGCCAGAGGAAGTGGTGGAGGCTGGTACAATTGCAACTTATAAGAGGCATCTGGATGGTTATATGAATAGGGAGCTGAAAATGTGTTGCTGGAAAAGCGCAGCAGGTCAGGCAGCATCCAAGGAGCAGGAGAATCGACGTTTCGGGCATGAGCCCTTCTTCAGGAATGATTCCTGAAGAAGGGCTCATGCCCGAAACGTGATTCCTGAAGAAGGGCTCATGCCCGAAACGTCAATTCTCCTGCTCCTTGGATGCTGCCTGACCTGCTGCGCTTTTTCAGCAACACATTTTCAGCTCTGATCTCCAGCATCTGCGGTCCTCACTTTCATATGAATAGGGAGGCTTTGGAGGGATATTGGCCAAGTGCTGGGAAATGGGTCTAGATTAGGTTACAATATCTGGCCAGCATGGACGCGTTGGACAGAAGGGTCTGTTTCTATGCTGTACATCTCTACGACTCGAAGACAGTTTTGATCTGGAAGGGCAAAATCTATCGGCACAGGTTTGGAGGGCCGAAGGGCCTGTTCCTGTGCTGTATTGTTCTTTGTTCTTTAAGATCAGGAAAACAGTTGTTCCCAACCCTATAAATAATCCAGTTTCCAGTCAGCATGGAGGAGTTGGACCGAAGGGTCTGTTTCTGTGCTGCACATCTCTATGACTCTATAACTGTTTACCTGTGGTAATTTGTTCCAATAAATAATAATTCTTGCTAAGTACAGAAACCTGGCCTGTGGTTTCCATCCACTTGGGTCTGAAAATCAGATAATTTGATGAGTTTGATGTACTTATTTCAAAACCTTTAACTTTTATGATGCTTCTCATAATAGCAGTGGCTTGGTTTCCAATATGCTACCCCAGTGAGTCTTTAGAACACTTATGTTATGACTATTCTATGTTAAATTTATTCTAACTATTTAAATCCACCTTTAAACCTTTTTGACTAATTAGTCAAATAATATTGTTTTTAAAACTATAGTCACACTCTTATACTATTTCTTTAGAATGTCTTTGTCTCAACCTTCAGGGGAAGTTAGTATTAAGCAAGACCTTTTTTGTGTCCAACAATAGATGTCTCTGTGTTTATGTATGTGTGAGTATTGGCTGTTTTAGGTCTCGAGTTCAATTCTGTAGCACAGAGAGTGTGAGAGAGAGAGAGAGAAAGAGCAAGAAGCTAACATTGTCAATTGTATGTCCACAAAAACATTTTAAAAATTATTATTATCACTCTGATCAGAATGGTCGCTTTATGAGTGCTTGAGGGTCACAGTTCATTTGTCTTTTTATTTTACAGGTCATAGAGTCACAGGGATGTACAGCATGGAAACAGACTCTTTGATTCAACTCATCCATGTTGACCAGCTATCCTCAATAAATCTAGTCCCATTTGCAGCACTTCATATACCCATCCAGATGTCTTTTAAATGTTGTAATTGTTTCAGACTCCACCACTTCCTCTGTCAGCTCATTCCATACACGTACCACCCTCTGCGTGAAAACGTTGCCCCTTAGGTCCCAAATATATCTTTCCCCTCTCACCCTAAACCTATGCCCTCTAGTTTTGGACTGCCCCACCCCAGGGAAAAAAAACCTTGTCTATTTATCCTATCCATGCCTCTCATGATTTCATAAGTCTCTATAAGATCACCCCTCAACCTCCGATGCCCAGGGAAAATAGCCCCAGCCTATTCAGCTTCTCCCTAAAGCTCAAACTCTCCAACTCCTGACAGCATCCTTGTAAATCTTTCCTGAACCCTTATAATATCCTTCCTACATCAGGGAGATCAGAACTGCACACAATATCCCAAAGGTGGCCTGTACAACACGATCTCCCAACTCCTTTACTCAGTGCACTGACCAGTACATGATGTGGAGGTGCCGGTATTGGACTGGGGTGGACAAAGTTAAAAATCACACACTACCGGGTTATAGTCCGCTTAATCACTTAAAACCATTATAAGTGATTAAAGACTTAACAGCAATCTAGGTTTGTTCAATACTTTGTATCAGTTGTATGATACTTTGATATTTGTATCAGTTGTGTGATCCTGCCCCACTAGTTATGTGAGGAAGCAGCAATGCTCTGAAAGCTTGTACTTCCAAATAGGTCTGTTGAACTATGTGTTGTGTGATTTTTAACTCTGACCAATACAGGCAAGCATACCAAACTGTTTGGCTATTTTCCAACAGTGAGGTTTTCAAGGTCCTTTCAAAGTCCCACACTTTTCTGCAATACTTTCTCACTAGTTTCTTGGCGCTGATTCAAATGCTGCATATTGGTGCATTTTATTTTCATTAATTAACACCTTAATGTCTTCACTAAATTGGTCACTTCCTTTCCATTATCTGGCGCTTATTTGCAAAATAGTATATTACAACTATGTTTGCACATTTCAATATATATAGTCAGTGGGCTCCTGAATTATGCAGAAACATGTTCAGCTACAATACTTCATTGACCTGACAGTGTGGAAAATTGCTGAGGTATGTCCTCTCCACAAGAAGCAAGACAAATCCAACTCTGCCAATGACAGGACATTGTTGAGGCCACTTTTGTTATGCAGCTTTCAATTCTAGTCTCCATGCTATAGGAAAGATGTTGTGAAACTTGAAAGAGTTCAGAAAAGTATTACAAGAATGTTGTCAGGGTTGGAGTGTTTGAACTAAAGGGGGAGGCTGAATAGGCTGGGGCTGTTCTCCCTGGAGTGTTGGAGGCTGAGGGGTGACCGAATAAAGGTTGATAAAATCATGAGGGACATGGATAGGGTGAATAATCAAGGCCAGTTCCCCAGCGTAGGGGAGTCCAAACTAGAGGGCATAGGTTAAGGTGAGAGGAAAAAGATGTAAAAGGGACCTAAGGTGGAACTTTTTCAGACAGAGGGTGGTACGTGTATGGAATGAGCTGCCAGAGGAAGTGGTGGAGGCTGGTACAACAACAATATTTAAAAGCCACCTGGATGGGTACATGAATAGGAAAGATTGAGAGGGATAAGGCCAAATGGGACCAGGTTAATTTAAAATATCAGGTCGGCATGGACAAATTGGACCGGAGTGTCAGTTTCTGTGCTGTATATCTCTACTTACCACTCCTTCAGACTACCGGTAGTTCTCCAATAACATGCGCTCGAGTAGCGTGATTTGCTTATAATTGAGGAACAGGAATTTCGAGCATGCTTATCTCTATTGGCAATAGCACAATTCCAGGAGTGAGTGTTTCACATGCTTTGTTCTGCATAAACACCAATATCAGCAGCGGCCTTTGCGCCACTGTCACCCGTCAACAGAGCAGCTTTCTGTGTGGGGTACTGTACAGAGAGCAGCTTTGTGTGAGGGGGCACTGTACAGAAAGCAGCTTTCTGTGTGGGGTACTGTACAGAGAGCAGCTTTCTGAGAAGGGTACTGTACAGAGAGCAGCTTTGTGTGTGGGGGGGGCACTGTACAGAGAGCAGCTTTCTGTGGGGGATACAGTACAGAGAGCAGCTTTCTGTGAGGGATACTGTACAGAGAGCAGCTTTGTGTGAGGGGGCACTGTACAGAGAGCAGCTTTCTGTGAGAGGGCACTGTACAGAGAGCAGCTTTCTGTGAGGGATACAGTACAGAGAGCAGCTTTCTGTGAGGGGGCACGGTACAGAGAGCAGCTTTCTGTGAGGGGCACTGTACAGGGGGCAGCTTTCTGTGAGGGGTACTGTACAGAGAGCAGCTTTCTGTGAGGGATACAGCACAGAGAGCAGCTTTCTGTGAGGGGGTACTGTACAGAGAGCAGCTTTCTGTGAGGGGGCACGGTACAGAGAGCAGCTTTCTGTGAGGGGGCACTGTACAGGGGGCAGCTTTCTGTGAGGGGTACTGTACAGAGAGCAGCTTTCTGTGAGTGATACAGTACAGAGAGCAGCTTTCTGTGAGGGATACAGTACAGAGAGCAGCTTTCTGTGAGGGGGCACGGTACAGAGAGCAGCTTTCTGTGAAGGGTACTGTACAGAGAGCAGCTTTGTGTGGGGGGGGGGCACTGTACAGAGAGCAGCTTTCTGTGGGGGATACAGTAAGAGAGCAGCTTTCTGTGAGGGATACTGTACAGAGAGCAGCTTTCTGTGAGGGGGCACGGTACAGAGAGCAGCTTTCTGTGAGGGGCACTGTACAGGGGGCAGCTTTCTGTGAGAGGGCACTGTACAGAGAGCAGCTTTCTGTGAGGGATACAGTACAGAGAGCAGCTTTCTGTGAGGGGGCACGGTACAGAGAGCAGCTTTCTGTGAGGGGCACTGTACAGGGGGCAGCTTTCTGTGAGGGGTACTGAACAGAGAGCAGCTTTCTGTGACGGAGCACTGTAGAGAGAGCAGCTTTCTGTGAGGGGGCACGGTACAGAGAGCAGCTTTCTGTGAGGGGACACTGTACAGGGGGCAGCTTTCTGTGAGGGGTTCTGTACCGAGAGCAGCTTTCTGTGTGGGGTACTGTACAGAGAGCAGCTTTCTGTGAGGGGGCACTGTACAGAGAGCAGCTTTCTGTGAGGGATACTGTACAGGGAGCAGCTTTCTGTGAGGGGTACTGTACAGAGAGCAGCTTTCTGTGAGGGATACTGTACAGGGAGCAGCTTTCTGTGAGGGATACTGTACAGAGAGCAGCTTTCTGTGAGGGGGCACTGTACAGAGAGCAGCATTTTCTGTGAGGGATACTGTACAGAGAGCAGCTTTCTGTGAGGGAGCACTGTAGAGAGAGCAGCTTTCTGTGAGGGATACTGAACAGAGAGCAGCTTTCTGTGAGGGGATACTGTACAGAGAGCAGCTTTCTGTGAGGGAGCACTGTAGAGAGAGCAGCTTTCTGTGTGGGGTACTGTACAGAGAGCAGCTTTCTGTGGGGGGGCACTGTACAGAGAGCAGTTTTCTGTGGGGGGTACTGTACAGAGAGCAGCTTTCTGTGAGGGATACTGTACAGAGAGCAGCTTTCTGTGGGGGGGGCACTGTACAGAGAGCAGCTTTCTGTGAGGGATACTGTACAGAGAGCAGCTTTCTGTGAGGGGATACTGTACAGAGAGCAGCTTTCTGTGAGGGAGTACTGTATACGGAACAGCTTTCTGTGAGGGATACTGTACAGGGAACAGCTTTCTGTGAGGGATACTGTACAGAGAGCAGCTTTCTGTGAGGGAGCACTGTACAGGGAGCAGCTTTCTGTGAGAGATACTGTACAGGGAGCACCTTTCTGTGAGGGGTTACTGTAGAGAGCAGCTTTACTGTGAAGGGGTACTGTACAGGGAACAGCTTCCTGTAAAAGGTTCTGTAGAGAGAGCAGCTTTCTGTGAAAGGTTCTGTAGAGAGAGCAGCTTTCTGTGAGGGGTACTGTACAGAGAGCAGTTTTCGGTGAGGGGGCACTGAACAGAGAGCAGCTTTCTGTGTGGGATACTGTATAGAGAGCAGCCTTCTGTGAAAGGTACTGTAGAGAGAGCAGCTTTCTGTGATGGGCACTGTACAGAGAGCAGCTTTCTGTGAGGGGTACTGTACAGAGAGCAGCTTTCGGTGAGGGATACGGTGCCGAGAGCAGCTTTCGGAGAGGGATACTGAACAGAGCAGCTTTCTGTGAGGGGGTACTGTACAGGGAACAGCTTTGTGTGAAAGGTACTGTAAAGAGAGCAGCTTTCTGTGAGGGGATACTGTACAGAGAGCAGCTTTCTGTAAGGGATACTGTACAGAGAGCAGCTTTCTGTGAGGGATACTGTACAGAGAGCAGCTTTCTGTGAGGGATACTGTACAGAGAGCAGATTTCGGTGAGGGAGTACTGTACAGAGAGCAGCTTTCTGTGAGGGGGCACTGTACAGAGAACAGCTTTCTGTGAAAGGTACTGTAGAGAGAGCAGCTTTCTGTGAGGGATACTGTACAGAGAGCAGATTTCGGTGAGGGAGTACTGTACAGAGAGCAGCTTTCTGTGAGGGGGCACTGTACAGAGAACAGCTTTCTGTGAAAGGTACTGTACAGAGAACAGCTTTCTGTGTGGGATACTGTACAGAGAGCAGCTTTCTGTGAGGGATACTGTACAGAGAGCAGCTTTCTGTGGGGGGGGGGCACTGTACAGAGAGCAGCTTTCTGTGAGGGATACTGTACAGAGAGCAGCTTTCTGTGAGGGGATACTGTACAGAGAGCAGCTTTCTGTGTGGGATACTGTACAGAGCGCAGTTTTCGGTGAGGGATACGGTGCCGAGAGCAGCTTTCGGTGAGGGATACTGAACAGAGCAGCTTTCTGTGAGGGGGTACTGTACAGGGAACAGCTTTGTGTGAAAGGTACTGTAAAGAGAGCAGCTTTCTGTGAGGGGATACTGTAAAGAGAGCAGCTTTCTGTGAGGGGATACTGTACAGAGAGCAGCTTTCTGTGAGGGGTACTGTACAGACAGCAGCTTTCGGTGAGGGGTACTGTACAGAGAGCAGCTTTCTGTGAGGGGTTACTGTAGAGAGCAGCTTTCTGTGAGGGGGTACTGTACAGGGAACAGCTTTCTGTGAAAGGTACTGTAGAGAGAGCAGCTTTCTGTGAAAGGTTCTGTAGAGAGAGCAGTTTTCTGTAAGGGGTACTGTACAGAGAGCAGTTTTCGGTGAGGGGGCACTGAACAGAGAGCAGCTTTCTGTGTGGGATACTGTACAGAGAGCAGCTTTCTGTGAAAGGTACTGTAGAGAGAGCAGCTTTCTGTGAGGGGGCACTGTACAGAGAGCAGTTTTCGGTGAGGGATACGGTGCCGAGAGCAGCTTTCGGTGAGGGATACTGAACAGAGCAGCTTTCTGTGAGGGGGTACTGTACAGGGAACAGCTTTGTGTGAGGGATACTGTACAGAGAGCAGCTTTCTGTGGGGGGGGCACTGTACAGAGAGCAGCTTTCTGTGAGGGATACTGTACAGAGAGCAGCTTTCTGTGAGGGGATACTGTACAGAGAGCAGCTTTCTGTGTGGGATACTGTACAGAGAGCAGCTTTCTGTGAGGGGATACTGTACAGAGAGCAGCTTTTGGTGAGGTACTGTACAGAGAGCAGCTTTCTGCAAGGGATACTGTACAGAGAGCAGCTTTCGGTGAGGGGTACTGTACAGAGAGCAGCTTTCTGTGAGGGGGTACTGTACAGAGAGCAGCTTTCTGTGAGGGATACTGTACAGAGAGCAGCTTTCTGTGAGGGGATACTGTACAGAGAGCAGCTTTCTGTGAGGGATACTGTGCAGAGAGCAGCTTTCTGTGGGGGGGGGCACTGTACAGAGAGCAGCTTTCTGTGAGGGATACAGTACAGAGAGCAGCTTTCTGTGAGGGAATACTGTACAGAGAGCAGCTTTCTGTGTGGGATACTGTACAGAGAGCAGCTTTCTGTGAGGGATACTGTACAGAGAGCAGCTTTCGGTGAGGGGTACTGTACAGAGAGCAGCTTTCTGTGAGGGGGTACTGTACAGAGAACAGCTTTCTGTGTGGGATACTGTACAGAGAGCAGCTTTCTGTGAGGGATACTGTACAGAGAGCAGCTTTCTGTGGGGGGGGCACTGTACAGAGAGCAGCTTTCTGTGAGGGATACTGTACAGAGAGCAGCTTTCTATGAGGGGATACTGTACAGAGAGCAGCTTTCTGTGTGGGATACTGTACAGAGAGCAGCTTTCTGTGCGGGATACTGTACAGAGTGCAGCTTTCTGTGAGGGGTACTGTACAGAGAGCAGCTTTCTGTAAGGGATACTGTACAGAGAGCAGCTTTCGGTGAGGGGTACTGTACAGAGAGCAGCTTTCTGTGAGGGGGCACTGTACAGAGAACAGCTTTCTGTGTGGGATACTGTACAGAGAGCAGCTTTCTGTGAGGGATACTGTACAGAGAGCAGCTTTCTGTGGGGGGGGCACTGTACAGAGAGCAGCTTTCTGTGAGGGATACTGTACAGAGAGCAGCTTTCTGTGAGGGGATACTGTACAGAGAGCAGCTTTCTGTGTGGGATACTGTACAGAGAGCAGCTTTCTGTGCGGGATACTGTACAGACAGCAGCTTTCTGTGAGGGGTACTGTACAGAGAGCAGCTTTCTGTGAGGGGGTACTGTACAGGGAACAGCTTTCTGTGAAAGGTACTGTAGAGAGAGCAGCTTTCTGTGAAAGGTTCTGTAGAGAGAGCAGTTTTCTGTAAGGGGTACTGTACAGAGAGCAGTTTTCGGTGAGGGGGCACTGAACAGAGAGCAGCTTTCTGTGTGGGATACTGTACAGAGAGCAGCTTTCTGTGAAAGGTACTGTAGAGAGAGCAGCTTTCTGTGAGGGGGCACTGTACAGAGAGCAGCTTTCTGTGAGGGGTACTGTACAGAGAGCAGTTTTCGGTGAGGGATACGGTGCCGAGAGCAGCTTTCGGTGAGGGATACTGAACAGAGCAGCTTTCTGTGAGGGGGTACTGTACAGGGAACAGCTTTGTGTGAAAGGTACTGTAAAGAGAGCAGCTTTCTGTGAGGGGATACTGTACAGAGAATAGCTTTCTGTAAGGGATGCTGTACAGAGAGCAGCTTTCTGTGAAAGGTACTGTAGAGAGAGCAGCTTTCTGAGAGGGGGCACTGTACAGTGAGCAGCTTTCTGTGAAAGGTACTGTACAGGGAACAGCTTTCTGTGAAGGGTACTGTACAGAGAGCAGCTTTCTGTGAGGGATACTGTACAGAGAGCAGCTTTCTGTGAGGGATACTGTACAGAGAACAGCTTTCTGTGAAGGGTATTGTACAGAGAGCAGCTTTCGGTGAGGGATACGGTGCAGCGAGCAGCTTTCAGTGAGGGATACGGTGCAGAGAGCAGCTTTCTGTGAGGGGTACGGTGCAGAGAGCAACTTTCTGTGAGGGGGTACTGTACAGGAAGCAGCTTTCTGTGAAAGATACTGTAGAGAGAGCAGCTTTCTGTAAGGGGGTACTGTACAGGGAGCAGCTTTCTGTGAAAGATACTGTACAGAGAGCAGCTTTCTGTGAGGGGTACTGTACAGAGAGCAGTTTTCGGTGAGGGGGCACTGAACAGAGAGCAGCTTTCTGTGTGGGATACTGTACAGAGAGCAGCTTTCTGTGAAAGGTACTGTAGAGAGAGCAGCTTTCTGTGATGGGCACTGTACAGAGAGCAGCTTTCTGTGAGGGGTACTGTACAGAGAGCAGCTTTCGGTGAGGGATACGGTGCCGAGAGCAGCTTTCGGTGAGGGATACTGAACAGAGCAGCTTTCTGTGAGGGGGTACTGTACAGGGAACAGCTTTGTGTGAAAGGTACTGTAAAGAGAGCAGCTTTCTGTGAGGGGATACTGTACAGAGAGCAGCTTTCTGTAAGGGATACTGTACAGAGAGCAGCTTTCTGTGAAAGGTACTGTAGAGAGAGCAGCTTTCTGAGAGGGGGCAATGTACAGTGAGCAGCTTTCTGTGAAAGGTACTGTACAGGGAACAGCTTTCTGTGAAGGGGACTGTACAGAGAGCAGCTTTCTGTAAGGGATACTGTACAGAGAGCAGCTTTCTGTGAGGGATACTGTACAGAGAGCAGCTTTCTGTGAGGGATACTGTACAGAGAGCAGCTTTCTGTGGGGGAGCACTGTACAGAGAGCAGCTTTCTGTGAGGGATACTGTACAGAGAGCAGCTTTCGGTGAGGGGTACTGTACAGCGAACAGCATTCTGTAAGGGATACTGTACAGAGAGCAGCTTTCGGTGAGGGGTACTGTACAGAGAGCAGCTTTCTGTGAGGGGGTACTGTACAGAGAACAGCTTTCTGTGTGGGATACTGTACAGAGAGCAGCTTTCTGTGAGGGATACTGTACAGAGAGCAGCTTTCTGTGGGGGGGGGCACTGTACAGAGAGCAGCTTTCTGTGAGGGATACTGTACAGAGAGCAGCTTTCTGTGAGGGGATACTGTACAGAGAGCAGCTTTCTGTGCGGGATACTGTACAGAGAGCAGCTTTCTGTGAGGAGTACTGTACAGAGAGCAGCTTTCTGTAAGGGATACTGTACAGAGAGCAGCTTTCGGTGAGGGGTACTGTACAGAGAGCAGCTTTCTGTGAGGGGGCACTGTACAGAGAACAGCTTTCTGTGTGGGATACTGTACAGAGAGCAGCTTTCTGTGAGGGATACTGTACAGAGAGCAGCTTTCTGTGGGGGGGGGCACTGTACAGAGAGCAGCTTTCTGTGAGGGATACTGTACAGAGAGCAGCTTTCTGTGGGGGGGGCACTGTACAGAGAGCAGCTTTCTGTGTGGGATACTGTACAGAGAGCAGCTTTCTGTGAGGGATACTGTACAGAGAGCAGCTTTCTGTGAGGGGTTACTGTAGAGAGCAGCTTTCTGTGAGGGGTACTGTACAGAGAGCAGTTTTCTGTGTGGGATACTGTACAGAGAGCAGCTTTCTGTGAGGGATACTGTACAGAGAGCAGCTTTTGGTGAGGGGTACTGTACAGAGAGCAGCTTTCTGTAAGGGATACTGTACAGACAGCAGCTTTCGGTGAGGGGTACTGTACAGAAAGCAGCTTTCTGTGAGGGGGCACTGTACAGAGAGCAGCTTTCTGTGAGGGGGCACTGTACAGAGAGCAGCTTTCTGTGAGGGATACTGTACAGAGAGCAGCTTTCTGTGAGGGGATACTGTACAGAGAGCAGCTTTCTGTGAGGGATACTGTACAGAGAGCAGCTTTCTGTGACTGGGTACTGTACAGAGAGCAGCTTTCTGTGAGGGGGCACTGTACAGAGAGCAGCTTTCTGTGAGGGGGCACTGTACAGAGAGCAGCTTTCTGTGAGGGATACTGTCAGAGAGCAGCTTTCTGTGAGGGATACTGTACAGAGAGCAGCTTTCTGTGAGGGGATACTGTACAGAGAGCAGCTTTCTGTGAGGGATACTGTACAGAGAGCAGCTTTCTGTGAGGGATACTGGACAGAGAGCAGCTTTCTGTGGGGGGGGGGGGGGCACTGTACAGAGAGCAGCTTTCTGTGAGGGATACTGTACAGAGAGCAGCTTTTGGTGAGGGGTACTGTACAGAGAGCAGCTTTCTGTGAGGGAGTACTGTATAGGGAACAGCTTTCTGTGAGGGATACTGTACAGGGAACAGCTTTCTGTGAGGGATACTGTACAGAGAGCAGCTTTCTGTGAGGGAGCACTGTACAGGGAGCAGCTTTCTGTGAGAGATACTGTACAGGGAGCACCTTTCTGTGAGGGGTTACTGTAGAGAGCAGCTTTACTGTGAAGGGGTACTGTACAGAGAGCAGCTTTCTGTGAAAGGTACTGTAGAGAGAGCAGCTTTCTGTGATGGGCACTGTACAGAGAGCAGCTTTCTGTGAGGGGTACTGTACAGAGAGCAGCTTTCGGTGAGGGATACGGTGCCGAGAGCAGCTTTCGGAGAGGGATACTGAACAGAGCAGCTTTCTGTGAGGGGGTACTGTACAGGGAACAGCTTTGTGTGAAAGGTACTGTAAAGAGAGCAGCTTTCTGTGAGGGGATACTGTACAGAGAGCAGCTTTCTGTAAGGGATACTGTACAGAGAGCAGCTTTCTGTGAAAGGTACTGTAGAGAGAGCAGCTTTCTGTGAGGGGGCAATGTACAGTGAGCAGCTTTCTGTGAAAGGTACTGTACAGGGAACAGCTTTCTGTGAAGGGTACTGTACAGAGAGCAGCTTTCTGTAAGGGATACTGTACAGAGAGCAGCTTTCTGTGAGGGATACTGTACAGAGAGCAGCTTTCTGTGAGGGATACTGTACAGAGAGCAGATTTCGGTGAGGGGTACTGTACAGAGAGCAGCTTTCTGTGGGGGAGCACTGTACAGAGAGCAGCTTTCGGTGAGGGGTACTGTACAGAGAGCAGCTTTCTGTGAGGGATACTGTACAGAGAGCAGCTTTCGGTGAGGGGTACTGTACACCGAACAGCTTTCTGTAAGGGATACTGTACAGAGAGCAGCTTTCGGTGAGGGGTACTGTACAGAGAGCAGCTTTCTGTGAGGGGGCACTGTACAGAGCACAGCTTTCTGTGTGGGATACTGTACAGAGAGCAGCTTTCTGTGAGGGATACTGTACAGAGAGCAGCTTTCTGTGGGGGGGGCACTGTACAGAGAGCAGCTTTCTGTGAGGGATACTGTACAGAGAGCAGCTTTCGGTGAGGGGTACTGTACAGAGAGCAGCTTTCTGTGAGGGGGCACTGTACAGAGAACAGCTTTCTGTGTGGGATACTGTACAGAGAGCAGCTTTCTGTGAGGGATACTGTACAGAGAGCAGCTTTCTGTGGGGGGGGGGCACTGTACAGAGAGCAGCTTTCTGTGAGGGATACTGTACAGAGAGCAGCTTTCTGTGAGGGGTTACTGTAGAGAGCAGCTTTCTGTGAGGGGTACTGTACAGAGAGCAGTTTTCTGTGTGGGATACTGTACAGAGAGCAGCTTTCTGTGAGGGATACTGTACAGAGAGCAGCTTTTGGTGAGGGGTACTGTACAGAGAGCAGCTTTCTGTAAGGGATACTGTACAGACAGCAGCTTTCGGTGAGGGGTACTGTACAGAAAGCAGCTTTCTGTGAGGGGGCACTGTACAGAGAGCAGCTTTCTGTGAGGGGGCACTGTACAGAGAGCAGCTTTCTGTGAGGGATACTGTACAGAGAGCAGCTTTCTGTGAGGGGATACTGTACAGAGAGCAGCTTTCTGTGAGGGATACTGTACAGAGAGCAGCTTTCTGTGACTGGGTACTGTACAGAGAGCAGCTTTCTGTGAGGGGGCACTGTACAGAGAGCAGCTTTCTGTGAGGGGGCACTGTACAGAGAGCAGCTTTCTGTGAGGGATACTGTCAGAGAGCAGCTTTCTGTGAGGGATACTGTACAGAGAGCAGCTTTCTGTGAGGGGATACTGTACAGAGAGCAGCTTTCTGTGAGGGATACTGTACAGAGAGCAGCTTTCTGTGAGGGATACTGTACAGAGAGCAGCTTTCTGTGGGGCGGGGGGGGGGCACTGTACAGAGAGCAGCTTTCTGTGAGGGATACTGTACAGAGAGCAGCTTTTGGTGAGGGGTACTGTACAGAGAGCAGCTTTCTGTGAGGGAGTACTGTATAGGGAACAGCTTTCTGTGAGGGATACTGTACAGGGAACAGCTTTCTGTGAGGGATACTGTACAGAGAGCAGCTTTCTGTGAGGGAGCACTGTACAGGGAGCAGCTTTCTGTGAGAGATACTGTACAGGGAGCACCTTTCTGTGAGGGGTTACTGTAGAGAGCAGCTTTACTGTGAAGGGGTACTGTACAGAGAGCAGCTTTCTGTGAAAGGTACTGTAGAGAGAGCAGCTTTCTGTGATGGGCACTGTACAGAGAGCAGCTTTCTGTGAGGGGTACTGTACAGAGAGCAGCTTTCGGTGAGGGATACGGTGCCGAGAGCAGCTTTCGGAGAGGGATACTGAACAGAGCAGCTTTCTGTGAGGGGGTACTGTACAGGGAACAGCTTTGTGTGAAAGGTACTGTAAAGAGAGCAGCTTTCTGTGAGGGGATACTGTACAGAGAGCAGCTTTCTGTAAGGGATACTGTACAGAGAGCAGCTTTCTGTGAAAGGTACTGTAGAGAGAGCAGCTTTCTGTGAGGGGGCAATGTACAGTGAGCAGCTTTCTGTGAAAGGTACTGTACAGGGAACAGCTTTCTGTGAAGGGTACTGTACAGAGAGCAGCTTTCTGTAAGGGATACTGTACAGAGAGCAGCTTTCTGTGAGGGATACTGTACAGAGAGCAGCTTTCTGTGAGGGATACTGTACAGAGAGCAGATTTCGGTGAGGGGTACTGTACAGAGAGCAGCTTTCTGTGGGGGAGCACTGTACAGAGAGCAGCTTTCGGTGAGGGGTACTGTACAGAGAGCAGCTTTCTGTGAGGGATACTGTACAGAGAGCAGCTTTCGGTGAGGGGTACTGTACACCGAACAGCTTTCTGTAAGGGATACTGTACAGAGAGCAGCTTTCGGTGAGGGGTACTGTACAGAGAGCAGCTTTCTGTGAGGGGGCACTGTACAGAGCACAGCTTTCTGTGTGGGATACTGTACAGAGAGCAGCTTTCTGTGAGGGATACTGTACAGAGAGCAGCTTTCTGTGGGGGGGGCACTGTACAGAGAGCAGCTTTCTGTGAGGGATACTGTACAGAGAGCAGCTTTCGGTGAGGGGTACTGTACAGAGAGCAGCTTTCTGTGAGGGGGCACTGTACAGAGAACAGCTTTCTGTGTGGGATACTGTACAGAGAGCAGCTTTCTGTGAGGGATACTGTACAGAGAGCAGCTTTCTGTGGGGGGGGGGCACTGTACAGAGAGCAGCTTTCTGTGAGGGATACTGTACAGAGAGCAGCTTTCTGTGAGGGGATACTGTACAGAGAGCAGCTTTCTGTGTGGGATACTGTACAGAGAGCAGTTTTCGGTGAGGGATACGGTGCCGAGAGCAGCTTTCGGTGAGGGATACTGAACAGAGCAGCTTTCTGTGAGGGGGTACTGTACAGGGAACAGCTTTGTGTGAAAGGTACTGTAAAGAGAGCAGCTTTCTGTGAGGGGATACTGTAAAGAGAGCAGCTTTCTGTGAGGGGATACTGTACAGAGAGCAGCTTTCTGTGAGGGGATACTGTACAGAGAGCAGCCTTCTGTGAGGGATACTGTGCAGAGAGCAGCTTTCTGTGAGGGATACTGTACAGAGAGCAGCTTTCTGTGAGGGGATACTGTACAGAGAGCAGCTTTCTGTGTGGGATACTGTACAGAGAGCAGCTTTCTGTGCGGGATACTGTACAGACAGCAGCTTTCTGTGAGGGGTACTGTACAGAGAGCAGCTTTCTGTGAGGGGGTACTGTACAGGGAACAGCTTTCTGTGAAAGGTACTGTAGAGAGAGCAGCTTTCTGTGAAAGGTTCTGTAGAGAGAGCAGTTTTCTGTAAGGGGTACTGTACAGAGAGCAGTTTTCGGTGAGGGGGCACTGAACAGAGAGCAGCTTTCTGTGTGGGATACTGTACAGAGAGCAGCTTTCTGTGAAAGGTACTGTAGAGAGAGCAGCTTTCTGTGAGGGGGCACTGTACAGAGAGCAGCTTTCTGTGAGGGGTACTGTACAGAGAGCAGTTTTCGGTGAGGGATACGGTGCCGAGAGCAGCTTTCGGTGAGGGATACTGAACAGAGCAGCTTTCTGTGAGGGGGTACTGTACAGGGAACAGCTTTGTGTGAAAGGTACTGTAAAGAGAGCAGCTTTCTGTGAGGGGATACTGTACAGAGAGCAGCTTTCTGTAAGGGATGCTGTACAGAGAACAGCTTTCTGTGAGGGGTACTGTACAGAGAGCAGCTTTCGGTGAGAGATACGGTGCAGAGAGCAGCTTTCTGTGAGGGATACGGTGCAGAGAGCAGCTTTCTGTGAGGGATACTGAACAGAGCAGCTTTCTGTGAGAGATACTGTACAGAGAGCAGCTTTCTGTGAGGGGGCACTGTACAGAGAGCAGCTTTCTGTGAGGGGTACTGTACAGAGAGCAGTTTTCGGTGAGGGATACGGTGCCGAGAGCAGCTTTCGGTGAGGGATACTGAACAGAGCAGCTTTCTGTGAGGGGGTACTGTACAGGGAACAGCTTTGTGTGAAAGGTACTGTAAAGAGAGCAGCTTTCTGTGAGGGGATACTGTACAGAGAGCAGCTTTCTGTAAGGGATGCTGTACAGAGAGCAGCTTTCTGTGAAAGGTACTGTACAGGGAACAGCTTTCTGTGAAGGGTACTGTACAGAGAGCAGCTTTCTGTGAGGGATACTGTACAGAGAGCAGCTTTCTGTGAGGGATACTGTACAGAGAACAGCTTTCTGTGAAGGGTATTGTACAGAGAGCAGCTTTCGGTGAGGGATACGGTGCAGCGAGCAGCTTTCAGTGAGGGATACGGTGCAGAGAGCAGCTTTCTGTGAGGGGTACGGTGCAGAGAGCAGCTTTCTGTGAGGGGGTACTGTACAGGGAGCAGCTTTCTGTGAAAGATACTGTAGAGAGAGCAGCTTTCTGTGAGGGGGTACTGTACAGAGAGCAGCTTTCTGTGAGGGAGCACTGTACAGAGAGCAACTTTCTGTGAGGGGTTACTGTAGAGAGCAGCTTTACTGTGAGGGGTACTGTACAGAGAGCAGCTTTCTGTGAGGGATACTGTACAGAGGACAGCTTTCTGTGAGGGATACTGTACAGAGAGCAGCTTTCTTTGAGGGGGCACTATACAGGGAGCAGCTTTCTGTGAGAGATACTGTACAGAGAGCAGCTTTCTGTGAGGCGGTGAGCAGCTTTCTGTGAGAGATACTGTACAGAGAACAGCTTTCTGTGAGAGAGTACTGTACAGGGAACAGCTTTGTGTGGGGCGGTACTGTACAGAGAGCAGCTTTCTGTGAAAGGTACTGTAGAGAGAGCAGCTTTCTGTGAGGGGTACTGTACAGAGAGCAGCTTTCTGTGAGGGGTTACTGTACAGGGAACAGCTTTCTGTGAGGGATACTGTACAGAGAGCAGCTTTCTGTGAGGGGTTACTGTACAGGGAACAGCTTTCTGTGAGGGGTACTGTACAGAGAGCAGCTTTCTGTGAGGGGTTACTGTACAGGGAACAGCTTTCTGTGAGGGATACTGTACAGAGAGCTGCTTTCTGTAAGGGATACTGTACAGAGAGCAGCTTTCTGTGAAAGGTACTGTAGAGAGAGCAGCTTTCTGTGAGGGGTACTGTACAGAGAGCAGCTTTCTGTGAGGGGTTACTGTACAGGGAACAGCTTTCTGTGAGGGGTACTGTACAGAGAGCAGCTTTCTGTGAGGGGTTACTGTACAGGAACAGCTTTCTGTGAGGGATACTGTACAGAGAGCTGCTTTCTGTAAGGGATACTGTACAGAGAGCAGCTTTCTGTGAAAGGTACTGTAGAGAGAGCAGCTCTCTGTGAGGGAGCACTGTACAGGGAGCAGCTTTCTGTGAGAGATACTGTACAGAGAACAGCTTTCTGTGAGGGGTACTGTACAGAGAACAGCTTTCTGTGAGGGGTACTGTACAGAGAGCAGCCTTCTGTGAGAGATACTGTACAGAGAACAGCTTTCTGTGAGGGGTACTGTACAGAGAGCAGCTTTCGGTGAGAGATACGGTGCAGAGAGCAGCTTTCGGTGAGGGATACGGTGCAGAGAGCAGCTTTCTGTGAGGGATACTGAACAGAGCAGCTTTCTGTGAGAGATACTGTACAGAGAGCAGCTTTCTGTGAGGGGGTACTGTACAGAGAACAGCTTTCTGTGAAAGGTACTGTAGAGAGAGCAGCTTTCTGTGAGGGGATACTGTACAGAGAGCAGCTTTCTGTGAGGGATACTGTACAGAGAGCAGCTTTCTGTGAGGGGGTACTGTACAGAGAGCAGCTTTCGGTGAGAGATACTGTACAGAGAGCAGCTTTCTGTGAGGGGTACTGTACAGGGAGCAGCTTTCTGTGAAAGGTACACTATTCCTAAATGATCCTTTTTTTTAAAAAAAGGAGGGTCATAGTGACAAAAATGTTAGCAAGAAATGCCCTGGTGATAAAATTGTGGGAGGTGAAGATAGGATATAACACTGGAAGAGAAGCTCGATATTATAAAACCTTTGGAGCATAAGGAGAGAATATGTGATACAGATCACTTAACAGGAATGAGGGAGTCTAACTAATGCAAATGATAACCCTCTGTCTCTGCGTGAACAATATTTGTTAAATGTACTGTGTTAAATTTACTTTTGTTTCATTGATAAATATGATACATACCTTCATTCGGGTTGTGCAGTTCTTTGTGTTAGGCGTTTAGGTGATTTTTGAGCAATTGTGAATGATATATTTTCGTGGTCTGACCCTAACCCCACTTTTCCTACAAGCCCGATTATGTATATTAAGCAATCTTCTATTAAGCAAGGTTACGCTGGAATGCAACTGCAGCATTGTAGCAGAACTACCTGTACTTTTGTTCATCTACAAAGTGACATAAGGTGTCATTGACAGTGCTATCAAATGGCAATTATTCAGCAATGGCATTTGCCCTGATGCTCAGCTTGGATTCCACATGGGCCATTGGATTCCACACCTCAATCTAGCCTTGATTCAAAGATGAACCAAAGAGTTGAATTTTGTGGATGCATTGAGAATTTTAGCATTGAGTTGTGATGTAAAGGAATCCTGGAGTCAATAGGTACCAGGAGGGAAGCTTGTCACTGATTGTATTCATTCCCAATACAATGGAAAATGGTTGAAGCTGTATCCGTAGCACTCACACAGCAGTAGTTTAAGAAGGCAGCTCACAACCCACATTCTCAAGAATTATTAAGGATAGGCAATCAGCATTAATATACCCTGAACAAAACAAAAAGTTACAGGTTGGTACATGAATTATAATGCTGCCATTTGTGAATATGCAGTCGGGTACCCTCATCCAACTGGCTGTTTCCCTTTGAAATTGACATTTTATGCGCGAAACAGCCATTTCCTACTGAAGGGAGCATGGCTCTTAGAATGTATACAAAAACAAAAATTGCTGGTAAAAGCTCAGCAGGTCTGGCAGCATCTGTGGAGAGAAAACAGAGTAAACCTTTCGAGCTAACCCAAAACCATTGAGCTTTTCCAGCAATTGTTTCTGATTTACATTATATAGTTCTAGTCTCCAGGATACCTCTCACATGAAGTGTTAAAAGAGATAGCATGGATAGATTTAAGAAACTTAATGCCAATATGCAGGAGAAAGGAATGGTGGGGTATGTGGCTAAGGGTAGGGGTAGGGGTGGGTGTCATAGAGTCTAGGGATGTACAATACGGAAACAGACCCTTCGGTCCAACCCATCCATGTCGACCAGATATCCCAACCCAATCTAGTCCCTCCTGCCAGCACCTGGCCCATTTCCCTCCAAACCCATCCTATTCATATACCCATCCAGATGCCTTTTAAACGTTGCAATTGTACCAGACTCCACCACTTCCTCTGGCAGCTCATTCATAACAATGCAACAGCATATAAAACAGTAATTGCTGCTCCTGGAATTTGAAGAAATCACCTCCAACACCTAAAATACCTCAGAACAGGAGCAGCTGTTACAGCCAGAAATGTTTCCCATCCTCCATCTTGGATTACCCAGAATCCTTAGTTCATGGATCACAAATAGTTGAGCCAAATAGCTTTTTATCTGTGCAGATGAATTTCTGTAAAATTTTATGTAAATTCTTTGAAGGTGACAATGAACTGATTGCTTCTTGCCAACATTAAACCTCCCTCATGGCGATTTTCAACAATGCACTGAATTCCCTTGTCCTGGAGTTTGATTACTCAGTCCAAGCCTCTTCACTCAGTTTGCAGTTGAAGCTGTACTTGGCCTGTTAAACAATCAGGACCACCCAGGCCATTTTAAACAAAAAAAAGCACATGAACTTTCACCCTCATGGGTATTTTCTCCACATACAGAAGAGACAAAGCAGTGAAATGTTGCTTATACAAGGGAGGCTCAGAAGGCAGCATCTGTGCAAGTGATCTTAACAGAAGGAATGTAAGGTCTGGAATACTGTGAAGAGGACAATCAGTGTTTGGATACACATCTTTGTGCTCTACTGCTTTCCACAGTCATATGTCCTCTGATAATGTAGGATAGGTAAAGGCTGTAAGATGGTGCAAATTTCTTAAATCACATGAAATGTGTAACAAATACAAAGTGCTGGGGAAAACACTGCAGATCGGGGAGCATCTGTACAGAGTACATCAGAGTTAACATTTTGAGTCTAGTGACCCTTCGTTGGAACTGAAAATAGCTGGGAAAGGGTAGGACAACAAACTTTTGATTAATCGGTACCTATGGGACCAAGAGTGGACCTGATTGGTCAAATAATCTGGTTGATCAAGAGTCATAGAATTTTGTATAGCATGGAAACAGACCCTTCAGTCCAACTCATCCACGCTGACTAGATATTCTAAAGAAATCTAGTCCCACTTGACCAGTATTTGACCCATATCCATCCAAACCCTTCTTATTCATATACCCATCCAGATGCCTTTTAAATGTTGCAATTGTACCAGCCTCTACCACCTCCTCTAGCAGCTCATTCTATACGCGCACCATCCTCTGTATGAAAAGGTTTCCCCTTATGTCCCTTTTAAATCTTACCCCTCTCACCTTAAACCTATGCTTTCTAGTTCTGGACTCCCCCACCCCAGGGAAACGACTTTGTCTATTTATCCTATCCATGCCCCTCATGATTTTATAAAGGTCACCGCTCAGCCTCCAATGCTCCAGGGAAAACAGCCCCAGCCTATTCAGCCTCTCCCTATAGCAAGGAGACCAGAATTGCACACAATATTCCAAAAGTGGTTTAAACAATGTCCGCAACATGACCCCCCAACTCCTAATCAATATAAAACTCACACCAAGTTAATAGAAACGTAATGCGGTAGTATGCATATTCATTTTATATCTTACATACAAATAAACCACTTAAATAATAATGCAACTTTGCCTCAAATAAAACTTACCGGCAGAGAGCTTTCTCATTGACACCCTCAACTGACTACTCGGACATCACAGAGATTGCGATACAGTAAACGTCCGGTATTTGAATCGTATAATTTTCGCCAGTTTATCGAAAAGCTCAGTTCATTAAGGTGCCAGTTAAAACAAAGTTGGCTGTATTTATGCTGATGATGGGGTTGGGAGAGAGACTGAATAGAGTGCATGGAAACAGACTCCAGAGAGAGAAAAACAGAGGGCAAAACAAGGATAACCAAACAAAGAGATAACTGATGATAAGCCAAGGGAGCGAGAAATGCTACACAAGTTAAGTGTAAGTGTAAAGTAATTGAAAACGGGTTTGCCTGTACTGGAGTAACCCATGCAGGACAAGACCTGGGGCCACAGGGGGAGGGTAACAGACATGGAGCAGGATGATCACATTCTGAAATTGTTAAATCCAATATTGAATCCTGAAGGCTCTAAGATACCGAGATGGAAGATGAGATTTTGCTCTTCCAGCTTGCACTGATCCTCACTGGAGCCCTACAGCAGGCCTGAGACAGAAATGTTGATCAGGGAACACAGTGGTGTGTGGAAGTGAAAGCTCAGGGTCATTTTTCCAGACAACATATTCTACAAAGTAGTCACCCAGTCTGTGTTTGGTCTGCCCAGTATACAGAAGGTCACATTGTGAGCAGCGAATACAATAGGCTAGATTGAGTGAAGTAAATCACTGCTTCACCTGTTAAAGAGGTAAACAGGCAAGTATTGCACTTTCTGTGATTGCATGGGTCAATGCCTTGGGGAGATGTTGAGAATGGAGGAAGAGTGGACCAGAATGTCCCAGAGGGAACAGTCCCTGCGGAAGGCTGTTAAGGAGGGGAGGGGAATATGTGTCTGGTGGTGGCTTATGGTCCTTTGGATGTTGATACTGATGATAGGTGAGGACAGGGGGACCCTATTGTGGCCATAGGAGGGAAGAGAAGGGCTGAGAGCCAAAATGCGGGAGATGGGTCGGACATGGCTGAGGGCGCTGTCAACCATGGTGTTGGAGAATCCTCAGTTCAGGAGAAAGATGGACATTTCTGGGCCTGCCCACCCCCCCACAGATGGTAGCATCATCAGAACAGATACGATAGAGAACTGGGAGAATGGAATGGAGTCCTTACAGGATGCAGGGGGTGAGGATGTTACAGCCAAGGCGGAAGTGGGTACTGCAGATGTTAGAGATTAGAGTCAAGCATCTGAGGAGCAGGAAAATCAACTTTTCGGTCAAAAGCCCTTCATTAGGAATGTTACAGCTAAGTTTGCCAGAGCTGCTGTGTCTCTCCAGCACTCCAGAATTCCAGAATCTACAGTCCTTTCTATTCATTTTAAATGGATTGTGCAGCCAGGATAGAATGGATTCTGATAGTTATAAAAGAGCTAGGAGAAAGTGAGGACTGCAGACGCTGGAGATCAGAGTCAAAAGGTGTGGTGCTGGAAAAGCACAGCCGGTCAGGCCAACATTTATAAAAACAGTAAAGAATAACTAAAACCTTACTCTACTTACTTTTATGGGACATCGACTGCAAAATTGTAGTTATAAATAATTCAGTCCCTGCCCCTCAGGAGAAGAAGAGAAATTAGCAATTATTCCAGTCTCAACATCAGAACCAGGAGATTGCCACAAAATTAAAAATGAAACCTTAACAAATAAGAGTAGCCAAATAAAAATGGAAAGCACAGTGGGAACTGGAAATCAGAGACACAAGCAGAAATTGCTGGAAAAACTTGGCAGGTCGAGCAGCATCTGTGGAGAGAAAGCAGAGCTAATGTTTTGGGTCCTTTCTCAGAACTCAGAAATCAGGAGGGAATGCTACAAGCTGGATTGCACCCTACACCTCGCTAAGGGGCAGAAAAGTCAGATATGTGAAGTGTTTAGACCATAAAGAGCCCCTACTAATAGTAACTTAATGAACATTGTGGGTTTGGTTCTACCAAAACTGGCTAAGAGTCAATCTTGGCGAGCTTCTCTCCATGTGAGCTTTCTCAGACAACTTCCCCAACTTGCTGCATTTCATATACACCAAACCCCAATGGCATGGCACACATCATGGTCTCCCAGACCCCACTGCCAGGATCTCCTGGGATCCCTAATCACAGTACCATCTTTACAGTCAATCCACTGAAGTGTTGGCAGGCCTGCCCGGTTCCAGTCAATTGCCCCAGACCAATGAGACAGAGGGAAATTGGCATCTGTTTGAGTCATAGAGTCATAGAGACGTACAGCACGGAAACAGACCCTTCGGTCCAAACCATCCATGCCGACCAGATATCCCAACCCAATCTAGTCCCATCTGCTAGCACTTGGCCCATATCCCTCCAAACCCTTCCTATTCATTTACTCATCCAAATGCCTCTTAAATGTTGCAATTATACCAGCCTCCACTACTTCCTCTGGCAGCTCATTCCATACACGTGCCACCCTCTGCATGAAAAAGTTGCCCCTTAGGTCTCTTTTATATCTCTCCCCTCTCACCCTAAAGCTATGCCCGCTAGTTCTGGACTCCCCGACCCCAGGGAAAAGACTTTGTCTGTTTATCCTATCCATGCCCCTCATAATTTTGTAAAAGCCTGGATCCTGGATAGATCCTGGAGGACTTGGTGGATGGGAGTTAAGGGTTAGGGAATGCCACCACTGCCCACGGAGCATGCCCTGAGATGTTGGCACCTAGGAGCCAAGACCTCAGGGCTGGAGGAGTAAATGCTGGGCTGGAGTCACCAGTTACCTTTCTCACTTTCTTGTTGGGAATCGCCGCTGTCCCATTTTTATCCTGCGGGTGGAAGAATGGGAAACCACGCATCAACAAGGTGAGATGCTATCATAATGTTAATGCATGATAATGCATTCACATAGGCCTCTCACATCATGGTGGTCAGCTTGGTGGTGGAGAGGGGCATTTCATTGTGGGGGAGTGATGCTACACCTAAATCCTGTTGCATTCTCATCTCGATCTGAATAATGTTCTCCAGGCTGAAAGGAAACCAACCAACTGCGAGTGCTGAAAGTCAGAAACAAAAAAGAACTCAGTTCTGACGAGAGGTCGCTGGACCTGAAACATTAATTCTGCTTTCTCTCCACAGACGCTGGTCAGATCTGTTGAGCTTTTCCAGCAATTATGTTCTCTGGGGGTTGCCCCATGCTTGACCTTTTAGGCCACCATCAAATTAGGCCCTTAAAATGACCACTTAAAGACCAGGATGTGGTCACTTTACAATCGTGACTCCTCGTTTGGAGCCTTAAGAATCGGATGATTCTCACAATTAATTTCCCTCAACTTCAGCCAGAGAGATTTGTGGGTTTCCTCCGGGTGCTCCGGTTTCCTCCCACAGTCCAAAGATGTGCAGGTCAGGTGAATTGGCCATGCTAAATTGTCCGTAGTGTTAGGTAAGGGGTAAATGTAGGGGTATGGGTGGGTTGCGCTTCGGCGGGGCGGTGTGGACTTGTTGGGCCGAAGGGCCTGTTTCCACACTGTAAGTAATCTAATTTAATCTAATTAGACTTTAGGATTCTACTCTTGAAAAGTTAAGGCTGGCTAACAGTCAAGTTGACCAATGTGTTTGGTCAAGGTACCACATCCAGTGAGATTAGACAATTTGGGCCTGATTTCTACTTATCAGATTGTGGTTTTACTTACCTGAGTTAGTATTGTATCCTGGTGCTAGTTGGCATCTAGGGGATCTTGGGATGGCGCCACTTAGCATGTGTAATTTCACATTAGTGATGATGCTATATCTGGAGAATTTTGTCCTAAGAAGGAATCATCTTGCTGTAGGTTTTACTGAGAAGTAACGTTTAGGTGAATTTCTCGCACCCTTCCAATTTCTTTCCACCTTTATTCTTTCACATCAGGTGTGCTGCCTCTTGAACTAACCCAGTTGCAGGAAGGTCCTGTTTCTATTCAGCATTCTTAATGGCTGCTAATCTTCAGGCAGCTGTGGGGCTGATGAGCATTAGGTTGGAGAGCTGTATGATGGATGGAGAGGTTCAAGAATTTCATAGAATCATAGAATGCCTACAGTGTGGAAACAGGCCATTTGGCCTAACAAGTGACATCGACCCTCCAAAGAGTAACCCATCCAGACCCATTCCCCTATGCAATTAATCTACACTTACCCCTGACTAATGCACATAGCCTGCACAATCCTGAACACCATGTGCAATTTAGCATGGCCAATTCATCCTAACCTGCACATCTTTGGATTATGGGAGGAAAGTCGAGAGAGTGGTGCTGGAAAAGCACAGAAGGTCAGGTAGCATCTGAGGAGCAGGAGAATTGATGGTTCAGGCATAAGCCCTTCACCAGAATGAATCACATGATTCCTGATGAAGGGCTCATGCCCAAGATGTTCTCCAGCCCTCACTTTTTCCCATTGTGGGAGGAAACCCACACAGACACAGGGAGAATGTGCAAACACCACACAGCCAGTTGGCCCGAGGCTGGGATTGAACCTGGGTCCCTGGTGCTGTGAGGCAGCAGTGCTAACCACTAAGCCACCATGCTGCCCCTTTCAGAGAAGAGTCATCGTATGTTAGGAGGTGTCAAGGGGGTTGCTAGGAGGTGGTGTTGACAGGGCATGTTTTGCAGATAGGAGTTAACGACAAGAGCAGAGTGGAGGTGGGAAGGTGCCACCGTGGGCGGCACGGTAGCACAGTGGTTAGCACTGTTGCCTCACAGCGCCAGAGACCCGGGTTCAATTCCCGCCTTCAGGCGACTGACTGTGTGGAGTTTGCACGTTCTCCCCGTGTCTGCGTGGGTTTCCTCCGGGTGCTCCGGTTTCCTCCCACAGTCCAAAGATGTGCAGGTCAGGTGAATTGCCCGTAGTGTTAGGTAAGGGGTAAATGTAGGGGTATGGGTGGGTTGCGCTTCGGCGGGTCGGTGTGGACTTGTTGGGCCGAAGGGCCTGTTTCCACATTGTAATGTAATCTATACGAATCTAATACCCCCTCCCGCCATCGAAACACCGCACGAAAGGGCACAAGTCTGCCCCCCAACAGGCTGAATGTGCACATAGCGCTTATGATATTGGAACTATCTTTGAAATAAAATTCTCTTCCTCAAAAGGCAGCGCAGCCTTTGAATAATTTTAAGACGAAGGTGGATGGATTCTCACAAAACATGGTGGGGACAGAGTGAAATGTTGTCAGGGATAGGCAGGCATGTGGAATTGAGGTTACAGCCAGACCCTCTCCAACCAGTGGTGCAGCCGGCAGTTCCGGTGAATTGAATTGAATTTATTGTCACATGTACTGAGGCACAGTAAAAAGCTTTGTGTTGTGGGCAATCCAGGCAGATCACATAGTTAAGTAGCATAGGTAAGTGATTAATAGGCAAACAGAGGCAAAAACAAAAAACATAGGTACAGGTGAATGTTAAGAGTTTGTGAGTCAATTCAGTATTCTAACAACAGAAGAGTAGAAACGTGTTGATTATCCTTCTGCACTGTACCTGTGGGGCAACTGGCAAATGCTAAGAGAGATGTTTGAATAAATCTCTCTGGCTTGCCACAGTCATGTGACATTTGATGTCACGACGGGGAAATAAAGGCTTCAAAGCAGTAGACATTTCCCAAACCATATGGAACAGGCAATAGGATCCGGTAAGAATTGGGCTGATTGTTACATCCATATAAAAGTTGCATTATTTATTGTGTGTTTGGTTTGTAAATTGCTATAAACTATTGCCAAGTGAAGCCAATGTATAAAAGAAGTTGCAGCGGATTTGTAAAAAACAAAATCTTCAGATTGGCAAGAGAGCTGGGGTTAAAAATGGAATTGTTAAATTTCGAGATAACTTGCCTTTATGGTTTGCAGTGTGGGATTAGGGTACAGGTCTCCAATTTTTCAAAGTAATTGCAGCTCCCCTCTGTACTGGTCCGTATCTGTAGGTTGAGGTGTGGTGCTACAGTAAACCTGAGATTGCTCTCCCTTACTTTAATGCACTGGTTTGCTCGTTTTGTTTCTTTTATTTTTTAAAAAAATATATTTTTAAGACAAAAGTGATTCTGAATGCAGGGGTGACCGATGTCCTTGTCACCGGAGGCTCTGGGGCTGAGATCTGTGTGTATTTCCGTGTGTTTGTGGGAGATTGCAATAAAAATATAAGCTCCACTGTTACGGGCGCAGTTTGTTACCGACTGAAGGAGTCAGTTTCTAAAAGGGCGAGTGCTGAGGGGTTGTCGTGCACAAATTAAAGCCAATGCACACAAGTAAAATCAATGCAGGATTAAGTTCGGGCTGACCTCCCAGCCAAACCAGCGGGGCTTCTTGATAGGTATCTCTCGCCCCCTGGAGATCCTGTTGTCTAAGGGAGAGCTGAGTGGGGGAGAGGGGTTTAGACTGGCTTGCAGGTTTCTTTGGGCTGTGTTCCCACTATTGCCTGTGGAACCTGTTGTGGGATGCCAGGCTGTGTGTTTTAGTGGAGATCGATCGGACTGTTGGGGGACCAGCAGTTTCGAGGCCAGGAATGATTGGAGTGGGTATCTCTCAGTCACCTCTGATCCATGATTTTTGAGCAGAGTTTAGACAGGGGTTTTTGGGGAGAGGGTATGGTGGTGGGCGTGGGGTTCGGAAGTCTCACCAGATGGCATCGTTCCATCTTGGTAATTTGCGTTAAGATGACAGAGCAATCTCGTGTCAAATAGCTGAGCGAAAAGCAGTGTTTAGTGAGCCAAGTTTTGTTGTTAGTTTCTGTGAGGGCCAATTGCAAAAGCTGTTGTCTGCAAAAGTCAGAAGGGCTGAATCATGAAGGGGGGAGGGGGGTTGTAGGTTAAGCTAGATATGCTTGTACAAACAGTTATAAGCATCTGTTTCCCGCTTCTGCAAAAACAAAAAAGACCACAATCAAGAGGTCATAAGGCTCAGTGTGGGCAAAGAATGGGAGGAAATGTTGCTTCAGCAATCAAGGAAGCAGCTGGCAGTGAAGGAGGATATACGCTAACAGTAGACCACAGAGGGATGTGTCAGGCACAAGGCCGGATGAGGCAAAAGATAAACAAGAGTAATGGGCGCCGGGTTTAGAGTAGTGGGAGATGTAAACAGGGGAGGAGCAATGGGAGGAGGGAAAGAGAAATGAATTGTGTAAAAGTTGTACACTTGTTAAACTCAGGGTGCCTACTAGTAGACACCCCCCTCTTGCAAGAGTGTAATAAACGATACTGCTGCTTCAGATCTTGTCTCGGGACTGAAATTATTGATGTGAGTGAGCTTAGTTTCTCACAGAGGCCAGGAATGATTGGAGTGGGTATCTCTCAGTCACCTCTGATCCATGATTTTTGAGCAGAGTTTAGAGAGGGGTTTTGGAGAGGGGTGGGTGGTGGGTGTGGGGTTCAGAAGTCTCACCAGATGGCATCGTTCCATCTTGGTAATTTGCGTTAAGATGACAGAGCAATCTTGTGTCAAATAGCTGAGCGAAAAGTTTAGTGAGCCAAGTTTTGTTGTTAGTTTGCCATCTAACTCTGTTGTGATGTGCCGTCTACAAACCTGGGTGTGTGTTTGACGATCTGACTTCTGTTTATTGAACAAAAGCACCCCTGCCCCAAACTCTCAGATTTTTCTTCTCAAAACTCTCTGAATTTTCTTTCTCTCCAACCCCTTTCTCCATTTTCCCCCTCCAACCCTCTCATTCTCCATTCCTCCCACTCCCAGGCTTCTCTCTCTGTCTGTCTTTTCTCTGATATTAGGGAGCTTCTCCCACGGTTCTCTGCCTGTACTGAAGACTCAACACTACATCTCCCAGGCCAGCCTCTCTGTTGCTATCACTAGTTGAATTGAATTGTTGGACCTGTGTTGATATCACTGGTTTGCTCTCCAAGTCAGACCTTACTGAGATGTTATACTATGTTTGGGAACAAAGAGATGTGGGGGCAGGGTGAAAACATGAGGAATTTGCACTGGGAGAGGGCTCCAATGGATTGCAAAAGTCACTGAGCCCAAACACTTTAGGATTTATTGCCTGCTCCATTTCCTGTCAGAGTGAGGAACTATGTGTTCACTAATGAAAGCATTATCTTGCACTTTAATGTATTTTCTGACATAGGGCCTGAATTCTATCCCAGTAATAATCAGAAACCCCTGTACAATCATCACAGACACTCACAGCCACTCCTAATTCTCCTAATTTGTGTCTGACGAACCTTTCCAAATACCTTCAAGTCTCTGAACACTCTCAGTTCCTGGAACCCCTGTTGATGGACTCCCTGATCAATCCACAGATTACAAACATAAATAGGAGCAGGAATTGATCTAATTGCTTGTGGAGCCTACTCCACTGTCCAGCATGACTGTGACTGGTCTTCACCTTTGACTCCATTTTCTCTCTGCTTCCCATATCCATTGATTTCCTCCAAGAGACCAAACATCAGTTCATCGCTGGGTGGCATAGTGACTCAGTGGTTAGCACTGTTCCCTTGCAGCACCAGGAACCCAGGTTCGATTCCACCCCTTGGTGCCTGTTTGTTTGTGTGGAGGTTATACATTCTCCCTGTGTCTGCTTGGATTTCCTCTGAGTGCTCCAGTTTCCTCCCACAGTTCAAAGATGTGCAAGTTAGGTAGATTGGCCATGCTAACTTGTCCAAAGTGTCCAGGGATGTGCAGATCAACCAAACCGCCCCGTGGCCCAACATTTCAACTCCCCCTCCCACTCTGCCGAGGATATGGAGGTGCTGGGCCTCCTTCACCGCCGCTCCCTCACCACCAGATGCATGGAAGAAGAACGCCTCATCTTCCGCCTCGGAACACTTCAACCACAGAGCATCAATGTGGACTTCAACAGCTTCCTCATTTCCCCTTCCCCCACCTCATCCTAGTTTCTAACCTCCAGCTCAACACTGTCCCCTTGTCTTGTCTGGACTTGTCCGACCTGCCCAGCTCCTTTTCCACCTATCCACTCCACCCTCTCCTCCCTGACCTATCATCTTCATCTCCTCCCCCACTGACCTATTGTACTCTATGCTACTTTCTCCCCACCCCCACCCTCCTCTAGCTTATCTCTCCACGCTTCAGGCTCTCTGCCTTTATTCCTGATGAACGGCTTTTGCCCGAAACGTCAATTTTTGCTTGTCCTCGGATTTTGCCTGTTCTCGGATGCTGCCTGAATTGCTGTGCTCTTCCAGCACCACTGATCCAGAATCTGGTTTCCAGCATCTGCAGTCATTGTTTTTACCTTTTAGATATGAGGAATGCAGGATCATAGGGTTAGGGGAGTGCGTCTGGGTGCGATGCTCTTTGGAGGGTGGGTGTGGACTTAATGGGCCAAATGGCCTGATTCCACTCTACAATTCTGTTCTATCTCAGAATTAAAACTTTCAATGAAGGAGCAATCATAACCCTCTTCAAGAAAGCAGTCCACAGACGGGCAACCTCATAAAGTCATACAGCACGGAAACAGACACTTCAGTCCAACTACTCCATGCCAACCATAATCCTAAATTAAACTAGTCTAACCTGCTTGCTCCTGACCCTCCAAATATTTTCTATTCATGAACTTATCCAAATGTTTTTTAAGTGTTGTAATTGTACTCGCATCCACCGCTTCCTCAGGAAGTTGGTTCCACACATGAACCACCCTCTCTGTAAAAGATTTGCTCCTCATGTCTTTTTTTTAATTCTCTCTCCTCTCACCTTAAAAATGTGCCCCCTAGTCTTGAAATCCCCCATTCTAGGGAAAAGACGATCTATGAAGAATCTTCCCCAACTTGGTTCGAAATAATCAGCCTCTGTTGTGTTGGACTTTAAAAATGATATGGCATTAAGTGTTCATTGGACGTGATTAATAAAATGGAAAAATACTGTTTAAAAACAGCCTGTTCGAGGTGGGAGATAATGGAATGACCTTGGCTGGCTTGAAAACAGAATACATTGAAGTTAACATGGGGCCACCTGGAAGTGTTTTTCAATTTGTTTACTGGAAAAGGGCTGAAAGTACTATGAAGTGGTGATCCAGTCCCTAACTTTATATTCACAATAATAATAATGCAGGGGGCTTTGCCCCACTCTCTGGACTTTCACTATAATGCTGGGGTTCACAAGGCCAGTGCCATGGTATCAGATACAGAGCTCCATGTGCCTCCATCACCAAAGTTCCCAAAAAGCCAAAGGCATGTTGAGACTCAATGGTTTGGTAGTTTAACCCAACTACTTAACTGAATATATATCAACTGTATAAACTAACAATTCATAATTCATATATGTATTTAACTATTCTAACCCAGTAAATTAGCTAATATATTAAAGTGCATGTGTCTTCTTCTAATCATTTTGATCAGACCTTAAAGACCACATTAAGCCTAATGTTGCAGCCTCTTATCGTCAGACTGTGTTCCCATATTCCAGTTCCTCCACTAAGGAAGCAATCTCTCATTGTCTATCCTGTTCAGCTTCTTCAGAATTTTGAACATTATGATGAGTCCACATGTAATTCCAAAGTGTACACACTCAATTTACTCAATTCACCCAATCCCGGGAGCAATCGTGTTACTTGCCTTTCTTTATCTACTTGTCAATCTTTTGTTTCCTCATCACTTACAGCTCCCCATGCCTTTATCAGCAGACTTGCTATCCTTGACTTTAACTTATTAACACAGACTGTAAATAGCTGAGGCTCCAGCACTGGTCATTGTACACTCCAATATTTACTGCCTGCCAACTTAGAAAGACCCAATTATCTCTATGCTTGGCTTCCTATCCATTTGCTAATCCTCTACCTGTGCTAACAGTTTACTCCCAACTCCATGAGCCCTTGTATCTTTCTTTACTTTGATGCTTAATTGAATGCTTCTTAGAAATCAGAATGTACTAAATCGATTAGATCGCCTTTATGTAGCCGACTAGTCTCATGTTATAAGAACAAAAGAACGAGGAGCAGGAGTAGGCCGTCCGGCCCTTCGAGCCTGCTCCGCCATTCAGTAAGATCATGGCTGATCTTTGCATGGCCTCAGCTCTACTTACCCACCCTCTCACAAGGCCCTTAATTCCTTTATTGTTTAAAAAAATCTATCTTATCTATGGCCAACTACTTCACTGGGCAACCCTCTGGCTGAAGAAGTTCCTTCTCAATCTGCTCCCCCTAATCTTGAGCCTATGTCCTCTTGTCCTAGTTTCACCTGCCAGTGGAAACATCCCCTCTACATTTATCTTATCTGTTCTGTTCGTAATTTTGTATGTTTCTATAAGATCTCCCCTCATTCTTCTAAATTCCAATGAATATAATCCCAGTCTGCTCAGTCCCTCCACACAAACAAACCCCCTCAACTCCAAAATCAACCTAGTGAATCTCCTCTGCACCCCCCCCCCCCCCCCCCCAGTGTCAGTACATCCTTTCTCAAGTAAGAAGACCAAAACTGCACGCAGTACTCACCAGCACCTCATACATACCTCCCTCCTTTTAAACTCAATCCCTTTAGCAATGAAGGACAAAATTCCATTTGCCTTCCCAATTACCTGTTGTACCTGCAGACCAACCTTCTGTGATTCATGCACAAGGACACCCAGGTCTCTCTGCACAGCAGCATGCTGTAACTTTTTACCATTCAACTAATAGACCTTTTTACTGTTATTCCTACCAAAATGGATGACTTCAAATTTATTAACATTGCATTCCATCTGCCAGACATTTGTCCAATCACTTAAAGTATCTGTGTTTCTCTGGAAAGTTTCACAGTCCTCTGCACACTTTGCTCTGCCACTCATCTTAGTGTCATCTGTAAATTTTGGCACGCTACACGTAGTCCCCAACTCCAAATCATCTATATGCACTGTGAATAATTGTGGTCCCAGCACAGATCCCTGAGGCACACCACTAGTCACTGATTGCCAAACAGAATAGCACTCATTTATCCCCACTCCTTGTTTTTTGTTAGTCAACCAATCCTCTATCCATGCTAATACTCTACCCCTAAAGCCTGCATCTTTATTTTATGCAGCAGTCTTTTGTGCGGTACTTTCTTGAATCTTCTCAAAACAGAATTTTACTTTTGTAAAGTCATGTTGATTTTGTTTGATCATTCTATATCTACTATAGGAGCAGCATGGTGGTTAGCACTGTTGCCTCATAGGACCAGGGACCCAGGTTCAATTTCACCCTCAGGTGATTGTGTAGAGTTTGCACATTTTCTGCATGGGTTTTCTCTAGATACTCCAATTTTCTCTCTCAGTCCAAAGATGTGAACAGGGATGTGCAGGGTTACGGGGATAAGGAGGTGGGTCTGGGTGGGATGCGCACAAAGGGTCAGTGTGGACTTGATGGGGCGAATGGCCTTCTTCCATGCTGTGGGGATTCTATATTTTTCCTAAAGAAGACTGTCTTCCCCAACGACTGACACCAGTTTCGGAGTTTGACATTTCTGTTTTTCCTCTCCCTCCTTCAACAGCGGTGTTCCACTAGTTAATTTCCAATTTGCTGGTACTATTCCAGAATGTAGTGAACTCTGGAATATCATAACCATGGCTTCCACTATTCCTACAGCTCTCTCTTTTTGAAACCCTAGGAGGAAGGGCTTTGGGGATTTGTTGGGTTTTAGTTTCTTGGGATTCTCATTTGCAGTTTGATATTAATTACCTTTAATTTCCAAACTCATATCAGCTTTTGGGTTCCCTTCTGCTTCTGGAAGGTGTCTTGTGTCTTCTATTGTGATGCCAAAGACAAACTCGTTGTTCAGTGTCTTGACATTTCCTTACTCCTGATTTCTTACATGATTTCTCCTGTTCCTGATTCCTTTGACCCAATGTTTACTTTCAAAATGATTTCTACCTTGTAAAGGCTCTTGTTTTTTTTTTAATTCCTGGCCTGCTTACACTCATTTTATTGTTCCCACTTTTATCTACATTTTGATAGCCACTTGTTAGTTTCCAATCCTCAGACTTCCTCCTAATCTTTGCAGCATTTACAAGTCTCTTATTTTAATCTAAAACTAATCTTAACCTCTTTCAGTAGAACATGGGTCGATTGTTCTTTGCTGACTTTTTACTTTTCAAAGGAATGCATTTTATTAGTACATTTTTAAACTGTTTCTAAAATACTCCCCGCTGTTTAATTAGTGCCATATCTTTTAATCCATTCAGCAGTTTCTGCTAGTTTTTCACTTCAATTGATATAATGTAATTGGCTTTGCTTAAGTTGAAGACTTTTATTTGGAATTGCAGTGTAGAATCATAGAGATGTACAGCACGGAAACAGACCCTTCTGTGCAACTCGTCCATGCCGACCAGATATCCAAAATTAACCTAGTCCCATTTGCCAGCATTTGACCCACATCCCTCTTAAACCCTTCCTATTCATGTATCCATCCAGCAGATGCCTTTTAAATATTGTAATTGAACCAGCCATCATCACTTCCTCTGGCAGCTCATTCAAGCACCACTCTTTGCATGAAAAAGTTGCCCCTCAACCTTTTTGTTAAAATCTTTCCCTTCTCACCTTAAATTTATGTCCTCTAGTTCTGGACTCCCCCACCCCAGGGAAAAGACTTTGGCTATTCACCCTATCCATACCCCTCATGATTTTATAAACCTCTATAAGGCCACCCCTCAGCCTCTGACGCTGCAGGGAAAACAGCCCCAGCCTGTTCAGCCCCTCCCCGTAGCTCAAACCCTCCAACCCTGGCAACATCCTTGTAAATCTTTTCTGAACCCTTTCAAGTTTCACAACAACTTTCCTACAGCAGGGAGGCCAGAATTAGATGCAGTATTCCAAAAGGGCCTCACTAATGTCCTGTACAACCACAACATGACATCCAAAACCTCAGCAGGTCTGGCAGCATCTGTGGAAAGAAATCAGAGTTAACCTTTTCAGGTTGAGGGACACTTTGGCAGAACACCTCCCAACTTCTATACTCAATGGATTGATCAATACAGGCAAGCGGTTTTATTTCATTGATTTTTAGGGCTACACACAGACTTAGATCTTGTATCTAGAAACCCCATGTATAAAGAACACCTGAGGGATTATGAACATTCCCTGTTTCGTCAGCTCATCGTGCCTCCCCTTGAAGGCAATATTCTGTGACTGTTTTTCATACAAGCCCTGTTACAACAAAGTAGTCCTTTGTCTAATTCTTGCTGAATTTTAATGTTATCTATGCAACCTTTGTCTCTAGAGGTAATGTCAAGAATAACTTGCTTTCAAGGAAGCATAATTAATCAGGGTTGTCTTATTCATTCACAGAATTTTGATGTGGCTGGCTGGGACAATAGTTATTGTCCATCATTTATTGCTCTCGCGAAGGTGCTGATGAGCCCCAGCCTTTGAAGTGGTGTAGACATACTCTGTTGTCAGAGAGGAATTCTAGGATTTCAACCCAGCGAAAAGTGTTGGAATGGCGATTTCTTTTTGTTAGGTCCAACTCTAGATGGTGTGTGGCTTGGTGGGGATCGCACAGATTGTGGTAATGTTCCAATATATCTGTTGCCCTAGATGGTAGATGGTTTGGAAGCTGCTGTCTAAGGCGCTTTGAGTTCTGGCAGTGATTTTTACAGATGGCACTCACTTCTACCATTGTTGGTCGTGGAGGGAGAGATTGCTGAAGGTGGTGCCTGCCAAGCCGGTTAGATTGAATCAAGTTTCTTGAGTGTTGTTGGAGCTGCACTCATCTAGGCAAGTGGGGAGTATTCCATCACATTCCTGACGTGTGCCTTGTGGATGGTGGACAGGTTTTGGAGAGTCAGGAGGTGAGTGAGTTGTTTTTCACGCACTAAAACTAGCACATTTTGTTAGCTAATCTGGGTAAGACTCAACTCACTGGTGCACAGCATGCCTCTGGGAACCAACGCTCAAATGTCCTTGTGTACAAGGTCTGCCGTTGTGAAAGTCAAGGTGGATAGAGTGATCAGTTCACATCTCCCAGTCTCTTAAGTAGTCGATAAGCCTACTTTGTCATGAACCAGCCTTTTTTTTTGTAAACTATCAATATTTTCTAAAACTCTGGAGTAGTTGGGACTTGAACCTGGGTGTCCTGGCTCAGAGGTAGGGACACTACACCAGCGCCACTAGAACCCTAATAATTTAGTTGATTCCTTCAGGCATATAGATATTTTTTATCAAACTATTCAGATGTGTCTAGAGCAGCTAGGATTTGAACCCAGACCATTTAGCCTAGGGGCAGAGACACTGCCATTGTGCCAGAAAAGCCCCAGTCCTGATTGGTCTTCTCAGGACACAGTATGTTATACAATACTCAGTGCTTGCTACTCACGTAATCTGCTGTGGGTGGTCTGGACTTGCTTTCTTGAGCCTTGGTCATTGTCTCTAAGTTAAAAATCACACAACACCAGGTTATAGTCCAACAGGTTTAATCGGAAGCACTAGCTTTTGGAGCGCTGCTCCTTCATCAGGTGGTTACTCCTTCATCAACCACCCGATGAAGGAGCGACGCTCCAAAAGCTGGTGTTTCCAATTAAACCTGTTGGACTATAACCTGGTGTTGTGTGATTTTTAATTTTGTACACCCCAGTCCAACACCGGTATCTCCAAATCATTGTCTCTAGGCTGCCTCCTCATGGTTTTGATCATCTTGCATACTTTGTAACTCCAATTCTGACAAAGGGTCCCTGCACTCAAATCATTAACCGTCTATCTCCCTCTATAGATCTGCTGAATTTCAGATTTCCAGTATCTGCAGTTCTTTGTTTTATCTGCATGGTTTGTTCTCTTTTTCTCCAGTTCTCACGTGATTAACAAGATAAACTCATCTTCTCAGTTCCCAAAGACCACCTCCCTTGTATATTTGTAACAATACCGTTATTTATCAATTTAACATTCAATCTTATGTAGCGCATCATCTTACAGCATTCGTTGTGTACCTTTCCCAATAGGATGGTTAAAACGCATTAATCATGTTAGGTTCAGAATCAAGGTAACCAGACCTTTGGAATTAAAAATCACTTCACGACTGAAGTCATTTGAAGTCTAAAAGTTAATAGGATCAGTTGAGCTCTGCATTACAAATTCAGCATACTCCACGCCTCCTCCCACCCTCACTCCAACTTCTACCTCAGATATTTCTTTGTGTTCTGAGGAAGGGTCACTCAACCCGAAAAGCTAACTGTAATTTCTCTCCTCAGATGCTGCCATTTCTGTTTTTATTTCTGTCTCTCAATTATTTGTTATTTTATTATTTATATGCATCAGTTCCCTCTTTCCCAGGGTCCATTATAATTTGTGGGTCAATGGGTAAAGAAGACTTGGGAGAAATCATGAACATGCCGTCTATATTTATATGGCTAATCCAGTACAGTTTCTGATCAATGGTAACCCCTAGGATCTTGTAGTGGGAACGTCAGTGATGTTAGTGTTATTGAATGTCAACGGAAGATCGTTAGGTTCTCTCAATGGAGATGACCTGGCATCTGTGTGGTGTGAATATTTCTTATCGCTTATCAGCCAAAGCCTGGGTATTGTCCAGATATTGTTGAATTTGAGCATGGACTGCTTTAGTATCTAAGGAGGTGCAGGTGGTGCTGAACGTTGTGCAATTATGGGCAAACATCCCCACTTCTGCCCTTATAAAGGAGGGAAGATCAGTGATGAAGCAGCTGGAGATGGCTGGGCCTAGGACCAATGCTCCCCTAGTATTTTTTTCACTGTGAAATTTAGTGTTTTGGTACATTCAATGTGCATAGAACCTCCCAGCAGCTTGGATGGGAACAGGGGTTAGCACTGCTGCCTCACAGCGTAAGGGACTCTGGTTCAATTCCAGCCTCTGGTCACTGTCTGTGGGGAGTTTGCACATTCTCCCTGTGTCTGCTTGGGTTTCCTCCAACAATCCAAAGATGTGCAGGTTAGGTGAATTGGCTAAATTGTCCATAGTGTTCAAGGATGTATGGGTTAGGTGCATTAGTGAGGGGTAAAGGTAGAGTAATAGGTTAGGGAAATGGGTCTGGGTAGGTTACTTTTTGGAGGGTCATTGTGGACTTGTTGGGCAAAATGGCCTGTTTCCACATTGGGGATTCTATGAATACCCTGAGAAAGACCTTAAGAGAAGCCCAGGAGCTGAGTTGACTGACTTCCCATAACCACCATCCTCTTCCCATGTTCTAGGTAATGATATCAAACAGTGGAGAGATTACCCCCGATTCCCATTAATTCCACTTTTTCTGCTAAGCAGTTGGCTTACTGAAAAGAGTGGAAAATTATATTTTTATGACACATAATTCATTATCCAATATTAAAAATGGAAGTACCTTTATTTTAAAGTACAGTAGTTTGAAATAATTCTAAAAAAACGATACTTCATTGTATTCCTTTGTAAGCATGTCAGCTTCTTCCCAGCAGGTTGATTTGACTGCATTGTCCTGTGTTGATCTTATGCATCCTTCACAGATCAACTGCACCCAGCCCATGATATCCATTATCTAAACCCAGTTTTAGGTTTTAGATGACCAGTGCAGGTATCCAAAGCTGTTCCAAGTATGCTCTGTGCTGAGATAGCTGTCCTGTTCTGCCCAGGGACTGTAGACACAATTTTGTGTGACATCGTCCATGGATACCCAGTTCACCATCTGGCAGAACTGTGTTGTTCCATTCCAATCATGGCCAAGTCTGGAGTCTGTGGGATATCTCACAGCTCCTCGAAGCAGCAGCAGCAGCAGCAGCAACCTTCACAATTTTGAGTATTTCCCAGCTAAGGCAGGCCCTCATCAGCTGTCCTTCTTTGGCATTTTGCTGTTTCTGTTGCGGCCTGTTTCCTGCATTTCATCATCAATTTTGACGGTATTAGGCAAGAACTTTTGAAAGCTGATTGGAGGCAGATGTTCGCAGGTAAAGTGACGGCTGGAAAATGGGAAGCCTTCAGAAATGAGATAGCAAGAATCCAGAGAAAGTATATTCCTGTCAGGGTGAAAGTAAAGGCTGGTAGGTATAGGGAATGCTGGATGACTAAGGAAATTGAGGTAAAAACAATGACTGTAGATGCTGGAAACCAGATTCTGGGTGCGTAGTGCTGGAAGAGCACAGCAGTTCAGGCAGCATCAGAGGAGCAGTAAAATTGATGTTTCGGGCAAAAGCCCTTCATCAGGAATAAAGGCAAAAAACCTTAAGTGTGGAGAGATAAGCTAGAGGAGGGTGGGGGTGGGGAGGAAGTCGTATAGAGTACAATAGGTGAGTGGGGGAGGGGATGAAGGTGATAGGTCGGGGGTGGGGGGAGGGTGGAAAAGAAGATAGGCAGGTAGAATAAGTCATGGGGACAGTGCTGAGCTGGAAGTTTGGAACTGGGGTGAAGTGGGGGAAGGGGAAATGAGGAAACTGTTGAAATCCACATTGATGCCCTGGGGTTGAAGTGTTCCAAGGCGGAAGATGAGGCGTTCTTCCTCCAGGCGTCTGGTGGTGAGGGAGCGGCGGTGAAGGAGGCCCAGGACTTCCATGTCCTCGGCAGAGTGGGAAGGGGAGTTGAAATGTTGGGCCACGGGGCGGTGTGGTTAATTGGTGCGGGTGTCCCAGAGATGTTCCCTAAAGCGCTCTGCTAGGAGGCGTCCAGTCTCCCCAGTGTAGAGGAGACCGCATCGGGAGCAACGGATACAATAAATGATATTAGTGGATGTGCAGGTAAAACTTTGGATGTGGAAGGCTCCTTTGGGGCCTTGGATGGAGGTGAGGGAGGAGGTGTGGGCACAGGTTTTGCAGTTCCTGCGGTGGCAGGGGAAAGTGCCAGGATGGGAGGGTGGGCTGTAGGGGGGCGTGGACCTGACCAGGTAGTCATGGAGGGAACGGTCTTTGCGGAAGGCGGAAAGGGGTGAGGAGGGAAATATATCCCTGGTGGTGGGGTCCATTTGGAGATGGCGGAAATGTCGGCGGATGATTTGGTTTATGCGAAGGTTGGTAGGGTGGAAGGTGAGCACCAGGAGGGTTCTGTCCTTGTTACAGTTGGAGGTGTGGGGTCTGAGGGCGGACGTGCGGGATGTGGACAAGATGCGTTGGAGGGCATCTTTAACCATGTGGGAAGGGAAATTGCGGTCTCTAAAGAAGGAGGCCATCTGGTGTGTTCTGTGGTGGAACTGGTCCTCCCGGGAGCAGATACAGCAGAGGCGGAGGAATTGGGAATACGGGATGGCATTTTTGCAAGAGGTAGGGTGGGAAGAGGTGTAATCCAGGTAGCTGTGGGAGTTGGTGGGTTTGTAAAAAATGTCAGTGTCAAGTCGGTCGTCATTAATGGAGATGGAGAGGTCCAGGAAGGGGAGGGAGGTGTCAGAGATGGTCCAGGTAAATTTAAGGTCAGAGTGGAATGTGTTGGTGAAGTTGATGAATTGCTCAACCTCCTCGCGGGAGCACGAGGTGGCGCCAATGCAGTCATCAATGTAGCGGAGGAAGAGGTGGGGAGTGGTGCCGGTGTAATTACGGAAGATCGACTGTTCTACGTAGCCAACAAAGAGACAGGCATAGCTGGGGCCCATACGTGTGCCCATGATTACCCTTTTGGTCTGGAGGAAGTGGGAGGATTCGAAGGAGAAATTGTTAAGGGTGAGGACCAGTTCAGCCAAACGAATGAGAGTGTCGGTGGAAGGGTACTGTTGGGGCGTCGGGAGAGGATAAAACGGAGGGCTTGGAGGACCTGGTCATGGCGAATGGAGGTTTAGAGGGATTGGATATCCATGCTGAAGATGAGGCGTTGGGGGCCGGGGAAACGGAAGTCTTGGAGGAGGTGGAGGGTGTGGGTGGTGTCTCGAACGTATGTGGGGAGTTCCTGGACTAGGGGGGAATAGGACAGTGTCGAGGTAGGTAGAGATGAGTTCAGTGAGGCAGGAGCATGCTGAGACAATGGGTCGGCCAGGGTGGTCAGGCTTGTGGATCTTGGGAAGGAGGTAGAACTGGGCAGTGCGGGGTTCCCGGACTATAAGGTTGGAAGCTGGGGGTGGGAGATCTCCTGAGGTGATGAGGTTCTGAATGGTCTGGGAGATGATCTTTTTTTGGTTTGGTGATGGGGGGGTGGGGTCATGGTCGAGGGGGCGGTAGGAAGAGGTGTCCTCAAGTTGGCGTTTGGCTTCAGCGGTGTAGAGGTCAGTGCGCCAGACTACCACTGCGCCCTCTTTATCTGCTGGCTTGATGGTGAGGTTGGGATTGGAGCAGAGGGATTGGAGGGCTGCACGTCACAGACCATACAGAACCTCATCACCTCAGGAGATGTCCCACCCACAGCTTCCAACCTCATAGTCCGGGAACCCCGCACTGCCCGGTTCTACCTCCTTCCCAAGATCCACAAGCCTGACCACCCTGGCCGACCCATTGTCTCAGCATGCTCCTGCCCCACTGAACTCATCTCTACCTACCTCGACACTGTCCTATCCCCCATAGTCCAGGAACTCCCCACATACATTTCAGAAACCACCCACGCCCTCCACTTCCTCCAAGACTTCTGTTTCCCTGGCCCCCAACGCCTCATCTTCACCATGGATATCCAATCCCTCTACACCTCCATTCGCAATGGCCAGGACCTCCAAGCCCTCCATTTTTTCCTCTCCCAACGCCCCAACAGTACCCTTCCACCGACACTCTCATTCGTTTGGCTGAACTGGTCCTCACCCTTAACAATTTATCCTTCGAATCCTCCCACTTCCTCCAGACCAAAGGGGTAACCATGGGCACACGTATGGGCCCCAGCTATGCCTGTCTCTTTGTTGGCTACGTAGAACAGTCGATCTTCCGTAATTACACCGGCACCACTCCCCACCTCTTCCTCCGCTACATTGATGACTGCATTGGCGCCACCTCGTGCTCCCGCGAGGAGGTTGAGCAATTCATCAACTTCACCAACGCATTCCGCCCTGACCTTAAATTTACCTGGACCATCTCTGACACCTCCCTCCCCTTCCTGGACCTCTCCATCTCCATTAATGACGACCGACTTGACACTGACATTTTTTACAAACCCACCGACTCCCACAGCTAGCTGGATTGCACCTCTTCCCACCCTACCTCTTGCAAAAATGCCATCCCATATTCCCAATTCCTCCGCCTCTGCTGTATCTGCTCCCAGGAGGACCAGTTCCACCATAGAACACACCAGATGGCCTCCTTCTTTAGAGACTGCAATTTCCCTTCCCACGTGGTTAAAGATGCCCTCCAATGCTTCTCGTCCACATCCCGCACCTCCGCCCTCAGACCCCACCCCTCCAACCGCAACAAGGACAGAACGCCCCTGTGCTCACCTTCCACCCTACCAACCTTCGCATAACCCAAATCATCCGCCGACATTTCCGCCACCTCCAAAAAGACCCCACCACCAGGGATATATTTCCCTCCTCACCCTTTTCCGCCTTCCACAAAGACCGTTCCCTCCGTGACTACCTGGTCAGGTCCACGCCCCCCTACAACCCACCCTCCCATCCTGGCACTTTCCTCTGCCACCGCAGGAGCTGCAAAACCTGTGCCCACACCTCCTCCCTCACCTCTATCCAAGGCCCTAAAGGAGCCTTCCACATCCAAAGTTTTACCTGCACATCCACTAATATCATTTGTTGTATCCGTTGCTCCCGATGCGGTCTCCTCTACATTGGGGAGACTGGGCACCTCCTAGCAGAGTGCTTTAGGGAACATCTCTGGGACACCTGCACCAATCAACCACACCACCCTGTGATCCAACATTTCAACTACCCCTCCCACTCTGCCGAGGACATGGAGGTCCTGGGCCTCCTTCGCCGCCGTTCCCTCACCACCAGACGCCTGGAGGAAGAACGCGTCATCTTCTGCCTCAGAACACTTCAACCCCAGGGCATTGTGGTGAAAGGGTTAAAATTATGTCCCAATACATGTGTGAATCTAACCGGAATGGAGGTGTTGCTTAGTCCCGTGTGAATCTTATTACACACCTCCCCGTGTGAATCTTCTTATCTGTATGTAACCAGAATGGAATGTGTTTTTTAGCCTTGCTCTGCTGTTCACATGAATGTTTATATCTGGAAAAGAGTATATCAGCTGGAAAAGTCTCCAGTTCGGTGAGTCTGCTCCGGGGTTACGTTTAACCGCCGAGCGTGGGTTGTTGGCAACCGCTCTACGAGAACTGACGGCTCCCAGTTCCGGTAACATGTAGAGTGAGTATAAGCCAGACCCGTTGTAAGTATGAGACCTGGTTGTGGCGACGCTGCGGGGAATAAAATGCTCATATTCTAGCAGACTCGCCTCTTGGTCGTTTGTTCTGTGTCAGACTACTCTCCTACGAACCTGACCTTGAGAATTTTTTAAAACAGGCATCAATGTGGACTTCAACAGTTTCCTCATTTCCCCTTCCCCCACCTCACCCCAGTTCCAAACTTCCAGCTCAGCACTGTCCCCATGACTTGTTCTACCTACCTATCTTCTTTTCCACCCTCCCCCCGCCCCCGACCTATCACCTTCATCCCCTCCCCCACTCACCTATTGTACTCTATGCTACTTTCTCCCCACCCCCACCCTCCTCTAGCTTATCTCTCCACGCTTCAGGCTCACTGCCTTTATTCCTGATGAAGGGCTTTTGCCCGAAACATCGATTTCGCTGCTCCTTGGATGCTGCCTGAACTGCTGTGCTCTTCCAGCACTACGCATCCAGAAAAACAAATTGAGGGTTTGGTTAAGAAAAAGGAAGCATATGTCAGGTATAGACAGGATAAATTGAGTGAATCCTTAGAGTATAAAGGAAGTAGGAGTATACTTGAGAGGGAAATCAGGAGGGCTAAAAAGGGACATGAGATAGCTTTGGCAAATAGAATTAAGGAGAATCCAAAGGGTTTTTACAAATATATTAAGGACAAAAGCGTAACTAGGGAGAGAATAGGGCCCCTCAAAGATCGGCGCTGCCTCGTGCTCCCACAAGGAGGTTGAACAGTTCATCCACTTTACCAACACCTTCCACCCCGACCTCAAATTCACCTGGACCGTCTCAGACTCCTCCCTCCCCTTCTTAGACCTTTCCATTTCTATCTCGGGTGACCGAATCGACACGGACATTTACTATAAACCAACCGACTCCCACAGCTACCTAGACTACACCTCCTCTCACCCTGCCCCCTGTAAAAACGCCATCCCATATTCCCAATTCCTTCGTCTCCGCCGCATCTGCTCCCAGGAGGACCAGTTCCAAAACCGTACAACCCAGATGGCCTCCTTCTTCAAGGACCGCTATTTCCCGCCAGACGTAGTCGACGATGCCCTCCACCGCATCTCTTCCACTTCCCGCTCCTCCGCCCTTGAGCCCCGCCCCTTCCAACCGCCACCAGGACAGAACCCCACTGGTCCTCACCTACCACCCCACCAACCTCCATGTACAATGTATCATCCGCCACCATTTCCGCCACCTCCAAACGGACCCCACCACCAAGGATATATTTCCCTCCCCTCCCCTATCAGCGTTCCGAAAAGACCACTCCCTCCGTGACTCCCTCGTCAGGTCCACACCCCCCACCAACCCAACCTCCACTCCTGGCACCTTCCCCTGCAACCGCAAGAAATGCAAAACTTGCGCCCACACCTCCCCCCTTACTTCTCTCCAAGGCCCCAAGGGACACTTCCATATCCGCCACAAATTCACCTGCACCTCCACACACATCATCTATTGCATCCGCTGCACCCGATGTGGCCTCCTCTATATTGGGGAGACAGGCCGCCTACTTGCGGAACGTTTCAGAGAACACCTCTGGGACACCCGGACCAACCAACCCAACCACCCCGTAGCCCAACACTTTAACTCCCCCTCCCACTCCACCAAGGACATGCAGGTCCTTGGACTCCTCCATCGCCAGACCATGGCAACACGACGGTTGGAGGAAGAGCGCCTCATCTTCTGCCTGGGAACCCTCCAACCACAAGAGATGAACTCAGATTTCTCCAGTTTCCTCATTTCCCCTCCCCCCCACCTTGTCTCAGTCAAATCCCTCGAACTCAGCACCGCCTTCCTAACCTGCAATCATCTTCCTGACCTCTCCGCCCCCACCCCACTCCGGCCTATCACCCTCACCTTGACCTCCCTCCACCTATTGCATTTCCGACGCCCCTCCCCCAAGTCCCTCCTCCCTACCTTTTATCTTAGCCTGCTGGACACACTTTCCTCTTTCCTGAAGAAGGGCTTATGCCCGAAACGTCGATTCTTCTGTTCCTTGGATGCTGCCTGACCTGCTGCGCTTTTCCAGCAACACATTTTCACCCCTCAAAGATCAGCAAGGTGGCCTTTGTGTGGAGCCACAGAAAATGGGGGAGATACTAAATGAATATTTTGCATCAGTATTTACTGTGGAAAAGGATATGGAAGATATAGACTGTAGGGGAATAGATGGTGACATCTTGCAAAATGTCCAGATTACAGAGGAGGAAGTGCTGGATGTCTTGAAATGGTTAAAGGTGGATAAATCCCCAGGACATGATCAGGTGTACCTGTGAACTCTGTGGGAAGCTAGAGAAATGATTGCTGGGCCTCTTGCTGAGATATTTGTATCATCGATAGTCACAGGTGAGGTGCTGGAAGACTGGAGGTTGGCTAACGTGGTGCCACTGTTTAAGAAGGGCGGTAAAGACAAGCCAGGGAACTATAGACTGGTGAGCCTGACATCAGTGGTGGGCAAGTTGTTGGAAGGAATCCTGAAGGTCAGGATGTACATGTATTTGGAAAGGCAAGGACTGATTAGGTATAGTGAACATGGCTTTGTGCGTGGGAAATCATGTCTCACAAACTTAATTGAGTTTTTTGAAGAAGTAACAAAGAAGATTGATGAGGGCAGAGCAGTAGATGTGATCTATATGGACATTAGACATTTGACAAGATTCCCCATGGGAGACTGATTAGCAAGGTTAGATCTCATGGAATAAAGGGAGAACTAGCCAGTTGGATACAGAACTGGCTCAAAGGTAGAAGACAGAGGGTGGTGGTGGAGAGTTGTTTTTCAGACTGGAGGCCTGTGACCAGTGGAATGCCACAAGGATCGGTGCTGGGTCCTCTACTTTTTGTCAGTTACACAAATGATTTGGATGCGAGTATAAGAGGTACAGTTAGTAAGTTTGCAGATGACACCAAAATTGGAGGTGTAGTGGACAGCGAAGAAGGTTACCTCAGATTACAACAGGATCTTGACCAGATGAGCCAATGGGCTGAGAAGTGGCAGATGGAGTTTAATTCAGATAAATGCGAGGCGCTGGATTTTGGGAAAGCAAATCTTAGCAGGACTTATACACTTAATGGTAAGGTCCTTGGGAGTGTTGCTGAACAAAGAGACCTTGGAGTGCAGGTTCATAGCTCCTTGAAGATGGAGTTGCTGGTAGATAGGATAGTGAAGAAGGCATTTGGTAAGCTTTCCTGTATTGATCAGAGTATTGAGTAAAGGAGTTGGGAGGTCATGTTGTGGCTGTACAGGACATCGGTTAGGCCACTGTTGGAATATTGTGTGCAATTCTGGTCTCCTTCCTATCGGAAAGATGTTGTGAAACTTGAAAAGGTTCAGAAAAGATTTACAAGGTTGTTGCCAGGGTTGGAGGATTTGCACCAAAGGGAGAGGCTGACCAGGCTGGGGCTGTTTTCCCTGGAGTGTCGGAGGCTGAGGGGTGACCTTATAGAGGTTTACAAAATTATGACAGCCCTGGATAGGATAAATAGGCAAAGTCTTTTCTCTGGGGTCGGGGAGTCCAGAACTAGAGGGCATGGGTTTAGGGTGAGAGGGGAAAGATATAAAAGACCTACAGGGCAACTTTTTCACACAGAAGATGGTATGTATATGGAATGAGCTGCCAGAGGAAGTGGTGGAGGCTGGTACAATTGTAACGTTTAAGAGGCATTTGGATGGGTATATGAATAGGAAGGGTTTGGAGGGATATGGGCTGGATGCTGGCAGGTGGGACTAGATTGGGTTGGGATATCTGGTCGGCATGGACGGGTTGGACTTTTGAAGTCTTGGGAAAAACAGAAAGCAATCAGACAGGGACCATAAGAAACAGATAAGGTTCATAGTTCCTTGAAAGTGGAGTTGCAGGTAGACAGGGTGGTGAAAAAAAGCATTTGATATTAGGTTAGATTCTCTACAGTGTGGAAACAGGCCCATCGGCCCAACAAGTCCACACCACCCCTTCGAAGAGAAGCCCACCCACTATGGGCAATTTCGCATGGCCAATTCACCTGACCTGCACATCTTTGGATTGTGGGAGGAAACCTGTGCACCTAGAGGAAACCCACACAGACATGGGGAGAATATGCAAACTCCACAGAGACAGGCAGGAATCAAACCCAGAGCCCTGGTGCTGTGAGGCAGTAGTGCTAACTATCAAGCCACCGTGCCGCCCAAATGCTTGCCTTTATTGGTCAGTGCATTGAATGTAGGAGTTGGGAGGTCATGTTACGACTGTACGGGACAACGGTGAGGCCACTTTTGGAATAGTATTCAGTTCTGGCCTCCCTGCTATAGGAATGGTGTAATTAAACTTGAATGGGTTCAGGATAGATTTGCAAGGAATATTGCCAGGGTTGAGCGAGTGAGACTGATTATTTTCAGGGTTATTAGTGTCAGAGGCTGAGGAGGGAACTTATAAGGTTTATATAATCATAAGGGCATTAATCGGCTGAATAGTCAAGGTATTTTCTTCCCAGGGTAGAGGAGACCAAACTACTGGCCATGGGTTTAAGATGAGAGGGGAAAAATTTAAAAGGACTGAAAGGGCAACTTTTTCATGCAGAGGGTGGTGTGTATATGGAATATGCTGCCAGAGGAAGTGGTGGGGTCTGGTATAATTACAACATTTAGGAGGCATCTTGGATAGGTACATGAATGGGAAGGATATGGGCTAAATGCTGGCAAATTGGACTAGATTAATTTAGGATATGTAGTCAACATGGACGAGTTGGATCGAAGGGCCTGTTTCCAGGCTGTACATCTCCATGATCAGATAATAAACTCAGAGAACCCCAGCTGGTCTGGCACTATCCACGGAGGGAAAAAAAAACAGAGTTAATGTTTCACATCAGTTAAACCATTGTCAAAAATAGAAAGCTTAGGTGTAACTGGTTTTTTGAGCAGGAGGCAGAAAAAATGAGAAGGGTGGAAAAACAGAAGGGTGGAAAGCAGAGGAATTGAATAACAAAAGGCATAATAGCACATGGAGGCAGCAGAGTGGTTTGTGAATAGATAGACCACCTTGCAAAAGAATGGCTAATCATTGCATTCACTGGACAGCAATCTGTACCAGTGAGCTGAAATGCATGTTAATGGAGCCTTTCCTGCATGAAATGCACGAATTTCAGACAAGACAACAATTTAACTTAATCTCATTTTAGCAGAGCTTCACGAATACAGAATACAGTACTGCATATTCACCCAATTTAAAGCACAGTGGCAATACCATTTCTCCCTGCTATTCACGATAACTGGTGTTTGGGATCTCAGTGCCATTATCTGCTAATTTCCCACTCTGAATCTGTTTAATTTAATGAATTATAACTTCAAAAGGTCAGCATCCTGCACAGTAATTAATAGTGCACATTTCCTCCTTCTTGGTGAAATGATATGTTTAATTGTGCTAAGTTGCAAATCCAACTCTGCAGCAGAGCATAGTGTTTGATGTAACTGTGATTTTGGGTGCTGGAAGAGCACAGCAATTCAGGCAGCATCCGACGAGCAGCAAAATCGACGTTTCGGGCAAAAGCCCTTCATCAGGAATAAAGGTAGAGAGCCTGAAGCATGGAGAGATAAGCTAGAGGAGGGTGGGGGTGGGGAGAAAGTAGCATAGAGTACAATGGGTGAGTGGGGGAGGAGATGAAGGTGATAGGTCAGGGAGGAGAGGGTGGAGTGGATAGGTGAAAAAGGAGCTAGGCAGGTCGGACAAGTCCAGACAGGTCAAGGGGACAGTGTGGGCTGGAAGTTTGAAACTAAGATGAGGTGGGGGAAGGGGAAATGAGAAAGCTGTTGAAGTCCATATTGATGCCCTGGGATTGAAGTGTTCCGAGGCGGAAAATGAGGCGTTCTTCCTCCAGGCGTCTGGTGGTGAGGGAGCGGCGGTAAAGGAGGCCCAGGACCTCCATGTCCTCGGCAGAGTGGGAGGGGGAGTTGAAATGTTGGGCCACAGGCGGTGTGGTTGATTGGTGCGGGTGTCCCGGAGATGTTCCCTAAAGCGCTCTGCTAGGAGGCGCCCAGTCTCCCCAATGTAGAGGAGACTGCATCGGGAGCAACGGATACAATAGATGATATTAGTGGATGTGCGGGTAAAACTTTGATGGATGTGGAAGGCTCCTTTAGGACCTTGGATAGAGGTGAGGGATTTTGGGTGCTCTGGTGTTCAGAACTAAGCTCTTTTCTTAAACCACAAGAGGAGGCCATTCAGAAATTGTACATGTGGTGATTCTCTCACCACCACCCCCTCCCCCAGCCCAATGGGAGGCAAGTAAATAGACTTGATAGGCTGAATGGTCTCCATTTCATAATTTTCTTAAAATTCTGTCTCTTAAGAAACAAAGCCCAGTGTGTGGTTTGCTCTGAAGTCAGTGGGATCCGGTGGGTTGTTCTGGTCTGGTTAATGTGGCTGCCATCTCCTACTCATTATAAAGTTGGTGCAACCCTATAAAAACAGTCTCCATAAGAGGACTAACCCTGCTCCTTCGAGGTGATTCTGGCCACAGCAAGGAGCATTTGTGTCACAGACTGTAAACCTTTCTGCGAATCCTTCCACTGGTTCACACTATCTCAAAAGTTGATCGACTAAACTGGAAGAGGCGAATGCTCCCACTGCAACTCCCAGGTCATTTCCTCAGCCCTGAAGCTCTTCAACCATGTCCTGAAACAAACTCGATCACCTTCATCTCCTTCCCCACTGACCTATTGTACTCTATGCTACTCTATCCCCACCCCCACCCTCCTCTAGCTTATCTCTCCACGCTTCAGGCTCTCTGCCTTTATTCCTGATGAAGGGCTTTTGCCCGAAACGTCGATTTTGCCTGTCCTCGGATGCTGCCTGAATTGCTGTGCTCTTCCAGCACCACTGATCCAGAATCTGGTTTCCAGCATCTGCAGTCATTGTTTTTACCTCGTTGAATGTAAATTAACCCCTATTGTTCCTGTAATGTAGCGCTGGGAGCTGGCTACATCTTGTCAGATCAGTAATCTGTGAATATTATCATGGAAATTGGGAGCTAATAGCAGATACATTTCTGATGTACCAAAGGTCTAATTGTGCCCATGATAAATGTCTTTTTGAGCAGTGAATTTTTTTTTGTGTATTACAATGCTCTGTGTAACAAACAGGATGTAGTGCTGTGGTTGCTTTGTCAGGCAAGTTCTTGGTGTAGTGCAAACTTTGATCTTTGACTTGCGTGCAGAGATCGTTTTGGAAAGGGCTGAAGCAAGTTAAACTGTCTCTCCCATGTGTTTTGAACCAGAAGTGCGGGATGGCAGGGTGTCTCAGTGGTTAAAACTGCTGCCTCACAGCGCCAGGGACCTGGGTTTGATTCTAGCCTTGTGTGAACTTTGTATATTGTCTCCATGGGTTTCCTCTGGGTGCTCAGTCCAAAGATGTGCAGGTTAGGTGGATTGGACATCCAGTCCCTGTACACCTCCATCCCCCATCACGAAGGACTCAAAGCACTCCGCTTCTTCCTTTCCCGCCGTACCACCCAGTACCCTTCCACCGACACCCTCCTTCGACTGACCGAACTGGTCCTCACCCTGAACAACTTTTCTTTCCAATCCTCCCACTTTCTCCAAACAAAAGGAGTAGCCACGGGCACCCGCATGGGCCCCAGCTATGCCTGCCTCTTCGTAGGGTATTTGGAACAATCCACCTTCCGCAACTACACTGGCCCCACCCCCCATCTTTTCCTTCGCTACATAGATGACTGTATCGGCGCTACCTCGTGCTCCCACGAGGAGGTTGAACAGTTCATCCACTACACTAACACCTTCCACCCCGACCTCAAATTCACCTGGACAGTCTCGGACTCCTTCCTCCCCTTCCTAGACCTTTCTGTTTCTATCTCAGGCGACCGAATCAACACGGACATCTACTACAAACCAACCGACTCCCACAGCTACCTGGACTACACCGCCTCCCATCCTGCCCCCTGTAAAAACGCCATCCCATTCTCCCAATTCCTTCGTCTCCGCCGCATCTGCTCCCAGGAGGACCAGTTCAAAATACGTACAACACAGATGGCCTCCTTCTTCAAGGACCGCAATTTCCCCCCCGACGTGGTCGACGATGCCCTCCACCGCATCTCTTCCACTTCCCGCTCCTCCGCCCTTGAGCCCCGCCCCTCCCACCGCCACCAGGACAGAACCCCACTGGTCCTCACCTACCAATCTCCATGTACAGCGCATCATCCGCCGTCACTTCCGCCACCTCCAAACAGACCCCAACACAAAGGATATATTTCCCTCCCCTCCCCTATCAGCTTTCCGTAGAGACCACTCCCTCCGCGACTCCCTTGTCAGATCCACACCCCCCACCGACCCAACCTCCACTCCTGGCACCTTCCCTTGCAACCGCAGGAGGTGCAACACTTGCGCCCACACCTCCCCCCTCACTTCTCTCCAAGGCCCCAAAGGAAACTTCCATATCCGCCACAGATTCACCTGCACCTCCACCCACATCATCTACTGCATCCGCTGCAGCCGGTGTGGCCTCCTCTATATTGGGGAGACAGGCCGCCTACTTGCGGAGCGATTCAGGGAGCACCTCTGGGCCACCCGGACGAACCAACCCAACCAACCTGTGGCACAGCATTTCAACTCCCCCTCCCACTCCACCGAGGATATGCAGGTCATTGGACTCATCCACCGCCAAACCACAACAACGCGACAGTCGGAGGAGGAGCGTCTTATCTTCCGACTGGGAACCCTCCAACCACAGGGGATGAACTTGGACTTCACCAGTTTCTTCATCCCCCCCCTCCCCCCACCTTGTCTCAGCCGAATCCCTCCAGCCCGGCACCGCCTTCCTGACCTGCAGTCTTCTTCTTGACCTCTCCGCCTCCATCCTACTCCGACCTATCACCCTCACCTTGACCTCTTTCCACCTATCACATTTCCAACGCCCCTCCTCCAAGTCCCTCCTCCCTACCTTTTATCTTCTCCTACTGAACACTCTCTGCTCATTCCTGAAGAAGGGCCTGTGCCCGAAACGTCGAATCTCCTGTTCCCTGGATGCTGCCTGACCTGCTGTGCTGTTCCAGCAATAAAGTTTCAACTTAGGTGGATTGGCCATGCTAAATTGCCCATAGTGTCCAGGGTTGTGTGGGTTGGCCACAGTAAAGGCGAAAGTGAGGACTGCAGACACTGGAGGTCAGAGTCGAGAGTGTGATGCTGGAAAAGCACAGCAGGTCAGGCAGCATCCAAGGAGCAGGAAAATCGATGTTTCGGGGATAGTAAAGGCAGAGTTATTAGGATGGGGGGGGGTGGGGGGAGTGGTTTGGGTGGGATACTCTCTGGAGGATTGATGTGGACTGCTTTGCACTGTATGATTCTATATATGACCTTGCTGTTCTCTACACTGAACTGCATCTGCCCCCAGTCTATCAAATTGTTAATATCTTTTTTTTGAAGTTCTGCACTTCCTTGATTGCAGTTTACAATTCTCACCTGAACAAGTGTCATCTGCAACCTTTGAAATTATCCCCTATTTACCAAGATCAGGAAAAGCAAGAACCCAATACAGTATCGATCCCTGGGGAACTCCATTGCAAACCTTCTCCAGCCCCCAAAAAAACACCTATTCACCATTGCTCTCTGTTCACTACCTCTTTCTCAGCTAATTTTGTATCCATACTGCTACTGCCCTTTTTTTATTCCATGGCCTTGGTTGGGTCCGGTGTCGATAGTGGAGAGAGATGGCGGCGCAAGTATCGTCGATAGTGAGTTGGCTCAGGATTGATGAACTCTCTCCCTTTTATACCTTAAACAGTTAGGTACTTGGAGCTGAGTAAGGTCAAGCTGGGAGGAAGCTCATGGGAGTTGCTTCACACTGTCATCTTGTGGCCAAAGCCTGTAACTACAGTGTAATTGGTCAGAACGAAAATGAACATGTGCTGAGTGTTGACCTCAACACCAAAAACTGTGAAAACATTGGTTATTGTGGCAGGATCCATATTTTAATGAGGATTGTTCTGAGGAAACATTGGGTCTGATTTCTCTCCACAGACACTGAGCTTATCCAGCCGTTTCAGTTTCTGTTTCAATTTTTCTTTTCTCTCTTAATTAAAGTTCTGATTTATTCTTCTTCACAGGAAGCCTTCAGATCAGAACAAAAAGAGCAAGCTGATCCGGTGCAAGTTAAAACAGCAAAAGATGCAAAGTTGGGTACCAAATAACTGTTTTCACCAGGCTTTTGACAATCAGAATGAGCTCATGGCATCAACTCCACTATCGCACCAGACTGTTTGGAGATCTGGGTGTGCCAATAATGGATCATCCTCATCTAATCACCAGTCTTGGAAGGTCTGTGGCGGACCTAACTATTTTGCAGATGAATTGGCAGCAAGCAACTCAAATGAAGACACCAGCAAACTTGCCTCTTCTTCAGCTGAACTATCATCACCTTTCAGTGACACCACATTCTATCGTTCGCCTATACTGACTACGTTAATTGAGGGTTCCCAAACTAAAAGTCGATTCCGACCTGCCTATCCACAATGCCTGCCAACTGAGAGCCAATCTAGCTATTTGCAAGATCGATCAATGTGGTCAGACCCAGCCTCAGTTCAAACTCCATTGGAGTTTGTCCCTTCTCAGAGAGGGCCAGTGTGCTGGAACCAAAAGACCCATGCAACCATCAAGAATTTCCCATCATCCCCAAGCCCTGCTTCTACTGGTGTACAGCCTGGAACTCCAAGCTCGCTCGCCTCTTGGGCGACACCACCTCTCCTAAACCACAAGAGGTGGCCTCTTTCAGAGCAACTTCCTGGGCAGTCAGACAGTAGGGTGGTATTTGCGTCTCGGCCCACGGAGAATTGTTGGGATAACTGCCCAAGTGCCGAGTATCAACAGGCTCCTGAATCTTTCATGCATACTGCAAATCAACAGGCTTCCGATGTAAGCTATTGTGATTCGGGCCCATTTCATAACGTGCGTACGAAAGTTTGCAAAGTGCCCATGGACAGACGTATGTTTGCGATAAGACAGCAGGGAAAGGGAATGCAGGCACTGAGTAGGGACAATATCTCAGCTCCAGAGTCATCAACTGGAAAGCACTTTATGAACCGTGGACATGAAGCAACACTTGGCCATACTCAGAGCATGACGTCAAGTGGAGGTGGACTTTGTACTCGGATTCCTGGTCAAGATTGTTGGCAGGGCACTTCTGACCTGCCAACAGATCCTCATTTCAACAGTTTTAGTCACAGAACGTCTCAAAATCACCAGATAGATTCTGAATTTGCTTCCCGGGCACAATACCTGTCCAGTGTGTATTCTCAAAAGAATTCCCAGCCTTCCCGGAAGAGGAGGAGTTATGACGTGCTAAGGTTTCTTGAAGAACTTACATTTGGAGAGTTGAAGGCCTTGCTTTTTGCATTTGAGGTTATGGATAGAAGGAAAAGAATAGCATGCGCGAATTTACGGGCAGGTCAAGTGAATGTGTCACCCCAGCAAAATCCTGCAATCGTGCAATCCTGTCCGATCGCCGCACAGAACACAAACTCTGCTAGTTATGTAAATGGCAGGAATCTGAGCAGCAGTTCATCATTGAAATATCAGTGTACGCAAAACAGAAACGTGGGTGGCCATTCTCTTTTTCCCGAACAAAGTGAGCAACAGGTTTTATCTCCCCATGTGCTAAAACACTACCAATGCCACTCATCGATCGAACAAATCAGCTCATCTCTGCAAGGCTGTGAAGAGAAAAGCTCCATTTGTCTGGATAGTACAGGGAATTTGTATCCCCACACTCACCGTGGGGCTATAGGTGTTGAGCGTAACATGCAAGATTACTCATTTAACTGTTTAAAGAGTCCCAAGCCTTTCGGTTCTGGGTCTGTCGACCCCAATTATTTTGGACCAAACCAACAAGATGGACCACACAAACATTCATTTCAGTCACTGGACACCTCAAGTGCATCAAACATGAATCAAACCAACCCTCCAATAAATACTTCTCAGCGCGACGAGCAACGTCGAAAAGACATCAAAGCCTTGTATGATATGTTGCGAACTTCTTACGGAAATAAAATGAATAGAAATTCGAAACGTCAAAAGCTGGAAGATTCTACAAAGCGTGTTCAACCAGCTTCTGAATTGGGTCAAATTAATATCAATGCTGTACAGTCCGCTTGTGACAACCAGTCTTCCCAAAGGGCTGATCACCAGGATATTTGGGATGCGAGTGCAGATTTATTGCTAAATTCGCAGAACGCTGCAGCAGCACGACAATTTACGCATGATGAATCTCCCCCACTTGTTAAATGGAATGCATCGAGCCCTGTCACTCACCTTCATTCAAGAGTTCAACGCAGCCAAAGTGCAGAAGCTTCCTCTTCACCTGAGACCTTTGACAACAAGAAAGCTGCACTTCTCCTCACACAATCCGCAGACAAAACTGAGGGACCACTGATATCACCTCCACATGCAACCTCAGTGGTTCAAGAGAAGCTTGCATCTTTCCCGAGTGCCATGAGGTCTCCAACGACAAAACCCGCCGACACACTGCACTGGCCGAGATGTTCAAGCCAAGGATCCGGAAGCCTGTCACCTGCGGACAAAGCATGCAACCCATTGTCTCCCCATTGTGCACGGGCGGAGCCGATCATGGAGAGCCACCTCACCAATGCAACTTCGAAAAGCTTCCAAGGGAACTTAACTCTAGCAGTGAGGGCTGAAGAATTCAGCAGAGTGCAAGAGGCTGCCTCTCGTGTGGGTGTCCACGTCTCAAATGCAACCTCAAATGATCAAAAGGGTGATGCTTCAGTTCCACCTTCGGAGGGTCTTCCAGAACAACTCATTGCCTTGCCTATTGAATCATCTAAACTGTTCAGTGCTCCATCAAACCTAATTGATCAGGCAGGGCTCCAGTGTAAAGCCAGCAATGAGGTATCTGCAGGAATCCAGGCAGTAAATGGATTTCCATCCTCTGATATCTACACGACAAATGGTAACAAGGTAAGTAACACATCCCCAGAAAAGGTGGTTGAGGAACTCCACTCAATACCAAATTCTGAGAGTGTTTTGACAAAAGAATCGGATACCTTAGAATTCATTTTACGTTCTTTAGGTATCATTCCAGAAGACAATGAAGGACCGAGTGTGGCAATTCTAACTTCTTCGTCTCCTGATGTAACCAGTCCAGAACAGAACACAGCTCCCTCTTTGTCAATTGATCCATCTGGTCCAGAAGTAAAACAGAAGCTAGACTTCACTCTCCCGTCGTTTAATACAGTGGTATCGAATAATAAGGAGCAAGTGTTCGCCACACTTGGTCTCGGTTCTACAGGGCCCAAACAAACCAGAGCCTCCTCAGACATTCCTTTCAGTCCTGGAAAAAGACTGCAGACTGCAGAGGTTAACACTCCTTTCCAGGAATACCAAAGCACCTCTGCAGTCAGTAAACAAAATCCTGCGGACGTAAACCACTCGAGCTCCGTTTATCAAACAAACCAGCAAGGGAGGAATGTTCAGAGTCCGGTGGTGACCAGGGTTCAGAGGACGGAAGAGAACAAATTGCAGGAAACTGAGCTGCCCAATGTGGTGCCCTGCTCAGTCAGCGGCTCAGTTCCAATGAGCTTTGGGGACACTCAGGAAGTCAATGAAAAATTCGCCCATAATCTCACTTGTGCCCCAACAGCACGTCACCCACATGCAGATGTTGTGATCAAGTTAGAACATGGTGTTGCAAGCAGCAAAGGGAGTAATCCTTCGATGAGTCTCCACACTGCATGCAAATCAAACCAGTCCCCCTCTTCGGTTTCACATGTTTCAGCTCTGGATGGACCTCCGTTAATTGCGCACGTTGAACAGATGCAGGGAACTCTATCTCTGTCTGCTGCGGGCGGTGATGGTCTGCTATCCTCACCCTGCAGCACACCCTATGTGCCATCGGCGCGTTCGACACCGTTAATAAATCCAGTTGCCGATCCATGTTCTGTGGGCTTAGTTCAAAACTGCAGACCTGCACCGAGGAGTGAGGCAGATGGTTCATCTCTTCAGCAAGTTCCAGCCATACCTGCACGCTTAAGCAGCAATGCATCTGATCGAAGTGTAGTGAGAAACAAACACCATGTGGCCGATGGACCTTTTGTTCTGTATAGAGGATTGAGGAAGCAACCAGGCATTAAGAATGGGACCTCTGGGAGTGTGGGGACTTTGTTTTCAATGGCCTGGGGCTGCCAGGGGAGTCCAATGCCAGGCAGCGAAGAAAGTTCTGAACAGCCAGGGCTCTTCCCTCAGGCCGGGAATGTCAAGAGCTCGGCAGGAGCTGAAAGTTCACCAGTCTGTGTGTCAAGCAGTACGGATAGCTATCACCCTCTGTCTGTGGTACGCGGTGTTCTAACCTCAAGATTCACACTGAAATGTCAAAGGCCAGTTCGGGGAATCCATGCTCTCCCTCCGAGTAGCAACGGGGAAGTAACGGCTGTTGGGCAGACATCGCATGGAGGTGGCTCCCTGCTCCGAAAAGAAGGCTGTAGAACAGTGGCCGTCTCAAATGATGCTGACGCAGATTTGCTATCAGGGATCAGGATCAGTTTTGTATTCTCACTCTCCAAGTACTGGGAGCACTGGAAAATCATCAATGGCGTGCATCTCGCTTCCGACTCGTTGGTAACAACAGGCCGTGAGCTTGTGCAATCCGTTGGCAAAGCGAGTAATTTCTCCACGATGCAAGTAGAACATGACTCACGTGAGGTGAATGGACCAATCCGGGCTGGAACTAGAGCTGGCTCACGTCTAGATGAGGGCAGACAGAGAGACTTCATTACTGACTCCCCTCCCAGTCAGAATAATGTGCCTTTTGTAAGTGATCCTTTTGTCCAAATGGCCGATACAAAAACCTTCAGCACAGTGCCTGATCATTCCGATAATGTTTACCGATTCGAGGTAAAATTGAACCAAAACCCTGAGCGTGTTAAGCATGCGAGCAAAACTACCACAATCGTCTCTGCAGAACTCTCCAAGTTGCCGGCTGGAAGTGGGTGTTCTAATGAAAATCCCGCTGAGGTAAATGATACCTCAAGTGGACAAGATGAAACAGCAGCTGCCCTCTGTTGTTTCAATTCCAAAGACCTGATGACACAGAACTTTTTCGGCAAAAATGAATTCCCAAATGTGGCTGAGTTGGAAACCACCACCGAGTCCATTTTCCGTTTCTGGTGTCCTTCAGGGGACGGCTTTGAACAGCACCATGAGGAGATGGAGAAAGGATTTGATTTTAAGTCTAGTGTTGAATGGATCCACAGTGGACTCAACCTGTACACCGTAGCGAGTCCTGCAGAGTCAATTAGTAGCGTGCACACGTGGAATGCACACTGTCTCCATTTTGGGTTCACTGCAACAGTTGACAGGGGGCAACGTCATAAAGAAAGATCTCAGCCAAGAAAATTAAGTAACTGGTGCAGTACAACAGACGATATTGTGTTTGAGGAACGTGAATCGGAGCTGTTAGAGAGTATATTGAGGTCCCACCCCCTGCTGACTGATGAAGGCAGCAATGGTAACTGGGCTGACATTGCTTCACATAATACAGCACTCGAAACCTACAGGCCAAACGCTTGCCTCAAAAATAGCAGTAGCCAAATAACTCAACGATATGGGGGCAAACAGTTTGAAGCTGACAACACAAAGATGACCCTACCATCTCTGAGAATGGGGAGCAAATGCATGAGTAGCAATGATTGGCGTGCAGTCCTAAATCAGGATGCACCACACCCTGATGATTCAACACAACTTTTCAATGGGCAAGCGAGTTGGAGGAAATCTGAGCCTAGCGTGGCCGACTGCACCGAAATAGAAATGAAAGGAGTGGGTCACCAAAAATGCAAAACCATTCTCTCTGAGTTACCGAATACGTTATCAACAGCTTTAACCCACAGTCCAGCATCTAAAGTGGTCAATGAAACTTCTGAAGTGACAAGCCCGGGAGCTGATTGGAAAGCCTTTTGGGACTGCGGCAGTAGTGATGTAGACGTTGCACGTGAAGAAATGGAGACCTTTGCAACAGACTGTTCTTCAATCTCAGCCGAGTCTCAGCTGTCTCTCTGCGGAGTTGGCAGCAGCCCGCAGCAGTCATCATTGCGGATCAAAAACTCACCGTGTTTGGCTGCACAGAATGGTACGTGAAAATATAACCTGCAAATGCTTCCAGGAGTCTCCTGGAGAACTTCCTGTCTGCTATTTCAACATCACAAGCTCTAGCAGCAAACAATGGAGATTGCTGTTTTTGCACCAAGAAATTTGCAATTGGAGGGGGGGGGGGGGGGCGGGGGGTGATAGCTTCAGCACTTTGATTTGATTAATAAGGAATGAAGGTCATGATATCTTGAACCAGATCTGCATATTGTGAAAAGCACAAAGTGACAAAGTAGAACATGAAATGAGTCCTTCAGCTTGATTTTCACTGACTGTGTTAACATTGTCTCCGATCTCATGAAGCAGAGATCTTTCAGTGAATGTAGTGTTGTGGATAAATTACCACAAGCAACCTGTAATCTGGCTACTTATTCAGGAATTTCACAGTCAAGTGCTGAAACAATTATTTAAACTTTATTGCATGTAGCAACCAAAATAAGAGCCCTCAAGTAAGCAAGTTAAGCCTCACAACCCAATTTAACTATTATCCAATTAATGGTGTAAATTAGCTGTAATTCCCACTGACAGTGTCTATCTCTCTGGATGTGTCCAGGGTTCAATCCTTGTGCAGTGTTCTCTAAACTTCTTCCCTCATGAATCCTAGAGTTCAATTCCTGTACAGTTTTTCATCCTGCAAGTTTGTGGTGTGATGACATTATTGATGGTCCTTTAGATTATTTCTTCCAAAGTAGTGCCAGTCTGCCTTCTTATCAGAAGCAGCTTCCTTTGTTCCTTGTTACATTTGGTGTTGACTGTCTGTTTGAAGACACAGCTTTCCCATCATTAACTCCTTAAGTTCTGCAAGGCAACTGTTTGTCCTTGTGGCACAGGGCAGCCATTTAACAAGGAGTTGTTAAAATAGTTTTCTTTATATAGCTTTGTCTCCTCCTTTTCCCAGGCACAGCTAATTGCTTTCAATTCCTGGATAAGTTTGTTCTTCCCCTTTAGTAGCTTCTCCCGAACAGAGTTATCACTACGTCTTTCAGTCTATGAGCAGTTATTTAAGTTGTGAAGTTTACACTAGCATAATATATTTATAAGCCAGCCTACATTAATTAACTGTGCTGCTGGGGTTTGATATTTTTATGATTACAATTATTAGAATTCACCTTTTAGAACATGGAACAGTACAGCACAGTACAGGCCCTTCAGCCCACAATGATCTAAGATCAACCTAACCTACACACCCCTCAATTTACTGTCATCCATGTGCCTATCCAAGAGTCACTTAAATGTCCCTAATGTGTTTGATTCTACTACCACTGCAGGCAGTGCATTCCACGCACCCACCACTCTCTGCGTAAAGAACCTACCTCTGATATTTCCCCTAAACCTTACTCCAATCACCTTAAAATTATGATGCAGCTTTTTCTGCCCTGGGGAAAGGCCTCTGGCTATCTACTCTATCTATTCCTCTTATTAACTTGTACACCTCTATCAAGTCACCTCTCTTCCTTCTCTCTAATGTGAAAAGCCTGAACTCACCCAACCTTTCTTCATACGACATGCCCTCTAGTCGGGGCAGCATTCTGGTAAATCTCCTCTGCACCCTCTTTAAAGCACCTACATCCCTCCTGTAACAAGGCGACCAGAACGGGATACAATGTTCCAAGTGTGGTCTAACTGGGGTTTTATAGAGCTGCAGCAAAACCTCACGGCTCTTAAACTCAATCCCCCTGTTAATGAAAACCCAAACACGAAACACCTTCTTAATAACCCTGTCAACTTTGAGGGATATATGTATGTGGACCCCAAGATCCCACTGTTCCTCCACACTACCAAGAATCCTGTCTTTAACCCTGTATTCAGCATTCAAATTCAACCTTCCAAAACGAATTACTTCGCATTTATCCAGGTTGAATTCCATCAGCCACTTCTCAGCCCAGCTCTGCATCCTGTCAATGTCTTGTTGTAGCCTGCAACAGCCTTCAACACTATCTACAACATCACCGACCTTTGTGTCATCAGCAAAATTACCAACCCACCCTTCCACATCTTCATCCAAGTCATTTATAAAGAGAAGAGGCCCAAGAACAGATTCCTGCGGGACACTATTAGTCACTGACCTCCAGGCAGAATACTTTCCATTCATTACCACTTTCAGCCAGCTAATTCTGTATCCAGACAGCCAAATCTCTCTGTATCCCATACCTCCTCACTTTCTGAATGAGCCTACCGTGGGGAACCTTATCAAATGCCTTATTGAAATCTATATACACCACATCCACTGGTCAACCTTCATCAACTTGTCTTGTCTCATCCTCCAAAGAACTCAATAAGGTTTGTCAGGCATGACCTGCCCCTTACAAAGCCGTGCTGACTATCTTTAATCAAATTGTTTTTCCAAATAACCATAAATCCTATCTCTCCGAATCCTTTCCATAACCTTGCTTACCACAGATGTAAGACTGACTGACTGGTCTGTAATTCCCATTCCTTTTCTTGAACTGAGGAACAACATTTGCTTCCGCCCCCCCCCCCCCCCCCACCCCCAAAATCATCCAGTACTACTCCCGTGGAGAGTCAAAATGCAAAGATCATCACCAGAGGTGCAGCAACCTCATTCCTCACTTCCTGTAGTAACCTTGGATACATCTGGTCCGGCCCTGGGGATGCTTCCCTGAATTTCTAGCACATCCAGTTCCTTAATATCAATCTGTACAAGCCTATTAATTTGGTCCACGGTGTTCTCACTATCAACAAGGTCCCTCTGTCTAGTGAATACTAGTGTCATTAAAGGCCTCCCTTAACTCTTCAGACTCCACGCATAAGTTCCCTCCACTATCCCTGATCAACCCTACCCTTTCTCTGGTCGTCCTGTTATTCCTCACGTAAGTGTAGAATGCCTTTGGGTTTTCCCTAATCCTTGCCGCCAAGGCTTTTTCATGCCCTCTCCTAGCTCTCCTTCGTCCATTTTTGAGTTCTTTCCTAGCTACCCTGTATTCCTCTAAAGTTGTGCCAGATCCTAGTTCCCTTCTTCCTCTTGACAAGAAGCTCCTCTTCTCTTGTCATCCAAGGCTCCTCCACCTTACCATTCCTCACCTGCCTTAGTGGGACAAAGTTATCCAACACTCTCAACAAGTGCTCCGTAAGTAGCCTCCACATTTATATTGTGCATTTCCCACAGAACAATTGTTCCCAATTTACACTCCACAGCTCCTGTCTGATAGCAATATAATTTTATCTCCCCCAATTAAATACCTTTCCATACTGTCTGTTCCTATCCCTTAACTTGGTGGCATATTTGTGGCAAATTAGCAAGTTGTACAGGCACAAGTTAATTGTATGAAACATCATGAATCCCACGTGTGTGTGTGTGTGTTTGAAATATATGTAAAGTTATCAAAGCATCAGCCTGAAGGAGTGAAGAAAAGAAGATTGATCCATATTAGCCTTCTACATCATCATATCTTCATAATGGAAAATCATATATTAAGTTTTGTCCAATTAACCCTGTTAGTTTGCCCCCTACGTTAGTGATTATTCTTTATGCCAGTATGATTAGTCCCAAACAGGAGATTCAGACCTTTAGGGTTTAGCATTAAGTCCAAGAATCTACAATAATCTAATAAACCTTGTATGAATAAATAAATAAATGCCAATGAGGTACTCAAAAGAAAAGGCATTTTCAGGGAGATCATTTATGATCAGCTATTACCACAGTAAAATACCCAATTCTGAGAAAAAGACTTCCTTCCTCGCCCTACGGCAGAATTTACAAGTTACAAAGTTTAGCTGGTCCCACTTTGCCTCCTGTGAGTTTGCCAATCCTGCATTTGGGATAAATAGGTCCATTTTATTTAAACTGAGGGTTCAGAAAAAATTTACAAGGATGTTGCCAGGGTTGGAGGATTTGATCTACAGGGAGATGTTGAATAGGCCGGGCTGTTTTCCCTGAAGCGTTGGAGGCTGAGGGGTGACTTTATCGAGGCTTATAAAATCATGAGGGGCATGGATAGAGTGAATAGACAAAGTAGTTTCCCTGGGGGTGGGGGGAGTCCAGAACTAGAGAGCATAGGATTAGGGTGAGAGGGGAAAGATATAAAATGGAGCTAAGGGGTAACTTTTTCACACAGAGGGTGGTTCATGGTATGGAATGAGCTGCCAGAGGAATTGGTGAAGGCTCGTACATTTTGCAGCATTTAAAAGGCATCTGGATGGGGACATGAATAGGAAGGATTAAGAGGGATATGGGCCAAGTACTAGCAAATCGGATTAGATTAGGTTAGGATATCTGGTCGGCATTGATGGGGTGGACCGAAGGGTCTATTTCCATGTTGTACATCTCTGACTCTATGACTTATGAAGCTGTAACTACCGAAATCAGAGCTGAGGCCTCTGTTATTTACAATCAATATTAATAGACTTAGATAAAATAATGGGGTTTAATTGTCGCCAAATTTGCTGCTGTCACAAACATAAGTACAGGCCGACCGCTGTATCCACGGGTCCAGTTACCGCAGTTTCGGTTACCCGCAGTTTACCACAGCCCAAACATATTACATGGAACATTCCAGAACCTGGGACCAGGGGGCTGCCGGGGAGGAAAGTTATCCATTTAACTGGTTTCAGGCATCCGTGATAGATCTTGGAACGTATCCCCCGCAGATATGTGGGGACTACTGTATAGAAGCAAGTTGTAAGGAGGATGTAGCCTATAAAGGGAAATACATTGGTGGAATGACTGGGCAAAAATTTGCCAGGTGAAATTAATTTTTATTTATACATGGGATGGGGAGCAGGAGCTAATATGGCATTTAATGCCCATTCTTAGTTGCCTGTGAGAAAGTGGTGGTGAGCTGCACTGAACTATACGATTAAAGAGCATTTTGACCCAGGGACAGGGCAGGGGGTGATGATATTTCTCCAGTGAAGAGGATGAGTGGCTTGAGTGTTGCCATGTATCTATTGCCCTTGTCCATTGAACGTTGAGGGGTTGGAAGGTGCTCTTGAAGGAAATGTAATATGGGATAAGAGCAAAGTACAGCTGCAACTCAGCAGGACTGGCAACATCTTTTAAAATACAATGTGAGGCTGCTTACATTGGTAAAGAAAACAAAATATTACTAAAATACAGACTACAGATTGGGACAGTACAGAGGGATCTATGTAAATTAATTGCAAACATGCACCGGTACAGTAAGTAATTGGGAATGCAAGTGGAACTTCGGCTTTTATTGTAAGGTTGGAGTATAAATGTAAGAAATATCATGCTGCAAAGATACAGAACATTGGTAAAACCACATCTAGATAACTGAGTACAGTATTGGGGCTCAGTATTTAGAAAGGGACAAATATTTCTAATCAACCTGCTCAGTGACATTATTGCACGCCTCTGGAGCAGGCAGGACTTGAACCGAGCTCTTCCAGGTAGGCACACTGCCACTGCCCCACGAAAGCCCTTCAGGGGGCAATATGCATTGCATCTGAAGCAGCTCAGTGATGGTTCACTAGGCAGATTCCTGAAAGGAAAGGCTTCGCATGTTTATATCAATTGAAAATTAGGAAAATTGAGGCTGATCACATTAAAATGTAGGATTCAGATAGGTTTATGGGGTGGAGGCTGAGACGATGTTTGCTCCATGGGAGAGTCTAGAATTGGGGCACAGAGTGTCCAGAAATGTGCACAATACTCCAGTTGTGGCCTCACCAGTGTGTTATACCATTATATCCTTTTTTAATATTCTATACCTCTGCCTTCCAGGAGAGCATTCTATATGCCTAGTACTGGTAACTTGAGGGACTTTTGCTCTTGCACACCAAGGTCCCTCACTTCATCTCCCCATCTCAGTGCATTCCTGTTTATTATGTATTTCTTCTTCCTGTTTGTCTTCGCACTTGAATTCCAACAGCCACATTCCTGCCCACTGCACTATCCCAGCTGTATCATTTGAGCTTACAACTGTCCTGTACACTATCCACTACATGGCCTAATTTCTGTGTTGCCTGCAAATTTCTCAATTGTGCTCCCCCCATTCAAGTCCAAATGTTAATGTGTAAAACAAACAGCAGAGGTCCCAACACTGAGCCCTGCGGTATACCACTTGAAACAGTTTTCCACTCGCGAGGTCAGCCATTAACCTTGTGTTTCCTGTTACTAAGCCAAATTTGGATCCAACTTGACACATCACCTTGTATCCCGTGGGCTTTTACTTTTGCAACCAGGATCTCTCCAGTCACCTAACTGGCAACCAGAAAACCTTTTGAGTCGCTGACAGGAATTTCTCCAGTTGCCTGGCTCCCAACCTCTGCAGTCACAGATCATTAATATACATCAGGAAAAGGAGGAACCGCACTGAGTTCCTTCCTCGAATCACCATCGACCACAGTTTCCTGTTTCTCAGCCAGCTTCATTTTCATACTGCCCCAGTTTTACTCCATGGGATTTCACTTCAATGACTCAATACTTTTGTCACAGTGTTGCTTATTTGGTTTTGAGCAGAGAAACGTCAGCCCTTCCATCGTGTCTCAATTTGGAAGGATGTGCATCTTTTTTATCTGGACCCTAATCCGACAGTACAAAGTTCACTCTTAATACCACTAAGTTTAAATATCTGAAAGCTCTGCAATCATACAGCTAACAGACATACAGAGCTTGCATTTCTGTAGCGCCTTTCCTGACCTCAAGACATCCCAAAGTGCTTTCCAGCTAATTGGAAACTTTTTAATTGTGGTCATGCCTGTAATGTGGGCAATATGTCCACAGCAAGTTTCCAAAAAACAGCAGGAAGGCAATGAAAAAGAGCTCTTGTTTCAGTGACCTTAGTTGAGAAATAAATAATGGCCAAAATACTCATCAGATCCTTTATGGACAGATCAAAAAGGACAGCATTTCCAACAATGCACACTTTATACTATGCTGGAGTGTGGAGATTTTGTGTTTCAGTCTATGGGTATTATTGCTACTAATGTAACTCTATCACTTGACCCTGGCAACTGGAGTACAGAATTGAGCCTTGCTATTACTGTCCAGTTTGATCTGGGCAGTCTTGGTAGGGTATTAAGGGTGGTTTGTTGTTTAACCATTGATAACTAAACAAGAGCAGCACTTAACATTGGAAATATTACTACCATGCTTACCTAGTTAGATCCCACCGCAACCTTATGTGAAATTGGTCCTGTGCAGCCAGCGCAAAACAAACAATGTGTCAGGGTTTGCAGGAGCAATGGTTTGTGTTGATGTAACATCTTTGACACAGTAAGATAATCTCACACCATTTAGCAATGCCTTAAGCAATGCATCAAGGTGACAGATCAAGTACCTTGTTCCTGTACTGTCTTGCCTTTTTTTTTGTTTGGAATTATTCCTTGGTATGTGGCTGTATCTAACAATGCCAGCATTGATTACCCATTCCTTCTTCTCCTTTGAGACCAGTTAAAGAGTCTGCTACGTTGCTGTGGATCTGGAACCACAGACAAGGCAGACCAAGTAAAGATGGCACCTCTGTGTATGGTCTTCCCCCTGAAGTGGCTATACTTTCTCTTCATCTGTCCTCTCATGTTCAAGACTTTAAAGGGAAAATAAACCCACACTGTACAATCCTCCCTGATAGCTAAAATGTGTGTTTCTGATCAATGTAGTATCATTCTTTTTATCTTTTATGTATCTTTTTATTTATATCAGTTTACTGCACCTCCTACAGTGTGTTAAAACCTTTTTTGGTAGTCAGAGGGAGACCAAACTGAAGTCCTGCATAAAATGGATATAGCATCCCTGATTTTCAATTCTATCTTTTGAGCCTTAATAATCTACTGAGAGCAAATGAGGACTGCAGATGCTAAAGACCAAAGTTGAGGTTGTGGTGCTGGAAAGAATCATTCCTGATGAAGAGCTTATGCTCGAAACATCAATTCTTCTGCTCCTCGAATGCTGCCTGACCGGCTGTGCTTTTCCAGCACCAAACTCGCGACCCTTAGTTATCTGCATTAGTACTTGGAGTGATTTGGATATCTGTACCCTGGAATCCTTTTCATCCTCAACTTCACTCAGATGAGCGTACAAGCTCACATTTCTACATTGACATTTAATTGGTCTATATGAAAACATCAAACACAGAGGGTTGACAAAGAAATTCCAAAGCTTTTATGCCTGTTCATGTGAAAGTATGTTTACCATTGATGGAATGATTAAATCCTTGAATTTGCAAGAGGTTGAAATTTAAGGAGCACAGAAATCTTAAGAAGGTTGTGGATTGAGTGGTCACACAGAATGAGATATTAGTAAACACACAACATGCTTGATTTTAGAAAGGGATCAAGTTTGTTTGCAAAATGTGCATGTACACTGCTCATTGCATGTAACAATCTCCTTCCATTAGTTACAGGTCACTGAGGAAATGGCGAGGAAAACCCAGTCGCTACATCCACAAATCAGACCCGTGGATGTGATGTGGCAAGGTGCCTGCGAACTCTGCAGCAGAAGCCAACAGAGGAGACAACTACCTCCAGCTGATGCCCGAAATTTTGAACGCGTTTACCATCTTTTTGCTACCGCACTCACTCTTGAGTACCCTCAATGTTCCGCTCACTTTCAAAGAAATCTCAGAGTGCCTTGAGTGTGCAAAGTGAGAATCTGTGCAATCCCAGAAAACACCACCATTATGTTTTCCACTGGCGAGAGGAAATTATCGTACTGCGCGGGAATCGATGGTGAGCTGAGAGGATTTCATCTCAGAGGACTTTGTCTGCCATTTTATCAGAGACAGTGCGAGTTAGCACTGGGACAAGCCTACCCACTAACACATAGGGACATTCGTATATATTACAGATCGATAAACAAAATTGTGTTATTGTAAAGATAATTATTAATCAATGCTTGGCTGAAATAAAAACAGTCTTCATTATATACTTCTGTCGTGAAATAATGATCTGAATATGAGTAAACCTAGTTTTGTTAGACCGACTACAAGAATACAAAGATGAAGCACAACAGTTTAAAATGATGGGACATTTTGGGAAGTACTGATATGAAATTGGTGTGATTCTGGGTTGAAAGAGACAGTTTGAGGGTTAATGGAGTGTGACGAGAGCTTCACCACATAAAGGTAGTTCACATTTAACTGAAAATTTCAGTTTTGAAAATGAATACAATGCAGCAAATAAATAGAGATGTCCACGCCACAGATTATTATTCTAAAATAAAATTCTGAGATGAGCAGTTAGGAACTGGATGTGATGAAGGCAGGCTCAGGTGTGGCTTTCAAAAAGGGATTTGATGAGAGTTAAGGGAAAATGTATATGGCGAGAGGGCGATGGTGGGGATCTTGCAGAGAACCGCCAAGGACTTAATGGACAAACTGTCTTCTACTTATAATTGTTCTCTTTTTTTTGTGGCACATTGTTGGCAAGATTTGTGGGCGGCACGGTGGCACAGTGGTTAGCACTGCTGCCTCGCAGCGCCAGAGACCCAGGTTCAATTCCCGACTCAGGCGACTGACTGTGTGGAGTTTGCACGTTCTCCCCGTGTCTGCGTGGGTTTCCTCCGGGTGCTCCGGTTTCCTCCCACAGTCCAAAGATGTGCAGGTTAGGTGAATTGGCCATGCTAAATTGCCCGTAGTGTTAGGTAAGGGGTAAATGTAGGGGTATGGGTGGGTTTCGCTTCGGCGGGGCGGTGTGGACTTGTTGGGCTGAAGGGCCTGTTTCCACACTGTAATCTAATCTAATCTAAATCTAAATTATAATCAGTAACCTGCTTGTCCAGTTTAATTTCAGGTGTTATCAGAACCATTTGACCCAAAGGCTCAGCTTAATGTGTCACATGACAGAAAGGATCAAGAATGGGAGGGCAGGGATTTAAAATAATTGACAAATGTGTTGTGAGAAGAACGTTTTTCATGCAGTCAGTGAGTGAGATCTGGAATGCAATGCCCGAGAGTGTGACAGAGGAACATTGATATATGAAGGTTCTGCTTGAGATTTAAACGCTCAGTTCAAGCTATCAATAGTCTGCTTGTCAAAAACTCAGTGTTGAAGGAATCGCCATCTTCTCCAGTTAAACACTGGGGAAAGCAAAGCTGGTGTCTTCAGTCCCTGTCTCCTACTCTATATCAAGCAGCTCCATGGCTGGAGGAATCAGATCTTACAAACCCAAGGTGGGCTTGTGCCCGAGTTAAGTGCAAATAAATCTTAGGGCTTCCTACAGCACGATGGCTCAGTGGTTAGCCCTGCTGCCTCACAGCGCCAGGGAACTGGGTTCAATTCCAACCTTGGGTGACTGCCTGTGTGGAATTTGCACATTCTCCCCGTGTCTGAGTTTGTTTCCTCCGGGTGTTCCTCCCACAATCTAAAGATATGCAAGTTAGGTGGATTGGCCATGCTAAATTGTTCATGGTGTTCGGGGATGTGTAGGTTAGGTGCATTAGCCATGGGAGATATCGGGTAGGGGGATGCATTGGGGTGGGATGCTGTTCGGAGGGTTGGTGTGGACTTGTTGGGCCAAATGGCTTGTTCTACGTTGTAATTTTCCACACTGTAGGGATTTTGTGAATAAGGTTTCATGGACCAACATCACATTATCATTTTTCACAAAGAGCAGGGATTAACCTTCATGAGGTAGAAGGTAATCTCACGTTACCATCCGAACGTTAAAACTATCACTGTACTGATGTAGAGTTGACAGAAAAGACTCTACTTAGTGTGGAGATTGGTTCTTCTGATATCCAGAAAGAATACAAAATGCCGTTTACAGGATAAATGGGTGCAAACTCTAAATCTGAGGCTGGCAGCCTGTGATTCTCATTGGGATACACAAAAATAAATACAAGCTGTTGTCAGCATAAAGTGAGTGAATGTCTTATGTTGTGCTGAACCTTAGTCTGTTTCTGAATCTGTTCGCAACAGTTCAACATTCCAGCACCTTCAGCAAGAGTCCCATTTCGAGCAGTTTGTGAAGTGATTGCTGTATGTGTTTTGTAATGATCTAAGCTGATGTTATTATTGAACTATGACAGATCCCAAACTGAAATATGGCTTGCAAGATTTTTAAAAAGTTTTAACAAGGTGGTCCTTCATTAAATGTAAGCATACAACACTGGCCATTTGGTTTTAAACAATAGAACATAAATTTTTCTGCAAAAGAAATTAATATAGAATGAACTGAAGTATTTTCATACCACATGATTTGAAAACTTTCAAACTGTAGTAAAAACTAACCTATCTATCCCATCACCATCACTTTACAGTATTTCAGCAACAGACTCCCTTCTCTACCACATCTATACATATGATACATTTATTCCTTTAATTTCTGAGAGTTTGGCAGCTTCTGCCTTGATTATTCCACACAACTTAGCTTAGACTTTCTCAACTTCAAATAAGCCCTTCAGGGTACTGACCAAACACTCCTTTCAATGGGTGCTGTCAATGAGTGGGATGTTAATGGTGGATGGAGTGCTGCCAATAGGTGGGGTCTTGCCAGTTGGGGAGGAACTTAGAGTAGGTGAAGTCTTGACGGTGTGTAAGGTGCTGCCAATCAATAGGCTGCTGCCTGTGGGTGAGATGCTGGCTGCTAGGTAATGGTAGTGAATGAAATGATAGCCGCAGGTTGAAAGGTATTGGGAGAGTCCTATTCTGTGATAAACAATGTGAACATGGCCAGACCTACGAGAGTCCTCACAGATAATAGGGCTATGGCCTCCTGAGCCAGAGAGGCAGTGAAAATCTAATAACAACCTGCTTTCAGTCACACACAAACAGATGTGTTTCTTTGACCGTTCTTTGGACCAGCTGACTGGGAGGATGCTGACCAAGGAACAATATTTGCAATGAAAGCAAAGATTGTTTGCCAACTGCTTATGAGAAAGAAAACTGGCCTGAGAGACCTCTAAGGTCTGAGTGAAGTGCATGTGTCTATAGCTGATTAGACCTCAAGTCTGCTGCCCCATTCAATATGATCTTGGCTGATCATCTAACTCATTCCCCTGTTCCCCACTTCTTCCTATACCTTTTGATCCGTGGTCTTTAAGAACAGAGGGGCTCGTCCAGCCATCATGTGCTACCTATGAATTTGCAACATGTGAGGCTGACGTCAAAGGACAGCACCTTGCGAGCAACATGACCTGTGTATTGTGCAGGATACTGAAAAATGATTAGTCTGGAATCCCACACAGAAAAATACTGGGGAACATGTGTGGTGAGGAAGACTCAAAGACTTTGCAGGGGGGTTATAAACAGGTTAAATGAGTGGGCAAAAACTCAGGAAATGGTATATAATGTGGGAAAATGTGAGGTTTTTCACTTTAGCAGAAAGAATAGGAGAGATGAGCATGATTTAAGTGGAGGAAGATTGCGGAACAGAAGAAGTTGGGGGTCCTTGTGCATAAATCACATAAAGCCATCATCCAAATTCAGAAGGTAATAGGGAAAGCAAATGGAATGTTGGCCTTTATATCAAAAGGAGTGAAGTCTAAAAGTAGGGAGGTTTTGCTAAAACTATACAAAGTACTCAGCAGACCATGGCTGGAAAACTGTAACCAGTTTTATCCCCTTACCTAAGGAAAGATATACTGACAGTTTGAGACAATCCAGAGAATTTTCACTATGTTGATTCCAGATGTACGAGGATTTTCTGATGAGATTGAGTCAGTTGGGCCTGGACTCATTGACATTTGGTAGAATGAGAAAAGACTTTGTAACCTGGTGAGTGCTGGTTCAAAGGCATCATCACACTCCTGAAGGGTGTGCAACTGAGAATGTGTGCGCTGAGGCAGAATCTGATCCAGCTCCTCCAGAAGAGACCGTGGAAACAGCTGACAGCGCTAACACATGCATTGCTTGATATGCCGTAGTGTCAAGTTGCTCAGTGAAGCCAACCTTTCTTGCTGAGGGTGAAGAGAGGTGACAGTCGAGCAACATGTTTCTCATGAGACTGGAGTGATGGCGTAAATCCAGTCAGTGACATCAGTCAGAGTATTTAGCTTGGCCTCGCTTTTCACACTGATCCTGAAGGAAGAAAGAACAGTTCATGTGCATGTGTCATAATGACTGCTAAATCATCAGATAGGATCATCTTGATGAAATCTATGGCAGACATGTCATTCATCCCAAGGTACCACAAAGAACATTGCCACTTTCCACTCTGCACGGGCTAGAGGAAGGATAAGAGAAATAAACAGCAGTGTGGTAGTCACCAACTAGCACTAGGCATTCAGCTGGTTATATCACTGGTTGCCATAAATGCGATGGCTGCAAAGGCAAGGTCTGGTAAAATTTGGCTAATTGGATCGGCAGTTGGGTTGAGTGGCAGGAAGCAGAGATGATGGTCAAGGGTATTCCAATTGGAAGTCTGTGTCCGGGGTCCCACATGGGTCAATATTGGGGCCCTTGCTGTTAAATGTTTATATAAATGATTTAGACTTGAATGTAGGAGGGTTGATCAGTAAACTCACAGATAATTGGTGGGGTCGTGAAGAATGAGAAGGACAGTCTTAGACTATGAGAAGATATTGACAGCCTAATTGATGGCAAATGGAATTCAAATCAGATATATGTGAGGCAATGCACTTGGAGAGGACAAACAAGGCAAGGAAATACATGAAGACTGTTTGGACCCTGGAGAGTGCCAAAGATCAGAGGGACCTTGGTGTGTATGTCCACTGATCCCTTTAGGTAAGTGGATAACATGGTTAGGAAGTCAAATGGTATAGTTGCCTTTATTAGTTCAGGCACAGAGCTGAAGACTGTATAAAATGTTGGTTAGACCCAGCAAGAGTGTGTGTTCAGCTCTAGAATCCACAAAGTAGGAGGGATATGACAGTAGGAGATTTACCGGATGTTGTCTGGGCTGGAGAGTTTCTACTAAATAGCGAGACAGAGAGAGTGGACAGACTAAATTGTTTTCTTTAGAGTAGAGGTGATTGAGAGGGTAATGATTGTGATGTATAAAATGATGAGGGGCATAGACATTGTGGGCAGGAACAAACATTTCCACTTGGACAAATGACTGAGAAGCATAGATTTAAGGGTGGGAGCAGGAAGTTTAGAGGGGATGGGTCGTTTTCATCCAGAGACTGGTGGAAATCTGGAACTCACTGCTGGTAAGAGTGGTAGAGGCAGAAACCTTCATAACATTTAAGAAGTGGTTAGATGTGCATTTGTGATGCCAAGGTTTACAGGCTTGGGCCAAGTGTTGGAAAATGTGGTGGGAACAGTTAGGTGTTTGGTTTTGACTGGCGCAGACATGATGGGCCAAAGGGCCTTTTCTGTGCTAACCGCCTCTATGACTCTATGATTTTAAAGGCAAGGTTGGAATGATCTCTGAACAGACAGGTGTGTTTCACCAACAACTATGAGTCCAGTGAGCAAATTGGAATGAACTCATTGGGATACTAAGACACAAAGCTGTGGAAGCAGGAACTATGTTGCCAATGGTTTCACCATCAATGGTCACCCCAATAACATGGTGTTTGCAGAATAGTTCCTCATAGGGCGACTGGCGAGGATGGACACAAAGTGCAGCTGACTCCTCTGTCGAAACATGTTGCCTTCATTGTCCAAAATAGCAGCCATCCAATAAGCTTTGACCATGTCCTAGCAGCGTTGACCTGGCAGAAAATGTTATTTGCTGGGAAAACCTTTATGCAGTCAGCCTGCTTTTGTTACATATATGAAGGAGGGGAATTATGGAGACTGGTTTTGTTAAGTGAGGGTGACACTCCTGGAAGGAGGAAGGGTCAGTTCAGACAGCCTCCGCATTAGCATTGTGAATCATATCAACCAGCAAACATGAGGCTTGGGAGATCCCTGGCATCACAAATGCCAGGGAGCATGATCTGAACTCAGAGCTGATCCTCTGTTTCACTAGACCTGGTCAGATAGGGCGAATGGATTGTAGCCAATGTAGAACCACCATGTTCCTCAGTGAGGGGGTGACATCCCCTCATCCTCATCAAGAGGTCACCATGAGGACTGTGCCCGGCTGCTTTTAAGAGGTCAACCTCAAAGATGGCCATCAGACATTAATACAGATACGAGCTGAAAATGTGTTGCTGGAAAAGCGCAGCAGGTCAGGCAGCATCCAAGGAACAGGAGAATCGACGTTTCGGGCATAAGCCCTTCTTCAGGGATGATACAGATACCCATGCCTCTTGTCTGATTGCAATTGGAAACAGGTCAAAAAAAAGGCTCTGGGTTAGTGATGCTGGAAGAGCACAGCAGTTCAGGCAGCATCCAAGGAGCTTCGAAATCTGCCAATGGCCTGAAATGTAGGCAGATGGTCTGCCATATTGAAGCAAGTCACATAGATACTTTGATTAGAGAATTGATATAAAACAGTAATGTGCTATCTGACCAAGCATCGGGTCTAGTAAACTTTCGTTGGTCAATGGAGCAAGATTATTAGAGATATGCAGGATTGTAAAGTTGAGGTTAAAATCAGATCAGCCAAGATCTTATTGGGGTATTGGAGGCTTGTAGGGGCAAGTGGCCTACACTTGTTCCTTGGTTATGTGTTTGCATGTTCATATGAGGTGTTAGGTACTGATAGAATTAATGCATCATGTATAACAGTTATTAAACACTGCCTGATATCATTATGTCAGACAGACTTCAGTTGAATAACAGCTCATATTTCAATGGAGTCACATAGGCCTCCCTATAGTCTTAATAACAGTCATAGTCTACCATACCAATATAACTTGTAACCTAGTTGCTAGTCTACAGTAAACTGTATTTTTTTAAATATAGGAGCCTCCACTACCCAGAGGATTTCCTGTATCATACTAGAACAGTCTGACCCAGTTGATCCCAACCTAAAAGGCAGAAAAACTATCTGAACATCTTTTATCAAGGTGTTTGTGGTAATGATCCACCATACAATGTGGATTCCACTGAGATTTTACAGGCACAGTTCTAAGAAGAGTAACTTATGGCAAGATTTGACAAAACAGAATGTACAGTCAGTGGGAGAAAGCCAGACCTGGTAAGAGAAGTGCAGAAGTTAGTTTGGGCTTGAACCGGAACACTAACCACACTTAGGAAATATAATTGTGTTGGGTATCGATGAAATGTAGGAGCATTTAGCAGGCGAGAACAGACATTGGAGGTTCTGTGGCAAAAATTGAAATTTCTGGTGGACAAGGAAGTAAACATTGTGCAATTACAGGCTGAGGAAGTAAATAATAATTCGAGTACTTATTGCTTAGTGCCAGTGTTACCACCTTTGTGGGTGGGCATGACAAGGCAGGGCTAGATTAAGGACTGTAGAAGTAATTTTAAAATGAGTATTAAGGGGTGGAAATGCCATAAAGGCATAATTACAGTGATACTGCGGCAATTCAGAAGCAGATGAAATCTAAAAGAAGAGGAAAGTTCAGATACCATTGATATCATAGAAATAAGCAGGAGATCTATTAGTTAAACTACAGTGAAGGAGGGAAGTGTTTATTAAGACTACTGACAGCAAGACTCGTTCAGGAAAAACATACTGTAATGTAATTATTAAGATTGATTCCACAGGTCGGCGTAACATTGAGGGCCAAAGGGCCTGTACTGCGCTGTAATGTTCTATGTCCTAATAACATTGTAGGAAGCATCAAATAACCTCGGAAAATCCATTAAAGAGAATGAGATTCATCTGAATGAGCCACAAACAGTGGAATTCATTCAGTAAAGACATGGGGAGGACGAAATTCTTTTAAAGATGCAGACAGATGGATTTGTTCAATAAAACCATTAAGCAAACAGGAACAAGTTATTAGACTGTCATAAGGTTAGAATTGTTCACTGTACTAGCAAGAAAGCAGAAAATATTTATTTCACACACAGAAGGCAAGAATCCTCCATATTGACTACATGCAGTACAGTAGAATTGAAATCTTTTAAAGGGGAATGAAGTGACATTGCTATACGGAAGAATTAAAAGCCTTTAAAGTAAGGATAATAAATGATCACAAGAAGACAAGATAGCAGAAATAATATTGCCACAAAGATTTAATTTCACAGATAAATCAAGTAGAATGCTGGAGAAATCAGCCCTTAAGATATCAAATTGCTTCTAAGCCAGTTACAAAATCAGAAGCTGAACAAGTAAATTCCCTTTTGAATTCAATTGGTACTGTAGTTGATTATCTCACAGCTCACCAAGGCATAACAGCAACATAGAATAATTCTAAGAGAGGAGAAAGATTTAAAAGGGACTTAAGGGGCAAATCTTTGACACAGTGGATGGTGTGTGTATGGAATGAGCTGCCAGAGGAAGTGGTGGGGGCTGTTACAACTGCAACATTTAAAAGACATCTGGATGGGTATATGAAGAGGAAGGGTTTAGAGGGATATGTGCCAATTGCTGGCAAATGGCACTAGATGAATTTAACATATCTGTTCGGCATGGATGAGTTGGACTGAAGGATCTATTTCTGTGCAGAATAGCTCTATGACTCTATCAGTTCATGATGATTCATTCTAACATCTTCCCATGGCAGACACCAAGCCAACAGGCCCATGGTTTCCTATTTTCTGTTTCCTTCTTTTCTTAGACGAGATACATTTGCTACTTTCAAATCTGGTGAACTTTGGGAAAATTAATGCCATTACATCAATTCATTTACTAGTCATTTTTTTAAGATCCCAGGATGAAGTCCATCAGGAGCCTGGGACTGTTCACCTTACAGCTCCATCATTTCGCTCATACCACTTCCACTCTGGTTGTACCTTTACCAGGTTCCTCTCTCCCTTTCACCTCCTGATTTACAGTTATCACTTAAATGATTTGTATCCTTTATAGATGCAAGTAATTTGTTCATTTCAACCTCCATTTCCTCATTATCTATGAATAACTGCCATTTTCACTATCGAGAGGATCACCATTTACTTTGCTTATTCATCCTTTTCAGATCACTGTAGAAGATGTATTTTGACGATCAACGGCATTTCTTAATTGTAGGTGACCTGCTATTCTATGATGGAAATCAGTTATTCCAGTTTCACTTTGGGAAGATCTCCTAGAATGGATACACTATGTACCCCTGAGTCAGAGCCCAGTCAATTGTGTGTTAGCTTGAGCTCTTGTAATCCAATCTGAAATCTGTGGCAATATAAGGCTGGCTGCAGTATTTTCCACTTCTATCATCATTGGCAAGGTTCTGAACACAAAGTGTCAGGACTGAGTTATAAGGAGACATAAATTAGAAGAAAGTTAATAATCATCACACCCTCACTGATTCCATTGATGACTATTTAACTGAAGTTATTCAGATGTCAACACAGCCTGTGGAACAAATAATTATGGTAGAATCAAATCTGATGTCAGATACAAGCAAGGGAGCAGGTTCAGGTAGAATATTTCATTTCCTTATTCTCCAAGGAGGATTTGTCATTATCAGTGACATACATTGTGCTAACTATGGAATAATGCTCCACAAACAAATACATTAAGGACAAAAGGGTAACTAGGGAGCGAATAGGGCCCCTCAAAGATCAGCAAGGCAGTTTTTGTGTGGAGCCGCTGGAGAAGGGGGAGATACTAAACGAGTATTTTGTATCAGTGTTCACTGTGGAGAAGGACATGGAAGATATAGAATGTAGGGAAATAGATGGTGAGACCTTGAAAAATGTCCATATTACAGATGAGGAAGTGCTGAATGTCCTGAAACACATAAAGGTGGATAAATCCTCAGCGTCTGATCAGGTGTGCCCTGGAGCTCTGTGGGAAGCCAGGGAAGTGATTGCTGGGCCTCTTGTTTGTATCATCGATAGTCACAGGTGAGGTGCCAGAAGACTAGAGGTTGGCTAATGTGGTACCATTACTTAAGAAAGGTGATAAGGACAAGCCAGGGAACTATAGACCGATGAGCCTGATGTCGGTGGTGGGAAAGTTGTTGGAGTGAATCCTGAGGGACAGGATTTACATGTATTTGGAAAGGCAAGGACTGATTAGGGATAGTCGACATGGCTTTGTGTGTGAGAAATCATGTCTTACAAACTTGATTCGGTTTTTTTGAAAAAGTAACAAAGAGGATTGATGAGGGCCGAGCGGTGGACACGATCTATATGGACTTTAGTAAGGCGTTTGTCAAGGTTCCCCATGGGAGACTGATTAGCAAGGTTAGATCTCATGGAATACAGGGAGAACTAGCCATTTGGATACAGAACTGGCTCAAAGGTAGAAGACAGAGGGTGGTGGTGGAGGGTTGTTTCTCAGACTGGAGGCCTGTGACCAGTGGAGTGCTGCAAGGATTGGTGTTGGATCCATTACTTTTCGTCATTTGTATAAATGATTTGGATATGAACATAGCAGGTATAGTTAGTAAATTTGCAGATGACACCACAATTGGAGGTGTAGTGGACAGCGAAGAAGGTTGCCTCAGATTACAACAGGATCTTGATCAAATGGGCAAATGGGCTGAGAAGTGGCAGATGGATTTTAATTTAAATAAATGCGAGGTGCTGCATTTTGGGAAAGCAAATCTTAGCAGGACTTATACACTTAATGGTAAGGTCCTAGAGAGTGTTGCTGAACAAAGAGTCCTTGGCGTGCAGGTTCATAGTTTCTTGAAAGTGGAGTCGCAGATAGATAGGATAGTTAAGAAGGCGTTTGGTATGCTTGCCTTTATTAGTCAGAGTATTCAGTACAGGGGTTGGGAGGTCATATTGCAGCTGCACAGGACATTGGTTAGGCCACTGTTGGAATATTGCGTGCAATTCTGGTCTCCTTCCTATCGGAAAGATGTTGTGAAACTTGAAAGGGTTCAGGCAAGATTTACAAGGACGTTGCCAGGGTTGGAGGACTTGCCCTATAGGGAGAGGTTGAATAGGCTGGGGCTGTTTTCCCTGAAGCATTGGAGGCTGAGGGGTGACGTTATAGAGGTTTATAAAATCATGAGGGGCTTGGATAGGATAAATAGGCTTGGGTGGTAGGAGGGGAAATGAGCAGTGGTGAATATAATTAGATACAAGTATGTAATGGAAAGAAAAAGCCTGGCTAGATTTTAAGGTGTTAAGGTTGTATCAGATTTAAGACTCTGAAAGGGTTAAGGCTGAGGATTGTATTATGCACTGCACAATATGATGATATCACAGATTTGGTTGGGAGAACAATTCTATATCTCAACGGAGACAAACCTGCTATCATGGTCTTAATAAAAATGTCTATCAAAATAATGTTTCTGGATTGCTATCGTGCAAAAATCTACATCCTGTTTAAAACAGCAGTTGGTGGCAATTGGACTATCTGGTGATTTTCTTTTCCCACATGAGTGCAGTCAGGCTTTTTAGATCACAAGAAAAAGGGAGAATCTTTGATGTATCTCTCACCAATCTGACTGTGGTAAAAAAAATCTAACATACAACAGTTAGTGAGTCCTGCAGATGTTCTTTTGCCTTACATGTCTCTGAATCCATGGAGAGTGCTAACATAGAAACACGGAAAATAGCAGCAGGAGTAGACCATATGGAACTTCAAGCTTGCTCCACCATTCAATATGATCATGGCTGATCATCTAACTGTTCCCACTTTCTCCCCAGACTCTTTGATCCCTTTAGCCCAAAGGACCATATCTAACATTCTTAAAGACATTCAATGTTCAACCTCACGGTGACTCAGTGGTTAGCACTGCTGCCTCACAGCACCAAGGACCCAGGTTTGAATCCACGCTATGAACTGTCTGTGTGGAGTTTTCACATTCGCCCCATGTCAGCGTGGGTTTCCTCTTGATGCTTGGGTTTCTTCCCATAGTCCAAAGCTGTGCGGGTTAGGTGGATTGGACATGCTAAATTGCTCATAGTGTGCAGGAATATGCAGGCGAGGTGGATTGCCATGGGAAATTCAGGGTTACAAGGACAGGGTAAGGGGGTGGGGCTGGGTGGGATGCTCTTCAGATGGTCGGTGGGAACTTAATGGGTTGAATGGCTTGCTTTCACACTCTAGGGATTCTATGATTCATCAGCCTCAGTCAATTCCTGTGGCAGAAAATTCCACAGGTTCACCACTATCTGACTGAAGAAGTTTCTTAATCATTCTTGGTTCTCTTCTCCTAGTTGAAACCATCAACAAGGAAGGGGGGTAAAGTCAGGATCAAGTGACAGTATGTAAATTAGCTCTGACGCTAATGCTCAAATGGGGTGACGTTTTTCCTGTGTACCATTACTTCAATGCCTGATATGTGGACACAATAATTTCTGCCGTTCCAACACACATAAGCAGCAAATAAATTCACCAACTTACTTTAAAAAACATTCTGATGTTGTCACTGGCTGTGTTACTTTTAGATTGTCACAGACACAGGATCAAGTACCAACAGTGCTGAGGTAGGTGAGCTGAGCGAGGCAGACACCATAATAAACAATACAACACAATAAAACAAAATGGCTGCGACCATGAAGGAATGCAGGCTCTCAAACACCACTGGTTGATCAGTTATATCTGTGATCCCTGTGAGTTACAACTGGCCACGAGAGCATACATTCTGATTTCCACAATTTCCCAACATAGAATCATAGAATCCCGACAATGTGGAAGCAGGCCATTTGGCCCATCGAGTCCACACTGACCCTCCAAAGATGGTCCCACCTAGACCCCCCCCCCCACCTTATAACCCTGCATTTCCCATGGCTAATCCACCTAACCTACAGATCCCTGGATACTATGGGCAATTTAGCATGGCCAAACCATCTAACATCATGATTCTTAACTGGTGGTGTCTGGGCATTGTAATTCCACCAAGTCAGGTAAAGGCTGCAGTCAGAGTTGTCATGTTCCAAAGGCACAATCAAAGGTTGAAATGGTGTCAGTCTCAGGGACTGGGTTGAACTGTTTCTGAACTGGCTGACTGCCAGCTTGGTGCCAAAGTACAGGAACTCTTTGGAGGTCATGGCTACTGCTATTGCCTGAACTTTAAGTTGTGAATATCTCGTGACATTGCCAGCTAATGTGAAGATTGACCCAAAGTGAAATGATTCTCTGTGTGCTCCCAATATGTGAAGATTGCAGCTCTGCTAGACAGGCTTTCTGTGCTCCCTCTGCCAGATGAACATGCATGTATACTAGTCCAATTCAGACATTGTAGACAATACAGAGATTCAATTCTACAAACCCTCACCACCCTCCTCAGCCTGAGACCCCTTGTCCTCACCTTCCACCTACCAACCTCCGTATACATCACATCATCCTCCGCTATTTCCGCCATCTACAAACGGATCCCACCACCAGAGATATATTTCACTCCCCACCCCATCCGCTTTCTGTAAAGACCATTCCCTCCACAACTCCCTTGTCAGGTCTACACCCCCCATCAATCCACCCTCTCCTCCCGGCACCTTACCCTGCCATCACAGGAATCGCAAAACCTGCGCCGACACCACCGCCCCCCCCACCTCACCTCCGGCCAAGGACCCAAAGGAGCCTTCCACATCCATCAGAGTTTTACCTGCACTTCCGTACAAGTCATTTACTGTATCCATTGCTCCCAATACGGTCTCCTCTACATTGCAGAGACAAGACACCTACTTGCACAGTGCTTCAGAGAACATCTCTGGGCCACCCGCACCAAACAACCCCACCACCCCATGGCCGAATACTTCAACTTCCCCTCCCACTCTGCCAAGGTCATGCAAGTCCTCGGCCTCCTCTATCGCCACACCCTAAACACCCGACACCTGGAGGAAGAATGCCTCATCTGCCGCCTCGGGAGCCTCCAACCACATGGCATCAATGTGGACTCCACTAGTTTCCTCACTTCCCCTTCCCCCACCTTATCCCAGTTCCAATCTTCCAACTCGGCACCATCCTCATGACCTGTCCTACCTGTCCATCTTCCATCGCACCTATCCACTCCACCCTCCTCTCTGACCTATCACCTTTACCCCACCTCCATCCATCTATCGCACTCTCAGCTACCTTTCCCCCCAGCCCCATCCACCTCCCGTTTATCTTACCACCCCCTCGGCTCACAGCCTCATTCCTGATGAAGGGCTTTTGCCTGAAACGTCGATTCTCCTGCTCTTCGGATGCTGCCCTACCTGCTGCGCATTTCCAGCACCACACTCTCGACTCTGATCTCCAGCAATCTGCAGTCCTTACTTTTGCCTGATATCTTAGACATTTAGCAATCCCACAGCCGCTCCAAATTTCTGCAATAGACGTAGAACATAGAATATAGAACAATACAGCACAGAACAGGCCCTTCGGCCCACGATGTTGTGCCGAACATTTGTCCTAGCTTAAGCACCCATCCATGTACCTATCCAATTGCTGCTTAAAGGTCGCCAATGATTCTGACTCTGCCACTCCCACAGGCAGCGCATTCCATGCCCCTACCACTCTCTGGGTAAAGAACCTACCCCTGACATCCCCCCTATACCTTCCACCCTTCACCTTAAATTTATGTCCCCTTGAAACACACTGTTGTACCCGGGGTAAAAGTTTCTGACTGTCTACTCTATCTATTCCCCTGATCATCTTATAAACCTCTATCAAGTCACCCCTCATCCTTCGCCATTCCAATGAGAAAAGGCCTAGCACTCTCAACCTAACCTCGTACGACCTATTCTCCATTCCAGGCAACATCCTGGTAAATCTTCTCTGCACCCTCTCCAAAGCTTCCACATCTTTCCTAAAGTGAGGCGACCAGAACTGCACACAGTACTCCAAATGTGGCCTAACCAAGGTCCTGTACAGCTGCAACATCACTTCACGACTCTTGAATTCAATCCCTCTGCTAATGAACGCTAATACACCATAGGCCTTCTTACAAGCTCTATCACCTGAGTGGCAACTTTCAAAGATCTATGAACATAGACCCCAAGATCCCTCTGCTCCTCCACCTTACTAAGAACCCTACCATTAACCCTGTATTCCGCATTCTTATTTGTCCTTCCAAAATGGGCAACCTCACACTTGACAGGGTTGAACTCCATCTGCCACTCCTCAGCCCAGCTCTGCATCATATCTAAGTCTCTTTGCAGCCGACAACAGCCCTCCTCACTATCCACAACTCCACCAATCTTCGTATCATCTGCAAATTTACTGACCTACCCTTCAGCTCCCTCTTCCAAGTCATTAATAAAAATTACAAACAGTAGAGGACCCAGAAATGATCCCTGCGGAACTCCACTTGTAACTGGGCTCCAGGCTGAATATTTACCATCTACCACCACTCTCGGACTTCAACCGGTTAGCCAGTTTTCTATCCAACTGGCCAAATTTGCCTCTATCCCATGCCTCCTGACTTTCCACATAAGCCTACCATGGGGAGCCTGATCAAATCCCTTACTAAAATCCACGTACGTTACATCCACTGCTCTATCCTTATCCACATGCTTGGTCATCTCTTCAAAGAATTCAATAAGACTTGTAAGGCAAGACCTACCCTTCACATATCCGTGCCTGGCTGTCCCTAATCAAGCAGTGTCTTTCCAGATACTCATAAATCCTATCCCTCAGTACCCTTTCCATTACTTTGCCTACTACCGAAGTAAGACTAACTAGCCTGTAATTCCCGGGGTTATCCCTATTCCCTTTTTGAACAGGGGCACAACATTCGCCACTCTCCAGTCCCCTGGTATCACCCCCGTTGACAGTGAAGACGAAAAGCTCATTGCCAACCGCTCTGCAATTTCCTCTCTTGCTTCCCACATAATCCTAGGATATATCCCGTCAGGCCCGGGGGACTTGTCTATCCTCAAGTTGTTCAAAATGCCCAACACATCTTCCTTCCTAACAAGTATGTAATAACGTAATGTAATGTACTTAACATAAATGAAACTGAGTCGAAAAGTGTGGTGTTAGAAAAGCACAGCAGGTCAAGCAGCAACCGAGGAGTAGGAGAGTCAACATTTCGAGCATAAGCCCTTCATTCTGCTGCTGCCTGACCTGCTGTGCTTTTCTAGCACCACACTTTTGGACTCTGATCTCCAGCATCTGCAGTCATCAGTTTCTCATAAATGAAACTGACTTAAAATTGATAGGCTTCATAAACTAATGAATAAGTTCAATTTGTAATTGCTTTTGCAATTGTATTGAACTTTAATGAAATAATAATTATCGTGCCCTTGCAAGATGTTGCTTTGGTGTACGTGGCCTGTCAGTGCTAAAAGCTGACCATCCCTGACTGAGACTGAAAACCCAGAGGTAATGGGCTGGCCCCTGTGGACGAGCTTTCCCATGTACCGCAGCCTACATCTCCCATAATCCATCAGGACACCGTATCGCACGTCACGCCGGCGAGCTAAGGACTACAATTCCCATGGTGTCCCTTGACTACAGTTCCCAGAGTGCCGCGGGCTCCCTTCCCATGCTGCCCCGGGGTGTGTTGTTATTGTGACTGAGGAGGTGCCTGCTGCGGGATGGATGCTGCTTTCCGCTTCTCACTGCTCGATCTGTAAGAGAGCGAGAGTTGGCCCGGTTCGGCGTCTACACCTTGTTTTTGCAGTGACAGCCCTAACCTTCCTAATTCCCACCCTCCCATACTCGTTCCATCCCACTCACCATGACTAATGCTCCCCCTCCCTCCGCCATCATCGCCCACCCCCAGTCACCCCTCCCCCATCATCCCCCAACCCACCCCCTCCCCTCACCCCTCCCCCAACCCACCCCCTCCCCTCACCCCTCCCCCCATCATCCCCCAACCCACCCCCCTCACCCCTCCCCCATCATCCCCCAACCCACCCCCCTCACCCCTCCCCCATCATCCCCCAACCCACCCCCCTCACCCCTCCCCCATCATCCCCCAACCCACCCCCCTCACCCCTCCCCCATCATCCCCCAACCCACCCCCCCTCACCCCTCCCCCATCATCCCCCAACCCACCCCCCTCACCCCACCCCCATCATCCCCCAACTCACCCCCCCCTCACCCCACCCCCATCATCCCCCAACCCACCCCCCTCACCCCACCCCCATCATCCCCCAACCCACCCCCCTCACCCCTCCCCCATCATCCCCCAACCCACCCCCCCTCACCCCACCCCCTCCCCATCATCCACCCCAACCCTCCCTCACCTACCTCCCACCATCACACCTCCCCCATCACCCTCCTCCCCATCACACCCCCTCCCCATCATCCATCCCATCCCTCCATCACCCCCCTACCCCCATCACCACCCCTACCACATCACACCCCTTCCCATCATCCACCACAACCTTTCCACACCCCCATCACCCCTTCCCCATCATCCACCCCAACCCTCCCTCACCCCTCAATCACCTACCTCCCCATCACCCCCTCCCCAACACACCTCCCCCATCACCCCCTGTCCATCACCCCCCTCTCCCATCATCAATCCCGCCCTCAACACCATCACCCCTCTCCCCCATCACCCCTCTCCCCCATCATCCATCCATCCCTCTCTCACCTCCATCACTACCCCTCCCCCATCATCCGCCCCAACATCCCCCTCCCCTCTCTCCCCCCATCATCCCCCTGCATCCCCCCATCATCCCCCTACATCCCCCCATCATCCCCCTACCCTCCCCATCAACCCTCTCCCTCCCCCCATCACCCCTCTCCCTCCCCCCATCACCCCTCTCCCTCCCCCCATCACCCCTCTCCCTCCCCCATCACCCCTCTCCCTCCGCCATCACCCCTCTCCCTACCCCATCACCACCCACCCTCCCCCATCATCCCCCTCCCATTACCCCCTCCCTCCCCCATCATCCCCCTTCCCCCCTCCCCCATTATCTCCCTTCCCCCCCTCCCCCATCATTCCCCTCCCCCATCATCCCCCTCCCCATATCATCCCCCTCCCCATATCATCCCCCTCCCCATATCATCCCCCACCCCATATCATCCCCCTCCCCATATCATCCCCCACCCCATATCATCCCCCTCCCCATATCATCCCCCTCCCCATATCATCCCCCTCCCCATATCATCCCCCTCCCCATATCATCCCCTCCCCATATCATCCCCTCCCCATATCATCCCCTCCCCATATCATCCCCCTCCCCATATCATCCCCCACCCCATATCATCCCCCACCCCATATCATCCCCCACCCCATATCATCCCCCACCCCATATCATCCCCCACCCCATATCATCCCCCACCCCATATCATCCCCCACCCCATATCATCCCCCTCCCCATATCATCCCCCTCCCCATATCATCCCCCTCCCCATATCATCTCCTCCCCATATCATCCCCCTCCCCATATCATCCCCCTCCCCATATCATCCCCCTCCCCATATCATCCCCTCCCCATCATCCCCCTCCCCATCATCCTCCCTCCCACCCCCCTCCCTCCCATCATCCCCCGCCCTCCCATCCCCCTCCCTCCCATCATCCCACGCCCTCCCCCGCCCTCCCACCCCCCTCCCTCCCATCATCCCACGCCCTCCCCCGCCCTCCCACCCCCCTCCCTCCCATCATCCCACGCCCTCCCATCATCCCACGCCCTCCCACCCCCCTCCCTCCCATCATCCCCCGCCCTCCCACCCCCCTCCCTCCCATCATCCCCCGCCCTCCCTCCCCCCTCCCTCCCCCCTCCCTCCCCCCTCCCTCCCATCATCCCCCTCCCTCCCACCCCCCTCCCTCCCATCATCCCCCTCCCTCCCATCATCCCCATCCCTCCCATCATTCCCCTCCCATCATCCCCCTCCCTCCCATCATCCCCCTCCCTCCCGTCATCCCCCTCCCTCCCATCATCCCCCTCCCTCCCATCATCCCACGCCCTCCCATCATCCCACGCCCTCCCACCCCCCTCCCTCCCATCATCCCCCGCCCTCCCACCCCCCTCCCTCCCATCATCCCCCGCCCTCCCACCCCCCTCCCTCCCATCATCCCCCGCCCTCCCACCCCCCTCCCTCCCATCATCCCCCGCCCTCCCATCATCCCCCGCCCTCCCACCCCCCTCCCTCCCATCATCCCCCGCCCTCCCACCCCCCTCCCTCCCATCATCCCCTGCCCTCCCACCCCCCTCCCTCCCATCATCCCCCGCCCTCCCATCATCCCCCGCCCTCCCACCCCCCTCCCTACCATCATCCCCCGCCCTCCCACCCCCCTCCCTACCATCATCCCCCGCCCTCCCACCCCCCTCCCTACCATCATCCCCCGCCCTCCCACCCCCCTCCCTACCATCATCCCCCGCCCTCCCACCCCCCTCCCTACCATCATCCCCCGCCCTCCCATCATCCCCCGCCCTCCCACCCCCCTCCCTCCCATCATCCCCCGCCCTCCCACCCCCCTCCCTCCCATCATCCCCCGCCCTCCCACCCCCCTCCCTCCCATCATCCCCCGCCCTCCCACCCCCCTCCCTCCCATCATCCCCCGCCCTCCCACCCCCCTCCCTCCCATCATCCCCCGCCCTCCCACCCCCCTCCCTCCCATCATCCCCCGCCCTCCCACCCCCCTCCCTCCCATCATCCCCCGCCCTCCCACCCCCCTCCCTCCCATCATCCCCCGCCCTCCCACCCCCCTCCCTCCCATCATCCCCCGCCCTCCCACCCCCCTCCCTCCCATCATCCCCCGCCCTCCCACCCCCCTCCCTCCCATCATCCCCCTCCCTCCCACCCCCCTCCCTCCCATCATCCCCCTCCCTCCCATCATCCCCCGCCCTCCCACCCCCCTCCCTCCCAACCCCCTCCCTCCCATCATCCCCCGCCCTCCCACCCCCCTCCCTCCCATCCCCCTCCCTCCCATCCCCCTCCCTCCCATCATCCCCCGCCCTCCCATCATCCCCCGCCCTCCCACCCCCCTCCCTCCCATCATCCCCCGCCCTCCCACCCCCCTCCCTCCCATCATCCCCCGCCCTCCCACCCCCCTCCCTCCCATCATCCCCCGCCCTCCCACCCCCCTCCCTCCCATCATCCCCCGCCCTCCCATCATCCCCCGCCCTCCCACCCCCCGCCCTCCCATCATCCCCCGCCCTCCCTCCCCCCTCCCTCCCATCATCCCCCGCCCTCCCTCCCCCCTCCCTCCCATCATCCCCCGCCCTCCCACCCCCCTCCCTCCCATCATCCCCCGCCCTCCCACCCCCCTCCCTCCCATCATCCCCCGCCCTCCCACCCCCCTCCCTCCCATCATCCCCCGCCCTCCCACCCCCCTCCCTCCCAACCCCCTCCCTCCCATCATCCCCCGCCCTCCCACCCCCCTCCCTCCCAACCCCCTCCCTCCCATCATCCCCCGCCCTCCCACCCCCCTCCCTCCCATCCCCCTCCCTCCCATCCCCCTCCCTCCCATCCCCCTCCCTCCCATCATCCCCCGCCCTCCCATCATCCCCCGCCCTCCCACCCCCCTCCCTCCCATCATCCCCCGCCCTCCCACCCCCCTCCCTCCCATCATCCCCCGCCCTCCCACCCCCCTCCCTCCCATCATCCCCCGCCCTCCCATCATCCCCCGCCCTCCCACCCCCCTCCCTCCCATCATCCCCCGCCCTCCCACCCCCCTCCCTCCCATCATCCCCCGCCCTCCCACCCCCCTCCCACCCCCCTCCCTCCCATCATCCCCCGCCCTCCCACCCCCCTCCCTCCCATCATCCCCCGCCCTCCCACCCCCCTCCCTCCCATCATCCCCCGCCCTCCCACCCCCCTCCCTCCCATCATCCCCCGCCCTCCCACCCCCCTCCCTCCCATCATCCCCCGCCCTCCCACCCCCCTCCCTCCCATCATCCCCCGCCCTCCCACCCCCCTCCCTCCCATCATCCCCCGCCCTCCCATCATCCCCCGCCCTCCCACCCCCCTCCCTCCCATCATCCCCCGCCCTCCCACCCCCCTCCCTCCCATCATCCCCCGCCCTCCCACCCCCCTCCCTCCCATCATCCCCCGCCCTCCCACCCCCCTCCCTCCCATCATCCCCCGCCCTCCCACCCCCCTCCCTCCCATCATCCCCCGCCCTCCCACCCCCCTCCCTCCCATCATCCCCCGCCCTCCCACCCCCCTCCCTCCCATCATCCCCCGCCCTCCCACCCCCCTCCCTCCCATCATCCCCCTCCCTCCCACCCCCCTCCCTCCCATCATCCCCCGCCCTCCCACCCCCCTCCCTCCCATCATCCCCCGCCCTCCCACCCCCCTCCCTCCCATCATCCCCCGCCCTCCCATCATCCCCCGCCCTCCCACCCCCCTCCCACCCATCATCCTCCGCCCTCCCACCCCCCTCCCACCCATCATCCTCCGCCCTCCCACCCCCCTCCCACCCATCATCCTCCGCCCTCCCACCCCCCTCCCACCCCCCTCCCACCCATCATCCTCCGCCCTCCCACCCCCCTCCCACCCATCATCCTCCCTCCCACCCACCCATCATCCTCCCTCCCTCCCTCCCACCCACCCATCATCCTCCCTCCCTCCCTCCCACCCACCCATCATCCTCCCTCCCTCCCTCCCACCCACCCATCATCCTCCCTCCCTCCCTCCCACCCACCCATCATCCTCCCTCCCTCCCTCCCTCCCACCATCCTCCCTCCCTCCCACCCACCCATCATCCTCCCTCCCTCCCTCCCTCCCACCATCCTCCCTCCCTCCCTCCCTCCATCCTCCCTCCCTCCCTCCATCCTCCCTCCCTCCCTCCCTCCCACCATCCTCCCTCCCTCCCTCCCTCCCACCATCCTCCCTCCCTCCCTCCCTCCCACCATCCTCCCTCCCTCCCACCATCCTCCCTCCCTCCCTCCCTCCCACCATCCTCCCTCCCTCCCTCCCTCCCACCATCCTCCCTCCCACCCACCATCCTCCCTCCCTCCCTCCCTCCCATCATCCCCCTCCCTCCCATCATCCCCCTCCCTCCCATCATCCACCATCCACCCTCCCCCCCCACCCACCATCCCTCACTCCCATCATCCTCCCTCACTCCCTCCCATCATCCTCCCTCACTCCCTCCCATCATCCTCCCTCACTCCCTCCCATCATCCTCCCTCACTCCCTCCCATCATCCTCCCTCACTCCCTCCCATCATCCTCCCTATCATCCTCCCTCACTCCCTCCCATCATCCTCCCTCACTCCCTCCCATCACCCTCCCTCACTCCCTCCCATCACCCTCCCTTCATCCTCCCCCCTCCCACCCTCCTCCCTCCCACCGTCCCTCCCATCCTCCCTCCCTCCCACCCTCCCTCCCACCCTCCCTCCCATCCTCCCTCCCTCCCACCCTCCCTCCCACCCATCCTCCCTCCCACCCTCCCTCCCTCCCTCCCTCCCATCCTCCCTCCCACCCTCCCACCCTCCCTCCCTCCCACCCTCCCACCCTCCCACCCTCCCACCCTCCCTCCCTCCCACCCTCCCACCCTCCCTCCCACCCTCCCTCCCACCCTCCCTCCCACCATCCGCCCACCCACCCTCCCTCCCATCATCCTCCCACCCTCCCTCCCATCATCCTCCCACCCTCCCTCCCATCATCCTCCCACCCTCCCTCCCACCATCCTCCCTCCCACCCTCCCACCATCCTCCCTCCCACCCTCCCACCATCCTCCCTCCCACCCTCCTCCCTCCCTCCCATCATCCTCCCATCATCCTCCCTCCCACCCGCCCTCCCATCATCCTCCCACCCTCCCTCCCATCATCCTCCCTCCCACCCTCCCTCCCATCATCCTCCCATCATCCTCCCTCCCACCCTCCCTCCCATCATCCTCCCTCCCACCCTCCCTCCCATCATCCTCCCTCCCACCCTCCCTCCCATCATCCTCCCTCCCACCCTCCCTCCCATCATCCTCCCTCCCACCCTCCCTCCCATCATCCTCCCTCCCACCCTCCCTCCCATCCTCCCTCCCATCATCCTCCCTCCCACCCTCCCTCCCATCATCCTCCCTCCCACCCTCCCTCCCATCATCCTCCCACCCACCCTCCCTCCCATCATCCTCCCACCCTCCCTCCCACCATCCTCCCTCCCACCCTCCTCCCTCCCACCATCCTCCCTCCCACCCTCCCTCCCATCATCCTCCCTCCCATCATCCTCCCTCCCACCCTCCCTCCCATCATCCTCCCTCCCACCCTCCCTCCCATCATCCTCCCTCCCACCCTCCCTCCCATCATCCTCCCTCCCACCCTCCCTCCCATCATCCTCCCTCCCACCCTCCCTCCCATCATCCTCCCTCCCACCCTCCCTCCCATCATCCTCCCTCCCACCCTCCCTCCCATCATCCTCCCTCCCACCCTCCCTCCCATCATCCTCCCTCCCACCCTCCCTCCCATCATCCTCCCTCCCATCATCCTCCCTCCCACCCTCCCTCCCATCATCCTCCCTCCCATCATCCTCCCTCCCATCATCCTCCCTCCCATCATCCTCCCTCCCATCATCCTCCCTCCCATCATCCTCCCTCCCACCATCCTCCCTCCCATCCTCCCTCCCTCCCATCCTCCCTCCCATCATCCTCCCTCCCACCCTCCCTCCCATCATCCTCCCTCCCACCCTCCCTCCCATCATCCTCCCTCCCACCCTCCCTCCCATCATCCTCCCTCCCACCCTCCCTCCCATCATCCTCCCTCCCACCCTCCTCCCATCATCCTCCCTCCCACCCTCCCTCCCACCTCCCTCCATCATCCTCCCTCCCATCATCCTCCCTCCCACCCTCCCTCCATCATCCTCCCTCCCACCCTCCCTCCCATCATCCTCCCTCCCATCATCCTCCCTCCCATCCTCCCTCCATCATCCTCCCTCCCATCATCCTCCCTCCCATCCTCCCTCCATCCTCCCTCCCATCATCCTCCCTCCCATCCTCCCTCCCATCATCCTCCCTCCCATCCTCCCTCCCACCATCCTCCCTCCCACCCTCCCTCCCACCATCCTCCCTCCCACCATCCTCCCTCCCACCCTCCCTCCCACCATCCTCCCTCCCACCCTCCCTCCCACCATCCTCCCTCCCACCCTCCCTCCCACCATCCTCCCTCCCACCCTCCCTCCCACCATCCTCCCTCCCACCATCCTCCCTCCCACCCTCCCTCCCACCATCCTCCCTCCCACCATCCTCCCTCCCACCCTCCCTCCCACCATCCTCCCTCCCACCCTCCCTCCCACCATCCTCCCTCCCACCCTCGCTCCCACCCTCCTCCCTCCCACCCTCCCTCCCATCATCCTCCCTCCCATCATCCTCCCTCCCACCCTCCCTCCCATCATCCTCCCTCCCACCCTCCCTCCCATCATCCTCCCTCCCACCCTCCCTCCCATCATCCTCCCTCCCACCCTCCCTCCCATCATCCTCCCTCCCATCATCCTCCCTCCCACCCTCCCTCCCATCATCCCTCCCATCATCCTCCCTCCCACCCTCCCTCCCATCATCCTCCCTCCCACCCTCCCTCCATCATCCTCCCTCCCACCCTCCCTCCCATCATCCTCCCTCCCACCCTCCCTCCCATCATCCTCCCTCCCACCCTCCCTCCCATCATCCTCCCTCCCACCCTCCCTCCCATCATCCTCCCTCCCACCCTCCCTCCCATCATCCTCCCTCCCACCATCCTCCCTCCCACCCTCCCTCCCATCATCCTCCCTCCCACCCTCCCTCCCATCATCCTCCCTCCACCCTCCCTCCCATCATCCTCCCTCCCACCCTCCCTCCCATCATCCTCCCTCCCACCCTCCCTCCCATCATCCTCCCTCCCACCCTCCCTCCCATCATCCTCCCTCCCACCCTCCCTCCCATCATCCTCCCTCCCATCATCCTCCTCCCACCATCCTCCCATCATCCTCCCTCCCATCATCCTCCCTCCCATCATCCTCCCTCCCATCATCCTCCCTCCCATCATCCTCCCTCCCATCATCCTCCCTCCCATCATCCTCCCTCCCATCATCCTCCCTCCCATCATCCTCCCTCCCATCCTCCCTCCCATCATCCTCCCTCCCATCCTCCCTCCCATCATCCTCCCTCCCACCCTCCCTCCCATCATCCTCCCTCCCACCCTCCCTCCCATCATCCTCCCTCCCACCCTCCCTCCCATCATCCTCCCTCCCACCCTCCCTCCCATCATCCTCCCTCCCACCCTCCCTCCCATCATCCTCCCTCCCACCCTCCCTCCCATCATCCTCCCTCCCACCCTCCCTCCCATCATCCTCCCTCCCACCCTCCCTCCATCATCCTCCCTCCCACCCTCCCTCCCATCATCCTCCCTCCCACCCTCCCTCCCATCATCCTCCCTCCCACCCTCCCTCCCATCATCCTCCCCTCCCACCCTCCCTCCCATCATCCTCCCTCCCACCCTCCCTCCCATCATCCTCCCTCCCACCCTCCCTCCCATCATCCTCCCTCCCACCCTCCCTCCCATCATCCTCCCTCCCACCCTCCCTCCCATCATCCTCCCTCCCACCCTCCCTCCCATCATCCTCCCTCCCACCCTCCCTCCCATCATCCTCCCTCCCACCCTCCCTCCCATCATCCTCCCTCCCATCATCCTCCCTCCCACCCTCCCTCCCATCATCCTCCCTCCCATCCTCCCTCCCATCATCCTCCCTCCCATCATCCTCCCTCACACCCTCCCTCCCATCATCCTCCCTCCCACCCTCCCTCCCATCATCCTCCTCCCACCCTCCCTCCCATCATCCTCCCTCCCACCCTCCCTCCCATCATCCTCCCTCCCACCCTCCCTCCATCATCCTCCCTCCCACCCTCCCTCCCATCATCCTCCCTCCCATCCTCCCTCCCATCATCCTCCCTCCCATCCTCCCTCCCATCATCCTCCCCTCCCATCCTCCCCCCTCCCATCCTCCCTCCCATCATCCTCCCTCCCACCCTCCCTCCCATCATCCTCCCTCCCACCCTCCCTCCCATCATCCTCCCTCCACCCTCCCTCCCACCATCCTCCCTCCCACCCTCCCTCCCACCATCCTCCCTCCCACCCTCCCTCCCACCATCCTCCCTCCCACCCTCCTCCCACCATCCTCCCTCCCACCCTCCCTCCCACCATCCTCCCTCCCTCCCTCCCATCCTCCCTCCCACCATCCTCCCTCCCACCCTCCCTCCCACCCTCCCTCCCACCATCCTCCCTCCCACCCTCCCTCCCACCCTCCTCCCACCCTCCCACCCTCCCTCCCACCCTCCCTCCCACCATCCTCCCTCCCACCCTCCCTCCCATCATCCCTCCCACCCTCCCTCCCACATCCTCCCTCCCTCCCTCCCTCCCACCATCCTCCCTCCCTCCCTCCCACCATCCTCCCTCCCACCCTCCCACCATCCTCCCTCCCTCCCACCCTCCCACCATCCTCCCACCCTCCCACCCTCCCACCATCCTCCCACCCTCCCACCCTCCCACCCTCCCCCCACCCTCCCACCCTCCCCCACCCTCCCACCCTCCCCCCACCCTCCCACCCTCCCACCCTCCCCCCACCCTCCCACCCTCCCACCCTCCCCCCACCCTCCCACCCTCCCCCCACCCTCCCACCCTCCCCCCCACCCTCCCCCCACCCTCCCACCCTCCCCCCACCCTCCCCCCACCCTCCCCCCACCCTCCCACCCTCCTCCCACCCTCCCACCCTCCTCCCACCCTCCCACCATCCTCCCACCCTCCCACCATCCTCCCACCCTCCCACCATCCTCCCACCCTCCCACACCCTCCCACCACCCTCCCACCCTCCCACCCTCCCACCATCCTCCCACCCTCCCACCACCCTCCCACCACCCTCCCACCCTCCCACCCTCCCACCATCCTCCCACCCTCCCACCCTCCCACCATCCTCCCACCCTCCCACCATCCTCCCACCCTCCCACCATCCTCCCACCATCCTCCCTCCCTCCCACCCTCCCACCATCCTCCCTCCCTCCCACCCTCCCACCATCCTCCCTCCCTCCCACCCTCCCACCATCCTCCCTCCCACCCACCCTCCCACCATCCTCCCACCCCTCCCACCCTCCCACCATCCTCCCTCCCTCCCACCCTCCCACCATCCTCCCTCCCTCCCACCATCCTCCCTCCCTCCCACCATCCTCCCTCCCACCATCCTCCCTCCCTCCCACCATCCTCCCTCCCTCCCACCATCCTCCCTCCCTCCCACCATCCTCCCTCCCTCCCACCATCCTCCCTCCCACCATCCTCCCTCCCACCATCCTCCCTCCATCCTCCCTCCCTCCTCCCTCCTCCCTCCCACCATCCTCCCTCCCTCCCACCATCCTCCCTCCATCCTCCCTCCCTCCCACCATCCTCCCTCCCTCCCACCATCCTCCCTCCATCCTCCCTCCCTCCCACCATCCTCCCTCCATCCTCCCTCCCTCCCACCATCCTCCCTCCCTCCCACCATCCTCCCACCATCCTCCCTCCCTCCCACCATCCTCCCTCCCTCCCACCATCCTCCCTCCCTCCCACCATCCTCCCTCCATCCTCCCTCCCTCCCACCATCCTCCCTCCATCCTCCCTCCCTCCCTCCATCCTCCCTCCATCCTCCCTCCCTCCCACCATCCTCCCTCCCTCCCACCATCCTCCCTCCCTCCCACCATCCTCCCTCCCTCCCTCCCACCCACCATCCTCCCTCCCTCCCACCCACCATCCTCCCTCCCTCCCACCCACCATCCTCCCTCCCTCCCACCCACCATCCTCCCTCCCTCCCTCCCACCCACCATCCTCCCTCCCTCCCTCCCACCCACCATCCTCCCTCCCTCCCTCCCACCCACCATCCTCCCTCCCTCCCTCCCACCCACCATCCTCCCTCCCTCCCTCCCACCCACCATCCTCCCTCCATCCTCCCTCCCACCATCCTCCCTCCATCCTCCCTCCCACCATCCTCCCACCATCCTCCCTCCATCCTCCCTCCCACCATCCTCCCTCCATCCTCCCTCCCACCATCCTCCCTCCATCCTCCCTCCCTCCTCCCTCCCATCATCCTCCCTCCCATCATCCTCCCTCCCTCCCTCCCCCCCCATTCCCCTTCCCCCCCCCATTTCTGACGATATAATGTTTCTTCATGATAATTTATTTTCATATCTAGATGCATTTACTCTCTGGTCAAGTCACTTTCTCGGTATTCTGATGATCTACAAACTTTGCCGCCAAACCTAAAAGACAAATTAATTAAAATCATGAGCTCACATGGGATTATTACAGATGAAAATATGCATCAGGTGAGCAAAAAGATAGCTTGTTTGACAATGTCTGAACTCTCTTATTCCGAAAATCTCTTCCAGTGTCAGTCAGCAGCTGACTGTTGCTTTTATTCTGCACATTGTTGCTTTGTGTGTTTCTATTAATCAACACACGTCATTGGAAGCGTTCACATATTATGGACAGATTTATCCAGTGTGAATAATCTCATACCCGTTAGCGACAGCAAATCTATTGCAGGGGAATACTTCTACTGATCTGATTGCATCATTCACTAATTGTGAACCTAGATATTGCATATTGAGAGCTTACTTGAATGTGGCGTCTTTGTAAGAGACTCCACATTTTCTGCCCTTATCCATTCCTGAATACCCGATCTAAGGTTCTTGTATATCTTGTGCGGCAATTGTTTCTTTCAATGTGTTATTTTTTGCCACCATGCACGCTTATTGATTCAAGCAGGCAAACGTGCGAGTGAGGCTTGAGTGCTGTCTTCTGGGTTGCTGCATATTTGAGGAAATATTAACTCATGCCATTTGAATCCTCCTCCTTGTTCAATGCTGCCCATAAAAAGTTCTGCAGATTCAAACATTTCTTCAGTTGGGTGATTTCACTTGGTATTTAAAAGTCCGACTTGTATTCCAATGTAGCGTTACTTTCTAACGGCAGGTTCTTTACGTGCAGGTTTTGCACCCAGGACTTCAGAAACTGGATCTCAGTGCCTGTGACATTACAGATCATGGATTAATCATGCTTCAGATTTGCACCCAACTGAGAGAAATTAACTTGAATTCGAGCGACTGCAAACTGTCTATAACGTCTGAAGGTATTTTAAATATCGAGTTCATTTTGTATGCAACAACCGTTGAGGGGAAAACAGGGCAATTACTCTCGTTTCAGTCTTTCATTATCTCATGGGAAGACTGGATTGTTTCCTTGAGGTGTAAGTAAAATCAAAATAGTCATATCCTCAAGGCCTGAAATGAGATGGACACAGCTCCTTCAATGGACGAGTTAAGGATATATTCTTTACAGTGGTCTGTGAACAGATCATCAGTCGGTCTGGCAAATGAAGCAGGACGTCCAGAACTGGTCAGCCTGATTTCTGACATGATCATGTCAAGACCATTTCTGTGACCAGATTAAGTTGCCAGCTCACTTACCTATTCAGTTGGACAAAGTCGGCTCGAATTGTACATCAAAACATGCCAACAACTGTGGCGGGCAGGGGCTGCAGATTCTCCCTGTGTGCCACCAAACAGGATTTTTATGGAAAGTAGGCATAGATGGAACGGCAAACTGTGGGCCGGGCATCCGTACTGGGGCCTCCGTCATTTACAATCTGGTAATGATGTGGACAAAGACAGAACAATGGATTAAAGTTTGCTGAGATTCAAAGCTAGGTGTGAATGCAAGTTGCGAGAATGATATTTAGATTAGATTAGATTAGATTACTTACAGTGTGGAAACAGGCCCTTCGGCCCAACAAGTCCACACCGACCCGCCGAAGCGCAACCCACCCAGACCCATTCCCCTACATTTATCCCTTCACCTAATACTACGGGCAATTTAGCATGGCCAATTCACCTAACCTGCACATTTTTGGTCTGTGGGAGGAAACCGGAGCACCCGGAGGAAACCCACGCAGACACGGGGAGAATGTGCAAACTCCACACAGTCAGTCACCTGAGGCGGGAATTGAACCCGGGTCTCTGGCGCTGTGAGGCAGCAGTGCTAACCACTGTGCCACCGTTCAAAGACACGTAGGTCAGGTGAGTGGGCAACAAGATGGCAGATGGAGTATGATGTAGCATGACATTGAAAGTGTGACATTTTCACTTGTTTATAACAGAAAAGCAACATATTTTCTTTCTAAAGTTGGGGAAATTTTTAAATGTCGATATTCAGAGAGACTTGGTTCGGATTGTGTAAGGAATACGACATTAGCAAGCAAGTACAGCATGCAATTAAGAAGGACAATGGCATGTTGCCCTGTACTGCAAGGTGTCTGGAGCACAGAGGAAAAGTCTTGTTACAATTGCTTGGGAGTTTGTTGAGAGCCCATCTGGAATACAATTAGCTGATTTGGTCTCCATACTTAAGGAATCATATATCAGAGGTAGTACAATGAAGGTTCACTAGATTGGTCCCTGCAGCTTTAATACGTACCAGCAAGTTCAAGAACAGCTTCTGTTCTGCTGTTATTCGACTGATGAATTGACTCGGTAACTTCAAATAGTGCTGATCTTGTTAATATTGATCTTGTCTAGCACATGTCCTGTGCGGTGTAACCTGTATACTCTATCCAAGTTTTTTTTTTCACCCTTGCTTACTCTGATCTGCCTGTGTCTGTACTGCTCCCAAACAAAGCTTTTCACTATACTTAGGTACATGTGACAATAAATTAAAAATCAAATTAGATCAAATGAGACACTGATAAATTGGAACAATGTTCTTTGGATTTCACAAGAGTGAGGGGTAATCTTAGAGTCATAGAGATGTACAGCACAGAAATCTTATTGAAGATTCTTCAGCAGGCAGAGCTGGTTTCTATAATTGGAGAATCTAAAACCTGGAGCTGAATATTAGGTAAAGGAAAAATAAATTTAGGACTAAATCGAGGAGATATTTCACTTGTGTTGTAAATCCTGGTATTGTTTACTCTTAGAGGTTTGGAGATACTCCATCATTTGACGTCTTTACAATTGGACTACAGAGGAACCTCGATTACCCAAACGAGATGGGCGGGCAGTATTTATTCGGATAACTGATTATTTGGATAACTGATTCAGTGCCTCTCCTCTGGGGCTCAGAGTTTTCTGAAGTTTTCTTTTTCCTCGCTCTGCCTGCCTTGCTGCCTCTCTCTGTCTCAGGGTTTGTTTCTGAGGGGACACACAGTTGTGTGTAAGGGACCTGCAGCATTGCTGTAGCCTCTCGCCGCCGCTGCTTCACTTCAACGGGATTGACAGAGTGAGCACTTGCTATGTTTTCTCCCCATTCAGGAGACTAGGCAGCAGCACACAATACAATAACCCCTACCCCCAAACACACACACACACAATGAGCCCATGCCCCTGCCCACCCTCCTCACGCACCCCTGCCCCCAGAAAGGTGAGGACAGCTGGACTGGACACCAACAGTAAGACTGCTGCCGCCTTTGCAGGGCTGATTGCACGAGTACATGCGTGCATGCGCACACACGCAGCTACACACACACACACAACTGTTTGACAAGTTCCACCTTTGCCCTGTACAGGACAATGTTTGAGAGATTATCTGTGGAAGGGGTGGTTTTCGGTACACCCCTGTCTAGAACTCCAGGGAAAGTTTGAGAGAGAGAGACAGAGAGAGGGTGCTTGGGCTCCCATCGATGTCCAGGACTGTTCTCGGCCGCATTTCTGTAAGCCGGGTTCACTTTTAATCAGTGTAAACAAAAGACGCGATCAGTGTTGGTAACACCTCTTGATGTAATGTTTCTATCAGAACCTTGAGATCTCCTTCTGATAATCCGAAATTCGGATAATCGATATTGAGATATTCGAGGTTCCTCTGTAGACAGATTATTAAAGTGTCAGGGATTATTGGGACCAGATGGGAGAGTTGTCTTGAATCCAATGATCAGTCTTGATGAATTGTAATGAATAGCGGAGTAGGCTTGACACCCTGTACTGTTTACTCATTTATTTTCATCTAGTGCTCTGCTTCGTCTGGAATACTGCTTTCTCCCCATCCACTCCCTTCTAAGTTAGAACCAGACAAAAATAATGTCTTCGTAGGAATAATAATGCAGACTGCATACAAAGACTTGGTGTTGTGCTTAGACTTTTCACAAAGTATTAGAGTTGGTTCATTTATGCTAAATGAATTGTCATTGAAGTATTGACGTAGTGCCACTTTAAAATCCAAACCTCTGACTTTATGGCATTTTGCAGGATTAAAGGTGATTGCTTCATCTTGTCCCTACTTGTCGGAAGTCTGTCTTCGAAGATGCCGGAATGTTTCGGATGAAGGAATCGTCGCCCTTGCACAACAATGTAGACTGCTCCAAGTAGTGAATATCAGTGGCTGCTTGGGGGTTACAGATGCCAGTTTACATGCACTGGGCAAGAACTGCAAGTTTTTGTATAGTGTTGATTTTTCAGCTACCAAGGTACAGTGCTTTTAGTTTTATTTTACAGCATTTGTCTTATTCGCCTAAAATGAATGTAAAATTTTGTGAGTCTTCCTTCTGTAGGTCTTTCTACTTTACTGCTTTGACTTTCATCTTTTGGATCCAAAATATGAAGTGTGCCTAATGGCAGCTCCTCTGTTCTTTTCTCCACATCTTATGGTCTTTCAGTTTCCTCTTCAGTTTCTCACAGAAGCCTCCCATGTTCAATTTCAAGTCGTCAAACATCGTCATCCTTCTCCCCCTCCCCCTTCATATCCCTGTAATTTTCAATCAGTCCCTTCCTTGTTTTTGTTGGTGATCTTCACTAAAGATCTTTCCCCTTCCACCATCCTGAGAACCCCTTTTTTACTTGTGTACTTTCCAAATAACCTGCTCTAGCCTTTTCCAGATCCACAATTCACAGCTTGTTAATCTTCGGATGTCTGCTTTTCTCAAACGCCTGTATTTTCCAAATTATAATCTGGATAATTCTCTCCTTACGTTCTCTACTCATTCCTACAATTGAGAAATTCTTTATATTTGGAGAGTGTATTCATATGGGAGTAACCATCTTCTGACAGGATGCTTCCCAGGTACCTCAATTAGAATAAATGCAAACCAACAGAAGTGGAACTAGAGAAAGATGAAAATATTTCCCAGGATGGTGTAAGGCCTCATCTTGTGGAGTGTGAAATACCTTGAGCCAGTAAAAAGTTAAATGTAGGAAAAAAACAGAAGAATATAATGGAATCCCTGTTGAAATAAGAACTTGGAAAGAAGGCAACATGAGAACTGATGAACCGTGTAAAGGGATCTACACCAAAGGAGAATGGTTGGAAAGGTTCTTTTCAAGAGGACAGTGGAGAATAAATGAAACGATACAAAATGCAAAGAGCATTACACCATAACTTGGATTATACAAGTATCCAAGGTAATGTTAAAAATCCGAGCTAATAGATTGGAAGCCAAAGCAAGCCATTACATCAGCTGTGGTCATTTTGACTTTAGAAAGGATTGTGGACAAGGGAGGCTGTAGCAGCATGTTAAGAAAAAGAAGCATAGAATTCCAAAAAAACTACCAAAGGACATGCTGTATGGATTGCAGAAATGTTTCCGATCAGGTGAACTGACCAAAGCTATTAAAAGTGCTGAAGACAATTAGAGTTGACAGGAAAGACGAAAAGAATGATTGCAGCTCTCTAGGTGAGACGTACTGCTACTATCAGTACAGTGTTTGGTGAAACTGAACCTGATGTAATTTGGCATAGCATTTGGTATCTTCCATAACCATTGCTTTTTAACATCTATGGGAAATCTGTGTTATGAGAACCTCAAGATAAAGTGCAAAAAGGTGTCAAAGTAACAGATCAGTTATTGAATGTAATGAGATTTACAGATGCCCAAATCCTAATGGGTAACACAGCAGAAGACACTAATGGAAAGAATAAATGAGTTAAGTAAAAACAACAAATTACAATTAATGTTAAAAAAAAAACAGGAATGAAGATCAGAATGATGGGAAAGCATGAGTCAATTTAAATGGTCATCAGTTGGAATTGCTATCACAGATGGTATCTGGGACAGCATATACCGCTGGGTAATTCAGCTGTGTGGACATCACAGTTCTGCCTGATTCTGCCCATAAAGGCACCTCTTACACATGGATGACAATCAAGATTCTCTCTGCTTTCAATCCTGGGGCTAACAAAGCCCATGATTCTGTCTCATCTGGAGTTAAGTATCTTAAGAGAATTGAACATGGACTTTGCATAATCTGTTCTGCAATGTGATTATATACCAGTCTGCAGGGGACAGTGGTCTGAGAGTAACTTATAGAGCTCGTTCCTTTACCTACTGCACTGTTTTAAATTGCACAACAAGCTGCTGACTTCTCCCTCATGTAGTCTCATGGGTGCCAGCAATTGGTCCAGTACTTTGCTTATGTAAGCAATGTTCTTGTATGATTCTAGATGGTGGCATGTATGGGTGGAAGGAGGTGAAACCAGAGCAAAGTCTGAATCCACACTCAACCAATATTTTCAGCACACTCAGCCATAGTTCCTATATTGAAGTCAGTAGGAGGCATTTAGGCAGTTGATACACTCCCCCTGTAACTCAGATATGGAAACCAACTGTAGCACTGGTCTGGCATTTGTTCTAAGAGCAGCTAAGTCAGCATAGACTCAGGGACTTTTATATTTGTTGTAGCTCAACTACTAGCAACCTAGTGTGGCTTCTGATAAGCTCTAGATAATTATGTTAGTCAGAAACCATTTAATTTGATAACATGAAAAATAAAGTTCACTTCCCAGAACATCATTAACAAATCAATATTCCACAAGAAACATAATTACTTGTAAGTCTAAAAGCATAGATTGTTCTTTAATTAAAAATGAAGAAAATTAGTCGATAAATTGGAACTGAGCTGCACTAAAGGTCATTCCTATGTACTAAATAATGTTTTTATGCATAGTGTAAATTAACAGTAACAAGGTCATTGTTTTGGATGACTATCTCTATGGTCAGTTTCTCTTGGCCTGCAGGGTTTAATGTTAATACTAAATGAAAAAGTGATGGAAGGTGTCATCAACATGTTATCAAGCAGCACCTCTTAGCAACATCCTGTTGTCTGATGTTCCGTTTACATTTCGCCAGGGTCACTCCGCTCCTGACCCCATTACAGCCTGGCTTCAAACATAAACAAAAGAGCTGAATTCCAGACGTGAAGTGAGAGTAACAGCCCTAGAAATCATGCCGCATTCGACCGGTGTGTGGCGTCAAGGCATCCGAGCAGAGAGAGAATGTTGAAACAAAAAAAAATTATGCATCCCTGAAAGCCTAGCACTTTCCTTGCTCTCAAGGTAGTATGTCAACCGGATGATCTCTTATAAGAAATAAAAATCTTTAGTCTCAAACCATACAGTGTAGAGTGCCCGGAATTTGATTCCTAGTTCCTAGCAAGGTTGTCTAATCTGACATGGGGTACATTTAACTAAGGTTTTCACTGTATCTAATCTGCAGTGGCACTTTTGAGTCTAATTTCAGAGCTTTTTTTTCTCTTTTCTGTTTCCAACGGACTTTCTACTAAGTGCTCTTGGACTGCCATTTTATTGCATTGTTCATTATACAGGAATAAGGGAGATTCTGCTTTACTTCACATTGCCTCCTTAAGGGCTGTCAGGTAGCCTGCCTGTTTCTACCCCATTACCCCACAGGTTCTGAAGAAGCGTCACTGGACCTGAAATGTTAACTCTGCTTCCTCTCCACAGATGCTGCCAGACCTGCTGAATCTTTCCAGCAGTTTCTGTTTTCATTTCTGATTTCCAGCATCCCCGCAGTTCTTTCAATTTTGTTTGAGAAACGGGATGTTGGGTGCTGGCTGCAGGACTTCTCCTATCACTAGATCTGTATCCATACAACATTTTAGTGGGTTGCAAAGGGGAAACAATGGTTTTATCAGTGCAAGCTCATCAACCTGAAACTGAACTGTGAACTGTCTATCTTCACATATGCTGACTGGCTTGATGAGTATTTCCAGTTTTTGTTTTGTTTCTCGAGGTTGTGTGTGTGTTGTGGGTGCAACATTTAGCCTTTTGGTCTGGAGTATAAAGTCAGGCAGTATTCATGCCCAGTGATTCCTTCTGAAAAAGCTGAAAATGTGTTGCTGGAAAAGCACAGCAGGTCAGGCAGCATCCAGGGAACAGGAGAATCGACGTTTCGGGCATAAGCCCATCTTCAGGAATGGCTGATGAAGGGCTTATGCCCGAAACATCGATTCTCCTGTTTCCTGGATGCTGCCTGACCTGCTGCGCTTTTCCAGCAATACATTTTCAGCTCTGCTCTCCAGCATCTGCAGACCTCACTTTCTCCTCATTCCTTCTGAAAAGGCCTGCATGGACCTCATCTGAGAACACTACCACGTTTTGCTCTGGTATCTCCCCCTCACAGTCAAATCAAAAATTCTGCCAACTCTCAAAGATGACAGAGCTTGCACACAAATAATGGACACTAATGTATAGTCCTGGAGGCTTACTATTGCATCTGGAATTTTACCCAGGAAGAATTCTGTACAGTCAGAAGATAAGAGGAAAACAAATCAATGTCCTTTCATGCTAGATATCCATGACAACTACAATTGAGGTTGGAGAAAGCACTAGTGATTACATAACACAATAGTACATTGCGAGTAAGAGCCCACAGGACCTGTCTGGTAAACCGTGTGGAGAAATACATTGGAATGTATATCAAAGATAGTGCACCTGAACAAACATGACATTGAGTAAACTGTTAGTAGGAGTTGGTTTCTTGTAGCTTAATGTTGACACCTGTTTGATGAGTATTGCTGTTTTTAATCTTGTCAGGTTTCAGATGCAGGCGTAATTGGATTGGTGAATGGAGTGTGTTCCCATAACTTAAAAGTAAGTTTTGTATTAATTATTCCTTTGCTGCTGTCCCTGTTTGAATATTGTCCATCTCTGCATTTTCTCTCTCTTCTAATTGACATCTACGGGTCCAAGAATAGTTAGACTATGTGTACAATAACAATCCTATGTTCCAGCTGTTTGGGGTGTAAGCTGAGTTCTGAGACGGAGGGAATGAGGGCAGAAGTGTAAGAAGTGGAACTGAGACGTCGAGATCCATCGCCCATAGCGGACGGTAATCTTTAGGTTGAGGACAAAGAATATATAGGGAAGCATAGGTATTGAGTTTCACATCATTGAAACAGAGCTGATAGAGGTAGAGTAATGGGATAAAGAAACAGATCTCTTTTAGGAAGCAGGTAGGAGTGTTGACTAGGCTGTGGGAGTCAGTGGCGTCAGTGGAAATCAATCCAGGGTTGGAGAGACACCAGTTAAGAAAAGGAAGAGTTAGAGATGAACCATAAAGGAGAGGGAGAAACCTAAGTTGGGAGAAAGGTTGATGAGAGTGCCCAGTTTGGGTGAGACCAGGAGAAATGAGAACTTCCCAGCACATTGTCCTACCCTTCTTCCAAAATTTAATATTTCAGTTATGGCATTGTTTCAGTCTTTTCTCTTTTTGCACACTTCAAAGGGACCACATACTCTTGGTGCTTTTTAGAAAGCAGGAATTTTTCCTGAGCTAACATTCCTCCCACAACCAATTCCCCTGAAAAGAGAATCCATACAATCTGTGTATCTTTTCATTTCCTGTTGGCTTTGTATTAAAAATAGCTGCTGCACTTGTCAATGTGGCAATAACTGTTATGCCTCAAGGTCATTGACTTTATGTGACGTTGCTGAGGAAATTACTTACTATTATGTGAGTGCACTTTAATTTCCTTTTGAAATCGGACTTCACCTTTTCCAAGTATTTTAACATTTGGACACCCTTTCTTTAGGAGATCCATATGGATCGCTGTGTGAATCTAACTGATGAAGCAGTGGAAAGTGTGCTCATTTTCTGTCCCCACGTTTTCATACTACTATTTCATGGCTGCCCACTTATCACAGGTGAGTCAGTGTGCAAGATCTATCCTATTTACTTATGCCTTTAGTTTTACTGCTGTTGCAAATATGGGGCAATGGCCTAGTGGCACTCTTACTTGACTACTAAGTCAGAGACCGAGCTTATGTTTTGGGTTCAAATCATGCCATGGCAGATTTTTAAATTTGGTTAAAAAATATTCCAAATTAAGAATTATTGAAGTAAGTGATTTGGTTCACTAATGTCCTTTAGGGAAGGAAATCTGCTGTCACTATTTTGTCTGTCTTTTGTGTGATACCAAACCCATAGCGATGGGGTTGACTTTTTAACTGCCATCTGGGCAATTAGTGATGGGAAATAAATGCTGGCCAAGCCAGTGATACCCACATTTCAGTGAATTTTTTTTTTAAATGCTTTGTCCTGCATGTAAGGTTCCAGGCTTGGCCCCTGTTCTATGCTGAGGTGACAATTCTGAGTACCTCAGCTGGTTGTCTGATCATTGTTCACCATGTGTTATTAAGTGGAAATCTGGCTACATTTTTATGTAATAGTGTGTAACTGCAATGCCCCGCAAGATCAATGAGCATGCTGATGCTTGTCGTGTGGGTTTACATGAATAATGCCTCCCTGTGAGAGATACTGAAGGCACCTGTTGAATCATCAAGATTTAGCGCCTTCAGTAGAGAAAGAAACTTCAGGAGAGGATCAAGACTTTGGCAAATGTTCTCTTCAACTCCGTTCCACTTTATTTCTGTTTCTAGATCGTTCAAGAGAAGCCCTGCAACAGTTAGCCTGCCCTAATCAAATGAAACAAGTAACGTGGACCGTTTACTGAATTAACTTTATTGCTACCATTTAATATTTGTTAATTAAACAACCAATGTTCTGTCATTTTCATACAATAGCAACAACTGCTGTGAGCATTTAACAGTGAAATTTATGTGACCAAGTAATTATCAATTAAATGTTTAATTTAATTCAATCTAATTACAGAGAAAGTATATAATCTTTGTATATGTGCAGTGTAGCACATGGTAATATATATTAGTACCGTTCCCATTATGTTGTGCTGTGATGTACAAATAAATGTTGGTACAAATGAATTTGTGACAGTTGCTGGGTTTGACTGATTAATGATTTGCTTTTAAGAGTCAGGAAGGATACAAAAGTGTACTTAGTACAGTCCTGAATAAGCAGTTCAAATCCCACTCCAGTTTCTAAAAAAAGTAAAAGTGGGTTGAATCAGAAAAGAAAGAACACACCCCGGTCTGTCGTACATGCAACTAAATTAAGTGAGTATTATGTTTTTGGTATCCAGGATTCTCACTCCTGCCCACTAATATCCAGTTATGTCTGATGACAAAAGTCTCCACACACTGCTGGATATCAGTCCATAATTCTCCTGTCTGCTAATCTCGGGAAGCTCATACTCAATTACCTTCTGCAGGCAATTCTGTGCAGCATAATGTGTGAACTGTGATCTTCCTGGATCCCCAATCAGAATCTCTGATCCGTGAAGCTGCTTGTATTCTGTTAACCAATTGTGAAGACTGGCAGCGAGTTCTTCATCATAAAACATGTCACCTAAAAGAATCACATCCCATTTTTCTTCCATCTTTCCAACTAAACTTTCTGTTGCCACGAGTAGTGGTGGTATTTTGTTAAGTTCACAGTTCATTTGTATGGACACTGCTGCAACTGTAGGACAGCAAAATAAAACAATTTAAACAAATATGACAAACATTTATAAAATTATCACTATTTGAGCGCTTGGATTCTAAAGTGGAGGAATGCTGTATGGCTTTATGTTTTTAATATTGTGCACATTAAGGGGAAAGACAAAGTTTTAGTGTCATTTTTTGAGTTTGAGTGTGACAGCAGCTTGTAGATTTGTTCGCACGTGCACTTCTGAGAGGGTTTGCAGCCTTGGAATAGAACTCAAAGTTAACAGTTCAATGTATTGAAAAACAAATAGGGAAAATTGTGCCATTGCTTAGGAACAAAATCAAATATCCAGAACACTGGAGAGTTAATCTCCATATATGGGCATTAAGGAATGGAAGCTAAAGTGCTAGACGAGTTAAAAAAAAAACTGGTGAGAGAACTGCTGGAAGTGAAATTTCTGGAAACTCATGAATTTGCTTTTAATTTACTGTAAGATATGAAGAAAGCTCCAGCAACAAATTACAGCCATACCAACTAAACGAGAATCCTTAAGAGTGGAGAAAGGGATGAATGTTCACTAAGATTCAAGAGTCTGATGTTGTTGGAGTAATTTGTGTTGAATGTTTCTTTTTGATATTTACTATAAGACTAAGTCAAATGTTGTATGTTTTTCATTTACTTAATAAAATTTTATATTTTGTTAAAAGTACTGGACATTGACTGCCTCTTGTGAATATGTTCAGCAGACTGAACTCCATGGTAGACAAAGAGAAAACGATAAGCTTCTGAACCATCAAACCAAATCTCAATCCGGGATTTGAATTGTCCAGAATTATCATCAACATTTTAATTTTAGCTAGTTTAGGTTCCCCTAACCATTATTTGACTTATAAACTTGTGGGCAGCATGGTGGCATAGTGGTTAGCACTGCTGCCTCACAGCGCCAAAGACCCGGGTTCAATTCCTGCCTCAGGCAACTGTCTGTGTGAAGTTTGCACATTCTCCCTGTGTCTGCGTGGGTTTCCTCCAGGTGCTCCGGTTTCCTCCCACAGTCCAAAAATGTGCAGGTTAGGTGAATTGGCCTGTAGTGTTAGGTGAAGGGATAAATGTAGGGGAATGGGTCTGAGTGGGTTGTTCTTCGGAGGGTCGGTGTGGACTTGTTGGGCCGAAGGGCCTGTTTCCATGCTGTAAGTAATCTAATCTAATCTGAATGAGCATCACTATCTCAGATATCAAGACTTTACATACTTTGAATGTACCTTTGCTTTTATTCATCCATGGGAAGTGGGTGTCTTTGGCTAGACTAGCACTTATTGCCCGCAATGTCCAGGAGCCACATAAGAGTCAACCACATGGCCGTGGATTTGGAGTCAACTGTAGGTCAGACCAAGAAAGATGGCAGTTTCCTTCCCTCAAGGACAACAGTGAACTAGATAGCTATTTCTGACAATGCTTTAATCCCAGATTTCTATTGAGTTCAAAGTTCACTAGCTACTATGGCAGGGTTTGAGCCCAGGTCCCCAGATCATTACTTGGGTTTTTGAATGAACCATCCAGCAATAATACCACCAGACCATCGCCTGCCCCTTGTTGGACCTCTTGGGGTAGAACCCTTGTTTTATTGTTTCTCCTTTTAAAACCTTCTACTTTTACAAGCAAAGATGGAATTTATTAAAGGTAAGTCTTTTAAGACAGTTGATCGTGAAGTAGAGATATCCAATGGTTTTTGGAAGGCATTTGACAAGTGTCACATAGGCTTTCCAAAAAGCAAGTAGATGGGGTCATAGGGAAAGTGGCAGCTCAGTGGCCAAATAGCAATGGATGGTTTTTGAACTGGAAGGTAGATGGTAGTGGCTCTTTTTCAAAGGGTTGGTTTTCAGTCGATTATTCCTGGCAGTTTTTAAAAGACAAGCAAGAACATGGACAGAGTTATCAAACTTGTAAGTGATGGGAAAATTGTCAAAATTGCATGTAATGATGAGAATAGTTGCAGACAATTCTAGATCCCATATTCTAGGAACGCCATAAAAGCATTTTTTTAAAATGACAGGATTTTTACTAGGATGTTTCTGTAGTGAGGGACTTCAATTAGAGAAAGGTTAGCACATTTTTTTGAACAGACAAGGTTGAGATGACCTAGAGAGCTTTCAGGTGTTAAGAGTTTTTGATAAAGTTTGTGAGAAGATTTGTAGCTCGGGTGCTCGTTGTTGTGGTTCTGTTCGCCGAGCTGGGAATTTGTGTTGCAGATGTTTCGTCCCCTGTCTAGGTGACATCCTCAGTGCTTGGGAGCGTCCTGTGAAGCGCTTCTGTGATCTTTCCTCCAGCATTTGTAGTGGTTTGAATCTGCCGTACCAGACAGCTGGAACTGACAACCGGAAGCGGCAGATTCAAACCACTACAAATGCCGGAGGAAATATCACAGAAGCGCTTCACAGGACGCTCCCAAGCACTGAGGATGTCACCTAGACAGGGGACGAAACGTCTGCAACACAAATTCCCGGCTCGGCGAACAGAACCACAACAGTTTTTGATAAATTACAAAGTGAGGAAAGCATTTCCAATGGGCTGCTAGTTACACAAAGTAGATACAAAATCTCTGGTAAAATGAAAGGAGATCAGAAATGTTACCATTGCATTGTCAAGATCTAGACTATTTCCTGAATAGATGGTGGAAAATGGATTTAGTAAATAGTCTTGAAGTAGGTTTGGTCAGATACTGAGCAATAACAACAACACCAGAAATTGCTCGAAAAACTCAGCAGGTTTGGCAGCATCTGCGGAGAGAAAACAGAATCAACTTGTGACCCTTTACAGAACCCAAACTTTTCAAGAAATTTTTGTTTTTGTTTCTATTTTCAGCATCCGCAGTTCTTTGGGGATTTTTTTAAATGTTTACTGAGGATGAGGAACTTGCAGCAGTGCTCCCCAAACTTTTCCACACTGTGACCTTATGTTTGAGACTTGAAAAACTCAGTGACCCCAGATTTCTGACAGGGGAGGAACTGTGAGAGTCAGGGTTTGGAGGGTGAGGGGGAATCTGGATTAGAGGTGCTGGAAAAGCACAGCAGTTCAGGCAGCATCCGAGGAGCAGTAAAATCGACATTTCGGGCAAAAGCCCTTCATCAGGAATGCTGTATTCTCAAATGCCTCGTGAACTGCTGTGCTTTTCCAGCAATTCTAATCCAGAATCTGGTTTCCAGCATCTGCAGTCATTGTTTTTACCTAAGGTGAGGGGGAAGATAGAGTGCTGTGTGGAGATTGGGGTGCTATTTTAGACTGAGGGTTTTCAGATAAAAAGCACGTACCTTTTCACTAGGTTTTTCAGGACAGAAATCTGTAGTATATCTATCAATATTCTCTGTTCCTTGCTGAACAACAACAGCAATCAGCTTCCGCCTTTTGAACACTTCAAATGCATTTATATTACTTTGAGAAAGAGTTCTAGATTTCAATTAACCTTTGGAAAATAAAATACTTCATGAGTCCTGCTTTGCCTAAAGTTAATCATAAAAATACTGCTGATTTTAAATAAAAACAAAATATTTTCACTAAGGGCAAACTTAAAAAAAAATCAAGGGCTGAGGAGGAGAAAGTTACATAAATAACACTAAAATGAAAATAGATTAACACCTGCTTAAAGGAATATTTTAATGCAACTCTATAATTCAGTGCTTTTAAAATACCAAGATTAATCCAATGTTTAGTCATCTGATTTTTATTCCAACAGAGGAGCATGAGTAATCAAATGCTATGTGCTGCTGAATCACTCTTCCTTCCATTAAAATTGGCAGCTAATCCATCTACTTGCCATTCAAAAAGTTGAAATCAGTCTCACGATAAGCTACTCATATTTCAATTTAATTGTTTTCTTAATAAGAGCCCGAGAATATCTCTGCACCAAGACTAATGAGAAAAGCTCGACGTGATTGTTTTTACCTTTTTGAACCTACTTACTAACCAAACTGCTCAGGGATGTTATTACACACATCTTTGACATGATTGATACTCAACAAGTCTAATACAAAGCCTATCAGCCTAATGTTAAGACTGAAAAACATTGCAGGCAGCTTGTGCAAAATGCTATCAAGATATTCGTGTTCACAACCTCGTGGAAAGTGGATTGTATGAGTTACTATCCTGCCTGGTGAAATTTTGAGGAGAGCCTGAAAAGGTAGTGTTGATGGAGCACTCCAGGGTTCACATTCCAAGGTGTTGCTGTATCCAATTCTCAACTCCTTGATTCATTCTCATTGCCTGGGTTTACCAGCAGCCTCTTTTTGAGCTTTCAATCTCACTGAGATCCCATCTGTAGTGATTGTAATGAGGTCAGCCAGCTGGATCTTTTGTAATATGAGGTCCCCGATTGGGGCTGTTAACCTCGTCCAATCAGGGAGCCCTGGCTGACAGATATCAGCAGGAGTGACAGAGGTTCTGCTCACTCTGAGAGCTGGCTCTGAGGGGGTTGAATCAGCATTTCCAAATAAAGGGTGACCTGGTGATGGGATACCGGCACCTATGGAGTTACTTCATGATCTCTTGGACAAAACTGTCCTAAAGCCTGCCTTAAGATCTCCTGAGGTGGTCAGCCTAAAAAAAAGAAAAAGAAAATAAGCAGGAGTGACCGAGGTTCTGCTCACTCTGAGAGCTGCCTCTGAGGGAGCTGGATCAGTGAGTGAAGGACTCCATTTTGTGTCAAGGAGGGGGACTGACCTCTGAACTACCTGGACTATACAGTCAGTGTATTCATTACTGCTGTTATTGTTTCCCTTAAGAAGGAGCGTTTTCCTTTTTTGTCTCTCCCTCGTGTTTCAGGTAGACTTTGCTTTGATAATAAGATAAAGAAAATAAACAGGACTGACAGAGGTTCTGCCCATCTGAGGGCCGACCCTGAGGGAGCTCAGTCAGTGTCAGGGACTCTCTCCGTGTAAATAAAGGGTGACTTGGGATGGGATCCCGGTCTCTGTGAAGTTATTTCACCATCTATCCCTCAAATGATGTAAAATATCCCATGGCACAGAAGAGTGGGGGGGGGGGGGGGGGGGGTTGGTTTCTCCAGTTTTCTCTTTTGATAACAGCACGAGGAGAGATTATCTGATCATTAATCTCCATATTATTTGTGTGAGCTTGCTCCGTGAGCACCTTCACTTTTCCTACCTACATTGCTGCCATAACTACACTTAAAGATGGTACTTTTTCTCGCATGTTAAGTATTTGACTGATGAAAGTTGTATAAAATGCAAGTCGTTTTTTATTTCTTTGGGCTGGACTGCTTCTTTGCTGTCAACTCAAACAAAAACAATAGGTATTTCTTCAAGACCGGGAAGAGAACCCCTCAATTTACTGCCGTCCAAGTGCTTGTCCAGTAGTCACTTAAATGTCCCTAATGTGTCTGACTCTACTACCACCGCTGGCAGTGCGTTCCACGCACCCACCATTCTCTGCGTAAAGGACCTACCTCTGACGTCTCCCCTTTACCTTCCTCCAATCACGTTAAAATTATGCCCCCTTGTGACAGCCATTTCTGCACTGGAGAAATGTCTCTGGCTATCTACTCTATCTATACCTCTCATTACCTTGTGCGCCTCTATCAAGTCTCCTCTCTTCCTTTTTCTCTTCAGTGTGAAAAGCCCGAGTTCACTCAACCTGACTTCATAAGACAAGCTCTCCAATCCAGGCAGCATCCTGGTAAATCTCCTCTGCACCCTCTCTAAGGCATCTACTTCCTACAATGAGGTGACCAGAACTGAACGCAATATTCCAAGTGTGGTCTAACCAGGGTTTTATGGAACTGCAGCAAAACCTCGCGGCTCTTAAACTCAATCCCCCTGCTAATGAAAGCCAAAACACCATACACCTTCTTAACAACCCTATCAACTTGACTGGCAACTTTGAGGGATCAATGTATGCGGACCCCAAGATTCTGCTGTTTCTCCACACTGCCAAGAATCCTGTCTTTAACCCTGTATTCAGCATTCAAATGCGACCTTCCATAATTAATCACTTCGCATTTATCGTGTTTATTGCCTATCCCTAATTGCCCCTTGAATTGAGTGGCCTGCTCAGATATTTCACATTAGATTAGATTAGATTACTTAGATTAGATTACTTACAGTGTGGAAACAGGCCCTTCGGCCCAACAAGTCCACACCGACCCGCCGAAGCGCAACCCACCCATACCCCTACATTTACCCCTTTAACCTAACACTATGGGCAATTTAGCATGGCCAATTCACCTGACCCGCACATCTTTGGACTGTGGGAGGAAACCGGAGCACCCGGAGGAAACCCACGCAGACACGGGGAGAATGTGCAAACTCCACACAGTCAGTTGCCTGAGTCGGGAATTGAACCCGGGTCTCTGGCGCTGTGAGGCAGCAGTGCTAACCACTGTGCCACCGTGCCGCCCACATTGCTGTGGGTCTGGAGTCACATCTGGACAAGACCAGGTAAGGAAGGCAGTTTCCTTCTCTCAAGAGCATTGGTGATCTCTTGATACACTAAACCATCATTAGAAGTTAAAATGTTCTGCCATAATTAGGTTACCTGTTTCAAAGCGAATGTTACAAACAAAACAGATGTTGCCTCATGATTGATAGCACGATGCTCACTTCTAGGTATTACACTTTGTAATGTTCATAATTTAAGGTCATTACCTGTTAAATCTGGATCTCACTGGTTCTTATGCCTGAGCGAGGAGTGGCATTTTTTATTTGCTGTCACCCTAAACCATTGCTTTTGAGAAATGTTGGCTTCACTTCTGCCACTGGGATGAACATTGAGATGGTAGATTTCCATTGGCACAATCTCTTTATTTTGATGAGCCAGTTGGCACATATCATCCATGACCTGATTTGTGTCTCCAATCATTGATGGATGTTGGCATTGAACAGGTACTGACAACCTGCCTCCAGCCACGCTGATTAATTAAAGCCACTTCTCACCTTTATAATTCGGACATTCCTTCGCTATGAAAGTCAAGTTTCTGTAAACAGAGACTTTGATCTGTTTCATGTGCCATACACTAGTGTGCAAGCCCAGTGTTAACGAATACTCACTATACTATATAGTTTATTGTAGCTCATTTTAGGAGAGGCAGCGGCCAAGTGGTATTTTCACGAGATTGTTAATCCAGTGACCCAGGTAATGTTCTGTTCCATGGCAGATGGTGAAATTTGAATTCAATAAAAATCTAGGATTAAAAGTCTAATGTTGACAATGAAACTGTTGCCGATTTGTTAGGGGTGGGGGGATGCCCATCTGGTTTACTAACGTGACTCCAGACACACAGCAATGTGGTTGATTCCCAACTCCCCTCTGGGAATTAGGGGTAGCCAATAAATACTGGCTGGGCCAGTGATGTACACATCCTGAGAATGAATTTGTAAAAATAAATTTGGATCAATGAGTAAAACTATGAGTAAGATGATCATAGAATCTCTACAGTGTGGAATCAGGCCATTTGGCCTATCACGTCCACACCAACCCTGTAACCCTGCATTTCCCAGGGCTAATCCACCTAACCTACACACCTTTGGACAGTGGGGAGGAAACCCACATGGACACAGGGAGAATGTGCAAACTCCACACAGTTACCCGAGAATCGAATCAAACCCAGGTCTCTGGCGCTGTTAGGCAGCAGTACTAACCACTGGGCCACCATGCCACCTGGGTTAACTAATTTCACACACAGAAGCCAAATGATACAATATAATGGATCAAGAATGGATACAGTCAATAAATTTAAGAAAATTGACATTGATGCGGAGGGGTTCAAAGTTTTAAAAATAAATGGCTGTTACCAACTTCAAGGTTTTTTAAAAATTCTCTCATGGGATGTGGGCATTGCTAGCTAGCCAGCTTTTATTGCTCATCCCCAGCTGCCCTTGAAGAAGGTGTCAGTGAACTGTAATCTTGAGTTGTTGCAGCCTTAATTGGTGTAGGCACACTTGCAATACCATCAGGAGGGAGTTTCTGGATTTTGACCCCATGAAATTGATCAGCTGGTCTGCTCCCTTGTGGAACACAACAAAATGATCTGTAAAGTTTTGTATAAGTCAAGCAAAGAGATCAACAAAGACCCAGCAATGGAATACAAAAATGCCCATTGACTGCAATGCAACTGTACAGGGGAGCAGTGTACAGCAACCAAAAGAAATCTGAAATTAAAAACAAATTATTTGAAATGGACAACAGATTCAACAACATCAAAAGAGAAAAAAAACACAACAAATGCTAAGAGTCAAGATCTATTGTGGGCATGGAAACAGGTGACTGTAATAAGATTGGTGGTACGCTGGCTCAGTGGTTAGCACTAATGCCTCACTGTAGCAGGGAGACGGGTTCAATTCCAGCCTCGGGCAACTGTCTGTGTGCAGTTTGATATGATTTTGTGTGTTTCTCTCACACACACACACACTTTACCAAAATTTCACACACGCAAACACACACTCTCGCATGCACTCACACACACTCATTCTCTCTCACTCTCTCATGCACGCCCACACACATATAAGTCTACGGAGTGAATCTGTATTTGCAGAATTGTGTTTGCAGATACACTTTAGTTTGCTCAAAAAATGCACAATCTGCAGGCAGTCAATGCAGGCAGTCAATACATGTAATGTTTTGTAAATTCCGCTTTGGAAATAGAACCAGTCTGACTCAGGATTGGGATAGACAGAATCACGCCTTTAATGCATTGTCGGAGCTGAGATGTCACCTTTTGTTATAAAACCTTAAGTTATCTCGAGAAGGTGACTTAATAGAAGTTCTGGGATTTACATATTAATGAACCAAAACCTGCAACCCATTCTAAAAGATGAAAGACTGAATAACAATCCAAGTTTGTTCAATATATCATTCCAGTTGCTATAAATTCTGTGTCTTATGGTCTTATACTCCACAACCACCTGATGAAGGAGTGTCGCTCCGAAAGCTAGTGCTTCCAAATAAACCTGTTGGACTACAACCTGGTGTTGTGTGATTTTTAACTGTGTGGAGTTTGCTCCATGTCCTCCCACAGTGTAAAGATGTGCAGTTAGATGGATTGGCCATGCTAAATTGCCTACAGTGTGCAGGCTGGGTGGATTAGCTATAGGAACGTAAGGGTTACAGGGATAGGGTAGGGGGTTGGGATGTTCTTCAGAGGGGGGGTGTGGACCCGATGGGACAAAATGGCCTGCTTCCACATTGTAGGGATTCTATGATTCAGCAATTCAAAGACTGGGTGGGGTTAAGAGGAGAACAGGAATCTAAACTATTGACTCTTGTCACAGAGTGGGAGTTCATAGGTAAAATATCCAGTCAACCAGTGTTTACAAGAAGTTGAGAGGAATTGAAAGCTATGCAGAATTTGCTCTGTGTGGAGAGAAAGGCATTAGGAGTAATTGAAAGACAATGAAAAAGCATTCAAAAGGACATAAAACAAAACATAATCAAAATGGAGGTGCAAGAAATGGTCAAGAAAATACAAATAAACAGAAAAGGACACTGAATGGTACAAGATTCTGAATCAAACAAGATGTTAAAAACCCACAGAACATCTGTTGGCACACACAAAAAAAATGGCTATTTTCTGAAAATAAGTCCATACATCACCCTAAAATGTCACCATGTCTCCCTTTGTCTTGAAGCTGTGGTGACATTCATCCCCAGAACACCACCTTCCATGAAATGGGAGAGGTAGCTAAGGTCTACAATTGCTAAAAGCTAACTTGTAGATCAAAAGGCGAACCCTGCTTTAGAAAATAAATTCGACTTTGTTTGTGAAGGCTGAGCTGAGCTTATGTGAAACCTTTGTGAGGGACTAAATGCAGGAGTCAGAGTAAGAATGAGAGATAGACTTAGAGTTATAGAGATGTACAGCACGGAAGCAGACCCTTCAGTCCAACCCTTCCATGCTGACCAGATATCCCAACTCAATCTAGTCCCACCTGCCAGCACCCGGCCTGTATCCCTCCAAACCCCTCCAAACCCAAATTCATGTACCCATCCAAATGCCTCTTAAATGTTGCAATTGTACCAGCCTCCACCACATCCTCTGGCAGCTCATTCCATACACGTACCACCCTCTGCATGAAAAAGTTGCCCCTTAGGTCTCTTTTATATCTTTCCCCTCTCACCCTAAACCAATGCCCTCTAGTTCTGGACTCCCTGACCCCAGGGAAAAGACTTTGCCTATTTATCCTATCCATGTCCCTCATGATTTTATAAACCTCCATAAGGTCACCCCTCAGCCTCCGACGCTCCAGGGAAAACAGCCCCAGCCTGTTCAGCCTCTCTCTATATGCGAAGGGCCTGTTTCTTTGCTGTCTGAGTCTATGATGTTATAACTGAAACATCAACAACCATTTGGAAAGCTGCTGGAAGCAATGGGGGAGAGCTCGAGAAATGCTGTGGAAGGATGAGTTAAGGTGGGGTAAGTGTATTTTTCACAATATGGATATCCCCGAGGAGATGGCATCTTTGAGATGCAGAAAAGGGAAGGATAAGTATAACAGGTAGAAGGATTGTATTGTAGTTGTGGAAATGACAAAAGGTGAAGTGGTGAACTCAGAAACGAGTGTGAGGAAAGGGTAGAGGGTGGGGCTTACAGCAGAAGCAGGAAATACATGGGAAGGATATGCTCAAGGTCCTGCTAATCACAGTCAAGAAAAATCTCTATTAGGAAAAGAGGCATTCAAAGCTGCTTGGTGTGAAAATTTGAGTCAACACTAAGGTACTGGGAGAAGATTGTCAATGAAGATTCTAATGCCTACCCTCAATCAGAGGTGGCATGGTGGCTCAGTGGTTAACACTGCTGTCTCACAGTGCCAGGGATCTCGGTTCGTTTCCATCCTAGGGCGACTGCCTGTGTGGAGTTTGCAGGTTTTCTCCATGTCTGCGTGGATTTCCTCAGCCACTCTGGTTTCCTCCCACATTCCAAAGATATGTAGGTTAGGTGGATTGGCCATGGGGTATACAGAGTTATAGGGTCTGAGTGGGACACTGGTTGGAGTGTCGATGTGCTGAATAGAGGTTTATAAAATCATGTCCACATTGTAGGGATTCTTGGAGTAAACAACCTTTGTAGGGGTACATCCACACTCTGGATGGCTGCTGTGATGTCAGGACTTTGTCCTTGCACTTAACATCTTGATCTGGAATTGACTTTATTTTCTTAAAACTGGTTCCTTAGTGCTTGCAGTTAGTTCCTGTTCAGTTAGGTCAACAGGGTCACCAATATCTCCCGAAAGAAGGAGCTGAGCTAGAGTTCTAATGAGTGAGTTTCCAAAAGGATTAATGCCACCTCTATACATCACCCAAATGGCCATTCTGATAAATCCAGACAGTAGATATTCATTGGCAAAAGAGTTGGGGGCTGAGAGAATCAGAGCAATATGATGTGGACACCACAGGAGGTGTTGACACCACGGTACTAGTAATCCAAAAGGCTAGTGATCTGGGACATGGGTTCAAATGCAATCACAGAAGCAAGTGGAATGTAAACTCAATTAATAAATGGGAATACAAACATGACCATGACACCACCATGGGTTGCTGTAAAAACCCTTCTGGTTTGCTTATATCCTTTAGAGATGGAGATTAGTCATCCTCACCTATTCTGGCCTACATGTGACTCCAGACCCACATCAATGTGATTGATTCATAACTGCCCTCTGAAATGGCTCAGCGAGCCAGTGAGTTCAAGGGTACTTAGGGATGGGTAACAAATACTGGCCTCGCCAGTGACACTCACTTCTCATGAGTGAATATAGGAAACAAAAATGGAGCTGTTCACCCACCTCTATCAGTTGTCGTGATTTTAAAGATGCTGGTGTTGGACTGGGGTGGACAAAGTCATAAGTCACAATGACAGCAGGTTATAGTCCTGACGAAGGAGCAATGCTCCAAATGCTTGCAATTTCAAATAAACCTATTGTCATGTGACTTCTGAATTTTTCAGCCATTAGACTTGGTATGGGGTGGACCTGCAAACTAAGACCACAGGTTAGTAACCCCAGTAACAAACTACCCCATATTTCATGTAAAGATACTTGTAAAGAATTAGTTTAAGTTTTAATGAAGTTTGTGCTTTCTGTTTGAGGCATGATCTATTGATGACGGAGGGTATGGGAGCTCTGGCAGGCACGAGACAATATTCAGATTCCTCATCTTCCTTATATACCTAGTCCAGATATTTCAAAAACACAAACCATCTCACTATCAAACACTACAGGAACCCTGCAGTCACTCTGCAAATGACACAGCACAGACTCATTTTGCTTCTGAGTTAAGAATCTAAGTTATTTGAAAACTGTTCTTGGAATCCTGCCAAGAATGTAATTGGCATTTTTGTTTTGTTTCCAATTCCTCACCTAAATGGCATCATATTCACATAACTGCCTGCCTTGTGTTTTATGGCATGCTGTCTCCTGCTGTGATTACAGTCTCCTCACGTTGCTATTAATAGAGAATTGTTTTATTTCCAATGACTCCCAACCGGGGTACACCCACATTTGCTTTGATTCATGAAGCTAAGAGAGTGAGTGCAGTCTTTATTATCAGTTTGTTTAATGCTGTAATTTTAAAAGCCTTCAACACCGATTGCCACACGAAAGAGAAATGCTTCGACCTGTTAAAACAATTGGGTTCAATTTCCGATCCGTATCAAGTTAGATTATTTCAAATGTGAAAGCAATTCCCAGTAATTATCTATTGCATTCCTGAGCTTGGAAAAGGGGGTAAAAACAATCCCAAGACTCCTGATATGTATTACTAGGCCATAGTATAGGGCTTGAAAATGATGCCCACAATAGTGCTAAGGCTCACAGATTGGGGCAACTGTAAAGATTTGACAGCAGTACATTGAATTAGTTGGTATTAGTAAACCCACACCTAACAAGATTTAGGAACTTAGAACAGGAATTCAGCAACTCCAGCTTATTCCACTTATCATTTTATTTACAGCTGACCTGTACCTGAATTCAATTTGCTCAACTTTGCCCTAGCTCCTTTATAGCTCTTTTAATCAACACATGTTTTGATACAAGTGCTAATTGGATTCATGTGCTAATTGGAGCTTGCTAATTAGACACAAAATTGGCTTGGCAGTAGGAAACACAAGGTGGTGGTGGAGGGCTGTTTTTCAGACTAGAGGCATGTGACTAGCAGTGTTTTGCAGGGATCGGTGCTGCGCCCACTTTGTCATTTTTACAAACGATTTGGATGAGAATTTAGGAGGCATGGTTAGTATGTTTGCAGATACACTAAACTTGGTGGTAGGAGGTCATCTAAGATTACAAAGGGATCTTTGTCAATTGGGCCAATGGGCTAAGAGCGGCGAATTGAGTTTTATTTGGATAAATACAAAGTATAACAAACAAAAGCAGGACATACACAGTTAATGGTAGGGCCCTGGATAGTACTGTTGAGCAGAGGGTTCAGGTACATAATTGTCTGAAAGTGCTGTCACAAGATGGTTAAGAAGGCGTTAAGCACACTTGCGTTCATTGCTCACATTAATGAGTATAAATGTTGGGAGGTCATATTGAAGTTGTACAAGATGTTGGTGAGGTCACTTTTGGAGTACTGTGTACAGTTCTGGTCACCCTGTTTTGGAGAGCATTCAAAAAAGATTTATCAGGGTGTTGCTGGGACTTGAGGGTTTGGGTAATAAGGAGAGGCTGTTTAGGCTGGGACTTTTCCTTCTGGAATGTAGGAAGTTGAGGAGTGACCTTACTGAGGTTTATAAAATCATGAGGGGTATAGATAAAGTGAATAGTACATGTCTTTTCCCTATGGTTGGGGAGTTCAAAACTAGGGGGCGTATTTTAAAGACGAAAGGAGAAAGATTTAAAAGGGACCTTTTCAAACAGAGGGTGGTTCACATGTGGAATGAACTGCCAGAGGAAATGGTGGATGTAGGTATGGTTACTGCACTTAAAAGATATTTGGACAGGTACATGAAGAGAAACGGTTTAGATGGATATGGACCAAATGCAGGCGAGTGGGACTAGTTTAGTTTGGGATTATGATCAGCTTGGACGAGTTGGACCAAAGGATGTGTTTCTGTGTTGTATGACTGTATGATCTCTGGGACAGGTGGGACTTGAACCTACAATTTCTGGCCCAGAGGTAGGGACACCACCACTGGACTGCAAGAACATAAGAATTAATTGCTAGAGTAGGTGAGTTAGTCCCTCAAGCCTGCTCGGCCACTTTATACTGTTATTGTTGATCTCACCTCTGCCTCAACTGCACTTTCCTGCCCGCTCTCCATAACGACTAAACAATAAGATAGAGGAACAGAGTTGGTCCATTCAGTCCACTCCACTATTTGATCATGGCTGAGACGTTTCTCAACCCCATTGTCCTGTCTTGTCCTGTTAACCCTTAATCCCCCTTGTTAACCAAAAACCTATCTATTATGGAAAATAAAGAGCATGAAAGCATGGGAAGAGTTAAAGCATGAGGACCACTGGCGATCTGTTACAAGGGGTCTGTGGAATTGTTACACTAGTGAAAAGGTCACTGTGGCAGGATGAGGTAAGAATAGTGGAATGCTGCTACACTAACTAGCAGAGTCAGATTGGGGCTGAAAGGTCACTATGGCGGGCTGAGAAAACAACAATTAGTAAAGTCAGCCTCATCTACTAAATTCCATCATGGCAGGTTGTGACAGGCCGGGGACAATAAATATTTAGGACATGACAATAAATATCTAATCAGTCGTTAGCAGGGTCAGCCTGGGACAGAAGCCCCTTGTGGTAGTGGGTTAGTAAAATATCTAGTCGTGACATTAGAATAATATTCAGTAGATGTTGGACAAAACCATAGTGACAGAAGTAGAGAGAAAACAGGAACTAACATTATTGGTTCATGACATATCTGGAGAGAGATAACTCTGACTACCACAGTTGGGCATGCTGATAAGCTAACAGAAACATGATAACAAAAAAGGTATAAAGAGCCACGGACTCTGACGTTTGGGGGCAATCATGAATTCGCTTTCTGGTTGTCACGGTTTTTTGTTTGCAAATAAAAGACCTACTTCTTGAAGAACTCTCTCCTGGTGATTCTCTACATTTTCTCCACGACACTATCTCTGTGACACAATGACTTGGCCTCCACTGCCTTCTGTGGCAATGAGTTTCACAGATTAACCACCCTCCGACTGAAGAAATTTCTCCTCATCTCAGTTTTAAAGGGTTGTCTCTTCAGTCTGACGCTCTGCCCTCGGGTCCTAGTCTCTCCTACTAGCAGGAACATCTTCTCCCCGTCCACTCTATCCAAGTCTCTCAGTATTTGGTAAGTTTCAGTAAGATCCCCCCATATCCCTCTAAGTTCCATCGAGAACAGATCCAGAATCATCAACTGCTCCTCATATGACAAGATCTTCATCCACAGGATCATTCTTGTAAACCTGCTCTGCATCCCCTCCAACACCAAGGCATCATTCCTTAGATCCGGGGCCAAAAACTACTCAGACCAGAAATATACACAGTCTCAGTGGTACATCCCTGTTCTTGTATTCTAGCCCTTCTGAAATGAATGCTAACATTGCATTTGCCTTCCTACCTACCAACTGAATCTGCATAGTAACCTCAATAAAATCTTGAACTGGGACTCTCAAGTCCCCTTGTGCTTCAGATTTCAAAAGCCTTTCTCCATTTAGAATATAGTCTACACCTCTACTCTTCCTACCAAAGTGCATAACCTATATTTTCCCACAGTGTTTTCCATCTGCCATTTCTCTCCCACTATCCTAGCCTGTCCAGGTCCTTCTGCAGGCCTTCATTCCTGATGAAGGGCTTTTTCCTGAAACGTCAATTTTCCTGCTCCTCGGTTGCTGCCTGACCTGCTACGCTTTTCCATCACCACTCTAATCTAGACTCTGATTTCCAGCGTCTGCAGTCCTCACTTTTGCCAGGTCCTTCTGCAGCCTCCCTGCTTCCACAACACTACATGCCCTTCCATCTTTCTTTCTGTCATCAGCAAACTTGTAGCAATGCCCTCAGTTCCTTCATTATGTGAATAGTTGTGGTCCCAACACTGACTCCTGTGGAATTCTACTAGTCACCATCTATCATCCTCAAAAAGATCTTCTCTATCTCCTTTATACTCTTAATGAACAAAATTGTCCCAATCCTAGTCTCGAAAGTTTTGACTGGGCCAGCACAGGAGGTTGAACTCATAGCTTTCCATGCACTGTTGATTCTGTTATCATCTACAATGACAGATTTGCAACATAGATTTCAGTCTGTTGCTTCTTACCTGGGTCAATGTCATTGGCAAGAACGTGTGATGCTCCACTCATAGAAGCTGCAATGGCAGAGGCACCACAGCCACTTCCCACGTCCAACACCCTCTTTGACCTGGTGACCGCAGGGTTATCCAGGAGGTATCTAGGAACAATGTTTAGAACAAATGAGTTTGGATGCTTCGGGCTCCTCGGAGCACTGCATCATCACAAAACTATTCTGCCCCTCTTTCCTCTCCTTTTCCACTGCTGGATTTGACTTTAGGTACATCATCTACAGCTGCCTATGGCTTTATGAGGTCACTATTTATAATGTATAAGCCTGAAGTTCACTGATCACTGACAAAGTGCTGAAACGTCATATTCACTCCGAAGCAGCCTTGGCTCAATGGTCGCACTCTTGTTTTTGAATCAGAAGCTCCTGGGCTCACACCATGTTTTTGAGATTCAAACTCAAATCTATGATGACATTCTACGGACAGATTGGGACCAGTGGAGTCATAGAGTCATAGAGATGTGCAGCATGGAAACCGACCCTTCAGTCCAACCCGTCCATGCCGACCAGATATCCCAACCCAATCTAGTCCCACCAGCCAGTACCCGGCCCATACCCCTCCAAACCGTTCCTATTCATATACCCATCCAGATGCCTCTTAAATGTTGCAATTGTACCAACCTCCACCACATCCTCTGGCAGTTCATTCCACACACGTACCACCCTCTGCATGAAAAAGTTGCCCGTTAGATCTCTTTTATATCTTTCCCCTCTCACCCTAAACCTATGCCCTCTAGTTCTGGACTCCCCCAAGCCAAGGAAAAGACTTTGCCTATTTATCCTATGCATGCCCTTCACAATTTTGTAAACCTCAATAAGGTCAGCCCTCAGCCTCTGATGATCCAGAGAAAACAGCCCCAACCTATTCAACCTCTCCCTTTAACTCAAATCCTCCAACCCTGGCAACATCCTTGTAAGTCTTTTCTGAACCCTTTCAAGTTTCACAACATCTTTCCGATAGGAAGGAAACCAGAACTGCGTGCAATATTCCAAAGATCCTGCACTTGAAGGAGGCATTTAACTGAAAACCTGGCAGACCTCTCAGATAAACGTAAAACAATATCCATGGCACAGATCTAAGAAGAGCAGGGAGCTCCCACTCTCCAAGCCAATAGTTATCCTATCAACAATAACGCAAAGGTTGTAAAGCTCAAGCTCCACTCCACAGCTTGAGTATAAAGTTGAGGCTATCGTTTCCAGTGTGACACTAAAGGAGTGCTGCACTGACTGATTTTGATTTCAGGTAAATGTAAAAGACCCACAGTCTGAACAGTTGTAGGGAAGCTATCCCCAGTCTCCTGGTCAATATTTACCCCCTCAATTAACACTACAAAACAGATTATCTGGTCCGTAGTGTATTGTTTGTGGGAGTTTGGAATGTGAACCTTGGTCACTCTGTTTCCCACAGTGACTATGCTTCCACAGTGGTTCATTTACTGTAAACGTCCTTTGGGACAGCCCTTGGTTATAGAAGTGACCAAAGAAACACAAGTCTGTTCTTTTTTTCTCAACCATATTAAAACAGACATAACAGATTTCTTTGCTTTCTGTGGGAGCTTCAATACGATGGTATCGTCATAGTGAGTCTGAGCTTCCAGTTACCTGACACTTCGAAACACCACTGTGTTCCTTGGCCACCATCTCTGTCCTGGGCCTACTGCAGAGCTCCAGGGAGGCTCAGCACAAGCTGGAAGAACAGCATCTCATTTTCCACTTGGGAACCCTGCAGCCTTCAGCTCTTAACATAGAGTTCCATAAATTTAGGGCCTGAATACCTCCTTTCACGACATACCCCTAGCCCTGTCATCACAGCTAAACCCATTTTCACCTAGTCATTGTCAGCTTTACTCTTTCCCTGGCTTCCCATTATCTGCCCGTCAATCTTTCCCTCTCCATTTCCGCCTATCTGTTCACTCCTTTGCCCCTCATTCCCTGTCATCAGCATAAATACCATCCTTTCCTAGCTATTATCAGTCCTGAACATGGGTCACTCATCTCAAACCACAGATACTGCCTGCCCTGTGGAGTTTCTCAGCAATTTGTTACTTATTTGGAATGTCCTGACAACATTATTTTAAATTGCAAATCTTCCTTCCTTTACACACTGCCATTTAATCTGTGAGTTTCGTTAACTGTTAGTAACATAAACATACTCACTTTGTGATTTTTACAAATGACTTGGTGAGGAAGTGGAAGGGTGGGTTCGTAAGTTTGCTGATGACACCAAGATTGGTGGAGTGGTGGATAGTGTGGAGGGCTGTTGTAGATTGCAATGGGACATTGACAGGATGCAGAGTTGGGCTGATAAGTGGCAGATTGAGTTCAACCTGAAAAAGTGTGAAGTGATTCATTTTGGAAGGTAGAATTTGAATTCAGATTACAGGATTAAAGGCAGGATTCTTGGCAGTGTAGAGAAACAGAGGGATCTTTGGATCCATGTCCATTGATACCTCAAAGCTGCCACCCAAGTTGAAAGGGTTGTTAAGAAGGCATATGGTGTGTTGATTTTCATTAGCAGGGGGATTGAGTTTAAGAGCCGCGAGGTTATACTACACCTCTATAAATCCCTGGTTAGACCGCATTTGGAATATTGTGTTCAGTTCTTGTTGCCTCATTATAGGAAGGATGGGGAAGCTTTAGAGAGGGTGCAGAGGAGATTACCAAGATGCTGTCCAGACTGGAGGGCAGGTCTTATGAAGGTTTTGGGAGCTAGGGCTTTTCTCATCGACGCGAAGAAGGATGTGAGGTGACTTGATAGAGGTGTACAAGATGATGAGAGATATAGATAGAATGGATAGTCAGAGACTTTTTCCCAGGATGGAAATGGCTATCACAAGGGGGCATAATTTCAAGGTGACTGGAGGAAGGTTTAGGGGAGATGTCAGACGTCAGTTCTTTACACAGAGAGTGAAGGGTGCGTGGAATGCACTGCCAGCAGTGGTAGTAGAGTCAGATACATTAGGGACATTTAAACTACACTTGGATAGGCACATGGATGATAGTACAATGAAGGGTATGTAGGTTAGTCTGATCTTAGACAGGATAAAAAGTCAGCACAACATTGAGGGCCGAAGGGCCTATACTGTGCTGTACTGTTCTATGTTTAATGTACTTACAGATCTGTATAATGAGAGGTGGATGCCAAGGAAATGAGTGGGTTTAAAGGGGACATTAAAAACATAATTGAAGAGTTCTGAAAACCGAAAGAGATGGGTTGACACAAAATCATTCAAACGAACAAAGTTTATCATCAAGGAGCAATGTGATCCAGATATATTTATTTTACAAATTATTGCCCAATATATCAAATTGACTGCTGAGTTTAAGTCAATGAATATTTTATATCTAACGTTGTCACTGGGATTTAAATAAAGCAAGATGTTGGATGCTGGGAATTAATCTTTATATGAGCAAATCTCCCAAGGTATTGCTTGAAAACAACTCTCTTTATATATCACGGGTTATTATCAATCAGGTTTGACAGGATAATGCTGCAGGAAGTATATGTATAGGAGGCACACAACAGTGTGATAGATCAAAGATATATCTTGCAAACTGAAAAAAGCACTGTGGTAAAATCACAGGCGTGTCCTTTCAGGATGGGTCTGGAAAGAGCATTTTGAGCAATAAAACACTCATTAAATTTGGTGATTAAAGACAACAGTGGAGAACTGGATGGTGCAAGAATAAAAATTTAAAATGGGGATTCAAGTATATTCTTTAAAAGAATCAGGTTAATGGAGAGACTGACAAGGACAGTGTTAATTGGCAATCATTTCCCATTCATTATAAGGCTGAAGATACTCCAGATATGGCATTCGATAAGGAATCCCAAGATACTGACTAATTGAGGCTGACAGAATAGATAATATGTCCATTTTAGGATGGTGTGTATTGGAAGGAATATTTGAGCTGATGGTTTTCCCATGCTCTTTCTGGTATTGACTATCAAACACATTAAGTCAAGTGGCGAAGGCATTCATTGATGTAAATTACCACGAAAGTTATGTACAAATTCCAATAATCGGGATCTAATTGTTAAACTTGTTTCATCAAAGTGGCTCCAACACTGACATTTAAACAAATTCAGTTCCATGGAGAAGGGAGAAGTTGGTCTCAGGACTATAACTTACTGGTGGTACTATCAGTCTTGTGGGGAAATTTCCGCAGAGTTGGCCTAATATAATTTCAGAGGTGTTCTGCTGCCTACCTTTGGGGGTACTTTCAGTCTTCAGTTATTGGGAGATCAGAAGATCTGATCCAATGTTGTTTTAATTTGGTTTTGGGAAGGAGAGAGATAATCCTTATATTTATGAAGGGAATGGGCACGTGATGATATGGTGATGTATTTTAATGGCATTTTCAAACTTTCACTAAAAGTGACCTGTAGAGGGCCACATAGAGTCATAGAGATGCACAGCACAGAAATAAACCCTTCAGTCCAACTTGTCCAAGCTGACCAGGTGTCCTAAACTAATCTAGTCCCATTTGCCAGCACTTGGGCCATATCCGTCTAAACCCTTCGTAATCATGTACCTATCCAGATGCCTTGTAAATGTAATTGTACCAGCCTCCACCAGTTCCTCTGGCAGCTCATTCCATAAACGCACCACCTTCTGTGTGAAAATTGTTGTTCATAGGTCCCTTTTACATTTTTCCCCTCTCACCCTAAATCTATGCCCTCTACTTCTGGACTCCCCCATCTCAGGGAAAAGATCTTGTCGATTTACCCTATCCATGCTACTCAGGATTTTATAAACCTCTACCAGGTCACCCCTCAGCCTTCAACGCTCCAGGAAAAACAGGCCCAACCTATTCACCCTCTCCCGACAGCTCAAACCCTCCAACCCTGGCTACATCCTTGTAAACCTTTTCTGAACCCTTTCAAGTTTCACAACATCCTTCCTATAGCAGGGAGACCAGAATTGCACACAATATTCCAAAAGTTGCCTAATCAATGTCCTGTACAGCCCAACTCCTGTACTCAATGCTCTTACATCTCTTAAAAGCAAATAAATTGTGAGCACAGATTCTCCTGCTCCTCGAATGCTGCCTGGCCTGCTGTGTGTTTCGAGCACCACTTTTTTCAACTCTGGTCTCCAGCATCTGCAGTCCTCACTTTCTGCCAGATTACATGTAAGTTGACTATATTCATTCATCAGGGAGAGCTTGGGTTTAGCATGCAGCATTTATGCACAGTTAACCGTAATGTTTGCCACAACACTTTTTCTCATCATCTCGCCATCTGGGTAGTTCTTGGGGATGTCAAGGATGCTTCAAATGGCTGATTGGACAATCCTGCCAAACCATCAGAGCAGGAGAGATTTCTACAACATCACCTGTACTTAAATTGTGCCATTAAGTGTGCAAGATGTTTCACACTTGACTTTATAAAACAAAATATAGCCCGGGTTTAGTTATACAATTATACAGCACAGAAACAGACCCTTCGGTACAAACAGTCAATCCCAAATCGAACTAGACCCACCTGCCTGCGCTTGGCCCATGTCCCTCCAAACCTTTCCTATTCAGACGTATCAGATGAATGAGACTCCGGGAATTTTTTCAAGGTGCCAGCAGTGATCCCACTGATGAAACGGAATAGTCATCACAGGGATCGTAGAGAAGCGACCAAAGAAGGAGTCAACTTTGACCCCACCGGAGGGCTGCTTCCCTGGACTTGATATGTGTGCTCAAACATTCAGGAAATATATAAATGCCAAGTTCATCAGCCGTACTCACAGGGTAGACCAAAACATCACCCGTTCACAACACAATGCCATCCATGCTCTCAAAACCAATCACATTGTCATCAAACCAGCAGATAAAGGAGGAGCCATCGTCATTCAGAACAAAACAGATTAATGGAAGGAACACCCAGGAACACTACAGGCAACTACTAGCTCATCAGACCAAACAGCACACCCGTGAACTAAACACATTGATCAGGACTTTGGATCCAGTCCTTCAGAGTTCCCTACGCACCCTCATCCCATGTACTTCTCGCGTAGGCGACTTCTATTGCCTTCCAAAGGTACAGAAAGCCAATAAACCAGGACATTCCATCATATCAGGCAATGGGACCCTATGTGAGAATCTCTCCGGCTATGTGGAAGGCATCTAGAAACCTATTGTACAGGGGATCTCCAGCTTCTGTCATGACACTATGGATTTCTTACAGAAACTCAGCACCCATGGACCAATCAAACCAGGAACATTTCTTGTCACAACGGATGTTTCCGCACTCTACACCAGCATCCCCCACAATGATGGCATCATGGCAACAGCCTCAGTACTCAACACCAACAACTGCCAATCTCCAAACACCATCCTACAACTCATCTGCTTTATCCTTGATCACAACGTCTTCACCTTTGACAAACAGATCTTCATCCAGACACATGGAACAGCCATGGGGGCCACATTTGCACCCCAATATGCCAACATCTTCATACACAGGCTTGAACAAGACTTCTTCTCTACGCAGGACCTCCAACCAACATTATACACCACGTACACTGACGACATTTTCTTCCTCTGGACCCATGGCGAGGAGTCACTGATAAAACTACACAGTGACATCAACAAGTTTCATCCCACCATCAAATTACCATTGTCTACTCTCGACTATCTGTCTCATTCTTGGACACATGCATCTCCATCAAGGATGGACACCTCAACACCACACCCTACCGCAAAACCACAGACAACCTCACAATGTTACACTTCTCCAGCTTCCACCCAAAACATATTAAAACTGCCATCCCCTATGGACAAGCCTTCCGCGTACACCAGATCTGTTCAAACAAGGAGGAATCTGATGGGGACTTGGAAGTACTCAAGGATGCCCTCATAAGATTGGGGTACGATGCTCAACTCATTGACTGCCAGTTCCAATGTGCTACAGCAAGGAACTGTAATGCCGTGCTCAGGAGACAGTCACGTGTTGCAACTGACAGGGTACCCTTCGTTGTCCAGTATTTCCCAGGAGCCGGAAATCTATGCCATGTTCTTTGCAGTTTGCAACACATTATCAAAGAGAATGAGCACCTCGCCAAGACTTTCCCCACACCTCCACTGCTCGCCTTTAAACAACCACCAAACCTCAAACAGATCATTGTTTGTAGCAAACTGCCCGGCTCTCAGGACAACTCCATACAACCCTGTCATGGTAGGCGCTGCAAGACGTGTCAGAGTGTGGACGTGCACACCACCATTAAGGGTGGGGACACCTCCCACCATGTACGTGGCAGGTACTCATGCGACTCAGCCAACCTTGTCTATCTTATACGTTACAACAATCAACAGACAGGAGTGTTCCCTCCCAGTCAGAGAACACTTCAACACCTTGGACCTTCGGATGACCATCCTCCAAGGTGAACTTCAGGACAGACAGCAGCGAAAAGTGGCCGAGCAAAGGCTGATAGCTAAGTTCCGTACCCATAGGGAGGGCCTCAACCGGGACCTTGGGTTCATGTCACACTACAGGTGACCACCATTGCACTACACACACACACACCTATATCTACACACACAGGCACTCCTATACACAGACACGCACACAGAGACTCACACACACTCCCACACTCATACATGCCCCCTTTCACAGACTTAGACCCCTTTACACTCATACACACATATACACTCTCTCTCACAGACCCTCACAACCCCCCACCCCAGACAGACACACACGCACAAATATACATTTGTGGGGTGAATTTATACTTGCAGAGTTACATTGTACTTTGCTCAAAAACTGCATGAATCCATGTAAGACTCTGTTAACTCATCTTTTAGATTAGAATCAATCTAAACATTATGACACAGACAACAGCACACAGGGGGCTAACACCTTCAACATATTATCTGGCTGACACCAATTGTTAAAGTTAGCCTGAGAATGTAACTTTTTAAAAAAGGTTTTGTGATTTACATATGAAAGAAGTGAAACTAACATTGTCACTCTAACAGATATGAGACTTAACAAACAATCAAGGATTTTTCAATGTATAATTTCAGTTACATCACACTGTAGACTTTTGCTATAAATTCTGTGTCTTACAATTGTGTCCTCCACAACCACCTGATGAAGGAGCAATGCTCTGAAAGCTAGTGCTTCCAATTAAACCTGTTGGACTATAACCTGGTGTTGTGTGATTTTTAACTTTGTACACCCCAGTCCAACACCAGCATCTCCAAATCATTTCCTATTCATGTACTTATCCAAATGTCTTTTAAACATTGTAACTGTACCCACCACTTCCTCTGAAGTATATTCCACACATAAACCATTCTTGGTGTAAAGAAAAATTCCCCACGTGTTATTTTATAAAAGTCTTTCTCCTCTCACCTTAAAAATATGACCCTTTGTCTTGAAATTCCCCACCTAGTTCCCAGATTGTGCTGAGTTACCTAACCTCAGTTGGGGTGAAGTAAAAGGTTGCTTTCTGCTTTAAGAGAGGATAAAATTGATGGAACTTTGGAGAAAATCTGTTGGGTATAAGGAAGTGCTGGGGTCTGAATAAAAGCCCTAGAGCTCAAGTCATTAGATAATGTTTGACATAGAATGTGAATGTAGAACTCAAAATATAACCTGTCATGATAAGGTCATGCTCTATATTGAAAGAAACTGAACAGTTATATGGGGCATCGATTGGGCAGATAGGGAGAAACGTTTCCCCTTACTGTAGGGGTCAGTTACCATGGGACAGTTTTAAGGAGCAGCAGGCGTTGAAGAATTTTATTTGATTCCGAGGGTGGTGGGTATCTGGAACTACCAAAAAAGGTGAAGAGTTGGAAACCTGCCAGATGTTTAAGAAGTATTTAGAGCTCTCGAAACCTCACAGCATACAAGGCCACAAGGTTCACGTCCCACTTCCCCAAAAATGTCTCGACACGTGATTAATTCACAATATCTGGTCGGCAGAGGCGAGTTGGAACGGAGGGTCTGTTTCCATGCTGCACCTCCCTATGACTCTATGTCTCGACAGGTTGATTAACATAACTAACTGCAAGGCCTTGGTTCAAGTGCTCGAAAATGGGATTAAAATAGGTAGATGCTTGATACCTGGCACAGACACGATGGGCCAAAGGGCTTTCTTCTGTGCTGTAAAACCTTCACATATACTTTGCAAATTTTAGGAATAAATATCATTTTGGGCGGTGGATGGGGGAAATCCCTTGGGCAGGAACATTGTGTGCCAAAACTGTCTGACTGTCATGTGATTGCATTCAAAGACCTGTAAACGCCACCTTCAGGACAAGAGGGCACAGGGATGGAATTAATACCAAATGGCATGCTCCAAAGTTTCAATCCCTTACAAAAACAATTCCAGGAACGGAACACTTCACTTTCAAGGACAGATTGAAGAATGTGGGACTATTCCCCTTGGAAAGGAGATGTCAGTGAAAAGATTTGATAGGGGGGTTTTCAAAATCACGAGCGAGGAGGACACAGTTGATCGGGAGTAATTGTTCCCACTCACAAAAGAAAAAGCACAAGAGGGCACAGATTTAAAGTGATGTGCAAAAGAAGCAAGGTTGATGCAAGGAAAAAAACGTTTTCACACATGGAGTAGTTAGGTTATGGAATGCACTGCCTGGAAATGTGGAGGAGGCAGGCTTAATTGATGCACTCAAGATCATTGGATGAAATAACGTGCATCCATGTGGGGAAAAGGCCAGGAGATGGGCACGCAATAACAGAACAGGTGAAGGCACAGTGGGCTGAATGGCCTCCTCCTGCACAGGAGGATTCTGTGGCATGGTGGCTCAGTGGTTAGCACTGCTCCTTCACAGAGCCAGGGACGTGGGTTTGATTGCTGCCTCGGGTGACTGTCTGTGTGGAGTTTGCACATTCTCCCTGTGTCTGTGCGGGTTTCCTCCCACAATCCAAAGATGTGCAGGTTAGGGTGGATTGGCCATGGGAAATTGCCTCTAGTTTTTCGGGATGTGCAGGTTAGGTGCATTAGTCAGAGGTAAATGTTGGGGAATGGGTTTGGGTGGGTTACTCTCTGGAGGGTTGGTGTGGACTAGTTGGGCCGAAGGGACTGCTTCCACACTGTAGGGATTCTAATTTGTCCATAGTGTTCAGGGATGTTCAGGTCAGTTTGGCAGTTTAGTGATGAGAAATGTAGGGTTACAGAGATTGGGGATGGGGATGGGCGAGCTGCTCTTTGGAGGGTCGGTGTGGAGTCAATGGGCCGAATGGCCAGCTTCCACACTGCAGGGATCCTGTGATTCTCAGGAGGTCCTGACACGCACTGGTTCGGTGGTGGGGGGGTTAGGAGTCCATGCGGGTGGAGAAGGGCAGATACCTGGAGAGTGCCTGGCCCCCCGGCCAGTAGATAGCCCAGTAGGGATCGCTGAAGGGCCACATGTGGGCCGGCTGGCCCCAGAAGCGGCAGCGGGGAGTCAGCAGTCTCAGGCTCACCTCCGGCGTGAGGTGCCCTCTCACCGGCTCCGTGTTGCCGCCGATGAACGCCCGCAGGTCGGGCGCCGCGGCTCCGCTCAGGTGGCGGAGAGGCAGGCGCCAGCGCAATGCAGCGCCGGCCAGCCTGGTGCCGAGCAGCATCCCCTCCCCCTGGAGAGCTGCAGGCTCCTCTCTGTGCCCTCTCCCCTGAAAGCAGCCGGGTCCTCCTCCTCGTTGTCCTAGCCCAGACTGCACAGAACAGCGCTCCTTCCTGCGACCAACTCTGCAGCGTGCAACTCCAACCAGACGGGAGTGTGCACACACACAAACACATACAACTTCTGGGTCCAACTGCATTTGCTCTCCCCGCTGCCCGCCGCTGCTGCAGGCTCGGGTTCTGCCTTCCAGTTTGGTCCTCACTGTCAATTTGAACCCTGCCCACCCCATCTGCCAACTCCCGTCAGGTTCCCGACTCTAGTGACAATCTGGAGGAAGGGCTCTCTCTCTCTCTGTCCCGTTCATTACAAACCTGAACAGGCTAATTCAAAACACAATTGTGTCACTGGGCCGTGTCCCCTATCTCTGGGCTAGAAGGCCAATGTTCAAGTCTCATTTTGCCCCCAGAGGTGTGTCATATCCAAACAGATTTGTTGATAAAATAAATATCAAGGAAATTTGTAGCGTTTACCTCAATCACGGAAATACACTCTGACCTGCTGAGTGTTTCCTGCTTTTATTTAGGAGCTAAAACAGTCACCTTATTTTATATAGAACAGTACAGCGCAGGAACAGGCCGTCCAGCCCACCATGATGCTGTTCTAAACTAGCCCATCTGCTGGTACTGTACAGAACCAAATTGCATTTGTGACTATCTTGATAGAATCCCTACAGTGTGGAAACAGGCCATTTGGCCCAACAACTCCACCCTGACTCATTCCCCTACCCTATTACATTTACTCCTGACTAATGCTCCTAACCTACACATCCCTGAACACTATGGGCAATTTAGCATGGCCAATTCACCTAACCTGCACACCTTTGAATTGTAAGAGGAAAACAGAACACCCAGAGGAAACCCACGCACACACGGGGAAGAATGTGCAAACTCCACTCAGTCGCCCGAGGCTGGAATCGAACCTGGGGCCCTGGCACTCTGAGGCAGCAGTGCTAACCACTGAGACTATGTATATAAACTTTTTTTTATTCAATAAAGTATAATTTTGAAATTAAAACAAAACTCTGCCTGCACGTGGTCTGAAACCCTCTATTCTCTGCCTGTTCATGTGTCTGTTTGAATGCCTGTTAAACATTGCTATGGTATCAACTTCTCCCACCTGCCCTGGGAGCATCTATATACAATGTTTTGCAGTGTTAGCTAATGAAAAAGTAAACACAGATTATCAAGCAATTCTCAGTGATGGATGGATGACACACTGCCATTGAAATACATGATCCAATGTTCAGCCTTTTGTGAGTCGTTGCAACTGGACGCAGCAGCCCCAGGGTAGAGGATCCATCCTTCTGATTGTGATGTAGTGATCCCTCTGGTGGTTCCCTGTAACACTGAGCTTATGATGCAATGTGTCTCCAGAGGATGGGAAGAATTAGACCCTTCAATCATGGGATTACTTGTTTGACCGTGTGTAATTGGCTTTGCATGTAAATTTGAATTAATACCCAAGTGTTTTTACTAATGGTGGATAATAGTCTAAAAAGGTTCACAAAGAAAAAAGTAATGGTGATTTTGATGGTGGGAAAGTTACTCAGTTGTGTATGATAGAGAGAAAAATAAATCATATCACTAGACTTGTAGTCCTCTGGGGATGTGAGTCAAGATTAGAGTGGTGCTGGAAAAGCACAGCAGGTCAGGCAGCATCCGAGGAGCAGGGAAATCGACGTTTCGGGCAGGAGCCCTTCATCAGGAATGAACAGGGCTCCTGCCCAAATGCTGCCCGACCTGCTGTGCTTTTCCAGCACCACTCTAATCTTGACCCTGACCTCCAGAATCTGCAGTCCTTACTTTCGCCTCTGGGAATATGAGTTTAATCTCATCACAGCAGCTTTGAAAATTAAGTCAATAAACTATGGAGTTGAAGGATAATCTTAAGTAAGTATTGAAACTGTCACCTTTTGTTGCTGGTCCTTCAAGGAAGGAAATCTGCCACCTTTACTTGGCCTGGCCTACATTTGACTGCAGACCGGTAGCACTGCCAGTCAAATCTTATCCCCCCCTCTGAAATGGCCAAATCACTCAGTTCATCTTCTGGAGATTATGGATTCAATCCCACTTTGGAAATTCAATTGCACATTTTTGCTTGACTCTCCAGTGCAGTATTGGAGGAATGCTGCACTGCCAGAGGTGCCATTCTTCAGACAAGCTGATAGAATAGGTTTCCGACAGTGTGGAAACAGGCCCCTTCCGTCCAACAATTCCATACCAACCCTCTGAAAAGTAACCCACCCAGACCCATTTCTCTCTGAGTAATGTAGCTAACACTATGGGCAATTTAGCATTGCCAATTCACCTAACCTGCATATCTTTGGACTGTGGGAGGAAACTGGAGCACCCGGAGGAAATCCACGCAGACACGGGGAGAATGTGCAAACTCCACGCAGACAGTCACCCGAGGCTGGAATTGAACCTGGGACCCTGGTGCTGTGAGGCAGCAGTGCTAACCACTGAGCCACCGTGCTGCCCCTAGGATAAAAACACCACCAACTTGAGGTCCTAACTAAAGCAACGATTGGGGACTCGAACCCACACATGCCAAGCACAGTGAATTAGCAGTCCATAACCTTAGCCTCTCGGCCACCTCGTCACCCCCTAAGTTAGTTAAACTGAGGGCTGCTCTCACCCCTCTCAGCGAGACTTTAAATGGGCATGATGCTGTAAAACAAGAGGAAGAGCTGTCTTAGATGAAAATGTGTTGCTGGAAAAGCGCAGCAGGTCAGGCAGCATCCAAGGAGCAGGAGAATCCTGAAGTTCCTGAAGAAGGCCCATTCCTGAAGAAGGGCTCATGCCTGAAACGTCGATTCTCCTGCTCCTTGGATGCTGCCTGACCTGCTGCGCTTTTCCAGCAACGCATTTTCAGCTCTGATCTCCAGCATCTGCAGTCCTCACTTTCTCCTAGAAGAGCTGTCTTAACCTAAAATCATCATTGCAATAGATGGCATGGTCATTGTTGCATTATGTTTGTAGGATCCTGCTGTGCAAATTGTCATGCTTTCACACATGATTATGTGGTTTCCTGTGTAATCCCCCACTGCCAATATAATATGATCCGTTGTTAGTTCTTGTACATTACCACAAAGATTGGGTTCTTACTGAGGCAGATATCTTGAAGTTTATCAACCCCAATACTGTGTTACCTTTTGTTATTTTTGAGGAATTGAGTTTCAGAACCATGAGGTCTTGCTGCAGCTGTACAAAACTCTGGTGTGGCCCACTTGGAGTATTGCGTACAGTTCCGGTCACCACATTATAGGAAGGATGTGAAAGCTTTGGGGAAGGTCCAGAGGAGATTTACTCGGATATCGCCTGGTATGGAGGGAACATCTTATGAGGAAAGGCTGAGGGACTTGAGACTGTTTTCGTTAGAGAGAAGAAGGTTGAGAGGTGATTTAATTGAGACATACAAGATGATCAGAGGAGTAGATAGGGTGGACAGTGAGAAACTTTTTCCTCAGGTGGTGATGGCTAGCATGAGGGGACATAGCTTTAAATTGAGGGGTGGTAGATATTGAGCAGATGTCAGAGTTAGTTTCTTTACTCAGAGAATAGAAAGGGCAAGGAATGCACTGCCTGTAACAGTAGTAGACTCGCCAATTTTAAGGGCATTTAAATGGTCATTGGATAAACATATGGATGAGAATGGAATATTGTAGGTTAGATGGGCTTCAGATTGGTTCCACAGGTCGGCACAACATCGAGGGCCGAAGGGACTGTATTATGCTGTAGTGTTCTATGTTCTACTATTTGCACTGCTTTTGGATTTCAGAGTTGCTTAGATACAAAGATACAATCAATGCAAGCAGACTACTATTATTATGACTTCTACTGAGGTGAAGCAGGTACTTTATACTAGAAGGAGAAAGTGAGGACTGCAGATGCTGGAGATCAGAGCTGAAAATGTGTTGCTGGACAAGCGTAGCAGGTCAGGCAGCATCCAAGGAGCAGGAGAATCGGCATTTCGGGCATGAGCCCTTCTTCAGGAATGAGGAAAGTGTGCCAAGCAGGCTAAGATAAAAGGTAGGGAGGAGGGACTTGGGGGAGGGGCGTTGGAAATGGGATAGGTGGAAGGAGGTTAAGGGTCGGTTTTATAGATAGGTGCTGAGGAAGGAGATGTCGGTTCCGTAGGTAGGTGCTGAGGAAGGAGATTTATACTAGAATGTCACATTCTAGTATACAGTTCAACTGTTTTAAAAAGTACGTTGCCCTGCGTGGTCTCAACTCTCTGCAGAAGTGCAGCATATGACAACAATGACGACAACAAGCACTGAATTGCCATAAAATACCTTGGGAATATCTGAAATCAGGAAAGACTCAATACAAAATTAAATCTTTCTATCCCCTCACACTCTCACATGAAGAATGGACATTTGTTCAAGGCAACAGAAGAATACCATCTCTAGGACTGGATCTTAGTGAGGAACAGCCTTCATGATGATGGCTAGCAAGCAGAGGGTAAAAATCATAGCAAACTATATTTCAATCAAATAACTTAATAAGGAATGCATTCAATGTATAGGTGGTAAACTGAAACTTGCACCTGCAGATCAACAACCTGCAAATTAAAACAATAGCCAGTAAAACTAACGGGCAATAAATACTAAACACAATAGAATGTAGTTTTGTTTCCTGTAAAGTGAGTGCTGCACTGACCTTTCATTAAGATTTGCATTAATTGGTTGCATTTATAGTGCAACTGTTTTTACAACCCCGACATGCAAATACTTCTTGATTTAATTAGTACACGTAACTGGTGCAAGGAAGTTTCGAAATACAAATGTTCCAGCACCGTGGTTGTAATTGTTCAGTGTTGATTCTGTTATTGGTTGCAGGATTTTAATGAGTTTATATTTGACCCCTCACCCTGATATCAATGTGCACAACAACCCTCAACCTTGATTCATGATGTAAGCCAATGTACTGTGTTCGTGAGAGGGTTAAAACAAGTCCATCTGTCGCTCCTCTCCAGATCTTTGGTCACAGGCTGTTTAGAACAGTGTGTAATGATGTGCTGATTTATGTTTCTCACATTCTGTTTCTTAACAACAACCAGTTGTATTTGTAGAGTGTCTTTCACATAATAAAATGTTCCAAAGGCACTTCACTTGAATGCAATAAAACAAAACGTGACTCCGCACTGCATTGGGAGGAACTGGGGAAGGTGACAGAAAGCTTGGGGAAGAAAGGGATAAGTATTGTAAAGGAGGAACGAGCAGTGAGAAGACAGCATGAAGGTGTATGGAGGCTAAAGAGCAGAAAGCATGGTAACCAACTGTGGAGCAATTTGAAACAAAAACAGAAGTTGCAGGAAAAGCTCAGCAGGTCTGGCAGCATCTGTGAATGGAAATCAAAGTTAACGTTTCGGGTCTGGTGACCCTCAAAACTGCTGGTAGCTAGGAAAATGTCGGTTTATATGTGTAAGTTAGGGTGGGGATAGGGGGTTAGGAGTAAACTATGGGTGGGGATAGAGCCCAAAGAGAGAGAACAGTTGGACAGACAAAGGAAAGGATAACGATCTGGCTTGGAGAGTGAATAGCTGTTAATGGAGACTGTTTGTGGCTAACAATGGGTTGTGTGTAATGGCAGACTCTGTCTTGAAGAAAGTTTCCTCCTCTCTCTACAAGAATCTCAGGGAGAAACCTCTCCCACTGCAACTCCCAAGTCATTTCCTCTGCCCTGAAGACTCTATGCTATTTTCTCCCCACCCCCCACCCTCCTCTAGCTTATCTCTCCACGCTTCAGGCTCACTGCATTTATTCCTGATGAAGGGCTTTTGCCCGAAACGTCGATTTCGAAGCTCCTTGGATGCTGCCTGAACTGCTGTGCTCTTCCAACACCACTAATCCAGAATCTGCTTTCCAGCATCTGCAGTCATTGTTTTTACCTCTGTGATAACAAGGCCTGGTGTGTGGGGTAGTGGGCTAGGACATGGGGGAGTTCAGGCCCTAAAATTATTGAACTCAAAATTGAGTCCAGAGGGCTGCAGGGTCCGCACGCAGAAAAGCTATTCTTCCACTGAGCTTCACTGGAACGCTGCAGCAAGCCTAAGACTGAGATGTTGGCCAGGGAACAGGGTGGTGTGTTAAAGTAGCAGGCAGAATGTAGATGTTCTGGGAAGTGGTCACCCAGTCTACGCTTTGTTCCCCAATGCAGAGGAGGCCACATTGTGAGAAACGAATGGAGTAGACTAGATTGTGTGAAGTGCAGGAAAAGGGCTGCTTCGTCTGGAAGGTATGTTTGGGCCCGAGGATACTGAGCAGGGAGGAGGTAAATGAGCAGGTGTTACACTTTCAATGGTTGCACAAGAAGGTGCTGTGGGGCTGTAGGGAATTGTTGGGAGTGAAGGAAGAATGGACCAGGGTGTCCCGGAGGGAACGGTCCCTGCAGAAAGCAGACAAGGGAGGGGAGGGGTTTTAACTCCCCCTCCCACTCTGCTGAGGACATGGAGGTCCTGGGCTTCCATCACCACCGCTCCCTCACCACCCAGACGCCTGGAGGAAGAACGCCTCAACTTCTGCCTCGGAACACTTCAACCCCAGGGCATCAATGTGGACTTCAACAGTTTCCTTATTTCCCCTTCCCCCACCTCACCCTAGTTCCAAACTTCCAGCTCAGCACTGTCCCCATGACTTGTCCGGACTTGTCCTACCTGCCTATCTCCTTTTCCACCTATCCACTCCACCCTCACCTCCCTGGCCTATCACCATAATCCCCTCCCCCACTCACCTATTGTACTCTATGCTATTTTCTCCCCACCCCCCCACCCCCCTCTAGCTTATCTCTCCACGCATCAGGCTCTCTGCCTTTATTCCTGATGAAGGGCTTTTGCCCGAAACGTCGATTTCGCTGCTCGTTAGATGCTGCCTGAACTGCTGTGCTCTTCCAGCACCACTAATCCAGAAAGAGGGGAATATGTGTCTGGCGGTGGCATCTCACTGGAGGTGGCAGAAATGGCGACTACTGATCTACTAGATGTGAATGCTGGTGGGCTGGTAAGGAAGGACAAGGGGAACCCTATCGCTGTTGCAGGAGGGAAGAGGGGGTTGAGGGTGGAAGTGTGGGAGATGGGTCGGACCTGGTTGAGAGCCCTGTCAACAACGATGCTGGAGAATCCTCGGTTGAGGAAGAAGATGGACATTTTGAAGGCTCCCTTGTTGAAGTTGATCTCGTCACAGACATGTACGATGAAGATAGAGGAACTGCGAAAATGGAATGAGGTCTTTACAGGAAGCAGGATGTGAGGATGTATAGCCCAGGTAGCTGTGGGAGTAGGTGAGTTTATAGTGGATAATAATGGCCAGTCCAATCCCAGAAATGGAAACAGAGATGTCAAGGAAGGGAAGGGAGGAGTCAGAAATAGTCCATTTCAGGGCCTGAACTCCCCCATGTCCTAGCCGCCTACCACACATACCAGGCCTTGTTATCACATCGTCTGCCATTACACACAACCAATTGTTAGCTACCAACAGTCTCCATTAACTGTTATCTATAAGCTCTCGTAGCCAGATCATTATCAGCTCCTTTATTTGTCCAACTGTTCTTCACTCTTTTTAGGCTCCATTCCCCTATCTATCATTTTCTCCTTACCATCCCCACCCCACCCCACCCCACCCCCCCCACATCCCCCCACCGCTATTATATCTTCTGCATGTAAGTAGGTATTTTCTTAGCTAATATCAGTTCTGAAGAAGAGTGACCAGATCTGAATCGTTAACTCTGATTTATCTTCACAGACACTGCCAGATCTGCTGAGCTTTTCCAGCAGTTTTTGTTTTTGTTTCTAATCTACAGCATCTGTGGTCCTTTCAGCCTTTGTTTTGTGCAGCAAATTGAAACTGGGTACACTCAAGAGGCCAGAAAAGCAAATCTTAGCAAGACTTATACACTTAATGGTAATGTCCTAGAGAGTGTTGCTGAACAAAGAGTCCTTGGAGTGCAGGTTCATAGCTCCTTGAAAGCAGAGTCGCAGGTAGATAGGATAGTGAAGAAGGCATTTGGTATGCTTTCCATTATTGATCAGAGTATTGAGTACAGGAGTTGAGAGGTCATGTTACGGCTGTACAGGACATTGGTTAGGCCACATTTGAAATATTGCGTGTAATTCTGATCTCCTTCCTATTCGAAGGATGTTGTGAAACATGAAAGGGTTCAGAAAAGAATTTCCAAGGATGTTGCCAGGGTTGGAGGATTTGAGCTATAGGGAGAGACTGAACAGGCTGGGGCTGTTTTTCCAGGAACGTCAGAGGCTGAGGGGTGACTTTATAGAGGTTTATAAAATCATGAAGGGCATGGATAGGAGAAACAGACAAAGTCTTTTACCTTGGATGGGGAGTCCAGAACTAGAGGGTGTAGGTTTAGGGTGAGAGGGGAAAGATTTAAAAGGGACCTAAGAGGCAACTTTTTCTTGCAGAGGGTGGTGTGTATGGAATGATCTACCAGAGGATGTAGTAAAGGCTGGTACAATTACAGCATTTAAAAAAGCATCTGAATGGGCATATAAATAGGAAGGGTTTAGAGGGATATGGGCCAAGTGCTGGCAAATGGGACTGGATTAATTTAGGATATCTGGTTGGCATGGACGAGTTGGACCAAAAGGTCTATTTCCATGCTGTATGTCTCTATGTCTTTATTACTGCAATATTTCAGACTAAAGAAGATTAATAAAGTAGAAAGTGCTGATGCTATGGAGGAGCTTGAAAGCAACGAAGAGAATTACTGGGACATTACTTAACCAGAAATCTAAGGTTAATAAGTGGAGGGAGTGATTGATGAATGTAAATTTCTTTGAGGTAGGGGCAAAGGCAGCAGTGTTGGATGACTTCAAGTTTATAGAAAGCAGAATGTGAGAGGTAGGCGAAAGTGAGGACTGCAGATGCTGGAGATTAGAGTCAAGATTAGGGTGGTGCTGGAAAAGCACAGCAGGTCAGGCAGCTTCCAAGGGGCAGGAAAATCAACGTTTCAAGCAAAAGCCCTTCATCAGGTAACCAGGTCTAATTGGAACAAAGACATGGTGCTGAGGTGTGAATAGAGTCACAAACAGTGGTCTTGGAGATAGTTTTAAAAAACCCAAAAGAACTGCAGATGCTGGGAAATCAGAAACAAAAACAGAGATTGCTGGAAAAGCTCAGCAGGTCTGGGCAGCATCTGTGAAGAGAAATCAGAGTTAACGTTTTGGGTCCGGTGACCCTTCCCCAGAACTGATGGTAGTTGGGGAAAAGTTCTTTTTTTATACAGAAGATGGAGTGGGGAAGAAGGGATAAGAAGTAAACAACTACTGTTATCAAGTTAGAGCCCCAAGAGAGAGAAAATGACAGTTGGACAGACAAAGGAATGGCTAACAATCAGCTGAGGAGAATGCATAGCTATTAGTGGACAATTAGGGGGTAATGGTAGTTAGCTGAAAATATGTTGCTGGAAAAGCGCAGCAGTTCAGGCAGCACCCAAGGAGCAGGAGAATCGACATTTCGGGCATGAGCCCTTCTTCAGGAATGAGGAGAGTGTGCTCAGCAGGCTAAGATAAAAGGTAGGGAGGAGGGACTTGGGGGAGGGGCGTTGGAAATGCGATAGGTGGAAGGAGGTTAAGGTGAGGGTGATAGGCCGGAGTGGGGGGGGGGGGCGCGGAGAGGTCGGGAAGAAGATTGCAGGTTAGGAAGGTGGTGCTGAGTTTGAGGGTTGGGACTGAGACAAGGTGGGGGGAGGGGAAATGAGGAAACTGGAGAAATCTGAATTCATTCTTTGTGGTTGGAGGGTTCCTAGGCGGAAGATGAGGTGCTCTTCCTCCAGCCGTCATGTTCCTATGGTTTGGTGATGGCGGAGTCCAAGGACCTGCATGTCCTTGGTGGAGTGGGAGGGGGAGTTGAAGTGTTGAGCCACGGGGTGGTTGGGTTGGTTGGTCTGGGTGTCCTAGAGGTGTTCTCTGAAACGTTCCGCAAGTAGGCGGCCTGTCTCCCCAATATAGAGGAGGCCACATCAGGTGCAGCGGATGCAGTAAATGATGTGTGTGGAGGTGCAGGTGAATTTGTGGCAGATATGGAAGGATCCCTTGGGGCCTTGGAGGGAAGTAAGGGGGGAGGTGTGGGCGCAAGTTTTGCATTTCTTGCGGTTGCAGGGGAAGGTGCCGGGAGGGGAGGTTGGGTTGGTGGGGGGCGTGGACCTGACAAGGGAGTCACGGAGGGAGTGGTCTTTTTGGAACGCTGATAGGGGAGGGGAGGGAAATATATCCCTGGTGGTGGGGTCCGTTTGGAGGTGGCGGAAATGACGGCGGATGATACGATGTATATGGAGGTTGGTGGTGTGGTAGGTGAGGACCAGTGGGGTTCTGTCCTGGTGGCGATTGGAAGGGTGGGGCTCAAGGGCGGAGGAGCGGGAAGTGGAGGAGATGCGGTGGAGACTTGACCTTGGTAATGGTAGTTGGTGTGTAATGGAAGACCATGTAACAACAAAGCCTGGTGTGTGGGGGTTGGGGTAAGGATATGGGAGAAGATGCCTCATTCCTCCCCCCAATTTATCTTCTGCATAAAAACCAATATTTTCCCAGCTACCATCAGTTGTGAAGAAGTGTCACTTGACCCGAAATGCTAGCTATGATTTCTTTCCAGCAATTTCTGTTTTTGAGTCTTGGAAAGGGTATTGGTTTGTGGACGGAAGCTGGTGTCAGGGTGAAATAAGACGCCAGGATTGTCATGAATATTCTGGCTCAACTTCAGGAAATTGCCAGACAGAGGGATGTTGGAATCATAGAAAGTTTGAGGTTTAGAAAGAGGCCACTAGGCTAATCATATCTGCTCCAGCCAAAGAAAAGCGAGTCATTCAGTCTAATCCCACTTTCAAACATTTAGTCCATAACCCTGCAGGTTCCCACACTTGAGTTGCAGATCTAGACACATTTTAGATGTCCCAAGGATTTATGTCCCTATTACCCTAACAATACCCTTTTGCCCTCTCAGGGACAAACCTATATTTTTTCTCCCCTCTAATTGTTCTTTAAATCTATGCCCACTAACCTCTCTGCTAAAGTGACAAAACAATGAATTTCTGGCAGGGACAGAAATCAATATCTTCAGTATTCTTAATATTTAATTGGAGCAAATATCTTGTTATCATGCACTAAACACTGAAGAAATAAGAAAGGAAGCGTATGTCAGGTACAGACAGGATACATCGAGTGAATCCTTAGAAGAATATAACGGCAGTAGGAGTACCCCTTTATACGTAAGAGGGAAATCAGGAGGGCAAAAAGGGGACATGAGATAGCTTTGACAAATAGAATTAAGGAGAATCAAAGGGCTTTTACAAATACGTTAAGGATAAAAGGGTAACGAAGGAGAGAATAGGGCCCCTCAAAGATCAGTAAAGGCCTTTTTGTGGAGCCACAGGAGATGAGGGAGATACAAAACGAGTATTTTGCATCAGTATTTATTGTGGAAAAGGACATGCAAGATATAGAATGTAGGGAAATAGATGGTGACATGTTGAAAAATATCCATATTACAGAGGAAGAAGTGCTGGATGTCTTGAAACGCATAAAAGTGGATAAATTCCCAGGACCTGATCAGGTGTACCCTAGAACTCTGTGGGAAGCTGGGGAAGTGATTGCTGGGCCTCTTGCTGAGATATTTGTATCATCCATAGTCACAGGTGAGCTGCTGGAAGACTGGAGGTTGGCTAACGTGGAGCCACTGTTTAAGAAGAGTGGTAAGGTCAAGCTAGGGAACTATAGACCGGTGAGCCTGACGTCGGTGATGGGCAAGTTGTTGGATGGAATCCTGAGGGACAGGATGTACATGTATTTAGAAAGGCAAGGGATTAGGGATAGCCAACATGGCTTTGTGCGTGGGAAATCATTTCTCACAAACTTGATTGAGTTTTTGAAGAAGTAAAAAAGAGGATTGACGAGGGCAGAGCAGTAGACATGATCTATATGTACTTCAGTAAAGCATTCGACAATGTTCCCCATGGGAGACTGGTTAGATTAAATTAGGTTCCCTACAGTGTAGAAACAGGCCCTTCGGCCCAACACTGACCCTCCGAAGAGTAACTCACCCAGACCCATTTCCCTCTGACTAATGCACCTAACACTATGGCCTGCACATTTTTGGATTGTGAGAGGAAACCGAAGCAGACACAGTGAGAATGTGCAAACTCCACACAAACAGTCGCCCAACCTGGGTCCCTGACGCTGTGAAGCAACAGTGCTAACCACCGAGCTACCATGCCGCCACTTAGCAAGGTTTGATCTCACGGAATACAGGGAGAACTAGCTATTTGGATACAGAACTGGCACAGAGGGTGGTTGTGGTGGGGGGTGGTTTTTCAGACTGGAGACCTGTGACCAGTGGAGAGCCACAAGGATCAGTGCTGGGTCCTCTACTTTTCATCATTTATGTAAATAATTTGGATGTGAGCATAAGAGGTACAGTTAGTAAGTTTGCAGATGACACCAAAATTGGAGGTATAGTGGACAGCGAAGAAGGTTACCTCAGATTACAACGGGATCTTGATCAGATGAGCCAATGGGCTGAGAAGTGGCAGATGGAGTTTAACTCAGATAAATGTGAGGTGCTGCATTTTGGGAAAGCAAATCTTAGCAGGACTTATACACTTAATGGTAAGGTCCTAGGGAGAGTTGCTGAACAAAGAGACCTTGGAGTGCAAGTTCATAGCCCCTTGAAAGTGGAGTCGCAGGTAGATAGGATAGTGAAGAAGGCATTTGGTATGCTTTCCATTATTGGTCAGAGTATTGAGTACAGGAGTTGGGAGGTCATGTTGCGGCTGTACAGGACATTGGTTCGGCCACTTTTGGAATATTGCATGCAATTCTGGTCTCCTTCCAAACGGAAAGATGTTGTGAAACTTGAAAGGATTCAGAAAAGATTTAGAAGCATGTTGCCAGGGTTGGAGGATCTGAGCTATAGGGAGAGGCTGAACAGGCTGGGGCTGTTTTCCCTGGAGCATCGTAGGCTGAGGAGTGACCTTATAGAAGTTTATAAAATCATGTGAGGCATGGATAAGCTAAATAGACAAAGTCTCTTTCCTAGGGTGGGCCAGTCTAGTGCTAGAGGGCACAGGTTTAGGGCGAGAGGGGAAAGATATAAAAGAGACCTAAGAGGCAACTTTTTCACACAGAGGTTGGTATGTGCATGGAATGAGCTGCCAGAGGAAGTGATGGAGACTAGTACAATTGCAACATTTAAAAGGCTCTGGATGAGTACATGAATAGAAAGGGTTTGGAGGGATATGGGCCGGGTGCTGGCAGGTGGGACTAGATTAGGTTGGGATATCTGGTAGGCATGGACGAGTTGGACCGAATAGTCTGTTTCCGTGCTGTACATCTCTGTGACTCTAAAAAGTCTGACAATTTAAATGATTTGGAGATGCTGGTATTGGACTGGGGTGTACAAAGTTAAAAATCACACAACACCAGGTTATAGTCCAACAGGTTTAATTGGAAGCACACTAAGGAGCGTCGCTCCGAAAGCTAGTGTGCTTCCAATTAAACTTGTTGGACTATAACCTGGTGTTGTGTTATTTTTAACTTTGACAATTTAAAGACATACAGTCGGTTCTGCCATAATGTGATAGTTCCATTCTCATGCAATCCTATGTTATAAGGAAATCGCATAATAGCAGCACCATTTAAACCAATGTGGAGCGGAATCGCATTATAACCAATACATGCTTTAAAAATTCACGCTTTAGAAACAGTCTCCCCAATTTGTCAGCTGCATTATAGAGAATTCACATGAACAAATGTGCATTTGACCTGTCGTTTCTCATCTCTCACTTGATTGTCTTACATATAGTCCTGTATCTTGATGAGATTGCCTCTTAGATTTCTCTGTTGCAGGCTCAAGAAAGAGACTGTGGAAAAGCAGATCTGGATGTCTTCAGCATATGTGTGGAAGGTAACATTGTGTTTTTGGATGATTGTTGAATTCCTACAGTGTGGAAGCAGGCTGTTCAAACCATCAAGTCCACACCACCCTTCCAAAGAGCATCCCTCCTCAACCATGTAACCCTGCATTTCCCATGGCTAGCACACATATCCATGGACAATACGGGCAATTTATCGTGGTCAATCCACCTAACCTGCACATCTTTCAACTGTAGGAGGAAACCAAAGTACCTGGAGGAAACCCACGCAGACATGGAGAGAATATGCAAATTCCCAAGGGTGGAATCAAATTCGGGCCCCTAGCACTGTGAGGCAGCAGTGCTAACCACTGTGACACAGTGCAACCTGATGTTAAACATGATTCGGAGATGCCGGTGTTGGACTGGGGTGTACAAAGTTGTTGGACTATAACCTGGTGTTGTGTGATGTTAAACAGGGCTGTTTATAAATGACTATTTAAATAGATAGGCCCAAGGATAGATTATTAGGTGATAATAGAGATACCAGTAAGAGAGTAAGGAATAGAACCCATTGAGTTACTCTGGCTACAATTAGATAGATAACAATGGAATCAAATGAACAATATCTAAGCTGGATAGGCATGTTGGAGGAGATTGATGCATTCAACTGTGTACAAAGGCTGCAGAATGCTTGAAAAGGACCAGGAGAGAGATTTTATTTTTGTCACAGTCAAATGGGATGTCAGTGGTGACAGTTCCTGTACTGTAACTGAGGAGTAAACATGATCAAAGAGTTTCAAACATGAAGTTCTGGGAAAGAAGTTAAAAATCACACAACACCACGTTAGAGTCCAACAGGTCCTGTTGAACTCTAACCTGGTGTTGTGTGATTTTTAAATTTGTCGACCCCAGTCCAAAACTGGCATCTCCAAATCCTGGGAAAAGAAAGAGTCTAGATTTCAAGATTGTTCAAGGGGAAGAGGGTAAGTTGGAAATGGGGTGGAAGCTTGCAAGGACAATATTGTCAAGGATTAGTTTTTATGAGGAGAGGGCTGCTGCAGGAAGCTGTGAAGGAAAGCAACAGGAGACACAAATTATTATATCCTTTATAAAAGGTTGACAATGTTCGCCCAATCCAAATATATTGGGTTTTTTTAAAAGAGTAACTGAATAGGGGAAAAAAATGTTTCTTTGGGAAATAGAATTGAGAGGTTTGTTTTCTGCAAAATGTGGGTGCAACAAGGTCTGAATCACAATGAAAGAATGGAGAAACTGGGCCAAACAGCCCAGTAAGGAATCAAAGAGCTGATCTTGTGGAGAGAGAGGATCTTTCAGAAGATAGATCAGGGGATATGGGAAGGGGACTCTTTATAGAGTCATAGAGATATACAGCATGGAAGCAGACTCTTCGGTCTAACCCGTCCATACCGACCAGATATCCCAATCCAATCTCGTCCCACCTGCCAGCACGTGGCCCATATCCCTCCAAACCCTTCCTATTCATATACCCATCCAAATGCCTCTTAAATGTTGCAATTGTACCAGCCTCCACCACATCCTCTGGCAGCTCATTCCATACACGTACCACCCTCTGTGTGAAAGAGTTGCCTCTTAGGTCTCTTTTATATCTTTCCCATCTCACCGTAAATCTATGCCCTCTAGTTCTGGACTCCCCAAACCCAGGGAAAAGACTTTGTCTATTTATCCAATCCATGCCCCTCATAATTTTGTAAACCTCTATAAGGTCACCCCTCAGCCTCCGACGCTCAGGGAAAACAGCCCCAGCCTGTTCAGCCTCTCTCGAGAGCTTAAATCCTCCAACCCTGGCAACATTCTTGTAAATCTTTTCTGAACCCTTTCAAGTTTCACAACATCTTTTCGATTGGAAGGAGACCAGAATTGCACGCAATATTCCAACAGTGGCCGAACCAATGTCCTGTACAGCCGCAACATGACCTCCCAGCTCCTGTACTCCATACTCTGATCAATAAAGGAAAGCATACCAAATGCCTTCTTCATTATCCTATCTACCTGCAACTCTGCTTTCAAGGAGCTATGAACCTGCACTATAAGGTCTCTTTGTTCAGCAACACTCCCTAGGACCTTACCATTAAGTGTATAAGTCCTGCTAAGATTTGCTTTCCCAAAATGCAGCACCTCGCATTTATCTGAGTTAAACTCCATCTGCCACTTCTCAGCCCATTTGCCCATCTGGTCCAGATCCTGTTGTAATCTGAGGTAAGCCTCTTCGCTGTTCACTTCACCTCCAATTTTCGTGTCATCTGCAAACTGACTAACTGTACCTCTTATGCTCGCATCCAAATCATTTATGTAAATGACAAAAAGTAGAGGACCCAGCACCGATCCTTGTGGCATTCCACTGGTCACAGGCCTCCAGTCTGAAAAACAACCCTCCACCACCACCCTCTGTCTTCTACCTTTGAGCCAGCTCTGTATCCAAATGGCTAGTTCTCCCTGTATTCCATGAGATCTAACCTTGCTAATCAGTCTCCCATGGGAAACCTTGTCGAACGCCTTACTGAAGCCCATATAGATCACATCTACTGTTCTGCCCTCATCAATCTTCTTTGTTACTTCTTCAAAAAACTCAATCAAGTTTGTGTGACATTATTTCCCACGCACAAAGCCATGTTGACAATCCCTATTCAGTCCTTGCCTTTCCAAATACATGTACATCCTTTCCCTCAGCATTCCCTCCAACAACTTGCCCACCACTGAGGTCAGGCTCACCGGTCTACAGTTCCCTGGCTTGTCTTTACTGCCCTTCTTAAACAGTGGCACCACGTTTGCCAACCTCCAGTCTTCCGGCACCTCACCTGTGACTATCGATGATACAATATGTCAGCAAGAGGCCCAGCAATCATTTCTCCAGCTTCCCACACAGTTCTCAGGTACACCTGATCAGGTCCTGAGGCTTTTTCCACCTTTATCCATTTCAAGACATCCAGCACTTACTCTTCTGTAATATAGACATTTTGCAAGATGTCACCATCTATTTCCCTACAGTCTATATATTCCATATCCTTTTCCACAGTAATTACTGATGCAAAATACTCATTTAGTATCTCCCCCATTTTCTGTGGCTCCATACAAAGGCTGCCTTGCTGATCTTTGAGGGGCCCTATTCTGTGGAGAAAGTGAGGTCTGCAGATGCTGGAGATCAAAGTTGAAACTTTATTGCTGGAACAGCACAGCAGGTCAGGCAGCATCCAGGGAACAGGAGATTCGACGTTTCGGGCACAGGCCCTTCTTCAGGAATGAGCAGAGAGTGTTCAGTAGGAGAAGATAAAAGGTAGGGAGGAGGGACTTGGAGGAGGGGCGTTGGAAATGTGATAGGTGGAAAGAGGTCAAGGTGAGGGTGATAGGTCGGAGTAGGATGGAGGCGGAGAGGTCAAGAAGAAGACTGCAGGTCAGGAAGGCGGTGCCGGGCTGGAGGGATTCGGCTGAGACAAGGTGGGGGGTGGGGGGATGAAGAAACTGGTGAAGTCCAAGTTCATCCCCTGTGGTTGGAGGGTTCCCAGTCGGAAGATAAGACGCTCCTCCTCCTACCGTCGCGTTGTTGTGGTTTGGCGGTGGATGAGTCCAATGACCTGCATATCCTCGGTGGAGTGGGAGGGGGAGTTGAAATGCTGTGCTACAGGGTGGTTGGGTTGGTTCATCCGGGTGGCCCAGAGGTGCTCTCTGAATCGCTCCGCAAGTAGGCGGCCTGTCTCCCCAATATAGAGGAGGCCACACCGGCTGCAGCGGATGCAGTAGATGATGTGGGTGGAGGTGCAGGTGAATCTGTGGCGGATATGGAAGTTTCCTTTGGGGCCTTGGAGAGAAGTGAGGGGGGAGGTGTGGGCGCAAGTGTTGCACCTCCTGCGGTTGCAAGGGAAGGTGCCGGGAGTGGAGGTTGGGTCGGTGGGGGGTGTGGATCTGACAAGGGAGTCGCGGAGGGAGTGGTCTTTACGGAAAGCTGATAGGGGAGGGGAGGGAAATATATCCTTGGTGCTGGGGTCCGTTTGGAGGTGGCGGAAGTGACGGCGGATGATGCGCTGTACATGGAGATTGGTGGGGTGGTAGGTGAGGACCAGTGGGGTTCTGTCCTGGTGGCGGTTGGAGGGGCGGGGCTCAAGGGCGGAGGAGCAGGAAGTGGAGGAGATGCGGTGGAGGGCACCGTCGACCACGTCGGGGGGGAAATTGCGGTCCTTGAAGAAGGAGGCCATCTGTGTTGTACGTATTTTGAACTGGTCCTCCTGGGAGCAGATGCGGCGGAGACGAAGGAATTGGGAGAATGGGATGGCGTTTTTACAGGGGGAGGGAATTTGGGGGAGGGGCACTGGGAATACGATAGGTGGAAGGAGGTGAGGGTGAGGGTGAGGGTGATAGGCCGGAGAGGGGGTGGGGGCGGAGAGGTCGGGAAGAAGATTGCAGGTCAAGAGGACTGAGATAAGGTGGGAGTCCCAACCCTTGGATTCAGCACCGCCCTCTTGACCTGCAAACTTCTTCCTGACCTCTCCGCCCCCACCCCCTCTCCGGCCTATCACCCTCACCCTCACCTCCTTCCACCTATCGCATTCCCAGCACCCCTCCTACAAATTCCCTCCCCCCTACCTTTTATCTCAGCCCGCTTGGCACACCTTCCTCATTCCTGAAGAAGGGCTTATGCCCAAAACGTCGATTCTCCTGCTCCTCGGATGCTGCCTGGCCTGCTGTGTTTTTCCAGCACCACATTTTTCAACGCTGGGTACTCTAGCATCTGCAGTCCTCACTTTCTCTTCCATTTGCAGTCCTCTCTCACACAATGCGACATCAGACACTCTCACAGCTAGTCCCAGCCTTTAAGATAAGTGTTCAGACCCACACATGTGAATGGACCCCTCCTGATCTGTGTTTGCAATGTCAGTCCTTCTGGCACCATTCAATCCCACACTGAAGCCACTTTTACTTAGACAGAACTAAAATGTGGTGGATTCTGCAAATTTGAAATTAAACCAGTAAATACTGGCAACACTCTCAAGCATGTTTCAAGAGGAAAAACAGAGCTAACTTTTCAGGTTGATGATCACAAATATTTATTCTGTTTTTCTCTCTCCATGAATGCTGTCTGAGCTGCTGAGTATTCCCAGCGTTTATTGTTTTCCTCACACTTTTACTAAGAGTTGGATAGTCACAAAAAAAAGGAAAAGCTGTTGCTGTTTTGCTGTTAGGAAAGATTTAATTTTTGTTCGTGCTCAGGGGTCTTTTTTTCCCCAATTAAACACGTTTGCACTGTAGTTAAATAACTGCGGATCTGAAACCAAAGCAGTGAATGCTTGAGAAACTCAGCAGATCAGGTAGCATCTGTGGGAGGAGAGCAGAGTTAAAGTTTCGAGTCCAGTATCAGTTCTGAAAAAGAGTCACTGGACTCAAAACATTAACTCAGTTTTCTTCCCACAGATTGCTGCCAGACCTGCTGAGTTTCACCTGCAGAGTTGTTACTGCAGGAAACACGGCAGTCAATTTGCATACGGCAAGCTCCCACAAAATGCAATGAGATAATTACCAGATAATCTGGGTTTTTTTTTCTGAAGTTGCTTATTCCTCTTGAAGATAAAATAGTGTCAAAGCAAAGAAGAAAGAAATAGTGAGAATACAGGGCCAATGTGTTCCCACAAAGAGTGGGACCAAGGCAAGAGAACCCTAAATATGAAGGGACATAAAGGTTAGGATTAAGAAATAAAAGAGAAGCATATAGAAGATACCGAGGGCTCAATATGGCAAAGTCCCGACAGGACTGTAAAACGTGCAGGGAAGCTTAAAAAGGAAATTAGGAACAATAAGAGAATGCATGGGGAAAGGTTTGATGTACAGAAAAAAGGAAAACTCAAAGGGATTTTCTAAGTATATAAAGAACAAGAAAGTAACTAGGGAAAGAGTAAGGCCCGTGAGAGACCATAGAGATAATTTGTGAGTGGAGCTAGAGACATGGGCACAGTCCTCGATGAATACTTAGTGGCAGTTTTCACAATGGTATAGACATCACGGTAGAGCACTGTGAAACAGTGGAAGAAATTAAAATAGAGAGAGGAAGTGTGAATGGGCTGTACATGAATGATTTATACTGAAAATATTCATAGATTTATTTATTTGTTACAAAATACATTCAAATGTGTTGCCACTCACCAGAGCCATCTTAAAACACACAAAAATAAATCAAAACATAGAATATAAAGGCAAAAAAAAGAAAAAAGAAATAGTGTTCAACGTTACAGTCCTTCTTGCTCAGCTATGGGCATGTTGGCTAGCCACGAGGTACTGCCCCGGCTCAAACTTGACTTCGGTGCTGCCATGAATCTGCTTTGGCCCCACCTCCCTGATGCAGCCACGGCTGATCCCACTGGGTCTTGTAATGTGCCCAAAATATCCTCCACCGCAGCAGCCGTGAGTCAGCACTCGGACCACCTCATCAGAGAAATCAAACTCATCTCCAACATGGCTGCCACAAGTCCGCACTGCTAGGCCCACTCAGTCCACACTGGGCCCACTCTAGTCCACGGGAGAAAGTGAGGTCTGCAAATGCTGGAGATCAGAGCTGGAAATGTGTTGCTGGAAAAGCGCAGCAGGTCAGGCAGCATCCAGGGAACAGGAGAATCGACGTTTCGGGCATAAGCCCTTCTTCAGGAAGAAGAATTCCTGAAGAAGGGCTTATGCCCGAAACGTCGATTCTCCTGTTCCCTGGATGCTGCCTGACCTGCTGCGCTTTTCCAGCAACACATTTCCACCACTCCAGTCCACATTGGGCCCACTTTAGTCCGAGCTGGGCCCATTCCAGTCCACACTGGGCCCACTTTAGTCTGAGATGGGCCCTTTCTAGTCCACCCTGGGACCACTCGAATCCACGCTGGGCCCACTCTATTCCACACTGGGCCCTCTTTAGTCCAAGCTGGGCCCATTCTAGTCCACCTTGGGCCCACTCGAGCCAACGCTGGGCCCACTCTAGTCCATGCTGGGCCCACTCTAGTTCACACTGGGCCTGCTCTAATCCACATTGGGCCCATTCGAGTTCACGTTGGGCCCAATCGAGTCCACGCTGGATGCACTCAAGTCCACACTAGGCCCACTCTAGTCTATTGCATTTCCAATGCCCCTCCCCCAATACCCTCCTCCCTACCTTTTATCTTAGCCTGCTGGACACACTTTCCTCATTCCTAAAGAAGGGCCCATGCCCGAAATGCCGATTCTCCTGTTCCTTGGATGCTGCCTGACCTGCTGCGCTTTTCCAGCAACACATTTTCAGCACCACTCTAGTCTGTACTGGACCCAACTGAGTCACCACTGGACCCACTTGAGTCCACACTGGGTCCACACTAGTTCATGCTGGGCTCACTCAAGTCCATGCTAGGCCCATTCAAGTCCATACCAGGCTCACTCATGTCCACACCATGCCCATTCTAGTCCATGCTGGTCTCACACATCACACTGGGCCCACTCTGGTCCATGATGGGCCCACTCACATCCACATTGGGCCCACTCTAGTCCATTCTGAACCCACTGTAGTTTGTGCTGGGCCAACTCTAGTCCACACTGGACCCACTCTAGTATACACTGGACCCACTCTAGTCCATGCTGGACCCACTCTTGTCTGTGCTGGGCCCACTCTAGTCCACACTGGGCCCACTCTGGTCCATGCTAATCCTACTTGAGTCCAGGCTAGGCCCACTCAAGTCCGTATTCTGCAGTAGAGTAGTGGTGCTGGAAAGCACAGCAGTTCAGGCAGCATTCAAGGAGCAGGAAAATCGACATTTCAGGCAAAAGCCCGTGCTGAGCCCACTCTAGCCCATGCTGGGCCCACTTGAGTCCATGCTGGACCCACTCACTGCCGCCAATGCCATCACTGCATCTGCTCTCTTCCCAAGAGGTAAGTACTGGAAAAGAAAAACAACAAGAAAAGTGAGGGAAAAAGAAAAAGAATGAAGATAAAAGCAGATGAGCTCAGGCTCAGGAGCCCTATTCCACCGCCTAATTAGAAACACTCATAACATTTGAGCAGGATTTAGGTATTCACTTGCATTACCATAGCCTCAAGGGCTAATGTTGTCAGATCTTTGTTGACTTGTGCCGAAACAATGGGCTGAATGGCTTCCTTCTGTTCTGTAAACATCTGTGAGTCTGTGAGTAATTACACAGTGTTGCAGTAACGTGCTGTATCTATTACTGTATAACCAGTATATTACTGACATTGTCAAAGCATATTCTGAACAGATGCTTCCTGTCTAGCGATTATATCAATGCACCATATGCTAAAGAGCCCCACTTTTTTTTACGCTTAATTTTCAGTTGATCCTAAAACAAGCATTTGCAATCAGACTATTACTTCAAAAAGTAATAGTCTCTCTTTCTCCCTGGCTGATGGAGGCCTGATTACAAAATTGGTGGGCATAATGGTACACATGAACTCAAGTCAAATATCTTTCAGCAGATACAACAGGCAGCAGTCTGAGACAAAGAATATATTAGTCACACTAAAGACAAGAAACAAAATACCAATGGGCTGGGTTCACACAAAACAAATGCCTAGACAAGTTTTTCTCTGTTTAATGAAGAACGCACTGAATGTTTAGGACATGCAGCTCCTTTTCTGTGAACCTGTAGGTGTCATAAACCTATTTTCACTTAGTCCAATATGGTACAAAGGACAATAAACTTTAAAGGGACTGAAATAGCATTGTAGAATTATAAATCAAGGATTTACATTGAGAAAGCACCCACAATTCTCAGGATATCCTAAAAGCCAGTGAAGTGCTTTTCAAAGTCGAGTCACTTGTCAAATAGGAAATGCGGCAGCCAGTCTGTACACAGTAAGCTCCCACACAACATCATTAAAAATCACACAACACCAGTTTATAATCCAACAGGTTTAATTGGAAGCACTAGGTTTCGGAGCGCTGCTCCTTCATCAGGTGGTTGCCTGATGAAGGAGCAGTGCTTCGAGGGCAACTTTTTCATGCAGAGGATGGTAATGTATGGAATGAGCTGCCAGAGGAAGTGGTGGAGGCTGGTACAATTGCAACTTTTAAAAGGCATTTGGATGGGTATATGAATAGGGAGGGTTTGGAGGGATATGGGCTGGGTGCTGGCAGGTAGGACTAGATTGTATCTGGTCAGCATGGACAGGTTGGATCGAAGGGTCTGTTTCCAAGCTGTACATCTCTATGACTCTGTTGGAATATAACCTGGTGTTGCGTGATTTTTAACTTTGTACACCCCAGTCCAACACCGGCATCTCCAAATCAACATGATCTGATAAAGCTCTGATGAAGAGCCACCTAGACGCTGACTGATCTGATCATCTGCTGGGGTATGAATTTTGCTCAGACTCTGGGCTCATTGCTGTTCGCCGACTCATGTCACGGGTTACTAATGTGAGAGGAAATGTCTGGCCTCCTTAATCCAGCACTGGGGTATCAACCCAGAATACATGGTTACGTTTCCGTCTTGTGACTCATACCGATTACCTGCTGAGTCAGAGGCGAGAGTGTTACCACTGAGACACAGCTGACAAGTTAGAATTAGCATATGATCCGACCTGACAGTAGTTTTAAACTATTGAGAATAAGACAATACACAGTAAATGTAAATATTCTGGGAGGAGGAAATAGAATCAAAGAGCTGTCCAGCATAAAAACAGACCCTTTGGTCTAACTGCTGACCAGATACACTAAATTAATCTATTCCCATGTGCCAGCACTTGGCCCATATCCCTCTAAACCCTACCCATTTGTATACCCATCCAGATGCCTTTTAAATGTTGTAATTGTACCAGCCTCCACCACTTCGTCTGACAGCCCATTCCATACACATACCATCCTCTGCATGAAAATGTTGCCCATTACATAACTTTTATATCATTCCCCTCTCACCTTAAACCTATGCCCTCTAGTTTTGGACTCCCCTGCTCTGGGAAAAAAGACCTTCACTATTCACCCTACCTATGCCCCTTATGATATTATCAGCCTCTATAAGGTCACCCCTCAGCCTCTGACGCTCCAGAGAAAATAGCCCCAGCCTATTCAGCATCTCCTTATAGATCAAACCTTCCAACTCGGGTAACATCTTTGTAAATCTTTTCTGCACCCTTTCAAGTTTAATAACATCTCTCTTATAGCAGGGAGACCAGAACTGAGTGCAGCATTCATAAAGTGGCCTAACCAATGTCCTGTATAGCTGCAACATGACCTCCCAACTCAATGCACTGACCAATAAAGGCAAGCATACCAAACATCTAGTGAGAGGTTCTGAAGAAGGGTCACCAGATCCAAATCAGATTAACTCTGATTTCTCTGCACAGATGCTGCCAGACCAGCTGAGAGTTTCCAGGAATTTCTGTTTTCTGTGTCAGATTTCCAGCATCTGCAGTTCTTTCAATTGTTTTCTTCCATAAGATAGCAGTACAGGTCGAGAGGCTTAAAGAAGGCATATGGAAAGCTCTCCTTCATTGGCAAAAGTATAAACTACAAAAGTAGGGGTACAATAATAAAACTGTGTAAGACTCTGGTGAAGCCACAGCTAGAGTATTGTGTGCAGTTCTGGTCACCACATTGCAGGAAGGTCACCACATTAAAGAAAGTAATTGTTTTGAAGAGAGTGCAGAGAAGATGTTGCCAGGCTGGAAAGGTTGGAGAGGTATGGACTGCTGTCCATGGAACAGAGAAGGCTGAGGATTGACATGATTGAGATACACAATAATGTAAGGGGCATAGATACAGTAGACAGGAGGGAGCTTGGCAGGGAGTTCAAAAAGCAGGTTCATAGATTCAAACGAAGGGGCAGAAGGATTAGGAGGGACGGGAGGACAGGTGTTATTTACGCAGAGGGTGGTGGGTATCCGGAGCTCACTGCCTGAATTGGTGGTGGAGCCAGAGACCCTAAACTGTTCAAAAAAGTGCCTGGTTCTGCATGTAAGCTGCAGGGCCATGGGCCGTGTGCAGGAAGATGGGATTAGAAAGGGCATCTGCGTATCTTGGGGTCAGCATAGACAAGGTGGGACATGTGGCCCCTTTCTGGCTGTGTCATTCCTATGATTTTCAACTGAGACTGACTCATGAGGAGAGGGTGCCTCATTCTGCCTCACACTTGATTTTCTCTAGACAGGTTTAGCGCCTGTGCTAAAGGTGAAAATAGTTCACACCAGTGCTCAACTTTTCACCCTGAGGTTTAAATTGTTTCTTGTCTCACACTCTCTGTACTTCCAAGGCCCTTTGAATTTCCAAACTAACACCCCGTAAATTTGTCAATCTTCCATTCCTGCCTCTTCCCTCCCCTCATCACTGGTGGCATGCTGTTAGTTACACAGAGGCCTCCCTCTGTAAAGGTGGGGGTCAGCAGGCCCTGAGGTGTTGCTGTCACAGAATTACAACAGTCCTGCTCCTGCTGGAAGAGAGAGAGTTGCTCTCAAACATCCACTTCTCCAATCCCCACCCCCTTTCTCAGGCCTTTCCCTGACCTCCAACCACACAGATCACTCCATTCCTTCTTCCCACAGATTTTCATAAACCATAACATAAGAACTAAGAGTAGGCCATCCTGCCCATCGAGCCTGCTCCGCCACTCAATAAGATCATGGCTGATCTTTTTGTGGCTTCAGCTCCACTTACTCACCCCCCCCACCCCCCTCGCCCTCATCATAACCCTTTATTGTTATTGTTCAAAAAAAATCTATCTTCGCTTTGAAAACATTTACTGAAGTAGTGTCAACTACTTCACTGGGCAGGGAATTCCATAGGTTCACAACCCTCTGGGTGTAGAAGTTCCTTCTCAATTCTGCTCCCTCTAATTTTGAGGCTCTGCCCTCTTGTCCTAGTTTCACCCGCCAGTGGAAACATCCTGTCTATGTCTACCTGATCTATTCCTTTCATAATTTTGTGTTTTTCTATAAGATCACCCCTCATTCTTCTGAATTCCAATGAATACAATCCCAGTCTACTCAGTCTCTCCTCATAAACTAACCCCTCAACTTCAGAATCAACCTAGTGAACCTCCTCTGCACCCCATCGTGTGCCAGTACATCCTTTCTCAACTAAGGAGACCAAAACTGCACGCAGTACTCTAGGTGTGGCCTCGCCAGCGCCCCATACAGCTGCAAAATAATCTCCCGGCTTTTCAACTCAATCCCTTTAGCAATAAAGGACAAAATTCCATTTGCCTTCCCAATTAGCTGTTGTACCTGCAGACCAACCTTCTGTGATTCATGCACAAGGACACCCAGGTCCCTCTGCGCAGCAGCATGCTGCAACTTTTTACCATTCAAATAATAGTCCTTTTTACTGTTACTCCTACCAAAATGGAAATCCTGAGGGATCACCACAGATTTCAAGGCTTGATAGTGGGGAAAGGAATTTTGAAAGCTCATACCAAGGATTAGGTGGGATCTGGTACAGAAGATTGTAAGAAGTCAATAAAATCATGAGGGGCACAGATAAGGAGAATAGCAAAGCTCTTTTCCCTGGGGTGGGGAAGTCCAAAACAAGAGGGCAGAGGTTTAAGGTGAAAGGGGTGAGATTTAAAAGGGATCTAAAGGGGCAACTTTTTCACGCAGAGGGTGGTGTGTGTTTGGAATGAGCTGCCAGAGGAAGTGGTAGAGGCTGGTACAATTACATTTAAAAGGCATCTGGATGGGTACAGGAATAGAAAGGGTTTAGAGGGATATGGGCCAATTTGCTGACAAATGGGACTAGATTAATTTAGAATATTTGGCCAGCATGGACGATTTGGACAGAAGGATCTGTTTTCATGCTGTACAACTCTTTAACTGTTTCTTCCTTTCAGTATCCAGTATTCCCGTTTAATGCGTACTCCCAGCAGTTTAAAACTCAATTCATATCCTGTTACTTGTCAGCTGTTTCCATCCCTCTCCCTCTCTCTAAGGCTGGGGGGTCTGGACTTCAGGTGCTGACAGGAAGAAGATGACGAAGGACTGAAGAAATGAGTGAAACACAACAAAGGTGAAGATGAGGGATTGGAGACTGGTTCGAAATTGGCGCCTGCAGTGCGTCAGAAGGCAGCGTGGGGAAGGGAGTGTGCACTCTCTCTCTCTCTCTCACACACACACACAGACACAGTGTTGAGAGTGAGAAGGAGGCAGGCAGAGAAGCCGCGCAGACTACAACAGGGCAGACAGGCAGAGGGCAGCGCTCCAGCCTCCGGGAGGGTGAAGCCTGAGATATGGGCAAGGCGGAGAGAGAATGAGCCGGAGATCCCAGCTCCCAGCAGCAGGAGCAGGAGCAGGAGCAGAGCAGCGGCGCCCAAGATGAGTAGTAACAGCAGCAGCAGCAGCCCCGGCTCGGGATCATGCCGCTTCGCCGATTACTTCGTGGTAGCGGGGATCGACACTGACAGTGGGCTGGAGCCTGATGAACTCTCGGGTAGGTGAGCGGGGCTGACCCCGGGGTGGGAACCGCGATTGCAATGGGGTGGGTGGGTGGGGAGGCTGCCTCTATATTCCACTGACTGTAAACATTCACGGGAGGGGTCTGTACATTGAAATACACAGGAGCGGTTAAATATAGACCTGTTTGTTTATTTCAGTATCGGCCATTCTCTTGTAGATCTCAGACGGAATGATTCTCCCTCTGGATAAAGATGGGTTCCTGGGTGTGTGTTTTGTTCCTTCTGTATAATTTGACTAATTACAGTTAGTGCAATTCGTTTTGAATTCCTTGTCCGCTCCCACGCTCCCAACCCCAGTTTAATTTAACGGGGACACAGATTCACACACACAAGCCCAAGGTGGCTGTTCTGAGACAGTGTTGGTCATTCGGCTATTCGACCAAGGTGGGCATTGCCGCGTAGCCCTCATCCCGCCCCCTGCTTCACCGTCTCCATCTGCAGAGGAGAGTTGCTTGCCTCTTTAAGAACCGAGCAAGTCTCCTGTCTTACATTTGCATCCCCCACCCCAACAAGTTCCCTAAACCCTACGCCGTGTTTGAGGGTCGACGCGGCCTTGTCGATGTACCACGAAAAGAATTGCCACTAATTGGATAAATCCAGAAGTTTCCACAGCATTGGAGAAACAGACTGGCTGCCTCCACCAAAATACTCTTCCCGTCTGTAGTTTCTTCAAATCCGTGATGTGGAAGCAAGCAGATACCTTGAAAGGTCCCTCAGACAGAAATGTTCTGCATTGCTGTTGCAACAGGGACTTCCCCGGACTGTTTTGTCCAGCAAAATTCCCTACTGAGTAAAGCTGACCTGGGTTCCACTGAGCAGTTGATGTGGGGATTGGGTTAGAAGTGGTTTGTTTGAAGTGTGGGTGTCCTTGGTGAAGTGAAATTCATGTCTTGGGCAGCTGTTCACAAATGGTGTAATCTGTGTGGTTTGGTCTGCAATGTGTCCTGCTACTGTGTTAACAAAAATATTTAAAATATTAGTGAAGCAAAATGTGAAACCTTGGCTTAGTTAGAGAACATCTCAACTCTGAAGGCTGTGAGTTCAAATCTCACTCCAGAGACTCAGCATGCAATCTCTCCAATGTAATGCTCAAGGGAATGTTGCAAGTATTCTCTTTTGCTGGAGATGTTAAACTGAGAGGTAATATTTCCTCTAGGGTGGATGTGGAAGGTAATGTGGCACTACTCAAAGAATAGCAGTGGATTTAATCCCAGTGTTTTTCCATAGTTGTTATTCCTTAATGAACAAGGTTTAAAATAAATTATCAAGTCATTATTTTGCTGCTTGTTTGTGGGACCTTGCTACTAACTTTGTTACACGACAACAGAAACCACTTTTCAAAAGTACTTCGTTTGGTTTCAAATATGCCAGACTGGTCCCAAAGCGGTATTTAGACAAAGCAAGTTTTCTTTCTTTTTTTAAAATTATGTTCATCACCTTCTTCTGTGTTATCCAGGTTTCGGTTATATGGTTACTCTTATCTATAATGGGCACAGACTCAAAAGAGACAGAAGTGGGTACTACAGTTGCTGGAGATTAGAGTCAAGGTTAGAGTGGTGCTGGAAAAGCACAGGTCAGGCAGCATCTGAGGAGCAGGAAAATCGATGTTTCGGGCAAAAGCCCTTCATCAGGAATGTATAGCCCAATTCTACTTGTATTAAGGTTGAATGTATTGAATTGGATACTAGTTGTCATTGGATACTAAATTGATTCTCCAATATCAACACATCATCTCAGATACCCAGTGACTGAATTAGATCTTTATTTGGATTAATCAAGGCTGGTCTGCGCAGAGTTGGCTCAAATTGGCCGGTTGGCAGTAGATGCCATTGTAATTGGATGGGGCTTTGTTTGGTTAACTCTTACTAGACAGTGCATGGAGTACCAGATGTAGCGTGAGCCTAAGATTGGGTGAAGTTTTGATGGCCCCTCATGACTGAATGAACTGCTTGAGGATTGTGTTACTCAAGAAGACTATGACAAGATAATGGAGAGCACATAACAGTGCATGGAACTGTGAGGCATCAATTCCGGGGACAAAAAAGAAACTGGCCTCAGAATGCTCCAACCCAGACAAAATGGCATTAAACAATTGCAAATATGTTGTGCTGCACAAATGACAAACTTTTAAGTTTAATAATTCCGTATACTTCAAGCTAAACGAATTAGATTTCTTCTAGATGCTGAGATAGATTGTGTTATAAAATGTTTGCAATATTTTCAGTCTTGGCAAGGTGTTCCTTTTCTCCTGTGCCTCAGCTCAAACTTGGGTGAAACAACCTGCATTCTGCTGCATTATGCAATGATGCTTTGAAATACCCAGAGGTGCAGTCTCTGCTGCAATGTTAAAATTATCTGAATGAATAAAGGATCCCCCTGGTGATGGATGATGTCTGCCTTGCTGGGGCTATTACATATTTGCATTTTATAGCACAAATCATTAGCACTGGGTGGTTAAGTTAACGAATTGAAGAATTACATTCCAAACCCTCTGGCTTAATGCAGTTCCAGGGCTGAATAATAATTTTGTGATGTCCTGTTTATTGGATTTATGGTATTCAGATGGAGCAACTCTGAATTGTTTAGCTTGTAGGGCAGTTAGTTATTTAAATGCAGCCGTAGACTGTTTCATGATGGATAATGGCACTTGCAACGTTGGGTTGCTATTACAGCCTTCAGGGTTTTAAAAGAGTGAAGATTGGAAATGTTCATCATTATCAGAAACTGGTATAATGTCTTAAGTGTCTACTCTCTGTTTGAAGTGCAAGGTACATAATAAGTGAGCACTTTTCCAAGCATTGGAATTATTTCTTGTTTCAAGGTATATCCACATGCATTCCATTCCTATTGTTGAGGTGCTGAAGTGGGAAGACGTACTGGGATGCTGTGCTCTACTAGATATGACTTATTGTGGCAGCCACGCCTCTCTGCTGGTCGCACTCTTGCCCCTCAGTCGTGAGGTCAGGGCTTCAAGTCCCACTCCAGAGAGTTGAGTGTGCCTACGGTGATGATTCTAATTGGGCACTGAGGGAGGGCTGCAATGTCAGAAGTACAGCTCTTTGGGTCGACATGACAGATCCCTGGTAATATTTGAGCAAGAGCAGAGTTAGTCTCCCCAGTGTCTTGGCAAATATTTATCTCTTAAGCAACATCACAAAAACAGATTATCTAGTCATTATCCCATTACTGTTTGTATAATCCTGCTGTGTACAAACTGTTATGCTGCGTTACACTGCAGAAAAAGATTTCAATGGCTGCTAAGCACTTTGGGATATACTGAGGTCATGGAAGATGTTATATATGGGTCGGTGTGTGTTGCTGTGCAAGCCTATAGCTCTCTAGACTAATGTTCTTTGGTCATGTCTCACTGCCACTATTATCCATGGGGTACAGCTTGTCTCGATAATTGGTGTGTGGGGGTTGTTGCTGAAGATACCAAGAAGAGAAATTCAATTTCAAAAGATTACTCTTGGTTCTGCATTATGGAGAGGGGTGAGAGTCGGGATATAATTTGTGTTGGACAGGGCTATTTTGTATGTGGAACTTAGCACATTTGCGCGTCAAAAGTGCTGTGTTTTTCTTTACAAAACACTTCGGTGTTTGATTTGCTAGCTTTGATTTGTTGGTGAGCAAAACCTTTTTTTTAATGCATAATTCCTCATCAAAGCACAAATCTTTAAATTGAAGCACAAATCTTTAAATTGTTCTCCAGCATCGTACTGATCCTGAGTGATCTATTCTGTTCGCTGCGTGGGGGCTGAATTAATAAGCATCTCAGCTTGCAACTGCTGAATCAGTCTTTCGACACCTGGAATCATGTTTATGGCAATCTCCCATTGTATTGTATTTCAAATATTGACATTATGCAATTTTCCAAATGGTCCTGGAGTAGGAAATGTTTCATGACTGGCCATTGTCCTGCTCAGCACTCCCTGACACCCATTCTGCCTTGAATAGCTTTTGTTTTGAATTGGCTCCCTGCTATTTCCCCATATATTCAATCCAACACAAACTACAGCAAAAACATACACAACAATCCTTATCCTCCTCTTTGTCACAATGAGAAGGAGTTGAGAGATTATTTGGCACAGCATCTCTCCCATTTGCCCTGATGCCTATTCTTGGTTAAGACCCCCTTTCAGTACTTTCCAATCTCAGTGAATTTAAAAGGGCTGAAAGATTGAATTATGAGGACATATATTGCATTTGGTTTGGTTTGCTGCCTTTAGAATGTTGAAGGGTAATCTAATCAAAGTGTTGAAAATGATAAACAGATTCAAAAGGTGGATAAACTGCTTCCAGAAAGCGGGGGTATGACCTTTCACTTAAAGCCGTGATATTTGGAAGTCAATTCAGGGAGTGTTTTTCCTCCCTCTCACTTGGTAGAATACATCATTAAATCACTGTCCAAAAAGCTATTCAGGCTGGGAATTGAGTGCAGGTGTCAGAACCGCCACTTACAGACATTTGATGGCCAATTTAAAGGGTTACAGAATCAAAGTGGGTAGATGAGAGTGAAGGCACCCACCAGATGCGGTTGGCTGACTGACAGAACTGGGAAGTGGGGCTGAACGAACTCTGCTCCTTGTTGTTCAGACACATGGGTGAGGAAAGTCTCCTGTTTTAGCCATTGTCCTGTGGCAGTTGAGTTAAGGGAGTTTCAATAAAACAAAGCTACTGGCAGTGAAATGGTGCCTATCACCTAAAGCTCCGAGCACATTGTTCAGCTTTTTGTTTCCTGGCACTGCTTTCTTTTGCCTTGCTGGTGGTACAGTCTGGGCCAGAGATTTCTCCACAGCCACCATCAAAAGCCTTTAAGATTGTCAGCAGGGAGTGGGATTCATGCTTGCCCAAGTGACTATATCCATTATCTCTCCATTCCTTTAGTTGCCGGGTACCGCAAAAGATTGGCATCCTGCCAGCTGTGATGTTGATCTGACTTGGGCACAGATAATTTTTACTGTTGCGTTGTCAGATTGTGCTAACTGTTTAATATTCTGGCAGGATGCCAGCTGTGGCTCAGTGGGTAGCCCTTTCACGTCCGAGTCAGAGACTTGTGGACTCAAGTTCCACTCCAGAAGTCAAAACACAGAATCTAGGCTCATGCCTTAGTTTTATTTGTGGAGGTCCAAGAACATTCTCCCCTGACTGATATTTTAATCCCTCGATATCAGGCACAGGCACAGTAGCTCAGTGGTTAGCACTGCTGCCTCACAGCACCAGGGACCTGGGTTCAATTCCAGCCTTGAGTGACTGTCTGTCTGTGTGGAGTTTGTACACTCTCCCTGTGTCTGTGTGGGTTTCTCTGGGTGCTCTGGTTTCCTCCTGTAATCCAAAGATATGCAGGTTAGGTGAAGTGGCCATGCTAAGTTGCCCATAGTTTTCAGGGATGTGTAGGTTAGGTGCATTAGTCAGGGGTAATAGGGTAGGGGAATGGGTCTGGGTGGGTCACTCTTCAGAGGGTTGGTGCAGACTTGTTGGGCCAAATGGCCTGTTTCCATGCTATAGGGATTCTGTGACTCAATCTAAAAACGGACGTCGTTTAACACACTTCTGTCTGTGGGATTTTGCTATGCACAAATCAGCTGCTTGCTTTCCCACACCACACAAGTGACAGTAATTAGCACTATGCAATGGTCCAAAATCATGAGCGGTGCTATGCAAATGCAACTTTATTTGTTATATTTTGAGAGAATGGGCTTCACAATTGTCCTCAGCCCTGGCGCCTATCCAGTGGCAGTGAAGAACACTTTCTGTGTGATGGTGAAAGTATTTTGTGATTATTCCCAAAGTGATTGTTTTGCGCTGATATTTTGGTGAAACAAGATGGTGGCTGTGTGTAAAACCTGTCCATTTGAACTGTGAAGAGTCAAACAATCTCAGATGCTACCAGTCCACAATTAGGTTTTTAAAAGTTAGTTCTTTAGATCTGGATGTTGGTGGCACAGGCTCCTTAACGTCGTACTCTGTAAAATATTGTCTGGATGTCAAGAACAGTCACTCTCCTCTTGTTTGTAGAATTTAGATTTTCTGTCCTTGATTGGAGAAAAGATGTAATAAGATCTGGAGAACATTAAAGAGCTGTTTATTCTTGTGTAAACATAAATGCTAGAGCTTTCAACAGCGTTCTCCATCAGAATGCTCTCTGATTAAACTGAGAGGCTGGTACTTGGCTGGATTGGAGGTGTCCTGCTTTTTTATTGTTGGCTCATATCTCAAGTCATGGAGTCCTACAGCATAAAGGACAGGCCCTCTGGTCCATGCTGACCGAAATGTCCATCCACGTTAACCCCATTTCTCTGCACTTGTTTTATCCTTCTCATCCTTTCCTATTCATGTATTTGTCCAAATGCCTTTTAAATGTTGAATCTAGGCCATTACCCCATTGTCAAGTTGATCCCTCCAATGGTAAAGCTTGACTAGGAGCATAAATCTTCAGGATGGATGTTGTAAGGAGCCATAGCCCGAGATGCACTGAGTCGTCTTTATATGGAAGAATGAGTCATATTAGGTGAAGATTAATATCTGAGATGGTGGAGACATCAGGACAAGGGGCATTTCTGGCTTATTGTAAACACTTTACTACTAACCCACCACTAATATGAGGATGCTCACTGGTTCCTCTAATTAGCTGTATCATTTTCCGCTGTATTTCAAGGTGGGTAGTGCAGCACTGCGGAAACTGGATCCAATTTGTTGGCTGTGGGATTTGCTTTACTCTGTTTGTTGTTCGCAGCTTCCAGTGTTAAGCATGTCAGCAATTCTGTGATTGAGTTTGCCGTCTGATTTTCAGGTCTGCCTAGTGCTGTGCGTGACATGCTCTCCTCATCAAATTCAAGTTTGGTCCCATGGCATTGTGCAAATGGGAGAGTGAGAAATGTGCTGGACCAGTCATAAGGTTAGACATTGAGGAATATGATTCTACTGCTGCAACTGGCCTACAGTACCTCATGGAGGCCCAGTTTGTACCTGCTAGTTCTGTCCAGCATCTATTCTATTTAATACAGTGGGAGCTTCATATGACATGGTGGGAAGATGGGATTCATATCCATGGGGACACTTGCATCTGCGATGGGTAGATTGACATGGGCAAGGTCAAGTTTGTTTTCTCCTTACCTCGGTGCTGCTATAGAGCCACTCTTTTTTGGACCCAATGTCGTTCACCACGGGTATGTTCCATATCCTTGCTACCATTTGTGCTTCTTAGAAATGTTGCTGATGTGGAAGAGTATTGATTGATTATCTGGAGGGGGGGGGGGGGGGCGCGGAGGTAGTTGGTGTTTAGGTGGGGCTAAGCAACAGGAGGTTCCATTGCACATGTTTGACTATGGTGTCACATGAACGGATGGTGTACGGAATCAATATTGAGGGCTAACAGGAGATGTCCTCCCAATTGTGTTGCCATTTGCTGCCCCGTCCCCCCGTCCCAGACCAGTGGGAAAGAACATACCTCAGTATGATGAGACAGGAGTCTCACACCAAACCAACTCTTGCAGTTGATGTGTATGATTAATTTGTGGAACAGCTGTCCCGTTATTAACACAGATCCCTGGATATTACTCTAGAAGATTTTGCAGTGTTGCCTGCCCTGCGTATGTCTTTTTGAGGTGCCTTGTTGTCCAATTTTATTGTTTATTATCATTTTGCACAGCAATGGATTAGAATATAAAATCATGAGAGGCATGGATAGGGTAAATAGACAGGGTCTTTTCTCTGGGGTGGGGGAGTCCAGAACTAGAGGGCATAGGCTTAGGGGTGTGAGGGGAAAAATTTAAAAGGGACCTAAGGGGCAACTTTTTCACACAGAGGGTGGTACGTGTATGAAATGAGCTGCCAGAGGAAGTGGGGGAGGCTGGTACTATTACAACATTTAAAAGGCATTTGGATGGGTATGTGAATAGGAAGGGCTTAGAGGGATATGGGCCAAATGCTGGCAAATGGGACTAGATTAGGTTGGGATATCGATGGTTGGCATGAACGGGTTGGACCGAAGGGTCTGTTTCCATGTGGTACATCTCTATGACTAATTGGGAGCTTGTTAAGCTATTTTGGATTCCACCATTTGATTTGATGCCAGACTGAGTAATGATGGTGGATTTGTTTCATTAGGGAATGTTAGGGAACCAGTTGAGTTTTTAGGATAATACATTAATAATACTAGATTTTAGTTCCAGGGTTATTCAATTAAGTTTGCTTCTAGCTGTCACTGTAGGATTTGAACTCCTCCCTCTGGGTCACTATCTATATGTTTGGGTCACTAACAGTAAAATAAAGACTGTTAGGCCCATTGATGTAGTGTATATGGAGAGTCAAAAGACTTTATCAAAAGTCTAATAGAATGAGCTTGTAAAGAAAATCGAAGTCTGTGAGTAATTAGTAATTTCATGGAAGCATAATTGGCGAAGTGGCAGGGGAACAGAGGTGAAATATTGTTTATCAGATGGACAGTCCGCAGAGACTAGTGCTGAGACCAGTCTATATTATTTTATCATATATCATTTTGATTAGGCCTGAGGCATAACCTCAAAGTTTGCTGAAAGACACTGAACCCAGAAAAGTGGTACACAGCAAGGAGGAGAACAACAGACTACAGGAGGACATAGACTTGATAGTGAAACGAGAAGGCATATTATCCAGTTGAAATTAATATGAAATCAGGATGCAGATACGTTAAGAGGTTCAAAAGGCAAATGGGCTTGTTAGTTACTGCAAGGGAATTGGTCTGTATAGTGGTCTATAAAAACCACCTTGGTACAGTTGTACAAGGAGTTGGTGAGACGACATCTGCAGTACTGTGTATAGTTTTCATCTCCTTGTTTAAGAAATATTGACTAGATTAGATTCCCTACAGTGTGGAAACAGGCCCTACAGCCCAACCAGTCCACACCGATCCCTCCAAAGAGTAACCCACCCTGACCCATTTCCCTCTGACTGATGCGCCTAACACTATGGGCAATTTAGCATGGTCAATTCACCTGACCTGCACATCTTTGGACTGTGGGAGGAAACCGGAGCATCCAGAGGGATCCCACACAGACACGGGGAGGATGTGCAAACTTCACACAGACAGTCGCCCGAGGCTGGAATCAAATGTGGGAATGTGGTGCTGTGAGGCAACAGTGCTAACCACTGAGCCACCGTGCCACCCATTAGAAGCAGTTCAGTGAAGATTGACTCGACTAGTTCCTGGAATGAGAGAATTATCTTGTGAGGAAAGGTTGGTCAGACAGGATCTGTGTGCACTGTAAGTTCAAATAGTGAGAGGTGACCTCATTAAAACAGTTAAGTGAGAGCACTTGATAGAGTGGATGCTGAGAGGACATTATCCTATGTGAAAGAGACTAGAACTAGGGGACAGTTTTGGAAAAATAATTTAACACCAATATTAAGGAACACTGTTTCTCTGAGGACCATGAGTTTGGAACTCTCTTCCCAAACAGCCATGGAGACAGAGTCATTGAATATCTTTAAGTTAGACGTGGATAGATTCTTGTCTAATAAGGGAGTCAAAAATTATCGGACTAGTTGGGAATGTAGAATGGTGAACACACAAAAGTGTTTGAAGTTGCGATTGCTTTTGAAAAGGCATAACAATCCTTGGTTTTATAGAGGCACAGAATACAAAAGCAAAGAAGTTAAGCAAAACCTTCACTCCAGCTGAGGCCTTACCAATAACATGTAATGTGTTCAATTCTGGGCACCACGCTGTTGCAATGATGACAACAGTTGATAAGGGTGTGGAAGAGATTTCCTCAGATAATACCAGGGATGAACGGTGCCAATTATGTGAAGAGGTTAGAAAGCTAGGGTTTCCTGACTTAAAGCGGGGAAGGTGATGAGATGATTTGAAAATCTTGATTGATTTAAAATTTATTCAAATGGCAAAAGCGTCATTTAAGGATGGATACAGATTTCAGATCATTGATAAAAGAAGTAAAGGCAACCTGTTAAAAAAAGTTATGCAGTGAGTTACTTTGGCCTATTATAGCCATTGCCTGAAAGGGTAATGGCAGCACATTCAATAACGATTTTCAAAGCAAATTAGCTAACTATTTGAAGGGGGAGCATTGCTGTGAGGAAGGAGCGGTGAAATGGAATGATTTTGGATAACATTTTCAAGAAGCTGGCATGAGCATGATGGGCTTAAACCAAATCCTTTGTGTGCACAATATTTGCTAGTGAGCCTTGGAGGCAATGGGTCACATGATGATTCAGTGCTGCCAAATTTCATTAGTAAATTGACTGCACCACGCTGTGCATTTAAAAACCGAAAGCAGGAAATTATAGCGGTGTCATTAAGCTGTCAGTAAATTGTAAAGAGGGTGGAAGAATTTCCTTACAATCTTTGCTTCTACTGCAGAGGCCTAAATAGCCCCATACTTAACGTCTTCCTAAATGTGGGTTGCCATTGAAAAAACATGTTCAAATCACAGATTTGTACAGCCAAGGAGGCTACTTTGCCCATCCTGCTGGTGCCAGCACTTTGAAAGAGCTATCCAATCTGCTAAGGAGTTCCTCAATGCCGGAGAGTCCAATTGCTTTGATTGGAGATTTGAAAAGATTTTATTTAATGTAGTTTGATGGTTGAGGAATATAAGTGAAATACAGTCTGTTCTGTTATAACACGATAGTTCCGTTCTCAAAGCTGTCATCAGAAAGACTGATTCGGGCCCTACAGTGACAGCGCCTAATCAACCACATTGAGCTTCACACCCCCAGGCCATTAAGTCGCACAAGAGTGTCCAAGCACAACTCACTTGCATTATAAGAAAATCGCGCAATTGCCACGTCATTTAAACTAATGGGGCCAGAATTGCGTTATAGCCAGCACAGGTAAGGAGAGTTCGTGTTCCACAAATAAGAGTATAAATTCTTCTCTCTCATTTAAGCCAATTCGCGTTGAAGAAACGCGTGTTGTAGCAAAACCAACTATACTGTTGGGTAGAGATTAACAACTGGTGGGAAAACCAACTTAAAATGATGAATGAAGAGCATTGCAGGTTTAATATAATTTTTCACTCCTCATTCCCTATATTAGTTGCAATTAGTTAATTTTGTTCGAATCAGTCATCCTATATACTAGGGGTAAATGAGACATGGTATGTCGTGTTGGCATTGCCAACAGTGGGAATTTGAGATGTGGTTTGTTGTGCTTTGTGGGACTGAAGAAACCATCTCAGAATGCAGAATTAATTTATGCTATTTTGTACAAGCTTGACTGAATATTAATGCTTGTATCAAACTCCTTCAGCCCATCTGCAGAGCCAGCGAACAGATAATAGGGTAGCGCTGCTCAGTAAGCATCTCACCTCTCGTTGTTTTACTGACGAGCTTGAGAGGAATTCCGTGAATCTGGGTCCCTCTAGTAATCTATCAAACCTCGTCATTTTCAGCAACAACTCCAGCTTCTGATTATTCAAAGCTGTCAAGTCCTTCACGTGAATGGATGCCCCACACAAGTTAACATCTCTGTGTGTTTGCTTTCAGTGACCAAATGGTGTTCAAACACATCTGAACTCAAAGCCAGTCTTAATCAGTGAGCAGGGGTAGTTAAGTCATAAATCCTTACTGGATTTTCTGAAATAGCACAAGTGAGTTGTGCATGGACACTCCTGTGTGACTTATTGACCTGGGGGTATGAAGCTCAATGTGGTCGATTAGCTGCTGTCAGTGTAAGGCCCGAATCAGGCTTTCTGATGACAGCTTTGAATCTGTGAAAGCACAAGCAACAGAGCATGCCATGAAGCAGAGAATTACAATGATCTCGTTATGAAGAATCTGCATTTTGTCAACTAACTCATACTCCAATGCAGCACTGGGGGAGTGCTGCACTATTTGAGGTGCCATGTTGCAGGTGAAATGTTAATCAAGGCCTTGACTGTCCTCTGAGGTGAATGTAAAATATCCCAACGTACTATTTCGCAGGCAGGCAGTGATGATCTCCCAGGTGCCAATATTTGTCCCTCCACATCACCAAAGCATGGTGAGTGTAATAACATTGCAACTTATGGGATGTTGTCTGCAAATTGGCTCTCCTGTTTCCGACATTACAACAAGAGATTATACTTCCAGTATCTCTTCATCAGCTGTAAAGCACTTGGGGCGTTCTGAGATTGGGTATGGCACTGTTATAATGCAGCTTCTTTTCAATATGTTTCTAATATGCTTCCATTTCACTGCTTGTGGTTTTCTAAGAGTTTTACAACAGAGAGAGAGAGAGAGACGTCCTTCAATACATCATGTCTACACTGCTTATCAAACATCTATGTATTTACGTCCCATTTTCCATCATTTGAGCTTTAGCCCTGTGGATATTTCTTAATCAACCTGTTCTTACACATCTCTGGAGCAGGTGGAACATGAACTTGGACCTGCTGGCTTAAAGACAGGGACATTATCACTGTTCCACAAGAGCCCTTAAGCCTTGTATGCTTTGGCATGCAAATTGTTCATCTGAGTACGACTTAAACATTGAAATAGGTGTCTCAGTAACTTTGCAGTTTTTGCTTTGATTTTATTCCTGGACCTTCACATTGTGATTAGTTTAGACCCTTTAAAGAGGGAAATAAGCCTTGTTGGTCAGTTAAAATGAATACATCAATGCAGTGGGCTATCTATCTATCTTATTAATCTGTGAGCTAAGGCCTGTTGCTGCAAGATGGTGAATTAGTATGGAAAAAAAACCTTACTTTTACAAGTAGTAAATCCAATTTTCTTATCTTGAAAATTGGACAGATTTTGTTTGTTTTCAATATTTTGTACTTGTGCATTTTCACTGACTGGACACAGAAAAGAATAATCTATGATTTTTGTCTTGATTCTATCTGGCTTTGCGGTCCGTAAATCTCAGCCTTAACTGAAGCAAATGAAAAGTTGGATTTAGCGGTGAAGCATTTGCTTGGTGCCACTGGCTTATCACAATCCAGGCTGAGGAATGTCCACTCAGCTTCTACAATCTGTCCTTCACAGCTTTTATTCAGAGCAGATTTAGTCAGAGATCTAATGTAGACATCTTTTGTCATTTTTACACAGAAGCAAGACTCTCTTTCTCTCTCCACGTAAACATTATAAATAAAGAGCTCATTCGCTGAGTTTGTTAAGTGCATGGCTGATCCCTGTTATGTTACCAGATAGCTAAGAGTGACCAAGAGCTACAGAGAGGCTATCACAGTCTCCTATTTGTGCATGCATCCTACTATTTAGGAGGATTTTAACTGAATGTTGAAGGTGCTATATAAATGCATTTCGCTGCTGTTTTCTTGTACCCCTCCAATTCTTTCATGGAACAAATTGTCCTCTTTTGACTGGTCTATTGGTCACTAGCATATTCTAAATGTTAGTTTGGCTCTCCAGTGACAATAGAGTTATCTGTCTAACTATGGTGTTCCAGTCTATAGCTTTTATCATTGAGATGATATGGAGGTGTTGGATTGGATTGGGGTGGACAAAGTCAAAAGTCACAAGACACTAGGTTATAGTCCAACAGTTTATTTGAAATCGCAAGTGTTTGGAGTGCTGCTTCTTTGTTAGATGAAGTCATTGAAAGCTTGTGATTTCAAATAAAGCTGTTGGACTATAACCTGGTGTCTTGTGACTTCTGACTTTGTCAGTGAGATGCTGCTGAGATATTGGAGCGCACCACTTTGTTTTGTAGTTTATGAACCCTGGATAGTAAAGACTCATCATTTGTGAATTTTCCTATCCACATAAAACATTGCACAGGTCCAATGTTCAATTTTGAGGCAAAAATACTTGTAGAAAATGTCGAAGATTGACAAAGAGCCTAAATGAAAGTAAAATAAAGTTAGCCCACTGTGTTCATTATTGTTTCAATGTTGTTGTGATGCAGTCAAAAGGAGTCTACAAGGGGGTATAAATAGATTGAGTGCACGAAAACGAGGCAGATGGAGTTTAGTTTAGGAAAGTGTGATATCGTGTGCTTTGGTAAAATGATTTAAATGTAGATAGATTCCAAAATAGCACAGTGTGGATAGATCTGGGTTTTTTTTGCAAGAAACACAAAAAGTTAGCAAGTGGGTTCAACAAGTGATTAAATGGAATTTTGACCTTTATTGTTGGGGGCAGGGGGTGGGGGGGGTGGGGGGGTTGAAGTTTTAATGTAGTGACGTCTTGTTACAATGGTACAAGGTGTTGCTGAGGCCACATCGAGAGTACTGTGTATAGCTTCATCCCATATTTGAGAAAGGACATTGGAGTTCAAAAGATATTGACTAGGCTGATCCCTAGGATGAAATGGATTGACTTATCAGGAACAGTTGAACAGGTTAGACTGTTATTCATTAGAGTTTAGAAGAATGAAAGATGATCTTATTGAAGCAATCTGAAGGGGTGCTTGATAGAGTAGGTTTGAGGGTAATGTTTCCTGTAGTAGGGAAATAATGAACAATGGGACTCCGTGACAGAGTAAGGAGACACTTAAAACTGAGAAGAGAAGAAATATCTTCTCTGAGAGAGTAAGTGAATATTTGGAATTCACTACCTCCAAGAGTTGTGGATGCTAGATGACTGGAAGTATTTGAAGGAGGAAGGAGATAGGTTTTATTTTTAAAGATGGAGAGTTGTGAGCGATGAGGAGCTGGCACAAAAGAGGATTTGAGACTTGGGGTAGATCTACTTCTCCTATGTCTTATATTCTTAATAGATGATTATGCATTTGTTACAGTATTCAACAATTTGTCCAAAAGGACCTTTTTATATGTATTAAAAATTTGATTTTATTGTCTTTTATCTTCTACTATACTCTGTACATAGCTATACTCTGTGGGCGGCACGGTGGCACAGTGGTTAGCACTGCTGCCTCGCAGTGCCAGAGACCCGGATTCAATTCCCGCCTCAGGCGACGCTCTGTGTGGAGTTTGCACATTCTCCCCGTGTCTGCGGAGCACCCGGTTTCCTCCCACAATCCAAAAATGCGAAGGTCAGGTGAATTGGCCACATTAAATTGCCCGTCGTGTTAGGTGAAGGGGTAAATGTAGGAGAATGGGTCTGGATGGGTTAAGCTTCGGCGGGTCGGTGTGGACTTGTTGGGCCGAAGGGCCTGTTTCCACACTGTAAGTAATCTAATCTAAATATTTGAATGGTTGGAACCTATACAATTAACACCTATTAGAAAGGATGTTCAGTATTTGTGAATATGACTAATAGGAATGATTTACTGTATACCTTGGATTGTGAGATTAATTTCCATCTTTTGGTTTTAATCTGGTTTCCGATAAACCCACTGTACTGGTGTCCTCTGAACAGACGTATTGTTTTCATGGATTTGCATCTTACAGATTTGCTTCCTCTTGTGTTCCCTTTGTTCATATATTCCTGGTCCCCTTCGAGTATGCACTAATTCTCCAAAAAGCATCCTACCCCGAGCCACAAGCCAAATCTATCCCCACAACCTTGCATTTATCATCTAGCCTAGACATCCTGGATACTACGGCGCGATTCAGCATGGCCAATCCACCTAACTTGCAGATCTTTGGACTGTTGGAGAAAGCTGGAGCACTAGAGGAAACCCACACAGACACGGAGAGCACATGCAAACTCCACACAGACAGTCACCTGAGGGTGGAATCAAACCCCAACACCTGCTGTTGTGAGGCAGCAGTGCTAACCACTGAGCCACCATTACCGCCATATTGACAGAGATTTGATGTCTCCCTGGGCCAAGTTGCTTGGAGATTTTTAAGCGCCCTTAACTCATGGAAAAGAAAATTGCCACCTTGACACTTTGAGTGCAAAATCTTCTGAAGAGGAGAAACAAGTAAAGTTTTGAGGTGGGGTGGAGTAGCTCTTGAGTTGAAGTCGAAGACCAACAACAATCAAATAAACACGATTTTGCGCCGAAACCTGATTTTAGAATGGGGCTGAAGAATCAAGTGATAGAGAGTTCCAATTTCAGACCCTCAATGATGTCCTGTTCTATATCCTCTTAAGTGCTCTGTCCTTATGTCGTACATGGACTAGTCAGGCTCCAGTTTGACATAAAGAGTTGCTCTCATTTGGTGAATAGGCCACATACGGTGCTTGGGAAAATGCCATTGAGGCATGAGGTTGGTGAAAGGGACACACTGGATGGATGTTTGGAATGATGCATACTGACTGTGGTACTGTAATCTACTCTACCAGGCTTCTTGACTTTAAAAGACGTAAGATATGGCTGTTACAGTCGGCTTGATGCCATCTGAAAGATGAAGAGGGTCTCTAATCCAGAATCTCTAGTTGAAATTCTAACCAGTTATTTACTTCCAGGTACAGACTTGTGAATTATTCTCAATATTTATTTTTGAGCATTTGCTACTTTCCTCTTTCTTATTTCCACCAGCTTTCAGTTTTGCATTGATATTGGATTTATCTTTGAGAACTTCTATGAAATAAATATTTTTTTTTGCGTGAGGCTTGTATTCAGATAGCAACTCAAAATATTCCAAACTGTTGAATGTGCTTCTGAGGTATGGGCTATGTTGTAATTCAGGAACAGGCAGCTGCCAAGTTTATGTGCAACAGGATCTCACAAAAGGCGATGTGATGGTGAGCAAAGGGGGCTGCAGGTGGGTGAACCAAAACACTTCCTCACTGATGAAGGAGCAGATAACTCGGTTCACATAGTGAGTTCCCCTGTACACCTGTGAGTGTGGCATAGACCTGTTTGGCTGACTTGTCTAGTGGAGGATGGGGAGTCTTAAAGATGTACAGCATGGAAACAAACCCTTTGGTCCAACTTGTCCATACCAACCAGATATCCCAAATTAATCTAGTCTCATATGCCAGCATTTGGCCCTTTTCCATCTAAACCTTTCCTATTCATGTACCCATCCAGATGTTTTTAAAATGTAGTTTACAGATGCATTATAGTTCTTTGTAAAGCAGATGAGGATGGGCCACACAAACATATATCATTTCCAGGTTAATTATCTTTCACAGTGATGGGTTTATTGTAACAGAAACTTCAATGATCAATGGGCAAGATTTAGAATGTATTCTGAGACAGTCATCTCAGAATGTTTAACATTTGTGTTTGTCAGCAGCTGACTGGAGTATTTTACTAAGCAAGCGCTGCCAAACCAGTAAATAATGCATCAGATTGGATTCTTTTCCTGCATGTATGGCGAAAACCGGTGTGCAGTGTATCAGATTCAAATTGGATGTGTTTCAATGTTGCAGTCTGCCCAATCTTGCCAGAGGGTGCCACAAGGATTCCGTATATATTACCCCACACAGCCCCTGCACCTCTTCCGTCTAGGCTACAAACTCACTTCAGGCCTTAAAATTGTTAGGGTCCCTTTTCTTTTAAAAGGCAAGTCGTACCTTGTTTCCTGTGACATTATAACCCATGAAAGAAAAATAAGCATAATGCTCTTCATGGGGGGAAAAACCATGAGGTAATGATGCTTGTTTCAGGAGACAGTTCAGACACTATAATGGCCTCCTGTGCTACAAAGATTCTGTGAATTTTTTTGCAAGTGATTCTGCGTCAGATTGATTAGGAGCGAACAGGTCAAGAATTTTATTCGGCATGCTCACGGAGCCATACCATTTACAATGCAGAAGATGGAAATGTGCTCCTCCATATCTATGCCAGTTCTTTACCAGACCAAAGCAAAATTAATTTCACTTCCCTGTATTTTTCGTTCCTTCTGTCAAATAGTTATCTGGTTTTACCTTAATGGGTGAAATTCCCTCTGTGCCTCCTATTCCCAGTGGAGAAGCTTTCAATGGTCGGTAAGTCCTGTGTGGTCACCCTTCCCCGTGTTCTCTATGACCTTGTCAACTCTTCACCCAATTTTCTCTGACCTGCCAAACTTCAGAGGAAAAAGATTGAAGAACTGCAGATGCTGGAAATCAGAAACTAAATGAGAGATGTGCTGGAAAATCTCAGCAAGTCTGGCAGCATCTGTGGATAGAAAGCAGAGGTAATGGATGATGACGTCATCTTCTACGAGGGGGCACAACTACAAATTGAAGGGTGATAGATTTAAGACAGATGTCAGAGGCAGGTTCTTTACTCAGAGTGGTAAGGATGTGGAATGCCCTGCCTGCTAATGTAGTCAACTCAGCCACATTAGGGAGATTTAAACAATCCTTAGATAAGCACATGGATGATTTTGGGATAGTGTAGGGGGACGAGCTGAGAATAATTCACAGGTTGACGCAACATCGAGAGCCGAATAGCCTATTCTGCGCTGTATTATTCTATGTTCTATGTTCTTAATGCTGCAGAACCAATGATCCTTCTTCAGAACTTCTCATGTTGTTTCAGCCAAACATGGAGAGCTGACATTCCAGACTTACTCTGTTAAAACTTTCCATAACTTTAAAACCAATATTGAATTTTCCACTCGCTTTCTCTAATATTCTGTCTGTCTCAAGAATCTACCCGTCTCAAGAACCTACCCCACATCTCTCAGATAAGGCTAGAAAAGTCACTACAGTAAAACTCATACGACCTGGCCCACATCCAGGACTGGGTGGTGCTGAGTCGAACGTGGAGGCTCACCCTCTCAGTTTGAGGTAAGTGTAAGAATCAAATGAAAACATGAAATCGAGTTTCTTGTCCCCCCTAGAACCTCTGCACCTTTGACTGTTTTCACTGTAGATGCTCAGGGGAAGATAGTTCAGCCTTCAGAATTACCATTTGATGTGGGGCTGGATGATGTAATTTTTGTTTTGAGGAAGGAAGATCAATAATGGAGGCAATGTGGACTTGACAAGGATTAAGCTCTAAAATCAGTCATTGGTCAGCTGAAATGTTTAGAACCTTCCCATAAATCACTGCCAACAGCCCAGATGGGTGATTCCCATCTGTTAGTCAAACTGCCTGTTTTCTGCCATCTCTATTTTTTTCTGTTAACTTTCAACCAAAAGCAACTTTATTTCTTTAACATGAAAGGAACGCACATCCTATTTTTTCGATTCCTGTAGGATTTTTCTTCTGATACAGTCTAAAAGATTGATCATTCTCGAGATTCTGGAATATTCCTGACGGGTCTTTAACTGTAACAGCGTGCGCGAGAGTGAAACAAAGTTAGGCAGCTGTTTTTTTTAATGATCTTTAATGGAGAAAAAAAAGCAAGTTCATATGTAATTTTCCAAACCTAACTGTTATATTTGGGCGGCACGGTGGCACAGTGGTTAGCACTGCTGCTTCACAGCGTCAGAGACCGGGGTTCAATTCCCACCTTGTGGAGTTTGCACATTCTCCCCGTGTCTGCGTGGGTTTCCTCCGGGTGCTCCGGTTTCCTCCCACAGTCCAAAAGATGTGCAGGTGAGGTGAATTGGCCATGCTAAATTGCCCGTAGTGTTAGGTGTAGGGGAATGGGTCTGGGTGGGTTGCTCTTCGGAGGGTCGGTGTGGACTTGTTGGGCTGAAGGGCCTGTTTCCACACTGTAAGTAATCTAATTCATGAAAAGTGAACATTCGCTGTTTATGCGAAATGGCAGGAGTGTGGAACTAATTGGATAGCACTTTCAAAGAGCGGGTGTGGATAGGATGGGCTGAATGGTCTACATCTGGGCTGTATGGTTGTGTAATTCTATTGTATAAGAGACTGAAATTACACTAATCTTCAGGCTAGAGAGGCGTGGAAGATTTGGAAGGACATTCCAAAGGCTTGACAGCTGACAACACGACTGTCAGCAGTGGGCAAAAGGCCAGAGCTGATTCAGGAAGAGAGGCCACGAACAGATGTAGGAGTATTAGAAATGTAAAATTCAGAGGCATTGACCTTGGTCAGGTCCCGGTCTCCCAGTGAGCACAGGGACGAATGGATTGTGGTGCAGGATGGGATGTGAGGTAACAGCGTTTTAGATGCAAAAACGAGAGAAAGGTCAGTTTAATTAAACTGGATAGTGAAAGGTATTGTGGTCTCAATATACAAAACAAAGAACTGTGTATCCAGGAAATCTGAAATAGAGAAATTGCTGGAGAAACTCATCACGTCTGGTACCACCAGAAAGAAGGCAGAGTTATGATTTGGGTCCTTCTTCAGAACTAGGTGTTCTCACACTGGGAATTAAGTCTCCTTGCTATGCTGCCTTGTTTGAGTTGTAGAAACCAATTTAACTGAAATAGATTTGAAGAACAGCAGAAATTTAGCATCTTGTATTTTTTCTGCTATGAAATCCTATCAGTAATCCCGTCTTCTGCTCTCCTGCTTTTGTTTTCTTTGAGTTTCAATAGTCCATGAGCATCACTGGCAATGTTGCCCATTGCTAATTGCTCTTGAACTGCGTGGCTTACTAAACTATCTCAGAGAACAGTAAAGAGTCAACCACATTACTGTGGCTCTGGAGTCACTTGTAGGCCATAACAGATATGAATGTTGGATATTGTCTTTTAAAATATGTCTGGAATTTCTCCAGTAAATGAGGGAACAGCTCTCTGGATTCACAGTTGCTGTTCCTCTTGTGTAAATTGCAGCGGAACGGAGCAGTTGGCTTTTGTGTTGATGGGATTAAGTTTTCCAAGACTGGCCAATTGTTATAAACATGCTAACAATTTCTGCAACAACCATTTTCTCAAGCAGATGTTCTGTCTCAACTGACTGAAATGACAACTATATTTGTGAGATATGATGGTTTAAACCACCCAAACAAACCAAGTCTGCATATCCAAGTGATCAAGGAAAGACCAAGCCAGACAAAACCTCAACATGTAGTCAGTCCCTGACCTTTGCTGAAGCATTGTTGCAGTTTAAACAAGATTCATTACCTCTACCCTAATTTAGTCAACCTAGCCTCCAAACTAAAATGCCTTATCTGTCGTCTCTTTCTTCTTAACCCACAGGCAGCTGAAAGATAAACTTGCTGCCAACTAATCAGTGCTTCACTTAACTGTTTGTAGGAACTTGCATTGCATAGATTGACAGTAACTCACTACTTTGTAGCCCAGAACTTTGGGTATTGCTGCAAAAAGGAACATACTGCCAAAGCTTTTCAACAACAGTTGCTCCTTTTGAGATATGTATTCTTGCAGTTCTGTCCTGATGAGTACACGATGGAAAGTTCCAACAAGTCTTTGTTTTTTGCCTGTTGGCAATAATAGTGACTTCAGACGTACTGCATTGATTGTATAGGATTTGGACGGCCTTGAGTTGGGAAAGGCCCTATAAAATTACAAGTTGATTTCTCTACTCACCTTCTCTCAACAATAATAATGTTTCAGTCTCTTGGGTCTGAATAGCTTTCTCATAATGGGAGCATAGACTATTTCTGGCCCTCTTCCCTTACTGTTAGTGAAGTTGTAATGCAGTGTACTCATTCCACTTGAAATAGATGGGTGTTTTGTTATCCCGGTAAAGTGTATGAAGTCGACCCCAAAATTTTCTGCAACCATTACCTGACAATAAAGATAACTGGACCAATCTTGGCAAGCCTACAGAAACAATGAAGACTCGTCAATTGATATATGGTTAATGTCTGAAATATCTTAACTGTTGGCTAGCGATGCAGCCGCTACTGAGTAATCTGATAGAATGTGGAGTAAGTAATTAATCATAATCCATTAAATGACATAGGCATTTTGCTCCATTAGTGAATCACAATATAACACAACCCTATCCAATTGGGGGGTGAGGCATTTGTTGTGTTGATGGTTTACTATTTTGCCGCAAATATGGAACTCGTGCATTTTGTTATATTTAAATACAGGTAGTTCTTCTATAAAGTAATGGTTGCGTTTTTGTGCAACCCCATGTTATAGAAAAATCGCCCTTTAGACACAGCACTTAAAGTGTTGGCAATGTAATTGTGTTCCAACCAGCACGTTTTAAAAGTTCACGCTTTAGAAAGTGTCCCCAGTTCATCAATTGCATTACAGCAAATTTGCGCTAACGAAACGCGCGTTACGGCAGAATGACCTGTATTGGATTGTGATAGGCTAATCACAGAGGTAAATGGCTTAGGAAATGCAGTGAAATGGGTGCAGCAAAATATTGGCACCAGGACTCTAAACAGTATGAGACATGAGTGCACTTGGAGTGTGGGGCTGAAGTAATTGTTTGCAATCCAGTTAGTCCCCAGTAATGGTGGATGGTGATCTGTAATCAACAGCCAAGTAACCAAAGATGTTAGAGCTCTTGTGGTGCAGTGGTAATGTCTCTACCTCTGAGTCTGTAGGCCTGGGTTCACCTGCTCCAAAAGTGTGTGATAACGTCGCTGAACAGGCTAATAGAGATAATAGCTAATCAAAATCATTGAAACTAGCATTCAGCAATTAGCACCTATGCATAGCAGGCAAGTCAATTGACAATTAAGTAAAAGTAACACATACGATGTTTTAACAAAAATAGACATTAACATCAACTAAAAACAAACTAAAATCTAAATGTAGCATCAGTTGATGCTACATTTAGATAACAATGCAAAGACCACCATTGTAAGTTGACTGCAGCAGAATATTGCTTTAGAAGCAGCTGGGAAACCTGCTTTGGGTCTTGGATCTGGGTTTTTGAACAGATCAGAGAAGGGAATCAATTCTCTTGAATCTTTCTGAGAGGATTTCTCCCCTCATGGGGATACTTAACGTAGGAAATAGTTTCAGAATAAGGCAGAGAGGAAGTGTTTCTTTCAGAAGATGGTGATTCTTTGGAATTCTCTGCACCAGCGGACTGTGTGGGTTAAGTCATAGTGTATATTCACAGTACAGAGAGGCTAGATTGAATTAATGGGGAATCAGAGATTATGAGGAACAGAGGGAAGAGTGGAATTGAAGACCACGCCCTCCACCTCCTCCAAGACTTCCGTTTCCCCGGCTCCCAACGCCTCATCTTCACCATGGATATCCAATCCCTCTACACCTCCATCCGCATGACCAGGGCCTCCAAGCCCTCCGTTGTTTCCTCTCCCGACGTCTCCAACAGTACCCTTCCACCGACACTCTCATTCGTTTGGCCGAACTGGTCCTCACCCTTAACAATTTCTCCTTCGAATCCTCCCACTTCCTTCAGACCAAAGGGGTAGCCATGGGCACACGTATGGGCCCCAGCTATGCCTGTCTCTTTGTTGGCTACGTAGAACAGTCGATCTTCCGTAATTACACCGGCACCACTCCCCACCTCTTCCTCCGCTACATTGATGACTGCCTTGGCGCCACCTCGTGCTCCCGCGAGGAGGTTGAGCCATTCATCAACTTCACCAACACATTCCACCCTGACCTTAAATTTACCTGGACCATCTCTGACACCTCCCTCCCCTTCCTGGACCTCTCCATCTCCATTAATGACGACCAACTTGACACTAGCATTTTTTATAAACCCACCAACTCCCACAGCGACCTGGATTACACCTCTTCCCACCCTACCTCCTGCAAAAATGCCATCCCGTATTCCCAATTCCGCCTCTGCTGTATCTGCTCCCGGGAGGGCCAGTTCCACCACAGAACACACCAGATGGCCTCCTTCTTTAGAGACCGCAATTTCCCTTCCCACGTGGTTAAGGATGCCCTCCAATACATCTCGTCCACATTCTGCACCTCCGCCCTCAGACCCCACCCCTCCAACTGTAACAAGGACAGAATGCTCCTGGTGCTCACCTTCCACCCTACCAACCTTCGCATAAACCAAATTATCCGCCGACATTTCTGCCACCTCCAAAAAGACCCCACCACCAGGGATGTATTTCCCTTACCATCTCTTTCCGCCTTCCGCAAAGACCGTTCCCTCCGTGACTACCTGGTCAGGTCCACGCCCCCCCCTACAACCCACCCTCCCATCCTGGCACCTTCCCCTGCCACCGCAGGAACTGCAAAACCTGCGCCCACACCTCCTCCCTCACTTCCATCCAAGGCCCCAAAGGAGCCTTCCACATCCATCAAAGTTTTACCTGCACATCCACTAATATCATTTATTGTATCCGTTGCCCCCGATGTGGTCTCCTCTACATTGGGGAGACTGGGCGCCTCCTAGCAGAGCGCTTTGGGGAAAATCTCCGGGGCACCTGCACCAATCAACCACACCGCCCCGTGGCCCAACATTTCAACTCCTCCTCCCACTCTGCCGAGGATATGGAGGTGCTGGGCCTCCTTCACCGCCGCTCCCTCACCACCAGACGCCTGGAAGAAGAACGTCTCATCTTCCACCTCGGAACACTTCAACCCCAGGGCATCAATGTGGACTTCAACAGTTTCCTCATTTCCCCTTCCCCCACCTCACCCTAGTTCCAAACGTCCAGCTGAGCACTGTCCCCATGACTTGTCCTACCTGTCTATCTTCTTTTCCACCTATCCACTCCACCCTCCCCCCGCCCCCGACCTATCACCTTCATCCCCTCCCCTACTCACCTATTGTACTCTATGCTACTTTCTCCCCACCCCCACCCTCCTCTAGCTTATCTCTCCACACTTCGGGCTCACTGCCTTTATTCCTGACGAAGGGCTTTTGCCCGAAACATCGATTTTACTGCTCCTTGGATGCTGTCTGAACTGCTGTGCTCTTCCAGCACCACTAATCCAGAATCTGGTTGCCAGCATCATTGTTTTTACCAAAATCAGACCAGCCATGTTTTTATTAAATGGCAAAGCAGAAATGAGGGGCTGAATGGCCTTTTCCTTCCAGATTAGATTCCCTACAGTGTGGAAACAGGCCTTTTGGCCCAACTAGCCCACACCAACCCTCCAAAGAGTAACCCACCCAGACCCATTCCCCTGACTAATGGACCTAACTCTATGGGCAATTTAGCATGAACAATCCACCTGACCTGCACATCTTTGGACTGTGGGAGGAAACCAGGGCACCTGGAAGAAACCCACACAGACACGGGGAGAATGTGCAAACTCCATACAGACAGTCGCCCGAGGCTAGAATCGAATCTGGGTCCCTGGCACTGTGAGGCAACAGTGCTAACCACTGTGCCACCCTCGTTCTTCATTTTGTTATGTCCTTGTGATCTTAAGCCCTTCAGTCCTATAACTTCTCAAGAGTTTTGTTTTCCTCTAACTCTGGTTTCTTGTGCAGCTTGTGCTGCACTTTTCCCCAGAAATATACTTTACTTGCATTCCTAAGATTTGCAAAAGCACATTATGAAACATTTTGACTTGAGAAATACAGACCAATTCACCTTGTCGCCGTACAGCAAATTTCACTCTTGGATGTATCAATGCAATATTTACAGTATGAACTCCATGTCCAGCAAAGAGCTGAGGGCAAGTGAATTCACATTTAAATCTACAGCACGTGTAATAGAATTAACCTTTACTTCAAGTTGTGTGTTCCATTGTGAGTGCCTCAACATGTTGATTACTCTGCTCAGTGCTTGATATCTCCTCTGAAAGATTGCACCTTGGATAATGCAGCAGTGCCCCAGTGCTACTCGCTGAGTGTTGGTGTAGAACGCAGGCCCCAGTGTCTGGCATGGGTCTTGAACCCATAATTTTGCAATGCAAACCACAAACTGCATTAACCTAATTGGATTGCTGCACCAGAGCTTTGTGCTGAAGTGTGCCAGAGTAAACTCAAGGAGAATATTGTGGTCAGCAGAATATTCAGGCACAGCAATCAACATCAAGAGCTGATTTGGTATCTTCAATACTTAATCTTTGAGGGAATCAATTGATTGTTTATTTAAAATGGGCTCATTTTATATACACCGAGACCTCAATCATTTTTGCATAACTTTCTGACAATGAAACAATTTAGGACAGTTGGAACCAACACTCCAAGCACAACACTGTAGTCGTTTTAGATTCTACAGAGCTGGAGTTCCCTACTTTTACTCTGAGCCAACCCACAGGCGTATATAACTCAATACAATTACTGACCTATGGTGACGGTGCCCATCCCTCGCAATCATAAGGTTCTGGTCAAGGTTCACCCCAGAGACTGGAGCACATAAGCTCAGCTAACATTGCTGATGCAGTGCTCCACTGTCTGAGGTACTGTTTTTTGGATGAGGTGAGCGAGTTTTGAGAAGATTTGTAGCTCAGGTTGAGGTTCAGGACGTGGTGTTAAACAGTGGCCCTGTCCCCTCCCTCTGGAAGATGTAAAAGATCAAAGGAGCAGGACAAAGGAGCAAGTTACTTAGATATTACCACATCACTGTTTGTGGGATCTTGCATTGTGAAAATTGGCATATTCCGCATTGCAATTGGTGACTTCGGAAAGTATTGGATTGGTTTGGAAGCTGAAAAGGTGCTACCTAACCAAGCATGAGTCTTTTTCGATTTCTAAAGGTGGAGGGACAGCGACTCTGACAAAAGCGAGGAAAAGTAGCTTCCAACATCCTGCAAAACCATTGACAGGATAGGGTATTCCAATATCAGTGTCCTCTCTGAGGCAAACATCCCCAGTACTGAGGCACTGGTTACTGTCAATCAGCTGCACTGGGTGAGCTATATGGTCCATATTGAATATCCTTTTTATTGTCACTTGTATTCCAGTACAGGAATACAGTGAAGCGTTTATACAATGGCTGCCTTTACTGGTGCCATCATAGGTACAAGTACCTAGGTACAAATCTTACAAAATAACAAAATATAGTGTTGTTATACAAAAGAGGATTAAGAGGAAAGCAACGTTTAAGAATAAGTTAGAAATGAGGCAGTTATAACATGGTGAAAAAAATTTATATCACAGTCCGGTAATGAATTCCAAACAGCAGCAGCTCAGCACATGGCGTCAGGCCCTGGTCCAACAACTGTCTCACATTGCTCCAGCCTTGAGTCTGCTCCTCATTGGCACTCAGCAGCAACAAGGTATGTTGCACTGTATGGGGATTTGCTTCACCTCATGCCACACCAAGACTTGGGTTTCCCCTCATGTTGTTCCGGTATTTGGGTTTTCCCACGTGCCGCTCCGGGACTCTTTTGGTTCCCCCCTATGGGAAAAATATTGTGAAACTTGAAAGGGTTCAGAAAAGATTTACAAGGGTATTGCCGGGTTTGGTTCTACAGGGAGAGGCTGAATAGGTTGCCTGGAGCTTTGGAGATTGAGAGGTGACCGTAGAGTTTTATAAAATCATAAGGGGCATGGATAGGGTAAATGGATAAGATCTTTTCCCTGGGGTGGGGGAGTCCAAACTAGAGGGCATAGGTTTAGGGTGAGAGGGGAAAGATATAAAAGGGACCTAAGGGGCAACTTTTTCACACAGAGGTGGTGCATGTTACTGTTTTGGATTGGATGAGAATGGTGAACATGCAAATTTAACATGAGTGCAGTGAACGAGTAAGTATAAAGTTTAGATGCGTCAACTGTTCCTCAGAAAGGGGAACAGTTCTGGTCTGGTGGAATTTTTTTGAAACAATATTTATTATGAGCCATCACCTCAGAGGAACCTGTTTGAGGCAAAGTTGGTAAACTATCGTCATCTCTGTTGTGGAATGTAACTTTTGATGTTAACATGAATACCTCACTTCAGTCAAGAGTTGACTGGGGACAAATGTTCATTCATTTTCAGTTCCAGCATGGAGTTGATTTCTGAGCTGCACATGTATCAGATTTCAAATAAAATGATTTGACTTTAAAGCATTATCTCCAAATGTCAAGACAGGAGTTGTATATTGCAGCTAAATATATGGAAATACAAATACCTACACCAGTGAACCCCCACTCCACAGCTGTTGGCATCCATTTTAACAGGCAATAATAGCACCATAGGTCTCTGTTGTGGCTGACTGAAAACAGAAAATGCTGGAAATCACAGAGAGTCAGGCAACATCCACAGAGAGAGAGCAAGCTAACGTTTAGAGTCTAGATGACTCTTCATCACAGGTGATGTGAAGGGACTGTTATGGCTGACTGATGTTTGGGGAGGGCTATCTACGCACACGCACACGCACACACACGCGCACACACACACACAAACATGCACACACACAGACACAACACTTATCCTGAATGTTTGGGAACAGATACTGCTGAAATTGGTGATCTGACGTGAACTATTCCTGGGGGAGGGGAGGCACAGTAATTGGGTGTTATGAAATGTTTAGGTAGCAGCACAGGATCATCGAGTCATAGAGGTTTACAGCATGGAAGGAGGCCTTTGGACACATCATGTTGATGTTGTCCATGAAGCCCCTATCTACTCTAGTCCCATTTTCTAGCACTTGGCCTGGAGCCTTGCGGGCGACAGTACTTCAAGTAATCGTCTAAATACTTCTTAAATGTTGTGATGGCTCCTGCCTCTACCACCCTGTCAGTCCCACCCACTCTAGGTGAAAAACAAAATCCTAAATCCTCTCTAAACCATACCTTAGATCTTTGCCCCTGGTTACTGATCCATAAATCATTAATGTCTGCAATACACCCCTCTCCAGAGATACAATCAATATTTTCAAAAGGCCAATTTTAGAATTCCTACAGTGTGGAAACAGCCCAACAAGTCCACAACAACCCTCCGAAGAGTAACCCACCCAGACCCATTCCCTACATTTACCCCTGACTAATGCACCTAACCTACACATCCCTGAATACTACGGGCAATTTAGCAGGGCCAATTCACCTAACCTCTATACCTTTGGATTGTGGGAGGAAACCCATGCAGACACAGGGAGATTGTGCAAATTCTACACAGACAGTCATCCAAGGCTGGGATTGAACCCAGGTCCCTGGTGCTGTGAGGTAACAGTGCTAACCACTGTGCCTCCCTAGATTAATCTATGAATACTAAGCATAAGCAAACAATGGGTTAATATACTTTATAACTGAATGATCTGTTGATAGTGAAGTTGGGTGTACTCAATATACTTTTACACAATTAAGATTTCCCTTTACGTTTTGAGGAACTCTCCAGGAAGTTAACCACCATGGTGTTAAATTCCCATCCAGTTTTGATGACACATTTTAAATGATGTCACTCTGGAAACTCCTCTGTGGTGTTCCTGGGATTTTGGAAGATTTCAGACCCTGTCATCACGCAGTACAAGTGGGGGCTCTGAATTTAGAGCCTTGGCCCATCTCAGTTCAGGACTTCAGCTCATGTCTGTTTGAGAAGACAGTGATACAGTCTTGGCTGATCATTTTGGACTGAGACAAAGTAAAATGACTTCAGTTCAAGGGCTGTGAATATTTGGAATCTCTTCACCAGGCTATGGTTGCTCTGTGAAGCCATTTATGTCTGGGATAGACAGAGTTTTGGTCTTTTGGAATTGAGGGATGTGTGAAGCAGGCATGAAAATGGGTTTGGAGTTCAAAATCAGCCACAATTATATTGAATTGGAGGGCAATGCATCATGTGGTGAATTGCTGCTATTTTTGTGTTGTTGTGGCTTCAAGTCTCATCGTAGGAACTTGAGCAATCGAATCTAGGCTGATGCTGAATTGTAACACTGGGGGAATGCTGCACTGCTGGAATTGCTTTGTAGTTCAAACCAGCGATTAAGCCAAAGCCCTGTATAATAGTCTGAAAAGATTCCACAGCACTATGTGGAGAAGAGCAAGGAGAAATCTCCATGGCTGAGGGAATGTTATTTTCAAAAGTTTAATAATCAAGTTACTATCTCATCTGGTTCAGTTCTGGTCTCCCTGCTATATCAAGGATGTTGTGAAACTTGAAAGGGGGCTGAGTAAAGATTTATACTTAAGTTGACAGGGTTGGAGGTTCTGAGCTATAGGGAGAGACTGAATAGGCTGGGTCTATTTTCCCTGGAGCATTGGAGGCTGAGGGGTGATCTTATAGAAGTTTATAAAATCAGGAGGGCCATGGATGGGTTGAATAGACAATGTCTTTTTCTCAGGGGAGGGGAGTCAAAAGCTAGAGGGCATGGGTGAGAGGGGAAAGATTTAAAAGGGACCTAAGGGGCAACTTTTTCACACAGAGGGTGGTACTTGTATGGAATGAGCTGCCAGATGATGTTGTGGAGGCTGGTACAATTGCAACATTTAAAAGACATGTGGTTGGGTATATGAATACAAAGGGTTTGGAGGGATATGGGCCAAATCTGGCAAAAGGGACTAGATTACATTAGGATATCTGGTCAGCAAGGAAGAGTTGGACTGAAGGGTCTGTTTACCTGCTGTACAGCTCAATGATTCTATGCTGCATGTGGGAGCTTGTCTAATTGAATTGACTGCCAAGAATCCAACATTACAACACGGGCTGCTCTTGACAAAAATGACAATTAAGTGAAAATTGCTGAGGTGCTATAGCAATTTGTTTAAATGAAGGAACAAGTATTTGTTTGAGGAGCTGTTGAGCTCCACCATTACAACTAAACTGGACCCCAGGCAAGCACCGGCATTTTCAGCCAAGAACGAGTGGAAATGGTTGGGCAGGAAGGGTATTGGTGCTGGATTCATGATTGGGGCCTTTTTTTTATTAAAGATTAGATTCCCTACAGTGTAGAAACAGACCCTTTGGCCCAACAAGTCCACACTGACCCTCTGAAAAGTAACCCACCCAGACCCATTTTCCCTCTGAATAATGCACCTAGCACTATGAGCAATTTATCATGACCTTCGCATCTTTTGGATTGTGGGAGGAAACTGGAGCAACCAGAGGATACCCACGTCGACACGAGGAGAATGTGCAAACTCCACACAGACAATCGCCCGAGGCTGGAATCAAACCTGGGTCCCTGGTGCTGTGATGCAGCAGTGCTAACCACTGAGCTGCAGTGGCCTAACGTCCAGGACAATCATCCATTACCTATTTAAGTACCTGAAACAAAATAATGATGAGCGATACCACATTTACCTTAGACTCTGAGCACAAGTGGCCAACAGAATGGCTTACATAATGGCTTTCTGCTGTGAATCAATGTTACAAGCTTATGATTAATGCAATGGATAATCTTACATGGCAACAGGAAGTAACAGGAGGCAGTTCCACATTGCCATTTGATTTTAGTTGTAAGCTCGGGCACTTTTTTTTTGTAGATTGGTATTTGTTGAGCAGAGCACACAGTGTTTCGAAAGATACTGTCCTGCTTTGGACAGAATCCAGCAAACGTTTTATTGCCCAGTACTGTGATTCGTCATTGGATTATAGACAATTGGCTGACGTTGCTTTTACTTTAAGCCGAACGTTTTTTGACCAGCAAAAACAAACTATGTATATGCAAGAAATCTGGAATCAAAACTGAAAAAGCTGAAAGCACGTGACAGGTCAGCACAGCATCTGCGGAGAGACAGAAAAAAGCAAGACACTGTTTCAGGTCAATGACCTTTTGACAAGTACTGCACTACTACTGTCAAACCTAGTGTCCTCATCTCTGTCTCTTATTGTTTCGACAGCTATGGCGTCCAGAATTTATAGAACAATAGATTCTATCCACATATGCAAATAGTGACCCCGTACCCGGGATTTCCCACAAGTTGTGTCACTTTGCTGGGGATTGTCCATAAAGATTAATATTTTCCTGGGGCTTCCCCCCTGTTGATGTGAACTCTCTCTGGAACTTCTTGGAAATGCTGACATGGCCCCATTAAAAAGGAAACAACTTATGAGGCAATCGAGGTTCATAAAGTCATGAATGGAATGGTTTGGGGGAAGTCCAGAACTAGAGGGCAAAGGCTGCTAGATCTCCATTTGGAGATTTCACATACCTATCGTTGCAATGTTTTGTGACCTAAAGCATACTTTGGTGATGGCAATGTTATTGACAGCAGAACCCTGGGGTGTGAGAAAGAGGAACAAGTGCAGTGAGCGTGTATGGGTGCCCATTGAAGGCAGAGATGGGATTTGCAGCGATGCCTTACATAGTTGACCTAGCCGGCTGATGTTTATGGCTACTCAGGCAGAGTTTGATTAGTCTGTGTGGGTGTCACATTTTGGTCTAAATCACTTCAAATTTACGTTCACTTTTACTTGCACCCACCCTCACAGAAGCAGCTGAAGCGACTGGGTCACATTCACCAATCATTTTAGCCTCTGCTCTATTTCATCTCCAACACACTCAGTAAGGTCCCCTTTCCCTCCCCCTGCCCCAGACCCCCTCTACATTGACAATCAGGGTGACCAATGCAGCGATCTTTTGGACAGTCTAGCTTTCAATTGAATACCAGTCTGGGAGGTCTAACGTACTGTGGGGGGAGGTGGGGGGGCCGACAGAGATTTGCTGAGCAGAATGGGATTTCTTTGTCTGATTTTTGCTGTTCTTTTTGCAAAAGGGACAAAGCCATTCCTGGGATTTCCATGTTTTTATGAAAGTGGTAAAACTTAGAAACCACTCCTTTCGCTTAAATTCTCTTGTTATGTTCAGAGTTTAATCAGAGTGGAAAATGACTTTTCTGATTTTCCATACAAACAGAAAGCACAAAGGGAGCCCGTCTGAATTACATTCTTTGAAAAAGCTTGCATGCCGGTCCCACTCTCTTGTCCTTGCCCTCTAATTATTTCCCTCTTTTATCGACGTATCTCATTTTATTTTGAACAATATCATTGAATCTGCTCCCACCACTGTTTCAGACAGGACATTACAGATCAGAGCAACTCACTGAATAAAAAATAAATTCTCCTTGTCTTCCCCTGAGCTCTTTTGTCAATTATCTTAAATTTGTGACATCAGGCTACCAAGCTTTCCCATCTGAGGAAACGATTTCTTACTCTGTCAAAACTCCCCATAATCTGAAGGCCCAAGAGATGTCGATGTCCCTATTCATCTAATAATAAGCAAGAGGCCTGGGTTCAAACCCCACCATCACAACTGGTGGAATGTAAATACAGTCATTAAAAACTGGAACTGAAAGCTCGTCTCAGTCCTTGTGACCACAAAACAATGTTGCTATTTGTTGTAAAAACCTATCTGCCCTTTACAGAAAGAAATCTACCACCCCTGTCAGGTCTGACCTCCATGACTCCAGACCCACAATACACCAATGTGGTTGACTCTTAACTCCTCTCTGAAAGGGCTTAGTGAGTCACTCAGGTCAAAGGTCATTAAGGATGGGCAACAAATGTTGGCCTTGCTGATGATGTCCCGTATCCCTTGTGTCAAATCAGTTAAATTACCCCCATAAGATTACTTAATAATCTTGAGTCTTAGATTGTTAGATTTTAGGATATGAGGAACCAAGGTGGTTGGAGGTTAGAGGACACAGATCAGTTACGATCTTAATAAATGATGGAGCAATTTGGAGGAGTTGAATGAACTGTCCCTATGACAACATTCCTTGCTCTAAAAAAGAAAATGCCAAAGTCTCTGGTCTCCACATGAATGAAGTCCCACCTCCCGGGTATCTGGTAAATGTGTTCTGCACCATCTACGAGATCTTGATGACTTTTGGAAACCAAGGCAGGACTTACCCAGTTAATGATTAGAGTGGTGCTGGAAAAGCACAGCAGTTCAGGCAGCATCCGAGGAGCAGTAAAATCGACGTTTCGGGCAAAAGCCCTTCATCAGGAATACAGGCAGAGATAAGTGAGAGGAGGTGCACCCTTCAGGCTCTCTGCCTGTATTCCTGGTGAAGGGCTTTTGCCCGAAACATCGATTTTACTGCTCCTCGGATGCTGTCTGAACTGCTGTGCTTTTCCAGCACCACTCTAATCTAGACTCTGGTTTCCAGCATCTACAGTCATTGTTTTTACCCAGTTAATGGTAGGACCCTGGGGAATGTTGTTGAACAGAGGGACCGAGGGGTGCAGATTCATAGTTCCCAGAAAGTGGTATCACAGGCAGACAAAAGGATGTTTAGCACACTTGCCTTCACTGTTCAAAGCATTGAGAATAGGTATTGGGACGTCATGTTCAGCTGTACAGGACATTGGTGAGGCCACTTTTGGAATACTGTGTAGAATTCAGGTTGCCCTGCTATAGGAAGGATATTATTAAACTGGAAAGGGTGCAGAAAGGGTTTACAAAAATGTAACTGAAACTGGAGGGTTTGAGTTATAAGGAGAGGCTGGATAGACTGGGAGTTTTTCTCCTGGAATGTAAGAGGCTGTGGGGTGATCTTATAGAGCTTTATAAAGTCATGAGGTGGATGGATGGGGGGAAATAGCCAACGTCTTTTACCCAGAGTAGGGGAGTCCAAAACTAGAGGGCGTATGTTCAAGGATAGAGGGGAAAGATTTAAAAGGGGCAACTTTTTCACATTGATGGTGGTGGTACATATGGAACGAGGAAGTGGTAGAGGTGAGTACAGTGACAACATTTAAAAGACATTTGGACAGGTACATGAATAGGAAAGGGATATGGGCCAAATACAGGCAACTGGGATTAGTTCAGTTTGGAAAACTTGGTCAGCATGGACAAGGTGGACTGAAGGGTTTGATTCCATGCATTATGACTTTATGACTGACTGATAGGATGACCAACTAATGCAAATTCACCAGGAACCAGGAACTGCACGTGCAACTTTGACACAGATATCCAACAGCAGTTGTGCCTGTGGTTCTGCTTTCTTATGATGTATCATTTATTTAAGCCTAATGCCAATGTCCTAAATATCTCTTGTACTCAGTTTCTCGCTCTGCAGTAGATTGTACACATTGAATACAATAAAGGGTATTTGACAGTGCAGAAAAAAACCTTTTAGTCCAAATGGGATCTGTTGCTAGTTATGCTCCACAAAAACTGCGTTCCACTCTACATCTCACCAGCTGGTCCTTTCTCCCTCATGTGCTTAACTAACCTCTTAATCATCGATATATTCATCCCTAATACCAGTGTGATAGTGAATTCCACACAGTTACCAATTACCTCATGTGGAAATACCTCCTCAATTGTTCATTGGATTTATGAGTGTCCACATGATCACCAGTTTGTGACTAATCATAACAGTGACCTTCATCTTAATTGTTTATGTGTTTTTTTGTATAAGAGCATTCTTGCCAGGGGACAGGAGTGTTTTATACAGCGCAGTTTGTGGCTTTCTGCAAGGTTCCACACTATGGCTAATGAATTCCCTTTTGAAGTGCATTCCCTATTGTAATGGGGGAGAGACAGCAGTAAATGTTTACACAGCAAGCACCCACAAGCAGCAATGTGATAGTGATTGGGCATGTTGCTATTTGAGGGATAAATGTCGACTAGTGCGCCAAAGAAATCTCTCTGCTCTTCAACGTGGATCTTCCCCTAATGCAGTACTCCCCAAGTTTGGTAGTTAAGAAGCAATCTGGATTATAACTTTAAGTCTTCAGAGTGAATCCTGAACCTATAGCATTCTCTCTCGCAGCCAAGACTGCTGCTGACACCTTTGTCTTGGGATTTGTTAGCGTGTTGCAATGTGCATTATTTGGATGTATTCTGGGGGTAGGACACAGTCTTTTGTGTGTCACTGATTGACACAGTCACGGAGGCATTCCTACAGCTGAACAAAGTATTTTCAGCATGACACTCAGGAGCGCCCTTTGAACCTTTGTATCACAATCTCCAGCAATCGTCAGTTTGATTGCAGTTAATCGTGTCAAGGTTCACGCTGGGAAATATTGGATCTCATTCCCTTTGCTGACGAGATTGTGCTGTTTGAACCAAACCAGTCTTGCTTTGTTTCAAGCAGTTATTTTAGAATTCGGCCTGAATTAATCTTGAAAGTCGAACTTGTGTCTGGAATGTGAAGCAGAGTGACAAATATGATTTTGCTCAGTTCCTAGGGTGTGTGAGTTTAGCTGACAACCTGACCTGTAACTTCAGGAGCACTGCTTGAGTAACTCCTTAAATGACCTTAATGGGATAGATCCAAGTCTTGGTGCAGCTCCTTTGGGTGACGCTCTTTCTCAAATATGTTGTGGGTTCAAGTGTGGACGCCCCTGTTTTTGTGTCCTACTTTGTTACTGGTTCTGCCTTCAGCAGCCTCTGGATTTCTCTTCATCAACTGCTCTGCCTTTGTTTCCTTTTTTGAAAACAGTCCCATTTTGTCTCCATAACCCTGCATTTGGCAGTGTCACCACCTGACAAATAAACCTTGGGATGGTTTGGTGCTCTAAGGACATTATATAAAATGCCAGTAGTTGTTGGCCTCAATCCATCTGGGATGAAAGTGGTCCATGCCTTGCTTTTAAGATGAGCAAGTAGATTAGATTACTTACAGTGTGGAAACAGGCCCTTCGGCCCAACAAGTCCACACCGACCCGCCGAAGCGCAACCCACCCATACCCCTACATTTACCCCCTACCTAACACTATGGGCAATTTAGCATGGACAATTCACCTGACCTGCACATTTTTGGACTGTGGGAGGAAACCGGAGCACCCGGAGGAAACCCACGCAGACACGGGGAGAACGTGCAAACTCCACACAGTCAGTCGCCTGAGGCGGGAATTGAACCCGGGTCTCTGGCACTGTGAGGCAGTAGTGCTAACCACTGTGCCACCGTGCCGCCTGTATGGACCTTATACAGTTGAATTGTCCTTTTCGAGTGTCCCTCTTTGAGAGTTCCTTTCGTGCTGTGAAACAATTATGTATTGATGACATTGTACACTTGTTACCTCTTCTCTGGCAGTAAATAGTTCAATATCAGTGAAACGCAAGCGGTCATCTTGGCTGACGATTTGCTGATTTGCCGATTTTTTTTTTGGAGCAAAGCGGCTTTCGTAGACACAGTGTAACCCACATCTCGGATTTTGCTTTCTCTCTCTCCCTGCAATTCTGGTTGCTCCTGATCGCCGGAACATTTCACTGCAAGTGCATTTTGATCCTCAAAGCGTAAAAGGGGGTGGTGGGGGTGGGAAGAGCAGGAAGGTGGAACCTGCAGCAAGCCTGTTAACAACTGACGTCACAACAAGTACAGATCACATTGCAAACCCTAGGAATGGAAGAATGAAATCGGGATTAGTCTGGAGGTCTGTGAGCTCTGTCAGCATGCCTTGTACAAGAAACAGCTCTCTGGTTTTACATAGCATGTTACTGTATCCTCCAGATATCTCAAGGCACTTTGCCAATTCGCTTACTGGAATATAACACCCCACATAAAGACGTGGTTCCCTGGGAATCAGTCACTCTGAACAGAATTGCTGAACCGAGAGGTTACTTTTGACCCATCAGGATTGAGTGAAGGCTGGCACATTACTTAGCATCACTCCGTGCCCCAAAACTGTTGTTACCCAGAGTCCGTGTCTACTTTAGGGTGATCAGATCAAGATGGTAACTTGTCACTTCACCACTGCATTGTGGGCAAGGGACAGTCAGTGCAGGTGATGATGAGGAGGTCGGGAAGAGTGCGGAGTGTAAAAGTAGGGACTCATTCTCACGAGAATGTTGGAGCACTTGGCAATTCACATAGTCTTTCGACAGTTGTGTGGTGTGAAAATGAATACCACCTTGAATGGATAGAGATCAGTCTGATTTACAGCCCTTGCACCATTTACCATTGATAGAACTTACACTGGTATAGCACCTTTCAAGAATTCAGGCCCATCCCTGAGTTCAAAGAGTATTACAGCCAAGGAAATTCTTTTGAAAAGTAGTCTTTGTTGTAATGTAGGGAAGCAAGGCAGTCCATGTTCATATAAATTCCCACCAAAGCTTGCCCAGACATGAGCCAAGGAACATGATGGGATATTCTCCACTTGCCTGGATAAGTGCAGCTCCAGCAACACTCAAGAAGCTCGATACCATCCAGAGCAAAGCAACCCACTTGATTGGCAACATCCACGACTTGAAACACAAGATGGCAGATGAGCTCAGTTTTCCCCACTCCACACAAAGCGACCTAACCATTTGGCACTATCGTATATCACTGTTAAACCAGGCTAAACAGCTCAGGTCTTTCAGACAGTTCATCATTTTCTCACACTTTTTAATCATATAAATCCCTTTTAAGGCAGCCTGTCCTCATGTGCAGCACACCTTGGGTCAGACACAGCCTTGTCCTGATAAGGAGCGGTAGCATTTGTGCCATACAAGTGTCATGCGATTCCAACGAGAGGGGGTCCTTGCTATTTCAATGACATTGCCGACGCTGAATTGAGAGTTACCATTGCCCAGGTTACCATTGGACCAGCGAACTCAATGGTGTGGCCTCGAGCAGCTTAGAGGCCTGCGAATTCTGAAACAAATGACTCACCACCTGACTCACCAAAGCTTGTCCAGGCATGAGCCAAGGAGCATGATGGGACATTCTCCACTTGCCTGAATAAGCGCAGCTCCAGCAACACTGAAGCTTGATACCGTCCAGAACAAAGTAACCCATTTGATTGGCAACATCCATTACTCAAAACACAAGACGGTAAATAGGAGGAGAGTGTAGTGATTATAATGAGGTCAGCCAGCTCATAGAAAATGAACTCCCTGATTGAGCTTGTTAGCTTGGCCCAATCAGGGAGCCCTGGCTGACAGATATAAACCAGAGTGTCAGAGGTTCTGCTTACTCTGAGAGCTAGCTCTGAGGGAGCTGGATCAGTGTCAAGCACGTCAAGCAAATAAAGAGTAACTTCGTAAAGGGATACCAGCCTGTATGGAGCTACTTCAGAGCTGGACATTTAGCCCCTTAAACCAGCTAAACACTACCTCCTCAAGGGCAGTTAGGGGTGGGCAGTGAATTCAGGCCCAGATTCATAAATGAATGAAAATCAATCTCTCCATGGATCATCCTGTGTCCATTTTGAAGACAGGATCTCTCTCAATGCAACCATGCCCACACTTCACAAAGACTAGCCTGGCTGTAAAATACTTTTAGGGTACATTCAGTTCATGTAACACACTGTGTAAATGCCATTAACATCTTTCATTAACTCGCTGAACTAGAATCCCACCCATTAGTTCCATTGCCAATCACTGCTTTCAAAAACATATCCTGTCACTTCAGCATTTCTGCACTCCTAATCCTTCAAACTGTAATTTAGGACTATTGGCAAATGCTTTGTCTTAAGTCCTGTACAATTTATCTGTTGATCCCTTGGGTCTTGCCAACAATAATCTTAGGGACAAAACTGGAATAGACCCTACTTTCTGCCTCCTTCCTCGAACCTGCTGTCTCTTTTGGTGTCACTAAATGGCCACATAGTATCAAACTTTGAGCAGATGAATCACATTGACACCAAAAGGTTCCCTTTTTAAGAGTACTACACAGTGTGTTACATGACCTGAATGTATCCTAAAAATATTTTCCAGCCAGGCAAGTCTTTGTGAAGTGTGGGCATGATTATATCGAGAGAGATCCTGTCTTCAAAATGGAGACAGGATGATCCATGGAGAGATTGATTTCCATTCCTTGATAATGAGAGGTGTCCATCATTGTGGATTAAAGTTGCACTAATTCTGGCATTACTTTATGGGAATGTGGCTTTGAGCATTTACTCTGTGTCTAATTCTTGGAATGTGTCTCTCACTTGCTTGAAGAACCATTGTCATTTCGTAGTTGGGCCTTCTTTGGCTGTGAGCATTTAGCAGTGTTTTTTGTCAATCTATGGAAACAGTTAATTGGAAATCATGTGTTGAAAGTGTTTCTGCAGCATGTTAACGGTAGTAGGTTTGAGGTCCTGAATTACAGGAAACTGCTGTATGGCTAATGAGGTCTGGTCACAAGGCAATGTTTGTCAGTTAATTACTGACGGTGTTCAACTCTGCTCCTTTGTCCCACTAGTTCTCTCTGTTCTCTCTGCCCTCTGACCCCAACACTCGCAAATGGATCTTATTGGCAACTGTTTTCAGCAAATGCAACTACAAGAGGCATTATTGGCTAATTTAATCTTGTCCAAAACCAATCTGTACGCAGTTCGGATGACTGGATCAGGAGGATATCTGCAAATATTGACACAGTTCTGGAAAACATTATAAGTATTAAACCATTCTCAAAGGTCCTGTAAAAGCAGACACACTCCCCAAGGACCCCCTGTAAATACTGACACACTCCACAAGGACCCCCTGTAAATACTGACACACTGCCTGGGGTTCCCTTGTAAATGGGTAAAAACAATGACTGCAGATGCTGGAAACCAGAGTCTAGATTAGAGTGGTGCTGGAAAAGCACAGCAGTTCAGGCAGCATCCGAGGTGCAGGGAAATCGACGTTTCGGGCAAAAGCCCTTCCTCAGGAATACAGGCAGAGAGACTGAAAGGTGGAGAGTTCCCTTGTAAATACTGACATATTGGAGATAGTGAGGACTGCAGATGCTGGAAGGTCAAAGTTGATAAAGTGTAGAGCTAGGAAAAGCACAGCAGGTCAAGCAGCATCAGAGGAGCAGGGGAGTATGAACCTTCCTGATGAAAGGTTTTTCCAGCTCCACACTTTATCCCCCTGTAAATACTGACACATTCCCTGGGGACCCCCCCTGTAAATACTGACACATTCACTGGGGACCCCCCTGTAAATACTGATACTCTCCTCAAGGACCCCCTGTAAATACTGACACATTCCCTGGGGACCCCTGTAAATACTGATACTCTCCCCAAGGAACCCCTGTAAATACTGACACATTCCGTGGGGACCCGTGTAAATACTGATACTCTCCCCAAGGACCCCCTGTAAATACTGACACATTCCCTGGGGACACCCCTGTAAATACTGATACTCTCCCCAAGGACCCCCTGTAAATACTCACACATTCCCTGGGGACCCCCCCTGTAAATACTGACATATTCCCTGGGGATCCCCCTGTAAATACTGACACACTCCCCCAGGGACCCCCTGTAAATACTGACACACTCCCTGGGGATCCCCTGTTAATACTGACACACTCCCCCAGGACCCCCCCTGTAAATACTGACACATTCCCTGGGGATTCCCCTGTAAATACTGACACACTCCCCAAGGACCCCCTGTAAATACTGACACACTCCCCGGGGACCCCCCCTGTAAATATTGACACATTCCTTGGGGATCCCCCTGTAAATACTGACACACTCCCTGGGGACCCCCTGTAAATACTGACACACTCCCTCCTGGGGATCCCCTGTAAATACTGATATAATCCTCCCTGGGGACCTCCCTGTAAATACTGACACATTCCCTGGGGACCCCCTGTAAATACTGACACACTGCTCCATGGGGACCCCCTGTAAATACTAACACACTCCCCCTGGGGACCCACTGTAAATACTGACACACTCCCCTGGGATTCCCTCTGTAAATACTGACACACTCCCCCGGGGATCCCCCTATAAATACTGACACACTCCCCCCTGGGGACCCCCTGTAAATACTGGCACACTCCCTGGGACCCCCTGTAAATACTGACACACTCCCCCTGGGGATCCCCCTGTAAATACTGACACACGCCCCCCCCCCCGTCCCCTGGGGACCCCCCTGTAAATACTAACACACTTCCCCGCCCCCCCCCCAGGGAATCCCCTGTAAATACTGACACACCCCCTGGGAACCCCCTATAAATACTGACACTCTCCCTGGGGACCCCTGTAAATACTGACACACTCCCCCCCCCGGGATCCCCCCCTGTAAACACTGACACACTCCCCTTGGGACCCTCTGTAAATGCAGACACACACTCCCCCCTGGGGACCCCCCTGTAAATACTGACGTACTCCCTGGGGATCCCCCCTGTAAATATTGACACACTCCCCCCTGGGGACACCCCTGTAAATACTGACACACTTCCTCCTGAGGATCTCCTGTAAATACTGACACACTCCCCCCAGGGATCCCCCTGTAAATACTGACACACCCCCTGGGAATCCCTCTGTAAATTCTGGCACACTCCCTGGGGACCCCCCTGTAAATACTGACACTCCCCCCTGGTGATCCCCCTGTAATTACTGACACACTCCCCCCTGGGGATCCCCAGTAAATACTGACACACTCCCTGGGGAGACCCCTGTAAATACTGACACTCTTTCCCCCCTCGGGGACCCCTGTAAATACTGACACACTCCCCCAGGGACCCACTTGTAAATACTGACACGTTCCCCCCTGGGGACCCCCCTGTAAATACTGACGCACTTCCTGGGGACCCCTCTAAATACTGACACTCTCCCCCCTGGGATCCCTGTAAATACTGACACTCTCCTTACCGCCCCCCCCCCCCCCCCCCCCCCCGGGGACCCCTGTAAATACTGACACACTCCCTGGGGACCCCTCTAAATACTGACACACTCCCCCCTGGGGTCCCCTGTAAATACTGACACACTCCCCCAGGGACCCTATAAATACCGACACACTTCCCTGCCCCCCAGGGGTCCCTCTACAAATACTGGCACACTCCCCCTGGGGACCCCCCTGTAAATACTGACACACTCCCACCCAGGGACCCCCCTGTAAATACCGACACACTTCCCCCAGGGGACCCCTGTAAATACTGACACACTCCCCCCTGGGGATCCCGTGTAAATACTGACACACTCCCTGGGGACCGCCTGTAAATCCTGACACTCTTCCCCCCCCTGGAGACCCCTGTAAATACTGACACACTCCCCCCAGGGACCCACCTGTAAATACTGACACACTCCCACCCCAGAGATCCCTCTGTAAATACTGGCACACTCCCTGGGGACCCACTGTAAATACTGACACACTCCCCCCTGAGGACCCCTGTAAATACTGACACACACCCCCAGGGACCCCCCTATAAATACTGACACACTCTCCCTGGGGACCCCTGTAAATACTGACACACTCTCCCTGGGGATCCCCTGTAAATACTGACACACACCCCCAGGGGACTCCCTGTAAATACTGACACACTCCCTGGGACCCCCTGTAAATACTGACACACTCCTCTGGGGACCCCCTGTAAATACTGACACACTCCCCCTGGGGACCCCCTGTAAATACTGACACACTCCCTGGGACCCCCTGTAAATACTAACACACTCCTCTGGGGACCCCCTGTAAATACTGACACCCCCCACTGGCGACCTCCTGTAAATACTGACACAATCATCAGGAATTCTTGTGCATAGTGTCAGATTCTCACCTGTTGTCTGACTTTCCAAAAAGTGACGCTTTCCTACAATGGTAAATCGTAAACGATAAGCCCTTTCATATCTGTAAAGCGACCGACGTAGTACAATGAGCAGGGGAAAATGTTGAGCATAAAATTATTGAAGTTCCTGTCTGATAGGTGTCTGCAGGGGAACCCACCTCCCAGTTTCCTCCCAAGGAGCTCCCCTTGAAAACCTGTGACCCTTGCTCACTTTAGCGCTTGTATTAAAAGATGACTGGTTGACTATGATAAGCAGCTGCTCACATACATTATCTCAGTTTTGGCCACAATGTGTAAATACAGAATGAAGTGGGACATCCATAGTCTTACAGTGAAATTGTGTGGGTCTATGTGTCGCTGTCATTCACTAGGCCTTGAAGGAGAGAAAGCCATATTGAGTTCAAGGTTTTCATCCCCCTGCTTCCAGTCTTTTTTTGATACGAGACTTTATCAGCGATCTAACCCTGTCTCTCTATGCTCCTTTGTATCTTGTATTAGAGGCTGTTACATCAGTGAGAGAATGGCTGAGGTGATTTGGATCTTAGATGTGTCTTGCTGTTGTAGGTTCTGAGGTCCAGAATACAGACACTGTTGATGCCACGATAGCTAAGGTGAAGGTACTAGTTGCTGCTGGATCTGTGAGGCTTGACAGCTTCTTAGCTATTCTTGACAAACTGGAGGAGCTGAAGTCATTTGGATAAATGGAAACTCTGTGTGTTTCCCTCCTGCATCGACTCACCCCTCCCTCTCCCTCTCCCTCGCTGCCTTCTGTCAGAAGCTGACACAGAGTCATCTTCGATTATCTCAGCGTTGACAGCACTCTTCATCTCTGGGGTCATAAAGTCACCAGTTCAAGCTACCGGCCTCTTGGGGCTGAAGCATGCAATCTGTGTTCAACTACTGCCCTGGGAAGAGGAGACAGTGCCTGACAATGGAGTGGGGAGGGCCCTGCAGTTGCAATGAGGATGCGTACACTGAGTCGGTACTGTTCTGGGGAGGGATGGATGGGTGCTACATCGACAGAGAGCTGCATGGTTGCATGTGCTCTCTCTCAAAGGCTTTGTCTGCCTTCTCAGCTGGTCATAAGAGCTCAGTTGGCACCGTCTGCAGTAAAAGGTGTTCCCCCTGGTGCCTCAACTAATGTCTATCCCAAAAGTCGGATTACAACAAAGGGAGTGTCTGCTTATTATCACATTGTGGGATCTTTCTGTGCATGCATTGGCTGCTGCTACAATATTGCAACAAACACCGCACTTTGAAGAAGCTGTATGGGCTGTTAAGGCCAGCCTGAAGTTGTGAAAGACGTCGTATAAATGCAGTCCAGACCTGCATGCAAATGGTTTCTTAACTTCCATTTCAGAGATCCAGCATGGCTGTAGCAGGCTGAATGGTCTCCTTTTCTGCTGTAGAATGGAACAAGGATATCAAATAGACACCCCAATCTACACGACACATAATATTCCAAGGAGTTTGAAGGGGAAGATCCTGAGATAACATCCGCCCCCCACCCCCATCCCTTTTGCGAGGGATTCCAAGCCTTGAGGGCACTGTTTCAAACAAGGACTCTCTCATTTAGAGAGAAGATGAGGAGGATTCTTTCTTCCGTCAGAGAGTCATAAACCTGTAGAATTTCTCCCCCAATGAGCAATGGAGGATGTGCCATTCAATAAACTGTAAAACTGAGTTAGATCAACTTCTGATTGACAAGGCTGTCAAGGATACTGGGATGGGGCAACTGCAAACAGGAAGGTGGGTTTAAAACGATAATCAGATCAGACATGATCTTGCTGAATGGGAGAGCATTGGAAATGAGCTGAATGGCCTACTCCTCCAGTTTCTTACATTCTTAATGTTTAGTGGGATCTGTTCCTTATCACAGCGACTGGCTGCATCGTAGTGTCCCAGTGCTGTCAGACCATGACTTGTTTAATGAAGAGAATGTTAATATATGTGATGATTTGTGTGACATTCCATTATTTCTATTGTCTGGGCTTGTGGGCGGGGGGGCGGGGGGGCTTTGGGTGGTGTAATTCCCTCATTGGATGTAAACATTGTGGGAGGGGAGAGTATTAACTATTGATGTGTCAGAGTGATGGAACCCAACCTTCATAGTAAATACTAGAAATGCAAGCATCTGTGAGACAGAAAGCTAGTGAATGTAGGTGGGGTGTAGACTCCACAGCCAGTTTAATACAGTGGGGAGAAACTAGAGAACTAGATGGTTATATGTTAACTACGGGATAAGCGGGGAGCTCCTGACTGTGTCAAGTAATCAGAAAGGTTGACGTTTGTCATGTATGAACTGGAAATAAAACTCTTGACTCAAAAAAAGGGCTCTCTCGCCAACACTTTAATCTCCGGTATTTAACAAGAAAGAGTTTGGGGACAAACATCTATATCAGAAGGATTAAGTGATTGGGCTAACGGGGCTATGCATTATTTAGAAAGGAAAATGAGGAAACAGAGCTGCTGACATGGCTTGCTTCTTCTATAACCGTGGTTTCCTGCCCACCGTGATTGACAGGACTCTTAACCGCATCTGACCTATCAGCCGTGCTTCTGCCCTTGCCCCATTCCTATCACTCACAACAGTGTGATTGGGTCCCCCTTGTCCTTACTTTTCATCCCACCAGTCTCTGCATTCATTCTCCACCATTTCAGACAACTCTAGCAGAATGCTACCACCAAACATCCTCCCCTCACTCTCCTGTCTGTGTCTCACAGGGATCGTTCTCTTCAGGACACCTTAGTCCATTCCTCAACCATCAACACCACTCCCCCTCCCCACATAACAGCTGGAGGTGCCCCTTCCCCTCCTCCCTGCTCACCATCCAAGGGCCTAAACAGTCTTTCCCGATGAAGCAGCATCTCACCTGGACCTCCTCCAGTTCACTAAATGCAATGCGGCCAACTCTACATTGGAGAAACCAAGTGCAGACAGGGTGACCACTTTGCAGAACACCTGTGGCCTGTGCACAAGCATAACCCAACCTTTCTGTGGCTGGTCATTTGAACACAGCATCCTGCTCGCATGCCCACGCGTCTGTCCTCGGCACGCTGCAGCGTTCCAGTGAATCACAGCGCAAACTGGAGAAACAACATCTCATCTTCAGACAAGGTGCTTTACAGCCTTCTGGACTTAGTACTGAGTTCAACACCTTCACATTGTGAACCACCCTCCAATTCCTTCCCTTTCTTTTTGTTTTACTTGTTACATTCTGTGTCACCATGTCCTCTCTCCCCTACCCCCAACCCAGTGGAACTGTCTGCAGTTAGACACACCATTGTTTTGCCACTCCCACATTTTGATCACTTTATCTGCACCATCAGAGTGCAGTATTTTGCTCCTAGAAAGTGAGGATTTGTTAGCCTGAGTCAGGAGACTGAGTGTCCCCACTCCAGAGATTGAAGCAGAAAATCTAAGTTGAACTTCAGTTCGGTGTTGAGGGACTGCCGAAGGGCTGTCTTTCAGACGAGGCATTGAAAGCTGTTTGCTGCCTGCCCTCTCGGGTGGGTGCGAGAGATTGCACAGAGTAGTTTCAAAGAACACTGAGTTCTCCCCGGGGTCCTGGCCAATGTTTACCTCTGAGCTAACATCACCGAATCAGATTCTGTGGTCATTAACAGGTTGATCTCAGTGGGAGCTTACTGTACATAAATTGAATGCTGCGTTACCTAAATTGCAACGGTGATCACAGTTCAAAAGTGCTTACCCTGTTGGCTGTGAAACACTGGTTTTGTCTCTTCTGAAAGGTGCAATGTATGAATAAGTGCAAATCTTCCTTTAGCGAAAAGCGCAAATCTTGTGAGATCGTTGAGCTATTGTGTATTTGACTTTCATGAGGACTGGTCGAAACAAACTGTAAAGCCAGTTCACATTGCACCAAGCCGTATTTTTGACTTCATTCAAAGTATAGGAGCAGGAGGAGGCCATTTGGCCTTCAATACCTGCTGTCTCACTTACTTATAAGGTCATTGTTAATCTGATGGTGGTCTCAAAGCTGACCTGACTTACCTCTGGGTTACAATGATGTATTTTTTTACCATAGAAGCAAATCTTGGAGTAAACCCAGCAGTGAACTAGGGTCACCCTGTCCTCCTTTGCCAATCAATAAAAATAAAACACTTTATTCGTTTTAATTCCTCATGCTTTTATATCATTGTATTTGATTACAGTCTGGCTCTGGGTGGTGTTATGCACTGTCACAGTCCACCTACCTTTGTCTGTGTCAGTGAGTAGATCACCAGTTGGCAGCTTTCGTCACTGGTTGAGAGCAAATTTAATTTGCAGGTGACCAGAATAAAACCCGAGTTCATCGTGAACAGCAAAGTAAATCTGGCAGTGGTTAGCACTGCTGCCTCACAACGCCAGGTTCGATTCCAGCCTCGGGTGACTGTCTGTGTGGAGTTTGCACATTCTCCCCGTGTCTGCGTGGGTTTCCTCTGTGTGCTCCGGTTTCCTCCCACAGTCCAAAGATGTGCAGGTCAGGTGGTCTGGCCATGCTAAATTGTCCCATAGTGTTAGTGCAGTAGTTAGTAGTAAATGGGTTTGGGTGGGATACTCTTCGGCGGGTCGGTGTGGACTTGTTGGGCCGAAGGGCCAACACTGTAGGGGAATCTAATCTGTCTAAAGAAAACTAGTTTGCTGGCAGCAGCAAAGGTGCCATTTAAAAGCCTGCAGCCCCAATATCCTCCCCCAGCTCCTCAATCTGCCTTTTTAATCCCTTTGCTGTTGTGCCACACTTTAATTTAAACAATTTGGGGGTGGCATGTTGGCTCAGTGGTGAGCACTGCTGCTTCACAGTGCTAGGGACCCAGGTTCGATTCCACCCCTAGGCGACTGTCTGCGTGTGGTTTTGCACATTCTCCCTGTGTCTCCCTGTCCACAGTCCAGAGGTGTGCAGGTTAGGTAGATTGGCCATGCTAGATTGTTCAGCAGCATCAATAGAGGTGTGGTTAAGTGAATTACCCATGGGAAATGCAGGGTTACAAAGATTTGTGGGACTGGGATGCTTTCAGAGGGTTTGTATGACTCAATGGGCTGAAAGGCCTGCTTCCACATTATAGAGATTCAACGATTCTCATGTTGTCCCCTTCTTAGGGTCTTCCATCAGTTCCTAGTCTCTGCTGTTGGGCACTACAAGCACACCACCTTCAAAGCCTCCATGTCATCAATAGCTTAACCCCCCCCCATCCCCCCTAAATAAAACCAGTGGCTTCTCATTCCTTGAGATTTTACACTTGATTCCGATTGGAAAGGCTTACTACAGGGTGTTCCTTTGTTTGAAGGTGGGGGTGGAAGGGGGAATGCATTTGCTATTGCTTAGTTGGCACCAGTGTGTGGGTCAGTGACCTGGAGCTTCCCATCCCCCACCCGTCATTGCCAATTGAAGGGTTTTGCAGCCTCTGTAATTGAATTCAAAAGCTGTCCCCACAGGACTGGGTAATTACTATACAGACACTACCCATCCAGAACCTCATCCCGAACGGATGTTTATATTATTCTGCAGTCAAACGACCAAATCTTATTCAGAGCAAAGTTCTTCATGAATCAGTCCTTAATTAGAAGCTTTCAGTAGCAATCATTAACGAAATGCAAAGAGAATCAAACGCTTGCTTCCCGATGCGTAGTTTGAGAGCAAGAAGGCCCACAGTAGATTGTGCAATCAGCAGCTGTCACCAAGTGCTTTTCTCAATGAAGTCCAAAAGGAATAGGGATGGGATGAGGCCTTTCGGTCACTTGTATCTGCTTCACCATTCATGGCTGATCTGACATTCCTCACATCCCTTCCCCAAAACCTTCAATTCCCCGACTGACCAGGATAAGAGGGCTGTTACAACATAGAACACACAGCAGCCAGCTTTCACACAGCAAATGTGAAGGTGGGTTTTTTTAAGTGATGTTGATTAAGGAATCAAATTTGGCCAAGGTACTCCCCAGTTCCTCTCTGAACCAGCACTATGGGACAGGGGAGGCTGAGATTTCATCACTCATCCAAGAGGAGGCACCTCCTGACAGTGTGACGCTCCCTCAGCGCTGCACTGCAGCGTCAGTCTGGATTTTTGTACTCAGGTCCTGGAAGTGAAGTTCCAGCTGGTGACTCAAAGTGAGAGTGCTGCCGATTAAGCTGGGGTTGACTCCCTTGTTGTGTCTGCTGGAAGGTGACGGGCAACAGGAAGACTCTGCTTAATAACTGCACCTTGAAACCGAGTATTTGGTCTCCTCATGTCTCCCCGTGATAGCTCAGTGGCAAAACTCTGAGGCAGGAGACAAGTGATCAAATGCCACTCGCAACTCTTGAGCTCGTAATCTTGGCTGACCTTTCAGTGAAGTGTTGAGGGACTGTTGCACTGTCAGAAGTGGCATTTTTGGATGACTTGTCAAACTGAGACCTCACCCACCTCTTGGATGGACCAATGGGTGGCATTTTGAAGAAGAGCACCATTATTGTGGTGTTCTGACTGATTTATTCCCCGAATTACGAAAACCAAATGAGCCAGGCCTTTATCATCTTGCTGTTTGTGGGACCGTCAATGTGGGCTACTATGTTTCACACAACGCAATGGGGACTAAACAAAAAACCGCTACATTGGTTGCAAGTCCTGAAGTTTGTTGATCCCGGAGATCAGGCTCCCCTCTGCAGGTAAGTCCCCCGAAGCGGCCGTGGACATCTCCGCTGCTGCGGGTGGGGTTGGGAAGGGGTCCCTGTCTGTTGCGAACTGCGGGAATTTTTTCCCTTAGTCATTTAAAAAACAACACCAAACTATCCAGGTTTGATGTAAAATGACTAACTATGCTGGGCAAAAGCTAACTAAAATGATTTAAAGGTTGTGGTGGAGGTGGGGGCCCCACTTTGCCCGAGTCTTAGGCAGAGCACTACAGACTCAGACTTGCTGGGTCGCCGCCATTTTGAATCTCGGTTGCAAATCATGAGAGGTGATATATAAATGCATCATCCCTGTACGGACATCAAATTTTGTTTGATTACATTGCTGTGAAGCACCTTGTTTTACGATGTTGAGAGCGTCGTTAAGTGCAAGTTGTTGCCTTCATTGACTTTGTGATCGCTGTGTAAACCTGGAGCTAACCCCAGTTTGCTCATTTTGGGGTGTCAGTGCTGAATTCCTCTGGAGGAATTGGTTTTGCGATACATTTTTGATGTCACTGCTGGTCTTTCAAAGCTGTGTCTCTGTGACTTTCAAAGGCAATTATATTATGCTAATGGCAGAGTTTAAATTGCACTTGTTATTAATCTGTTGGGTAGGGATAATTGGCGGATGGTTATGCAAACTATGTGCATGCGTCCTTCAAAAGCCCTGACTATTTTGGATCTCATTAGTGCTTAATAAGCTAACTGGCCATTGAAATGATTCTTTTTCTGGGGACGACGTGTGCTGTTGTGCTGGGCACTTTGTCTCAATGAGAGATATCATCAACAGCCTTCAGCTGAAAAGGAACTGAGAAAGATGGCTTTTGCTTGACAAAATATTTTGCCCTTTGGCTAACAAAAGAGTGCACTGAGTGGTCAAAATGACACAAATAGCAATGTCCAGTTGCTCAACTCATTAAGTAAGGCATGATATTGGGAGTTTCTCAGGAGATGCTCAGACTGGGTTTAGTTGAGGCATGCCGAACCTTGAAGAATTGGGAATTTGGTGAAGTAAGACCAGGGTCGATTTGTTAGAACTCCACAACTCTGTTCCCCAGCCAGGCATGCTCATGCCAAATCTTCTCCTCTTTCCAGGGATCTATGTAGCTAACGCTTGAAGTTCGCATGTTGGAGAATGCTTTCATTCTCTCGTGCCACTTCAGCCTCCTTTGGCTTGCTGCTGATTATTTTTCATTGGTGCTAAATGCTTCTCTTGGCTGGGGAAATGAGGATAGAGGGGTGAGGGAAGGCCCGATGTGTCTCGAACCATGGGTGCAGTTTCAGAAGCTACTGAGGACAAAGATGCGAGTGAATATCTTGTCTCTTAAGGTACTGAATCTTCATCATTGTAAATATTTAAGACTGGGATCAGTAGATTTCCAGATAATAAAGACATCAAGGATAATGGCAATAGCCTGGGAAAATGATGTTGAGGTAGATGATCTAGAGGGGCTGAATGGTCCACTCCTGTTCCTATGTTCCTCATCTTATTACCTTCCTGGGAAGCACGTTGGTGGGTTTTCCTACATCAAAAAGCTGTATCAATCTAAGTTTTGTTGATGGACCGTTTACCCCATTGGCAAGGAGGTTTTGGTGGCATGCAGGAGGGGGTGGTGCACAGTTGGCATCGTCCCCCTGTTGCTCTGGTCTTGGTGCACTATTCTTAAGGATGGGTGAGCAGAGGCGGGCTCTGCGGTGCGGCAGGTACATGCTGAGGTTATCTTGGTTGCAATGAGCAATGATTTGGAGTATAATTTATTTCAGTCAGTGCAGTGCTTCCCGTACTATGTTACTCCCTGAAAAGGGAAAAAAAGAAACAGTGAGGTGGGGGGAGGGAAATGTTTTCAACGTTCTTCATCTCCGGGAAAAGCTTCGAATTGAGAGCAGAATGATGGAACCGTAGCTCGCACTCAGCAGGTTACCTGAACTTTGACCTTTCGTCGAAGCAGATCTTGGGGATATTAGCCCATAACATGAAACTGCTTCCAACTCGATACCACAACCATGGAGTGTCTCTTGTAGGATATACAGACGTTTCCCGTTGATACAACAGGGTGTTGAGCTGTGTTGTTGATTCAGATTGAATTTTACTCTGTTACAGAGTCATAGAGATGTACAGCACAGAAACAGACCCTTCAGTGCAACTTTTCCATGCCAACCACAGATCCCAACCCAATCTAGTCCCACCTGCCAGCACCCAGCCTATATTCCTCCAAACCCTTTCTATTCATATACCCACCCAGATGCCTTATAAATGTTGCAATTGTACCAGCCTCCACCACTTCCTCTGGCAGCTCATACACATACCACCCTCTGCTTGAAAAGATTGCCCCTTAGGTCTCTTTTATATCTTTCCCATCTCACCCTAAATCTATGCCCTCCAGTTCTGGACTCCCCCACCCCAGGAAAAAGACTTTGTCCATTTATCCTATCCATTTCCCTCATGATTTTATAAACCTCTATAAGGTCACAACTCAGCCTCCGACGCTCCAGGAAAACCAGCCCCAGCCTATTCAACATCTGGATGTAGGTTTGCTCGCTGAGCTGGAAGGTTTGTTTTCAGACATTTCATCATCATACTAGGTAACACCATCAGTGAGCCTCCGGATGAAGCACTAGTCGTATGGCCCACTTTTTATTTGTGTTTAGATTTCCTTGGGCCGATGATGTCATTTCCTGTGGTGATGTCATTTCCGTTTTTTTTCTCATGGCATGGCAGTCCATGGCACTCCAACCAGAACTCTATCAACAAACACATTGACTTGGATCCCATTTACCCCTGAGAAAAAACAGAAAATGACATCACTACAGGAAATGGCATCACAAACCAAGAGAAACCTAAACACATAAATAAAAAGCAAGCCATACCACCAGTGCTTCGTCCAGAGGCTCACTGATGATGTTACCTAGTATGGTGATGAAATGTCTGGAAACAAACCTTCCAGCTCAGTGAGCAAACCTACATCCAGAACCTCAACCTGTGCTACAAATCTTCTCAAAACTCACTGGTCAACCTCTCCCTATAGCTCAAATCCTCCAATCCTGACAACATCCTTGTAAATCTCTCCTGAACCCTTTCAAGTTTCACAACATCCTTCCAACAGGATGGAGACCAGAATTGCCCGCTATATTCCAAAAGTGGCCTAACCAATGTCCTGTGCAGCCGCAACATGATCTCCCAACTCCTGCACTCAATACTCTGACCAAAACATACCAAAAGCCTTCTTCATTGTCTTGTCTACCTGTGACTCCACTTTCAAGGAGCTATGAACCTGCACTCCAAAGTCTCTTTGTTCAGCAACACTCCCTAGGACCTTACCATGAAGTGTAGAAGTCCTGCTAAGATTTGCTTTCCCAAAATGCAACTCGCATTTATTTAAATTAAACTCCATCTGCCACTTCTCATTTGCCCATCTGGTCCAGATCCTGTTGTATTCTGAGGTAACCCTCTTCGCTGTCCACCACACCTCCAATTTTGGTGTCATCTGCGAACTTACTAACTGTATCTCATGTCCCCTTTTTGCCCTCCTGATTTCCCTCGTAAGTATACTCCTACTGCCTTTATACTCTTCTAAGGAATCACCCGATCTATCCTGTCTATACCTGACATATGCTTCCTTTTTCTTAACCAAACCTTCAATTTGTTTAGTTTTCCAGCATTCCCTATACCTACCAGCCTTTCCTATCACTCTAACAGGAATATACTTTCTCTGGACTCTCGCTATCTCGTTTCTGAAAGCTGCCCATTTTCCGGCCGTCCATTTACCTGTGAACATCTGCCCCCAATCAGCTTTTGAAAGTTCTTGCCTAATACTGTCAAAATTGGCCTTCCTCCAATTTAGAACTTCAACTTTTACATCTGGTCTATTCTTTTCCATCACTATTTCCCGCCTCAGGCGACTGACTGTGTGGAGTTTGCACGTTCTCCCCGTGTCTGCGTGGGTTTCCTCCAGGTTCTCCGATTTCCTCCCATAGTCCAAAGATGTGCAGGTCAGGTGAATTGGCTACGCTAAATTGCCCGTAGTGTTAGGTAAGGGGTAAATGTAGGGGTATGGGTGGGTTGCGCTTCGGCGGGTCGGTGTGGACTTGTTGGGCCGAAGGGCCTGTTTCCACACTGTAATCTAATCTAATCTAATCTATTTTGAAACAAATAGAATTATGGTCACTGGCCCCAAAGTGCTCCCCCACTGACACCTCAGTCACTTTGTCTAGTTTTGCACCTTCGCTAGTAGGTACATCCACATACTGAATCAGAAAATTTTCTTGTACACACTTAACAAATTCCTCTTCATCTAAACCCTTAATAGTATGGCAGTCCCAGTCCATGTTTGGAAAGTTAAAATCCCCAATCATAACCACCCTATTTTTATTTCAGATAACTAAGATCTCCTTACAAGTTTGTTGCTCAATTTCCTGTTGACTATTAGGGGGTCTGTAATACAATCCTAAGAAGGTGATTATCCCTTTTTTATATCTCAGTTCAACTCAAATAGCTTCCCTGAATGTATTTCCAGGAATATCCTCCCTCAGCACAGTTGTAATGCTGTCTCTTATCAAAAATGCCACTTCCCCTCCTCTCTTGCCTCCCTTTCTGTCCTTCCTGTAGCATTTGTATCCTGGAATATTAAGTTGCCAGTCCTGCCCATCCCTGAGCAACATTTCTGTAATTGCTATGATATCCCAGCCCCACGTTCCTAACCCTGAGTTCATCTGCCTTCCCTGTTAGGCCTCTTGCATTGAAATAAATGCAGTTTAATTTATCAGTCCTACCTTGTTCTCTGCTTTGTTCCTGCCTGCCCTGACTGTTTGACTCGCCTCTTTTCTCAACTGTACCAGTCTCAGATTGATCTCTTTCTTCACTATCTCCCTGGGTCTTATCCCCCCACCTTACTAGTTTAAATCCTCCCGAGCAGCTCTAGCAAATCTCCCTGCCAGTATATTAGTCCCCTTCCAATTTAGGTGCAATCTGTCCTTCTTGTGCAGGTCACTTCTACCACAGAAGGGATTCCAATGATCCAAAAATGTGAATCCTCCTCCCAAACACCAGCTCCTCAGCCATGCATTCATCTGCTCTATCCTCCCATTCCTACCCTCGCTAGCTTGTAGCACTGGGAGTAATCCAGATATTACTACTCTTGAGGATCTCCTTTTCAAATTTCTGCCTAACTGTCTATATTCTCCCTTCAAAACCTCATCCTCTTCCCTTCCTATGTCGTTGGTACCAATGTATACGATGACCTCCTGCGCATCCCTCTCCCCTTTGAGAACATTCTGCATCCTGTCTGAGACATCCTTGATCTTGGCACCCGGGAGGCAACACACCATTCTGATTTTTTGCTGCTGCCTCAGACCAGAGAGTCCCCTAACACAATTTGATCTCTTGGAACCTGAGGTGGTACTCATTGCATTCGAGCCAGTCTCAATACCAGAAACTTGGCTGTTCGTGCTATATTCCCCTGAGAATCCATCACCCCCTACATTTTCCGAAAGAGCATACTTGTTTGAAATGGGGATAGCCACATAAGACTCCTGCATTACTTTCCTACCTCTCTTACCTTTCATGGAGTTAAACCATCTATGTGACTGTCTCTGCAACTTTTCTCCCTTCCTATAACTGCCATCCATTACACCCCCTTGCTCTTGTAAATTCCTCATTGCCTCTAACTATCTCTCCAACCATTCCATTCAATCTGCTAGGATTCGCAATCAATGGCATTTATTGCAGATATAATCCTCAGTAACCTGCAAACTCTCCCTAAACTCTCACATCCGATAAGAAGAGCATATCACTCTCCTCGAGGCCATTTTAGCTTCTTCCAATCTATAGACCCTGGAAATAGTACTTTCTTATTTCTCTCCAAAACACTGTTCCAGGCTAACTTAATACTTATGGCTTATAATTTTAAGTTTAATCAAGAGACATAGCTCAATAAAACATATAATCAAGGAAGAACCCACCCTACTCACTAATGCAGACTTACAGGAAGGCCCCAAGGCCATACTTAAAACTATTCACTTATCTGTTTCTGTGCTGTGACCTTTCCCAAACAGATTCCTCCAAGATCAGTTTTGTTAAGTAGTGTAGGTAAAATACTGGAATACAATTGTGACATTAATCCTAAATCAAGTAGCAAGTATTCTACCGAGAGCAGACTTTGAGTATAATGCCCAGTACTAAAACATAAGGGAAACGTTTGAGCGCTCAGAGCTGTTTTTGAGAAAGGCCTAAGGCTGGTGCCTTGTGCTGGTCCTGAAGAAAGGCTGGCGAAGAGTGAGCTTTCCAATTTGGACAAAAGGTGTCTGATCTCTGAGGATGTGCATTGAATTTACAGCACATCAAGAGGCTGTTTAGCCCAAGTCGTCTCTTCATGTTCCGTATTGGCCCACTATCAACCAATTTCAATTCCCACAAGCATAAAATTCTGTTCTGTTCTCTCCCTGACCCATTTATCTATGCTTATTCCTCTTAAATGTAATTATGTTATCCACACTCCACTCCCAACAACTCCAAGTGAGTAAGCTGGTCCTGAGTTCCTCTTGTTTGAGTTTGTTACTATCTGACTTGAATGATCTATATTATTGGGCATCCGACAAATGGAAAAGCTTTCTCAAATTTCTTAATCGTATCAAAGACCTTTTATCAGTCTACCCCACTGCCTTCCCTTTTCTCAAGGTCAGAGTTGCAGTTTGTTCAAAGTCTTTCCTGATACAGTTTTAACCAGCAAGTATGGCACAATACTTGCAAATCACCTCTTGCATCTCTCCTGGTTCATCTCTCCTTTTTGATAACATGAAGACCAGCATTCCAAGTGTGGCCACAACAAGTCTCTAGAGATGTTTGATGCAACATCTCTCTTACATTGAGGATTGAAAGGGGGACATCCAGATTAAACTTGGTGCTAATGCAAGAGATCTAACCAGTGAATGTTAACTTTAGGTTGGATGTACGGACATTCTTCTTCGTACACAAAGTATCAATGATTAGAATGGATAATCCAGCAAAACAAGTGGGTGGAAAAATCTTTGTGTCATTTGTGACACGTTTGCAATCTGAATGTAAGTTCAGACACCAATGGAATGTGTAGTAAGAGCTGTTGTGACTGTAAGATCGATGACATATCATTGCTTGGTAGAAACTTTCAGAGATAAGTGCGTTCTGCAAGATAAACAGGATTGTACTTTTTAAACACATTGAATTACTGTTAACAAAATTAAAAATGCTGGCTCCATTCGTAAAGACCCAAACCTCTATATATTTTTTTGAAAAACCTGAACAGAAAGATAGAAAGCTGTGTAAAAATAAATATCTCCAAAGTTCTTATCAACAGCTTTAATACCATTTTCCATTCTAACTTTGCAGAAAGCATTTATGCAGGAGCTTGTCATCTGTTAGAAACAGCTCCAAGAGGTTCATAAAATAAGTTACTTTGCAATTTTGGTGAATTTTACTATGACCATAACAGCAGCCATTTTGCATGTTTCAATATTTGAGACATACCTAATCCGTTAAATTTGGATTGTGGTGGTTTGAAAGGGGAATGGTGATGATGTAATGCCCTGGAATCGTTTAACATCAATCTGAACAGACATGGGGAATATGTCACCCACAGGACAATGTCACACAGCATTTCATCACTGTAGTGTCAGCATACCTGACGGGGGTGAGGGGCTTAAGAATCAATCACTGAGCTGACTGAAAGATATGGGGAGCTGTAAGTCATTGATTTGATATGTCATTGTTTTTATCTGCACTCAACCTGCAGGATTTATACTCATGCCATGGTTGGTTCAATATTTCACTTTTTTTAACCCAGTGTTAACGATACTGTCTTCCTTCAGAAGTAAAGACTGCTGTTTGCCTTCAACAGTTGACCTTTAGTGGTTTCTCCATGGGCCCTGGTTATTATCACAGAAGGCTGGGAGCCGTGTGCATTCTTGTAATGGTTAGAAACCTTCGTGAGAGGCATTGATCTCATAAGCCCAGGATTTCTTTTATTTTCTCTTCACACAGGATACAAGAAATAACAGCAGGTATTGACTGGTCAAGCCTTTTTCCACCATGTGATCAGGACTGACTGTGGGCTTGAATTTCTCTTAACCTGCCTGCTCCTCCTATCCCCCGACATCCTGAGAGACCAGTTGTCTATCCCATCCATCAACAATGGGGCAATGACAACCCTCTGGGGTAGAAAACTCCGTAGAATCACAACCCTCTGAGTGAAGTAATTTCTCCTCATCTCAGTCCTAAATGATTGGCCACTTATCCTGAGACTGTGCCCCCACCCCTGTTTTCGATTCCCTGGAAACAATCTCTCAGCATGCTCTATCAAACCTCTTCTGAATCTTGTATGTCTCAATGGGATTATTGCCCATTTGTCCAATTTCCAGAGAGCATAGACCCAATTTACTCATCCACATGGACCACGAAGCCTCATGTGTCATCCTGCCTGTGATTTGAGAATTGGCCTGTTCACTCAAGTGGACCCATGGCAGGAGCAGGAGCCTCGTGAGTGGATGTCAGACCTTGAATTGAGGGGCAGCCAATGACAAAGCTAGCCCCAGGTTTATTTCTTAACGTTGTAGCGAAGAGCGAGAGATTCCTTCACTGGGAAAGGTTTATCCTGTTGTGTTCTTGTTCTTGCCAATGTCTCATAACGTCCTGAATTATGAACTTAGTTTGCCCATTTCAGAGTGATGAAGGACATGTAGGTATTTTGCTTGAATTTAACGTTAAGGCTATTTAAACATGAACTCTGCACTCAGCCAACTGAAATAATTCACATAAAACCCCGAACAGAGGAAAACTCATTTCATTGTGGTTTCCACTTGTATTATTAATGAAAAATTTCAATGAAGTCGATAATGTGAGATGTGCTACTTTTGCAGTTCATCTTTTTTGACATCTCCAGTTGCCACTGGCTATCACAGTTCATGGCTGACATTGTACCTCCTGCTCCTTTACCCTAGTGTTAGATAGTTCCAAACAATCTCTCCAACCACAAACCAGCGCTGCAAAGCTCTTAATCTATAATTGTAGCATTGAATAGCTTTAACAACCATTCACATGTGGCCGGGAACTGGATTGCAGTGTGGCTGTTTCACACAGTGTGCCGTGGATATAGTCCTGCCATCCTGCTGGGAAATGTCTTCATGTAGTTCTGCACTTGGACTGAAAGTGAGGGCAAGCTAACAATTCTGAACATTCGAAAGTTTGTGTTGCTGCTTTGTCCTGTTTTCTATTCATCCTTAAAAATCCCAAACTGAGCAAGCTCAGGTAGAGTTGTTCCCCGTAAAGTGGATGAGTGGTGGAGGCAAGTTCAACTGAGACACTCAAGAAGGCATTAGATGATTATTTGGATAGGAATAGTGTGAAAAGGCCAGGGCATTGGCACTAGGTAATGATGCTTGTTTGAAGACTTGGTGCAGTCAAGCCACCATAGTCTTACCAGACCATAAGGCTGCTCTCTCATTAGAGAGACTCACAACTGGTAGTGATTTAATCTGAGAGCCACTACACCCCTGGTGAGGGCACAGGTTGAGAAGAAGAGTTCTTTATGGTAACCTTAGCCAGTATGGGGATTGAACCCATGCTATCAGCACCACACTGCTTTGTAACCCTACTGTCCAGCCAGCTGAGCTAAACCAACCCTAATTGGTGTTGTAACAATGGGCCAAATGACTTCCTTCTGCACCATGACAATTCTGTGACTAGTTAAATCATAGGGCTTTTGTTTCTCTATTTAAGCCTTTGCTATGGAGGGTTCTCTCACTGGGGAAAAGTAACTGTCCCTGTAGGAAAAATCCTTTTAAAACCCCCCAATCAACAAATCTGTGGATTTCCCCCTTGTTATATTTGTATTTTACTTAAAGTGAAGAGGAAAGTGGGGAATATTAAGCAGGCCAGAGCTCTGCTGCTTCCATTACCTAGACTAGTTTGTGTGTTTTGGGCTCATGCTGTTGCTTCTTGCTTTTGTAAACCAATCCCTGACTGACAGGATTTGTGAGTCCTCACTCAAAGCTGTGCCGATTCTCCTCACGATTGTGTGTTTTGGTCATGGCTGCAGCTAACGAAGGCAGCAAAAAATGCCATTGCACGGCAAGCAGTGTTGCCAGGCTGGTGACCGGTCCTGGGAATAACTGACACAGACCCAGCATCTGGAGCTTTTGCTTCTTGTCGGGAGGCCTCTGCAAACCGATGTGTTTTTTTTAATTGAATGTGGCTTTTTTGGTGCTGAACTTGCCAGCTGTCCAATGATGCAGTCTTGGTGCTTGTCAGTGACGCAGCACCACAGAGCTCTCTGAAGGTCACAGAGACAAAATGCAATGATGTAATGTCAAGCTCAGGCGATTATGAATTCAGCCGGGCTCTCCAGCATCTGAAGCAGTCTGTGTGTCAGCGTCTCGCTGGTATTATTAACCGTTCAGCACTTTGAGCCAGTGAACAAATTTGCAGAACAGGAATACAAAGTAACAGCCATGGTGGGATCTAACCAGCTTGTGTGGATAGCCTCAGATCTAACTGAAATGTAATGACTTCTCACTTTATGGATCTATTCCCGTGTCCTCCTGTTAGTTCAGTGACAGTTTCTGGAAGTCCTGGCATTTCCTGAGCATCGCTCCATGGAAGTGTGAGGATATTTCTGAAAGAAGCTGGTTAGCTCAGAATTATGGGGTTCAAGACTGCATTGCCCCCTCAGGTCTGTGCTGTGTGGCTAGGACCCAGAGCCCTCAGACCCCCGAGGTCAGGAACAGTATCATGAGCCAAGACTGACATTGATGGGACAAGAACGTGACATTGGATTGTGTCATTCCTAAACTGAGTCCAAAGGCTTGGGATTTAATTGTTTATTTTGAAGAAACTCAGTGGTTAGCACTGCTGCCTTACAGCACCAGGGTCCCAGGTTCGATTCCAGCCTTGGTCGACTGACTGTGTGGAGTTTGCACATTCTCCCCGTGTCTGCGTGGATTTCCACCGGGTGCTCCGGTTTCCTACCACAGTCCAAAGATGTGCAGGTCAGGTGAATTGGCCATGCTAAATTGCCCATGGTGTTAGGTGCATTAGTCAGAGGGAAGTGGGTCAGGGTGGGTTACGCTTCGGAGGGTGAGTGTGGACTGGTTGGGCTGAAGGGCCTGTTTCCACACTGTAGGGAATCTAATCTCAAATCTAATCTAACAATAAGATTTTTAATTTGGATGGGAGGATGGGTAACCACAAAAGAACCGCAGCTGAAGACAAATATAAGATAAAGTCTCTCGGAAAAATAAGCAATTACATTGCAGGCTCCAGTCTCACCGGTGCTTTCTGGTTGGTGGCCCAGAGGAGAAGATTGACTGATCTTGAACCTTTCAGTTCTGCGTGTGGAAAGGGTGACAGATGCTGAATGAGTAGATACATCTGCTCTATCAATGGCCAAAGTGCCGTTTTAACTAGGGGTGCCGGTCAGTGATTGCTGTTCAGCTCTTCAAGCCTGAGAGAAGATATTGCATTATTTTCTAAAATAAAGAAAACACATCTGAAAAACACTGAAAGCAGTTGCACCTTATTGAGTATTTTGTGCAGCTTATTACTCAGGCAATCGGCAGTGAAGAGGAGGAATGTCGAATTAATTACCATCAAGTGCAGGTGGTGTTTAATTCAGTAAGAGGAAGCTCTTTTGAGACCCCTGCTGCATATACCTACAATGCGTCTGCATTTTAATTACAATGTCGGTTTGAGTCTTACTCAGAGCAGAGGACGCTTTCCAAAGTGTGCCTGAGAAACCTACTGTCCATTGTGATGAAGGAACGCTGATAAATGGCCTGAAGCTGGCCCTGGGGAAAGACAAGGCAGCTGCTGGATAGCTTCCACCACTGTGCTACGGATTAGTGCTGCTTTGGTTTCATAACAGATTCATTCCCGCCAACACTTTAATCCTTCCTGCATTAATCGAGCACAACTGCATCTCGGGCGACCGAATCGACACGGACATTTACTATAAACTGACCGATTCCCACAGCTACCTAGACTACACCTCCTCCCACCCAGCCCCCTGTAAAAACGTCATCCCATATTCCCAATTCCTTCGTCTCCGCCGCATCTGCTCCCAGGAGGACTAGTTCCAATACCGAACAACCCAGATCGCCTCCTTCTTCAAGGACCGCAATTTCCCCCCCAGACGTAGTCGACGATGCTCTCCTCCACATCTCCTCCACTTCCCGCTCCTCCGGCCTTGAGCCCCGCCCCTACAATCACCACCAGGGCAGAACCCTACTGGTCCTCACCTACCACCCCACCAACCTCCATATACATCGTATCATCCATCGTCATTTCCGCCAACTCCAAACGGACCCCACCACCAGGGATATATTTCCCTCCCGTCCCCTATCAGCGTTCCGAAAAGACCACTCCTTCCGTGACTCCCTCGTCAGATCCACACCCCCCACCAACCCAACTTCCACTCCCGGCACCTTTCCCTGCAACCGCAAGAAATGCAAAACTTGCGCCCACACCTCCCCCCTTACTTCCCTCCAGGGCCCCAAGGGATCCTTCCATATCCGCCACAAGTTCACCTGCACCTCCACACACATCATTTACTACATCCGCTGCACCCGATGTGGCCTCCTCTATATTGGGGAGACAGGCCACCTACTTGCGGAACGTTTCAGAGAACACCTCTGGGACACCCGGACCAACCAACCCAACCACCCCGTGGCTCAACACTTCAACTCCCTCTCCCACTCCACCAAGGACATGCAGGTCCTTGGACTCCTCCATCGCCAGACCATAGCAACACGATGGCTGGAGGAAGAGCGACTCATCTTCCGCCTAGGAACCCTCCAACCACAAGGGATGAACTCAGACACAGAACTTATAGCAAAAGTTTACAGTGTGATGTAACTGAAATTATACATTGAAAAATACTTGATTGTTTGTTAAGTCTCTCATCTGTTAGAATGACCATGATAGTTTCACAGCAGCACGCAGGGGGCTAACACCTTCAACACATTATCTGGGCTCACACCAATTGTTAAAGTTAACCTTAAAATGTAACTTTTAAAAAAAGTTTTGTGATTAACATATGAAAGAAGTGTTTTGGATTTTGGATAATAGCTCCTTTCAACAGGGCCTCTTGGGAGATGGGAAGTGAAACGTGGGTTTGTTTTTGTCTGTATTCCGTCATTATTTACCTTGTGTCAACTACCAATGCCATCCAACAGCGTGAGGCATATTAAAATGGAATCATATAATTCCTCTTGTTTACCTATCAGTCAGTAAGAATGCTGCTGTTTGAGAGTGTGGTAAGGTACTGGAGGAAGAGCTGGTGGTGAGTCTCGTTAAATTACTGTCGCAGCTAATTGACAAGAGTCACAATGTGTCAAATCGCCTCCATTGTGATACTGGAGTAGAAAGTCAAGGGTCATATACCAGGCTATTTATGATTTGTGACCTATTTCCACCCTGTCACACTAGATCAGTTTCTTATGCCCATGCTTCCTATCTCCTAGACTTGTCTATTCCAACTCAGTCCTTCGCGTTCACTAACACCTAAACTTGGGGTCATTAAAAACTCTACTGCCCACGGCCTAATTCATAGGAAGTGCTATTCTTCTGTCACTCCTGTGCTAACTGACTTATTTAACTTCCAGTCAGTTTTGTAAAATTCTTATCCTTCAGATTCCTCAATGATCTCATCCTTTCTCTGTAATATCCTCCAACCCTGTGACCCTCTGTGATACCTGAGTCCCTCTAATCCTGGCTTCTTGACCATATCCATTTTTAGATACTTTACCTTCCTAGGCAACTCAACAATGACTCGCTTATGTATGTATGTTATTGTGCCATTCAGACAATGAGGAATCATTTCCCCAGTATCCTCATGGAAATGTCTGGTCATAAGTATAATTGGTCTTGTTTTGTTTTCGGTTGATGTTGCTGGAATATCCATTTTGGGTTAGTTAATTTAGATTTTAAAAAACACAGATACAGCTTGTTAAGGGGGAATTTACTCATGTCAGTCAGAGTGTGACAGGGTACAGCCTCGGATAGCGAACCCATATTGCAGTAACCAGAGACAATGCTAATAAGTTTGGGGATGATTAGCTTGTAAATGAGTTTTCGCCTAGAATGGTAATAGAGATAAATCATAATCATAATCATGTAGATTAAATCAACTTATTAGTTTATAACTAGCCTCATCGTACTGAAGTAATTTCAGGTCTGAGTTCAAGGGACCTTAGGAAATGCTGACGTCACGTTTGAGATGACTGGTCCGACAGCAACAACCTGCATCTGACAAAACGTCCCTAAGTGCCTCACATAAGATTTGCGTTTATATAGGGCCTTTACCATCCACCAAACATATCAAAGTGCTTTACAGCCAACAAAATGCTTGTGCAGTGTGGTCACTGTCGGAATGTAGGAATTACAGCAGTGCACAGCAAGCTCCCAGAAGCAGCAGTGTGATCATGACTAGACATTTGGTGTTGATAGATGCATAATCATTGGTGCTCCGGCTACCTGAGACAGCTCCCCTTTGAATTTTTGTTTTAATTCATTCACAGAATGTGGGCGATGCTGGCTAGGCCAGAATTTATTGCCTTTCCTTAATTGCTGTGAGGCCAGTTGAGAGTCAATCACATTGCTGTGGGTCGGGAGTCACGTGTTGGCCAGACCAGTTGAGAATGGCAGATTTTCTTCCCTGAAAGACACTGGTGAATCTGGATGGGTTTCTATGACAATTGACTGTGATTTCATGGTGATCAATAGATTTTTAATTCCAGATATTTTTACTGAATTCAAATTCTACCATGGCAAAATTCAAACCTGGGTCTCTAGAGCATTAGTTGAGTTTCCGGATTAATAATACTTCTAGGCCATTTATTGTCTCCCAGTAATACCATGGGATCTTTCACATTCAGTTGAGCAGACCCCTCAGTATTGATTTTGGTGCTTCAGCTCTGAAGTGGGATTTGAACCTAGGACCTTAGTGAGTCAGAAACAGGAGTGCTGCCCACTGAGCTATGGCTGGCTATTTATTATCAAGCAAAGTCATTGCTCAAGTAACAGAGTGGAGGGTGGGAAACATGCCGTTCCTCACGGACCAGAGTGGGAGTGGAGCCACAGGCTGTTGCTGGGGTAACCATGAGGGGGTGGGGCAACAGGCCCTTGCCAGGGGCACAGAATGGGGTGTGCTCACAGGCCATTGCTAGGGGAGCAGAGTGGGTGTGGGGCAGCATGCTGATGGTGGGTGGGGAAGAGTCTGGCAGTGGGACCACAGGCTGTTGCTAGGGGAGCAGTATGGCAGAGGGACCACAGTGTGTTGCGAGGGAAGTGAGTGGGTGTGGGGCTGCAGGTCGTCGTGAGGTAAACAGCCTCCAAGAACAGATTCCAAGACTGCGTCAGCGGTGGAAGGTGGCTGTGGCGGTGGTGATAGGGACACAAAGTGGCGGCAGTGAGTCAGCTGTGGCAACAGCATCAGTGTTGGTGGGCCCGGCACAGAACACATGGTGACGGTGGTGAGGCGGTAGTGGGTAGCCCTAGGGAAAGCCCACGGAGTGCTGGCTGAGGCAGTGCAGGAAATGATTGTTGTGAGCCGTGTATGAAATGAGCTGCCAGAGGAAGTGGTGGAGGCTGGTACAATTACAGCATTTAAAAGGCATCTGGATGTGTGTGTGAATAGGAAGGGTTTAGAGGGACATGGGCCAAGTGCTGGCAAATAGGACTAGATTAGGTTGGGATATCTGGTTGGCATCTCTTTGACCTCGCTGTGTCTAAGCACCCAATGATCCGAATGTCTTTGTATGTTCTGATCGACCTGTACTACTCACAAAACAAAACTTTTCACTATACTTAGGTACATGTGATAACAATAAATCAAACCAAAGCAAAAATGTGACAATAAATAAATCACATCCAATCCATCACACTGGGTCTCATGAAGAAATTGTCGAGCTAATGACTCAGGGCTTGAACAGAGTGGTAAATTTTAAGAAGTGTCTTTCAAAGTCTGAAAGGTATGTAGAGAGGAGGAAAAGTGCAGGGATGAGGGCAATGGGAGGTATTTCAGTGTTTCGACTATGGCTGCTAATGGACAAGTGATGGCAAATTTGTAAGGCTCACCAGGCCAGCATTAGTGCAACGCAGACATCATAGAAGTGCTCGAGAGAACATTACTGAGATTGGGAGGGACGAATTGTGGAGGGATTTATCAAGGATGGTAATCTTAGTATCATGTTGCTTAACCCGTACCAATATGTAGGGCTGAAAGCACCCCAGGGTGACTTGTGTTGAGATATGGGCAGTGGCATTTTGTCTGGCTGCACACCTGGGATCTATCACTGGTATGAAATAAATCCAATTTCTCTTTGTGGATACGCTGGACTATTATCTGTTTCCAACAGTAAATGGAACAGAGGAAAGATTGTCCAGCGAACTAGGATGGAGGTTGAATTGTACAGCTCCAAATATTCACAGCAGGGTCTAAATTGTATTGTACTTTACACAGAGAAGGCTGTACAGGAATGGAATTAATTGTATGTACGGATTCAGCTGATTTTAATCATAAGGCTGACACATGTTCATTATAGGGACAGGTTTTTTTGATTTATTTTTCCCCTTTTCCCATTTGTCTTCCCAGCCTTTTCTCTTGCTGGGCTAGAGTTTGACAGAGGTCACTGCTTTTTCAAGTGGCTGTTCTTGGTGGGGTGAGTGTAGCTGGCAAATGTTAGCAACCTTTTCAACAATGGGACTCTCGGTTGTCAAGTCAGGCTTTCACTGATGGTGTGAGCTGACAGTCCCAGAAGGGTCAGTTGAACAGTCGTCAGAGTAGGAGCACGGTTGGGGCTTTCACCTTTGCCCTTTGACCCTTTTAAAGGTTCCCCCTTCCAGAGCCCCTTTGGTGTTGCTTCCCTCCCTGTGGCTTGTTCCTTCACTCACCCAAGGATGAAGAGAAGGGGGAAAAAAAGATCAGATTTGTGTAATTAAAGAAGAAAAACTTTAAAGGGCTGAGGGCTGAGTTTTGGAGGCTGTGGGGCTAGTTGGATGGACCTTTCAAAGAACTGGCAAAATCAGTGTGGGCAAAATGGCATCTGTCTGGACTTTAAGATATTCAGCTTTCCTCAGTAAGAAGTGGCTGACCTATAAAGTCTTATACTCTGTCTGGCTCAGGTACTCTGCTTCTGTGGATGGGTCTGTGGGCAGTGGGACACTACAGTGTGATTTCTCTTCCCTCAGCTGCGGGTGTTTTAGTCTTGTCGCTGCACTTGCTCTGATGGCTCTGGCCCTGGGTTTGAGATTCTGGGTGCTGCCAGTGATGCCAACACTTTGCAGCAACCCTGGCGTCACTCTGCACTTGAGTTTATTGCTCTTTGGAGACCAGCCCACACACGCACACTCTCATTTTGGCAGCAGTTTTGAAATCCAGTGTTGGAGAACATTCTTCTTCCGAGATCTCCGTTTCGTTGTTGCTGCAACGTGATATCGAAGCTGCACCAAAGGCCGTGGCTTTCACCTTTGCCCTCCAACCCTTCTAAATCAGGCACCCCTTACACCACCCCTTTGATGTTGCTCCCCTCCCTATCGCTCTGCCCTGTTGGGAGGGGCAGACCATCCCTTGACACAGAAGTGGGTTCTGCACGCTGCACATTCCTAATGTTTGTGTCACTTTCAAAACAGGGGCATGTTTAACACAGCAGCATGGTCCCTCGATCCATGAGAATGGGAGGTCTTCATGTGGAAAGACCCTCAAAACTACCTTCTTTCGGCTTGCATGCAGGCTTGCTTGTCAACTACACTTCCCTGAAGTAAACGTGTCACCATCAGGTTCCTCCAAAATCCCGTTTCTGAGGGAGATAGAGAGAGAGGTGTTCCTATGCTCACCAGTAGACATCAACATTACCTCCCCTACATGAAAACTGTGTCTGTGTAGGTGGGCGTTGTTGGCTAATTAGACTGGACTTTGTTTTGTACTAACACTTCATTCCCTGCCCCTCCGCTCAGCTGGCAGCACTTGCTGCCTGGGTTTTGTAATTTGAACGTAGTGGCCATTTGGCCTGAGACATGAGAGAATTGCTGATACAATGTTGATCCAGTTTCCCGGGCAGAGCTGGCAACTTTATTGGAACACAACCAGCTCCCACTTCTGTGGACCCAGAATCCAGATAAATACACATTTAAAATAAAATTAACAGCACTGACAGCAAGGGGGTTGATGTCTAGTTCAAGTAAGCTGGAGAGAAGACTTCGACAGCAGTAAATTTGGTGAATAAATCAATATGGAATTAAAAGCCATAATGATGGTTATTTAACCCAAATTCCTCTGGTTCACTAATGTCCTTTTAAGGAAATGGAATCTGTCATCCTTAGCTAGTCAGGCTGTGGTTCCAGACGCCCCAACAGCATTGAGTTCCTAGCCACCTGCTGAAATGGCCTCATGAATGTCACTGAGTTAATCGAAATTAGGAATCAGCAATAAAAGCTGGTCTTGCCTAGAAATGTCCCCATCCACCGAGCGAGAAACAGAATGAGGGTAGGGCCGATCAGGGACAGTGGAGGGAACTTGCGCCTGGAGTCGGAGGAGGTAGAGGAGGTCCTGGATGAATACTTTGCTTCAGTATTCACTAGTGAAAGGGACCTTGATGTGTGTGAGGACAGCTTGAAACAGACTGATATGCTCAAACAAGTTGATGTTTAAGGAGGATGTGCTGGAAATTTTGAAAAACATGAGGACAGATAAATCCCCTGGCCCAGACAGGAAGCGAGGGAGGAGATCGCTGTGCCTTTGGCGACAATTTTTGCATTCTCACTGTCTACTGCAGTAGTGCCAGATGATTGGAGGGTGGCAAATGTTATTCCCTTGTTCCAGAAAGGAAATAGCGATAATCTTGGGAATTACAGACCTTACATAGGTGGTGGGCAGGATTGGAGAGGATTCTCAGAGACAGAATTTGTGATTACTTGGAAAAGCATAGCTTGATTAGAGATAGTCAGCATGGCTTTGTGAGGGGCAGGTCATACCTCACAAGTCTTATTGAATTCTTTGAGGATATGACAAAACACATTGATAAAGGTAGAGCAGAGGATATGGTGTACATGGATTTGAGCAAGGTGCTTAATAAAGTTCCCCATGGTAGGCTCCTTCAGAAAGTAAAGAGGCATGGGATACAAGGAAATTTGGCTGTTTGGATACAGAATTGTCTGGCCCATAGAAGACAGAGTGTGTGAGTAGATGGAGCTCGGTGACCAGTGCTGTTCCGCAGGAATCTGTTCTGGGACCTCTGTTCTTTGTGATATTTATAAATGACTCTGACGAGGAGGTGGAAGGGGGTTAGTAAGTTTGCCAATGACACGAATGTTGGTGGGGTTGTGGATAGTGTGGAGGCCTGTTGTAGGTTTCAATGAGATATTGACAGGATGCAGAACTCTGCTGTAAAGTGTCAGATGGAGTTCAACCTGGAAAAGTGTGAAGTGATTCATTTTGAAAGGTCGAATTTGAATTCAGATTACAGGGTTAAAGGCAGGATTCTTGGCAGTGTGGAGGAACAGAGGGATCTTGGGGTCCATGCCCATAGATCCTTCAAAGTTGCCACCCAAGTTGATAGGGTTGTTAAGAAGGCATATAGTGTGTTGGCTTTCATTAACAAGAGGATTGAATTTAAGAGCCGTGAGGTTATGCTGCAGCTCGAAAAAGCCCTGGTTAGAACACACTTGGAACATTGTGTTCGGTTCTGGGCATCTCATGATAGGAATGATGTGGAAGCTTTAGAGAGGGTGCAGAGGAGATTTACCAGGATGCTGCCTGGACTGGAGGGCAGGTCTTATGAAGAAGGGTTGAGGGAGCTAGGGCTTTTCTCGTCGGAGCGAAGAAGGATGAGAGGTGACCTTATACAGGTGTACTAGATGATGAGAGGCATAGATAGAGTGGATAGTCAGAGACTTTTTCCCAGGGCGAAAATGGCTATCACAAGGGGGCATAATTTTAAGATGATTGGAGGAAGGTTTAGGGGAGATGTCAGAGGTCGGTTCTTTCTGCAGAGAGTGGTGGGTGTGTGGAATGCACTGCCAGCAGTGGTAGTAGAGTCAGATACATTAGGGATATTTAAGCAACTCTTGGATAGGCACATGGAAGATAGTACAATGAAGGGTATGTAGGTTAGTTTGATCTTAGAGTAGGATAAAAAGGTCAGCGCAACATTGAGGGCCGAAGTACTGTGGTATACTGGTCTATGTTCTCTTATGTAAGAACTGACAGCTCAGCAGGAAGGCTTACACCTGATAGCTGCTTGCAAGCTTTCAAGGCTGAATGAGTTGGCTGCTTCTGCCTTCTAATTTTGACTATTGCTTTTCATATTGTGCACTCTGGGATTTCCCCGCAAGTTCTTTGAATTGCTGAAAGTGCATGAGGGCAATTTTGTTTTGAAAGAATGGTCAAGGATGAAACCATATCTTTCAATTGATCCGAACACATTTCATTGAGAAATCAAAATGGAGGTCCCAACCCACCGAACAGAATGCAAGGAGGCAATAGTTATTGGGTGATGTCAATTTTGAGTTTCAAGAGACTGAAGATTGGAAGGAGGAAGAGAGATGGAAATAAGGAAGTTTCCAGTTTTGAGGTCCCAGCAATGGAAATGGAACAAGGTGCAAAGTGCCCTGATTTAAATGCACCGCGAGTGTGTGAGATGGTCACTTAGGAGGAAAGTTAATGGATAATTGGGACGAGCACTAACTGCTGGCACTCAACAACAACCTGGATTCCTACAATGCTTTTAGTGACGTAGACCATCACCAATCATAACAGGAGTGGTATCAGACAGAATTTGTCCCTGAGCCACATAGAGTCATAGAGATGTACAGCACGGAAACAGACCCTGCATCCATCTTGGCCGGATATCCGAACCTATTCTGGTCCCATTTACCAGCACTTGGCCCATATCCCTCTAAACCCATCCTATTCACGTATCCATCCAGATGCCTTTCAAATGCTGCAATTGTACCAGCCTTCACTACTTCTCCTGGATGCTCATTCCGTACACACACCACCCTCTGCATGAAAACGTTGTCCCTCAGGTCTCTTTTATATCTTGTCCCTCTCACCTTAAATCTATGCCCTCTAGTTTTGGACTCTACTACCCTGGGGGGAAAGACTTTGTCTATGTATCCTATCTATGCCTCTCATGATTTTATAAACCTCTATAAGGTCACCCCTCAGCCTCCGATGCTTCGGGGAAAAAAAGCCCCAGTCTCTTCAACCTCTCCCTATAGCTCATATCCTCCAAATGGAGATAGTAGAATAGTTTGCTCAATGGGACAGATCTGAAGTAGCATTTTATAGGAACATATGATACAGAAGCAGAAGTAGACCATTTGGCCCCTTTAACCTGCTCTAGCATTCAATATGATTGTGGCGATCTGTTTGCGTTTCAAGTTCCATCGTCACATCGACCCTTTACCTTTTGATTCTGATACCTGGTCAAGGACTTTCAAGAAGAGTTTTGATGAGACAGTTTTCGAGTTTCGGTCCGGGTGAACGCTGGCTGCCGATGCTGGCGCAGTGTAAATTCTGAATCAACAAGAGATCAGATTTGGAACAGAGACACACACACCCAACAAACAAAAAATAGCGACCAGGGCATTGAGATTCAGAGATATGTTGGAGACCAGAGTTAAATGGAAAGGATCACCTATCAAATGTAGATGTTTTCCAAGCCCCAACCCAGGAGCCTTGAGAGAGACATCTGCAACTAATTCAGATGTCAGAAGGTAACCAAGCCGTACAAATCTGGCAAATTCTCCAAGGACTTGCTTTTGAAGTGTTCTGGCCTGGTGAGCACTCCAGCTCCTCCACACCAGGTATGCATTGCATTGTTCGCTCTTGCGAGACAGTTGAAAAGTGATTCTGTATCACTGGTGTTTCCCACGGAAGATAACAAATCAGCCAAGTCCAACGTGAACTTGTGGCTCACAGTCTGGTTTTTTTCAAATAGAGAGGCAGCTATTAGAACATGACAATAAGCAAGGGTTCCTGCAGAGCTGACTGACTCATTGTCACTCTGGGGATATGTTCTGTGATGGTGTGTGTTGGCTGATGTCTACTCAGTGTCATGAAAATAATTCCTTCATTGAAACACAAACACTTACAGTCATTATTTTCCAAGGAATTGCTTGTTTGAGCAGCTTTTCCTGCTTCTGTTTGGTTTGTTTTTGCCTGATACAACATGGAGGGCTGATAGGGTTAACTATGCCAACCATGATTTAGTCAGTAGCATTTTTGTTCAAAGTCTCAAAATTGTGAGCCTTCAGTTCCATTTGCACACAAGTCCAGGTCTGCAGTCCAGTGCAGTGCTGAGGGAGTGCTGCACTGCCAGAGGTGATCTTTCTGGTAAAAACAATGACTGCAGTTGCTGGAAACCAGATTCTGGATTAGTGGTGCTGGAAGTGCTGTGATCTTTCTGATGAGCTGCTAAACTTGTCTACTCTTAGGGTGAATTCAAAATGAAGCCAACACATTATTTCAAAGAATAGTTATATACCCAGTCTCCTGGTCAATATTTACCAACATCATATTAAAATAAACAGATTACCTGCTCATCATCACATTGCTACTTGTGAGAGCTTACTGTGCACAAGCAAGGTGTCACGTTTCCCATCTTAGAAGAGTGACTGAAGTAACATGAAGACTGTAAAGTGGACTGTTGCGAAATTGGAATGCTATGTGAGCGCAGCAATAAGTGTATACGCATAGAACTGTCCACCCAAGGCTTGTTTGTTTTCAGTGAGGCATTTTGTGGCTAAATACCAAGTACGACACAGCTCATTAGCCTTGCACACAGATTGTAGATAATGATCTTAAATTCCAATCTGAGAGCACAGTGTTTGCGAGATTCCCGCCCTGAAGGCATTGACTCTTTCCTCGGGTTAAGGGTCTGCAGGGACCAATCATACTCCAGTACCAGTCACCCTAATGACTGATCTTCTTCTATGAGTGTTGTTTGCTATTCCACCACTGGGGTATCACCTCTTGTCTGGATCGTCGGCTCACATGAGGTGTACACTCCATGAATGCATCGCGCACACTCTGCGTGCTAGCCTCCATCCTTATTCATGGTAGTCTTCATAAATCAGTCTGCTGTTCCTCTGTGGTATGTGATTAAATTGTCGTCTGCAGTTTATATTCTCGATTGTACTATGTGCAAAACTATAGTTCACAAGCCAACAAGTGAAGTGGGTGTTTCAGTGGGATCTACATTACCCCATTATCCAATGCATGGCATGTTCTAAAGAACAAGGAGCTGTAAAATGCAGGAATGGTGACTTTACCAGGATGGATTAGTGGTCTCCCTCACCTATGTAGAACTTTGCAATGTGTTTTCACAAAGCCTTTCTCCTAGAGGGGAGACATCATTTATAACGCTATCTGAAATTATTGTTTTCAGAATCAGATCCCTTCAAAATGTAGCAAACTCATTAAGAATGAAATGAGGCCTTATGAAATCATATAGGATTCTTTGGGATTTCACAGGGTAGATGCTGAGAGGTTGTTTCTCCTTGTGGGAGATTTCAGGAACCAGGAGGCATAATCTGAGTAAGGGGTCACCAAGTTAAGGCAGAGATAAGGAGGAATTTCTTCTCTAAAGGTAGTGAGTCTATGGAATTCTTTACTGTAGAGAGCTGTCGAAACATAGTCATTAAGTGCATTCAAGGTTGAGATTTTTAATCAGTAAGGAAATCAAGGATTATAGGGAAAAGGCAGGAAAGCTGAGTTGAGGGTGATTAGATCAACTGCGATCTCATTGAATGATGGAGCTGGCTCAGTGTGCTGAGTGGCCTCCTGCTCTTACAGCTTATGTTGTGGAGGTAAGGAGACTAGATTTTACTGATGGTGCTTGTCCACCTTTAAATGCCACTGGTGCGTTTATTTTGTAATCAATGTTTTTGATCTTTGGAGCATCTTTTGGAAACAGTACATATGCAAATAGATGGTAAACATCGAACCCATTTTGAGGGACAGATGACTTGTGCTAAGCAAAGTAAGATGTAACAGGAGCCAGTGATGAATCAGGGTGCGTGAGTAAGAAGAATAACCTACTGGGAATGAATAACAGGAATATGAACACATGAATTTGGCTGGCTTTAAAATGGGGATTGGATTAAATTTGCGTATCACAGTTTAATTATACCACATAGTGGTGTGACAGTGCTCTGGAGTCAACATTAATCAAAAATTACACGCATTCTTTCATTTAAAAAAAGCCTTTCCTAACCCTGTTTTCTGCTGAGGTGGAAATTTAGCCCACTATTTAGTCTATTTTGTTTGACATATCGGTGAGCTGGAGGGTGGGTTAGTGACACTAAGACCATGCCAAGTTAATGGGAGCAATGTTGAGAGAGAAGAGGGAATTAAAGAGCTAAAAAATTCTGAAGGAGTAATGTTCCTGACTCATAAATGTTGATAGGTTTTCTTTTCCTGAAAATAAAAGCTTCTTTACTTTTCCCTAAAGAGGTTTTTGAGTTGAAAATTGATGTTGCTGAGTTATAAAAACAGATTTCTTATGATTGATTGGTAATGGATCAGAACGTGATGGATATTTGTAAGTAGTCTTGAACGTTTGGTCCAGGGAGACCCACGTTTGTTTCTTTTAAGGCTTGGTTGTGATTATTTGTGAGCATGTCGACACTGTCAACCTCCACAATTTATTCCAGCTGTCTCGCACACACAGGTTTCCTACCTCCGCTACCTAGGTCCCTAACCAACCCATTCCTATCATTCAGTGCCATAAGTAACTAATACCTAGCTTTTGGTCAGGCTGTTCAGCAGTGCTTTGCTGTCCTCAAGCCATTTGATTCAGTTCAGGATAGGCAACAAATGCTGGCCTTTTCCCTGATGCCCACAACCCAAAACACACACGTTCTGTAAACAGCCCATCCCCGCCACAATCATTCAGTAACAATCCCTATCACTCAGGTACTCACCAGTACAGGTTTAACAAATCCTGTTGCCCAGTGCCAGTGTAATGCCCCCTGTTGCCCAGTCCATAAGATATAGCAGAATTAGGCCATTGGTCCTGCTCCACTATTCGATCATGGCTGATACATTTCGCCACCTCATTCTCCTGCCTTCTCCTCATAGCTTTTGATCCCCTTACTAATCAAGAACCTATCGCTAACTTAAAGACATTCACTGGCCTCTATAGCCTTCTGTAATAATGGGTTTCACGGATTCCCCACCTCTGGCTGAAGAAATTCCTCCTCACATCAGTTTTAAAAGGTCGTCCCTTCACTCTGAGTCTGTGCGCTCAGGTCCGAGTCTCTCTTACTTGCGTAAAACATCTTCTCCATGTCCATGCTATGCAGGCCTCTCAATATTCTGTAAGTTCCAATAAGATGCCCCCCCCCCCCCCCCCCCTCCCCCCCTTAACTCCATCGAGTACAGACCCAGATTCCTCAACCACTCCTCATATGACAAACCCTTCAACTCCAGGATCATTCATGTAAATTTCTGGACCTCATCATCCTTCCTTAGATATGGGACCTAAAACTGCTCCCAATATTCCAAATGCAGTCTGACCAGAGCTTTACACAGCCTCAGCAGTAAATCCCAGCTCTTGTATTCAAGCCCTCTTGAAATGAATGCCAACAGTACATTTACCTTCCTAAGTGCCAACTGAACTTACATATTAACCTTAAGAGAGTCCTGAGCTAGGAATCCCAAGTCCCATTGTGCTCAGATTTCCAAAACATTTCCCCATTTAAAATATAGCCTCTATTCTTCCTATCACAGTGCATAACCTCACACTTTCCCAAATTGTATTCCATGTGCCACTTCTTTGCCAACTCTCCTAGCCTGCCCAAGTCCTTCTGCAGCCTCCCTGCTTCCTCCACACTACCTGTCCCTTCACCTATCTTTGTGTTATCTGCAAACATAGCAACGATGCCCTCAATTCCTTTGTCCAGATCGTCAACGCAAAGTGTGAATAGTTGTGATCCCAACACTAATCCCTCCGGAACTCCACTAGTCAGTGGCGACATCTTGAAAAAGACCCCTTTATCCCCACCCTCTTCATTCTGCCAGTCAGCCAATCCTCTATCCATGCCAGTACATTTCCCTTAACACTGTGGGGCCCTTATCTTATTGAACAGCCTCCTGTGCAGCACCTTGTGGAAATCCAAATAGATCACATGCACTGGCTCTTCTTTGTCAAACTTATTCAAAGAATCTCCTTGATGAAGCTGTGCTGACTCTGCCCTATTTTACCATACACTTCCAAGCACTGCGAAATCTCATCCTGTGCCAGCTTAATACCCCTATTTGCCCAGACCAGTGCCGAAGTAATGCAGCTTTTGCCCAGAACAGTGACAGTGTAATTCTCTTACTGCCCAGGCCAGTGCCAGTGTAATGCCCCCCACATTTCCCAGGCCAGTGCCAGTGTAATACCCCCCACATTTCCCAGGCCAGTGCCAGTGTAATACCCCCCACATTTCCCAGGCCAGTGCCAGTGTAATGCCCTCTACTGCTCTGGCAGTGCCAGTGTAATGACCTCTGCTAACCTGATCAGTGTAACTGTAATGCCCTCTGCTGCCTTGGCCAGTGCCAGTGTAATGCCCTGCACTCAGGCCAGTGCCAGTGTAACACTCCAGTTGCCCAGGCCAGTGCCAGTGTAACACTCACATTATCCAGGTCAGTGCCAAAATATATCCCTTGTTGCCCATGTCAATGCCAGCATAATATTCCCTGTTGCTCAGGCCAGTGCCAGTGTAACACTCCCTGTTGATCATTACCAGTGCAGCACTTCCTATTGCCCAACCTCCACGAGTGTCAGTGTAACAAAATCTATTCCCCTGTGCCACTCAGTACCAATCCTAATTGTCCGAGGCTTTTACCAGTGCCTCTCTGTTGACCAACCATGCAGTAGTGCCGCTGGATAGCCCTGTCTATTGGTATTCCACTCAATTGCCCATTTTATTCAAACGCCCTTTGTTGGCGCACCCCACAGTTTGTGCTTTTCAACAACATGATGTTTCCTTGGTAACAGTCAGCAAGGGTAGCTCCCGGGTTGCGTGAGGGTTCAATGTGACAGCTGAAAGCCATTGATCCAATACTTTTATCGTCGCCCCCTCCCCCAAATCACATAGACGCACACTTCTACTCATTAAAGCATGTATTAATTTCCACTGTAATTTAACAGACGGCATAAAGTGCTAAGAAATGCATCTATTAAACTCTCCCTGGCCCTGTTCAGCCATACATCACATTGTGTGTGAAATGATCTGGAGAGGCAGTTTGTGATACAGGTCTTCAGTAGGTCAAAGTAATTTCTGCCGTGACTTGATGAATGCCATCTAAAGTGATGAAAATGCATCATAGATAATAACGGTTTAACCTAGGTGCTGGCAGTGGGTCGGAAATTATCCCATTGTCCCTTCAGAGCTATAACCTACACATCTGTTATATTTCCAGGTTCCCGTTCTTATCTGCTCTTTTGACGATAGTTCCAAGTGGATTTTAATCCATAAGGCATTTTCTGAACCTGCAGGAAATTGGGATTAGTGCACTTTTCGTGGTAGTTACGTTGGTGCAGACCTAGTGAGCCAAAGGGCCTTTTCTGCACTGTATGAATCAATGAAAAGTGGGGATCAGCACTTTGCTTCAATGGTTCAAGCTCTGCTTTCCAGTCTCTTCCTCCATTTGATTTTTCTTCTTTATGACAACAGGGTTGTGTAGTTGTAAGCATCAAAAAAGCTGAAGGGGGAGCAGGCTCCATTTGGAATCATAACTCTTTGGGTTTGATGTGCGTCTTGTCCCCACACTCAACTTTTCCATGCTTCTTCCTGACTGGACCCACACTCCGCACTTTGTGAGAATTGGAGGCATGGGAATTGTCCATGAGTAAGTGGTAGCACCTCTGCCAGTGAGTCAGTTGTGTTCCAATTCTAACACCAGAGGCCTGAACACAAAAGTCTTGCAGTTCAGGAGGGCTGCACCATCACAGATGCCAACCTTTGGTTGAGATATTAAACTGACCTTCCGTCAGTGGTTTTGCAAGACCCCATGGAACGATTCAGAAGAAGAGGAAGGGAGCAGTCCCCATTTTTTGAGGAGGCCTAGTGGTATTATTGCTAGACTACCAATCCAGAGTTAAAAACAGAAATTGTTGGAAAAGCTCAGCAAGTCTGGCAGCCTCTGTGGAGAAAAATCAGAGTTAATGTTTCAGAACTATTTGTTTCTGATTTCCAACATCCATAGTTCTTTCGGTTTTTATTTAGTACTAATACAGGTCGTGCTGCCGTAATGCGCGTTTTGTCAATGTAAATTCGCTTTAACGTGATCGACGAATAGGGGACACTGTTTTTAAAATGTGGAATTTTAAAGCCTGTGTTGGCTATAGCGCGATTGCATTTCTAACACTTTGTGTTATTTGTATTGCGCGATTCTTATATAGCTAGGGGCCAAACACATAAAAGAAATGACTGTTCAGAGACCCTGATCATGTTCTGGGGACCCAGACTGAATCACACTGTGGCGGATAGTGGTATTTTGAAACCTGAATTCAACTTTAAAAACCTGGACTAAGGATCTAACGATGACTGAGGAAATTATTGTTGATGGCCATAAAAACTCATCTGGTTCTTTTAGTGAAGGCAATCTGCTGTCCTTACCAACATGTGACTCCAGAACTGCAGCAATATGGTTGATTTTCAACTGCCCTTTGGGCAATAAGGGGTGGGCAATCAATATTGATCTAGCCTGCAAGAACAGCTCATGGCCCTACAACACCAGAAATCGAAATTGCACGGTTTATCTGACAGTTTGCGGGATCTGGCTGTGCTGTTTTCCCTCGGCGACAACAGTGACTACACTTTGGGAGTGCTCCTTTGGCTGTAAAGTGTTTTCTAATGTCATAGAGTTGGGGGAGTTGCTGCAGTAATGCGGCACATGTTATCATATTAAAAATCACACAACACCAGGTTATAGACCAACAGGTTTAATTGGAAGCACTAGCTTTCGGAGCGACACTCCTTCATCAGGTGGTTGTGGAATACACCATTGTAAGACACAGAATTTATAGCAAAAGTTTACAGTGTGATGTAACTGAAATTATACATTGAAAAATGCCTTGTTTGTTTGTTAAGTCTCTCATTTGTTAGAATGTCCAAATCATTTTCTCATGCGTTGCATCCTGCATTTTCCAGCTCAGTCAACAGGCCAAAGGTGAAGTGGGTTGGGGGCTGGCGCAAGTGTCCATGCACGCACCATCACACAGTGACACTTCCAGCCACTGAAATTCCCAGGCTCTTGCCTGCTGCCTTGGTATCGGCTTGGAGGCTGGGAAAATAAGCTGTTTTATTTTAAAATCAGTTGCCTCACCCCAAAGGAAAGTCTCTCCGTGTCAACGGTTTGAGATATTTGTGAACGGCAGGGATCACGGGGTCTGAACTTGACATACAGTAAAACACCTATGTGGATTGCAAAGGCAAAATCTTGGACTACATTGTAGATCCAGAACATTTCCATTTCTATCGTTGTGGTGTGGGTTTCTGAGGAGTGATCAGTCTATACCACTAAAGAGATGTATCTAGAATCTGAGGAATTCATTGACATGTTAATAACTGTACATCTGGGCTTAAGATGAGAAGTCTGGTCTACTGCTTGTCCATCAATAACACTTCACCACTTAATCACCTCCTTCTTTGAATGCTCAAGTTAACTATTTACTTGCCATTCAGGTCTTGCTGCATATTGTAGAGACCGTGTCTTTTACTTTTGTATGATTTTAAAAACTGTGGACTGAGATGAGAAGAACAGGTTTAAACCAAGGGTGGCTGCATGTTTCAAAGATAAGGAATTTGATGTGTTTTGTGAATTCTGTTTGTGTGTCTGTGTTCAGCAATATGCAGATGAACTGGAGTCGGTAGGTCGTTCAAAAGTGGAGCTGCTGGGTTGGTGTGAACTAGGGGCCAATTATCTATGAGAAAGGTCCACTGCCTGTCAACAACAAAATGATTGGTTGTCAATTCGCTGAAGAGCTTGGGTTGCGAGTCAATAGATGTGAAGCTGAAAAAGTACAACAGGTCAGACAGCATCTGAGGAGCAGGAAAGTCAATGTTTCAGGCCAAACCCCTTCAGTCCTGATGAAGGGTTTTGGCTTGAAAAGTTGACTTTCCTGCTGCTTGGATGCTGTCTGACCTGCTGTGCTCTTCCAGCTTTACACCTATTGACTCTGACTTCCAGCATCTGCAGTCCTTACTGTCTTCAAGCGTGGGCTGTGAGCAGGTCAGAGAGAAACTTTATCAAACCAGAAGAGAAACCAGTTCTGCAGCAGCCAAAAAAATCTTTCTTTCCTTCCTTCCTTTCTCTCTTTCCCTTTCTTTCTTTTTCTCCCTTTCCCCCATCTTTCTCTCTCTCTCTCTCTTTCTTTGGAGAGTAGAGAGAATAGAGTGGCTTTTATTTATCATTTCTACCATATACAACAGATACTGTAAAAATGAGACAGCGTTCCTCCAGGACTGAGGGTGCTACATGGACAGCGCAAACTACACAATCGTACATGGCATAAAGTGCACAAGAAGTTCAAAACATGCAAATTACAGTGTAAGAGAAAAACGAGAAATAATAGACATTGTTCAAGAACAATTCCAAGTCATGCAAAGAATTGCAGATGGGAAAGAGTCCGATCATACTGTGTTAAGGAGCCTGATGGCTTGGGGGAAGAAACTGTTGCACAGTCTGGCTGTGAGAGACTGAATGCTCTGGTATCTTCTGCAAGATGGCAGGAGGGAGAAGAGTTTTAATGAGGGGTGTGTGGGGTCTTCCAAAATGTTCTTAGCCTTTTGGATGCAGCATGTGGAGTAAATATCTGTAATGATGGGAAGAGAAACCCCGATGATCTTCTCAGCTGTCATCACTAGCGGTTGTAGGGTCTTATGATCCAAGATGGTGCAATTCCCGAACCAGGCAGTGATGCAGCGGCTCAGGGTACTCTCAATTAACCCTCTGTAGAGTGTGGTGAGGATGGGGGGGTGGAATGTGGGCTTTCCTCAGCCTGCGTATCAAGTACAGATTATCTCTCTTCCCCCCACTTTCTTTTTCACTCCCTCACTCTTTCACTCTCCGCCTCTCTCTTTATTTCTTTCTCTACTTCTTCCCCCCTTTCTTTTTGCTTCCGCTCTCTTTCTCTCTCCCCTTTCTTTCTTTCTTTCTCACTTTTTCTTTCTTTCGCTCTCAGTTATCTGCAGTAAAACACTGTAACTCAAACAAAGCCAGCTTACCTCTATTCCAGCAGATACTGTGAACTAAGTTAGAAGGCATTTGTAAGTAATTCAGCCACCCTGTACCTCTTGCAAAGCAATGAAATTATTTAGAAGAAGAAAGTTAGAGAAGAAAGGTCAACAGCAACATCCTTGTAAATCTTTTCTGAACCCTTTCAAGTTTCACAACATCTTTCCGATAGGAAGGAGACCAGAATTGCATGCAATATTCCAACAGTGGCCTAACCAATGTCCTGTACAGCCGCAACATGACCTCCCAATTCCTGTACTCAATACTCTGACCAATAAATGCAAACATGCCAAAAGCCTTCTTCACCACCCTATCTACTTGCAACTCTACTTTCAAGGAGCTATGAACCTGCACTCTAAGGTCTCCTTGTTCAGCAACACTCCCTAGGACCTTCCATTAAATGTATAAGTCCTGCTAAGATTTGCTTTCCCAAAATGCAACACCTTGCATTTATCTGAATTAAATTCCATCTGCCACTTCTCAGCCCATTGGCCCATCTGGTCAAGATCCTGTTGTAATCTGAGGTAACTTTCTTCGATGTTCACTACACCTCCAATTTTGTTGTAATCTGCAAACTTACTATCTGTATCTCTTATGCTTGCATCCACATCGTTTATGTAAATGACAAAAAGTAGAGGACCCAGCATCGATCCTTGTGGCACTCCACTGATCACAGGCCTCCAGTCTGAAAAACAACACTCCACCACCACCACCACCACCCTCTGTCTTCTACCTTTGAGCCAGTTCTGTAACCAAATGGCTAGTTCTCACTGTATTCCATGAGATCTAACCTTGCTAACCAGTCTTCCATGGGGAACCTTGTCGAACGCCTTACTGAAGCCCATATAGCTCACATCTACTGCTCTGCCCACATCAATCTTCTTTGTTACTTCTTCAAAAAACTCAGTCAAGTTAGTGAGACATAATTTCCCACGCACAAAGCCATGTTGACTATCCCTAATCAGTTCTTGCCTTTCCAAATACATGTACATCCTTCCCTCAGCATTCCCTCCAACAATTTGCCCACTTGGGCTGTTTTCCCTGGAGCATCGGAGGCCGAGGGGTGACCTTATAGAGATTTACAAAATTATAAGGGGCATGGATAGGATAAATAGACAAAGTCTTTTTCCTGGGGTTGGGGAGTCCAGAACTACAGGGCATAGGTTTAGGGTGAGAGGGGAAAGATATAAAAGAGACCTAAGGGGCAACATTTTCACACAGAGGGTGGTACATGCATGGAATGAGCTGTCAGAGGAAGTGGTGGAGACTGGTACAATTACAACATGGAAAAAGGCATTGGGATAGGTATATGAATAGGAAGGGTGTGGAGGGATATGGGCCGGGTGCTGGCAGGTGGGACTAGATTGAATTGAGATATGTGGTCGGCATGGACGGGTTGGACCGAAGGGTCTGTTTCCGTGCTGTACGTCTCTATGACTTTGTGACTCTAAGAACCCTCCAACAGATTTCGTAAATAAAGACAAAGGAAGTATTTTCTCAGTTTTCTTTTTTAAATCCCCTGCTTATGTTTGTTTTTCTGTGTATATTACCTTCAGCATCACCAAATGAGTATCACCAAAACAGAATATCAGCTCATTACCACATTCCTGTATTTCCTTCATCAGCAGAGTGACTATGCTTCAGAAGTTCCTCATTGGCTATAAAGTGCTGTGAGTTGTCCTGTGGTTGTGAAAGGCACTATATAAATGCAAGTCTTGATTTCTTCATGGTGCTCCAGGATTGGCTTGGAATCTTCAGGACCTGAAGTTTCACCTGAAGTTTCATCTCCAGGTCACTGCTGGGAACATCCCTATAGACAAATCATTGATGCATTAAAATGGATACGTTTTCAATGTTATTTGAGCACTTCAGTTTATTAATTGTAAGAATTATTGGAAATGGATGGCTGCTTTAGTGACAGTCTTCACTGGATATGTGGTGTGCTCAGAATGGATATGTTGAGTAATTGATGCTGTAAGTGTGTGGTCAGGCAAGAGGCCATGGGATAAAACCTTATATATTGGCAAGCGTAGTAACACTGCTATCGTGAAGAGCTAGCATTTTTGAGAGGGGGAGGTGTGTCGATGGATGTGTTTCTAGCATCTGTTTGGAAGATCATAGAACGACCAAATGTGGAAGCAGGCCATTTCACCCATCATGTCTACACTGATCCTCCGAAGGGCATTCCACACAGACGCATCCCCCTACCCTATCCCTGCATTTCCCATGGCTAACCCACCCAGCCTGCACATTCCTGGACATTGTTGCATGGCCAACCCACCTAACCCCCACATCTTTGGATTCTGGGAGGAAACTGGAGCACCTGGAGGAAACCCACGCAGACAGGGGGCGAATATGCAACACAGACAGTCACCCAAAGGAGGAATGGAACCTGGTCCGGAGCACTGTGAGACAGCAGTGCTAACCTCTGAACAAAGAAGAATTCTATGTTTCTCTAGCTTCAAGCTGGGGTGAGGAATTACAGCCTCTCACTGCACTAGTGAGATTTTGTGAAGAATTCATTCCTTGACAGAGAAAGACTGACGATACAGGCATTTCGCCATTTCAACCACAGAATGTCTTTTGAAATCAAGCTCAAGTTTCAAAGGTACAGTGTCCTCAAAAGTTTGAGCCTGCTGTTTTCAGAAACTGGAAACAATTAATTTGCAAAGAACAGTGCGGCATGGTGGCTCAGTGGTTAGCACTGCTGCCTCACAGCACCAGGGACTTGGGTTCGATTCCACCCTTGGGCAGCTGTCTGTGTGGAGTTTGCCCATTCTCCCCATGTCTGCGTGGATTTCCTCTGGGTGTTCCTGTTTCCTCCCACACTTCAATGATGTACAGGTTAGGTGAATTGACATAGCGTTACGTGCATTAGTCAGGGGTAAATATAGGCTAGGGGAATGGGTCTGGATGGGTTACTCTTTGGAGGGTCGGTGTGGACTTGCTGCGCCAAATGGCCTATTTCCACATTGTAGGGAATCTATTCTAATATCTATCAAATGGTGTTGTTCTTTGACCCTTGTAAAGCATGGGTAAGAGATTTGTGTAGATTCCCAATCAACATCCCCTTGGAGCATCAAGGTTATTGTGAAATCCAAAAATAGCTGAAAGAAGGCGAGGTTCACAAGCAGGAAGTTGGTGATGTGGCCCAGAGGGTTGTAGCCTGTAATTCCTTTGTTTTTTTTTCACCCAGAGGAAATGGGGAATTCCTTAAAAGATCAAACACTCAAAGAATTTAAAATAAGATTTGAAATTGCAATGAATGATTGTGTCAAGCGTCTGCTGATGTCATTGAGTAAATTTGGAAAAAGTAGTTCAAAAGAAGATTGTTCCTTTCCCCCACACCCTCAGTCTCTCAGTCTCAGTCTTTGTTCATGTTTCTAATCCTTTTGCTTTCTGTCTGTCTGCTTTTCACACCTTTTATTATTTCCATTTCTCTATCTCTATCTCTACCTCTCACACACTTAACTCCCTCTCACTCATTCTCTTTCTCTTTCACTCACACTCCACTCATGCACACACACATAATGACCACACATGCACACACAAACATACACAGAAACACCACACACTTGCTCGCGCACAGACACACACACATACACACACACACACACACACACACACACACACACACACACACACACACAGTAAATTCTTCTTTCAGTTTTTTACTTCATTTACAAATGTGGGCTTCACTGGCTATGTCAGCATGTATTTCCTAACCTAATCGCCCTGAGAAAGGTGATAGTGAGTAAAGTAATTAGAACAAGACCTGGCAGGTGGACGTCACAGAATATGCCAATGTTGAACTGGGGAGCACAACGCTAAAAATCACACAACACGAGGCTGTAGTCCAACAGGTTTATTTGGCAGTATGAGCTTTTGGAGCACTGCTCCTTCAATAGGTAGCTGTGACAGGTAGTGTGACAGCTACCTGATGAAGCAGCAGTGCTCCAAAAGCTAGTGCCTCCAAATAAACCTATTGGACTATAACCTAGTGTTATGTGATTTTTAACTTCATAGAATATGAGTCCCCTGATTGGGGCTGTTAACCTGGCTGTCAGATATAAACAGGAGTGTCAGGGTTCTGTTCATTCTAGGAGCCAGCTCTGAGCTAGCTGGGTCAGTGTCCTTTACTATGCACTTATAAACAAAGCTGAAAATGTGTTGCTGGAAAAGCGCAGCAGGTCAGGCAGCATCCAAGGAGCAGGAGAATTGATGTTTCGGGCATGAGCCCTTCAGCCCTTCCTGAAGAAGGGCTCATGCCCGAAAAGTCAATTGTCCTGCTCCTTGGTGCTGCCTGACCTGCTGCACTTTTCCAGCAACACATTTTCAGATCTGATCTCCAGCATCTACAGTCCTCACTTTCTGCACTTATAAATAAAGGGTGACCTGGTGATGGGACACTAGCTTTTATGGAGTTATTTCAGTGAGCTTCTTTCATGAATTGCTCATAAGGTGGGAATTTCAGGAATTATTGACTCAGTGACCGTTAGTGAACAATTAGTGATATAATTAAGACTGGATGGTGTGTGCATTTGGTGGGTGAGGTGGGGGATGCGGATCTTACAGCTGGACGTATTTCCATTCTTCTACTGCCCTTTTCTTTCTCGATGTCACAAGTTAGGAACCTTGGTAAGCCTCTGCTGTGCCTTGATTGGATGGTACAAA